>NC_088884.1:71601947-72226947 GCF_037157495.1 Lathamus discolor | reverse complement strand
GTTCATCTCACCTTCCATCAAGCAGCTGAGTTGCTGAAGGACCAGATTTTTGTTTTGTGTTGCAGGAATGGAATATTGCAAAACTTTCTATTGAATATGATTCTGAACCATTTGGGAAGGAAAGAGATGCAGCGATCAAGAAGCTGGCTAGTGAAGCTGGAGTGGAGGTCATTGTTCGAATTTCCCATACATTATATGACTTAGACAAGTAAGTTACCATTATCTCTGATTTTAAAAGGAAAATATGAATTTTATGTAGTATTTGGTTAGATATTGTGTGCTACTTTCTATGGGGAACGCTTCATAGTTAGGAAGACTACAAATTTGTTCTATGTTTCTCTTTTATCCGTCCCTCTGTCTGTCTGTCCATCCATCCATCCAAATTTTATTACATACTGAGTAGGTCTTTGCAACTCCAAAAAAGAGACATAACTGTATCTGAAATACAATTTTGGTTTGGGGTTCTTCTGAAAATAATGATCATATTAATTATCTGTCTTTTATAATGAAGTTACTCAAACATCCCTGTAACTTCTCCCAAATAAGATTGCTGCTTGGTTGTTTTGTCAGATTGTTCTGTCCTTATTTCACTTGCTGTAAACCGTTAGTAGAAAGTCCTTTATTTTTCAAGAACTACTTCCTACCAGTTATGTATCCAGTAAGTAATCGGGGATTGTTGGATATCTCTGCATCTCCTTACTTAATATCTTGTTTATATTTTTCAATAGACCTATTTAAATGGATTAGTATTAGCTTCCTATTATAGAAACATAATCCACAAACTATTTGAAAGCATGACTTGGCTTCTCTTAATATTGAGTAACTTATTGTGGTAGATGCCCGTTTTATTCTGTTACAAGACAATGTATAAGAAGCAGCTAGATGTATTGGAGGAAAGGGAGTTATTTACTATTTTGAAACAAATACCTGGGTTTTTTTTAGTCATAAATTGAAAATTCCTTTTCTTCTCTCCCTGCCCAAGGACAATTGGATCAAATGAACAGTTGGATCCATCTGCCATTTTAGCAAATTATTTCTTTGAACTTTTCCTGTTTCTGGGATGTTAGATATACTTGAGATGACAATGCAAAATATGGAAGCTCTGTGTTTTTACAACAGTTGCGTATAAAACTAAACCTTAATTGTTCCCTATATTGAGAGTTGTAATACCGACTACTGTTAATACTAGATCAGAACAATAAGTACTTTTTTATGCAAATAGTAGTGTTGTACGTGACTTGGATGTATCTTTGGGTAGCTGTGATCTCTCATCTGCTTTGCTGATCTGCATTTTATTTTGCCTTGAGCTGTCTATATTCATTACTTACTTCTGAGGGACCTTCCTAAACTCTGGGAATGAGAATAACTTACTTCCTTATGAACGGTTAATTTATGTGTCTCCCTAGTGGGTAAAAAAGGATGATAAAAGTCCACAGTCTGGATTATCATGTATATCTGCAATTTTATATAACATGCTACAGGCAGGTAAGAAGATATTTCTCTGTGTGTATATTTTATATATATATGTATATATATAAAAAGTTCTGTACTACTGTCTGACATACTACTTTTTTATTTTTCCTCTCTTTTTTGCCAATTCAGAATAATAGAATTAAATGGAGGACAGCCTCCTCTTACTTACAAGCGATTCCAGACCCTAATTAGTAGAATGGAACCACTGGAGATGCCAGTAGAGACTATAACCCCAGAAGTAATGGAAAAATGTACTACTCCAGTTTCAGATGACCATGATGAGAAATACGGTGTCCCATCACTTGAAGAGCTAGGTATGTTCTAAAATTGCTTTGACATTTTGAAACAAGTAAGATGTAATCTACTACTAAAAGCGCAATACTTAAAATAAGCACAAGAGATTCTGCATATGGTTAATAGTTAAACTGATACCAGTTATGGCATACAAAAGGAACAAAAACCAATAATCAACTCTGAATTTTAGTCATTTTCTTTTAAATGGAAGGTCAGAAGAAACTACACTAAGTACTGTTTGACTTTGTATAATACAGCGTAGCCATTTTTCCATGGTACCAAATAATCATTAAGCTACTAATAGTCTTTGATACTTCATTTTGTACTAAATGCATTTGGTATCTTTGTGCTTCGGGTCATTAATCTGTCATTTTACAAATTAATTTTAAAAAACCATTTTGTCTTGCAATGCCAAAAAAAAGAGAAAAAGATCATAATAAGGCAAATAACGGTTTTTGAGACTTCTTGGCAGGGGGAGGATGGGAAGTCTTACGTTTCTCTAAATTTAAGAGAAATAGGAACCAATTATCCTGTGAATCCCCCTCCTTCTCTTTCTTGTTCTTGCCCACCTGGAAATAGAAACAAATGTGGCACGACCTCCAAATTGCTAACAAAGGGGTCTGGATAGATTTTAGCTGATCTCTAGTTGCTCTGTCTAGTCTGTTTGACCTCTCATAAAACAGACCTTTTTTTTTAAAGCTATTTTAAGAAAATATCTCGCTAGAGAGTGGTTAAACTATAGGCAGATGTGTCATCTAATGCACTTGGTGAACAATCCTGGGGGAGGTGTGGGGGTGTGGAAGAAATCCTGTACCTTCTTTTTATCTTTCTTTTGCAGCTCAAGTATGTGTTTATCATCAATCTGACAATAATCCTTATGTGTTATTTAAGTTAAGGTCCATGAAACGTATGATTTTTCTGAAGATACCACTCATGCTTTCAATTTGGTGGAAGAAGATTTTAGACATCCTGTAAATTACAATAGCAATTGTTGATTCTTAGTAGGAATTTAAACCAAAAGAAAAAAAGTTTTTTTGGGGATAGCTGCAGAGCTGAGAACTTGAAAAAAGTTTGAAAAATGATAGGAAGGTCACTTTTTGCAAAAATAACAAAAAAAACTTAGAAAGTGGAACTGAAGTAAAACCATTCAGCATGTAAAACTTGTGAGTTAATGTAAAAGTAAAAATCGGATTTTGCTGCAAAAATTGTATGTGGTGTTGAGTGGGCTTTGATCAGACTTAGAATAGAATCGTAGAATAGATAGAGTTGGAAAGGACCTTAAGATCATCCAGTTCCAACCCCTCTGCCATGGGCAGGGACACCACACACTAACCCATGTCTCCCAAGGCTCTGTCCAGCCTGGCCTTAAACACTGCCAGCGGTGGAGCATTCACAGCTTCTTTGGGCAGCCTTTTCCAGTGCCTCACCACCCTCACAGTAAAAAGATTTCCTTAGATCTAACCTAAACTTCCCCTGTTAAAGTTTGAACCCGTTACCCCTCGTCCTGTCATTACAGTCCCTAATGAAGAGTCCCTCCCCAGCATCCTTATAGGCCCCCTTCAGGTACTGGAAGGCTGCTATGAGGTCTCCACGCAGCCTTCTCTTCTCCAGGCTGAACAGCCCCAACTTCCTTAGCCTGTCTTCATACGGGAGGTGCTCCAGTCCCCTGATCATCCTCGTGGCCCTCCTCTGGACTTGTTCCAACAGTTCCATGTCCTTTTTGTGTTGAGGACACCACAACTGCACACAATACTCCAAGTGAGGTCCCACAAGAGCAGAGTAGAGGGGCAGGATCACCTGCTGGTCATGCTCCTTTTGATGCAGCCCAGGATACAGTTGGCTTTCTGGGCTGCAAGCACACACTGGAGCTGGCTCATGTTCAGTTTCTCGCTGACCAACACCACCAACTCCTCCTCTGCCCAACCTGTAGCTTGGTTGCATACTGTTTTAGAACTTTGCCACGTGTCCAGCTTAGGGTTGGTCTTGAGGTACAGTAAGATGTACTGGGTTTTTTGAGCTACAGTATAAGCAACCAAGGAATTTTCTTGTTTCAACTTGCTTTTCAGGTTTTGACACAGATGGTCTGCCTTCTGCAGTATGGCCAGGGGGAGAGACAGAGGCTCTCACACGATTGGAAAGACATTTAGAACGAAAGGTATGTTGCAAATCTTTGAAAGTGCGACATATCTGGGAAACATTGCTACTTTTTAGAAAAGAGGAGTTCAGCAAGTTGCTTTAGAAGAAAATCAAACCCAAACTTGAACTCAAGCCCTCAATATAATTACATAAATCGAGGTGCTGTTTCTCAGTTTTAAAAGCTGGTAGCATGCTGTCTTTAATTTGAACTTTAGAGGAAATCTACTGTACAATTTTTCACTCAGAAATGTAATTATTTGTTCTTGGGAGGTAATTTTACTTGGACATCCTTTTTATAACTTTGAAGGGGAATTTTTCTGAAAGCTAACAGATTGCTAGTTATCTAGGTTTCCTCTGTATTTAAAAGAAAAGGATAGGTAGTTCTGGAAGAAGAGATAAATTGCCTTCTAGAGAATCTGCTGGTTCAAAAGGAACACCTAGATAGTAGGTAAGATGATCATTTGTCCAGTGCCTGGGGTCAGTTACAAACAGTGAGAAATTTCCCCCTTTATAAGTTGGTACCTAGCCTGTAGTTTGATACTGCTATGTGGTTTTTGTTCTGTGTTTGTTTTCATATGTGTTGTTTTGGGGTTTTTTTTAAAGGCTTGGGTAGCAAACTTTGAAAGACCACGAATGAATGCGAATTCCCTCCTGGCAAGCCCTACAGGGCTTAGCCCCTACCTCCGCTTTGGCTGTTTGTCCTGTCGCCTCTTTTATTTCAAGTTAACGGATCTGTACAAAAAGGTATGATTTCTGCATGGTCAGCTACACAATCTTGGATGCCATGGTTTTTCCCTGCTTCTCCTAATGACATGTTTTCCTTTAATGATGATCTTTAGGTAAAAAAGAACAGTTCCCCTCCCCTCTCCCTCTATGGCCAGCTGTTATGGCGTGAATTTTTCTACACAGCGGCGACTAACAATCCACGGTTTGATAAAATGGAGGGGAATCCTATCTGTGTTCAAATCCCATGGGATAAGAATCCTGAGGCTTTGGCCAAATGGGCAGAAGGCAGAACAGGTTTTCCTTGGATTGATGCGATTATGACACAGCTTCGTCAAGAAGGTTGGATTCACCATTTAGCCCGGCATGCCGTAGCGTGCTTTTTAACTCGAGGTGATCTCTGGATTAGCTGGGAAGAAGGGATGAAGGTATTGTTTCTTATTCTTGAATTTCTTAAAGTACTTACAGAAGTTGCAGATACTCATTCTATAATTGTTGTCACTGTGTGCTGTAAGTTGAATTTTAAACCTTAAACTGTGGCCAAAATTTAATCGGTTCTGATCAACAGACAAAACTTCACAGCACCACTGATTTAATGCCGCCTTTCACTGGAATATTACAGTGTTTCTTGCAGTCAAAATAGGTCTGCAGTTCTTTTAAATTTGAGATTTCTTCCTAAATCTTATCAAATAAACATGGGTTATTCTTGTAACTGAAATTTCTTTCTAGTCATATTGTGTGAACGATTCCTGTTCACATCTTGCATCTGCTTCCCTGTGAAGGGAGAGCACCACAGGAATTAAAGGGGGAAGACTAAATGCTTGAGAATGTCTTTTCAGCAATTTCTGTCCCTTTGTCCAAAGTTAGAAGTGTGAGTATGTGCAACATGATGTGGCTGGAGTTTCGGTGCAGTTAATTTCTTTCAAGTATCCAAAAGATGCTAAAGTTCAAATTACAGATGTCAGTCTTTCGAAGAAAAGAATGGAATAATGTAGTCTCAGCCTTTGAATCAGTTTTATATTTTTAGAAGGGTAGCACATCTTGTACTAAGCAATGATAATCAACTAGGAATAGTTTTTTATGTTTGAAATCTAAAGAAGAGTTTATTTGCCGTCAGGATTGTGACCTCGTCTATATGTATAATCTTAGGAAATTTCAACTTTCTTCACAAATTAGTTGTAAGCCAAAATCTTTAATTAAAAAAACCAAACCAACTGTCTTGGTTGCGCAACACCATAAGCTGCTTTAGGAATTTTCCTTCTGCAGTTCATCGATAAAGACTTCAAAGATGCACATACACAGGTAATGCAGCCAAACAACAAAGCTCTATATTACAGAAAAACACTTAATTTGTGCTTACTTTTGAAATAATAGATAAATGGAGGGCTCAGACTTGTGCACTGAATCATGTTTAATTCATATGTCCATAGCTAGCAAGAGTTAATCTGGCCTTCCCCGGTGATGTTGTTTTCAAAGTCTTATTGCATGGCAGCATCTAGTGGAGCAGTTGTGTGTTAACACTTAATCTTCATCTGAAGATCTTGTTACATTATGAGTCACTTTCTATTTAAAAAAATTTTAAAAGTGTTTTAAGATAAATCTTGTTAAAAAAAAACACAAACACACCCCCCCCAAACCCCCCACATTGTTTTTTTTTCTTTTTTTTTTCCAAGCAGTTGCATCTGTTTAGACAGAGATGCTTTTCTAACACTTATTCAGTGCATACTGTAGACTGAATGCCTTATTGAATATATGTTGAGAGAGTTATCCTTGTTTGATGGGATTACCTTAATTAGACTTTATTTTGGAATACTATTAGTTGAAGGTGGGTGGCAGTAGTAAGGTGTTAAATTTTAGTGGCATAGTGTGAAAAAGATGATTGTTTCTTTGGAACATTTGGAGATGATACAAGTTTGAAGGGAATATAAGAACTTGCAAAAAATATGTATTAAATAAGTATCTGTTTTGAAAACTACTCATCAGTGCACTGTTTTTATAAAAGGTACTTGAATGTTCTCATAAGAAGTACTTGAATATTCTTCAAAGAATAAAGCTTCTCTTTATTTCTTGTGAGCCTGAGCTGCTGGTGATCTGACTAAGCAGACTAACTTCTTTTATACAAGTTAGTAATGTCTGTGTTAATAATTAAAATACAATTGGTGCTGGAAACTTGAATGTTTCACAGCTATTGAGCTCCAGATTTAAAGTAAAACCCCCATAAATCTTCAACAGCCTCATAGGCTATTTTTAATATAATGAGAGTAGCAATTACCAGAGAAGATCAGAGGACTGTGCTGCCATTCAGCGAGACCTGGACAGGCTACAGAGTTGGGCGGGGAGAAACTTGATGAAATTTAACAAGGGCAAGTGTAGAGTCTTGCATCTGGGGAAGAACAACCCCATGTACCAGTACAGGTTGGGGGGTGACCTGCTGGAAAGTAGTGAAGGGGAAAGGGACCTGGGGGTCCTGGTGGACAGGAGGATGACCATGAGCCAGCAATGTGCTCTTGTGGCCAAGAAGGCAAATGGCATCTTAGGGTGCATTAGAAAGGGAGTGGTTAGTAGGTCAAGAGAGGTTCTCCTCCCCCTCTACTCAGCCTTGGTGAGGCCGCATCTGGAATATTGTGTCCAGTTCTGGGCCCCTCAATTCAAGAAGGACAGGGAATTGCTTGAAGGAGTCCAGCGCAGAGCCACAAAGATGATTAAGGGAGTGGAACATCTCCCTTATGAGGAGAGGCTGAGGGAGCTGGGTCTCTTTAGCTTGGAGAAGAGGAGACTGAGGGGTGACCTCATCAATGTTTACAAATATGTGAAGGGTAGGTGTCAGGATGATGGAGCTAGGCTTTTTTCAGTGATATCCAGTGATAGGACAAGGGGCAATGGGTGTAAACTGGAGCATAGGAAGTTCCACGTTAACATCAGGAAGAACTTCTTTACTGTAAGAGTGACAGAGCACTGGAACAGGTTGCCCAGGGGGGTTGTGGAGTCTCCTACACTGGAGATATTCAAGGCCCGCCTGGACAAGTTCCTGTGTGATGTACTGTAGGTTACCCTGCTCTTGCAGGGGGGTTGGACTAGATGATCTTTTTAGGTCCCTTCCAACCCTTGGGATTCTGTGATTCTGTGAGAAGATCTTTTTGTTGTTGTCTTCAGACCAGAGTTCATTGTCTGTCCCACCATTCTACAGCATGTTTGGTGGTTCATATGCCCCCTTTAATCTATGTGGGTAACCTCAGAACTGTCATTTACTAGATTAACTATTGGCCTTCAAGAATACAGCTTCTAAATGTTTGTGCCAACCAGAAACTCTTGAATTCTACTGTTCGGACTCCTTGTATAGTGAAAGGTGCTGCACAGGCTGAGGTATTCAGACTGACAATCTGAGTTTGAAATGTGCTTTGTGTGTTCACTGTTTTCTGGAAGTTTGCAAAGCTTACTCTGTTTCAATGTTATGAAGCAGCTCTTCTGAAAGCAACAAATGCCACTTGCAAGCAGTCATGCTCCAGCCATCCTTTGGGGATTTAATTTTATAAGGCTGTGTTAATGCAAGAATGTGTAACTTTTTTTGGTTGTACCTTTGACATGTTTACTAAGAGCCAAGGCAGTCATATTTTCTTCTTGAGTCTGGCATTTAGGTATTGAGCATTCCATGAGTATTGCCAGGTAAGAAAGAGTATAGGTTTCTCAAAGCTGTGCCATGTTCAGGCTAACTTGTTGCTCTTATTTCTTAAGGTCTTTGAAGAGCTCCTACTTGATGCAGATTGGAGTGTGAATGCTGGAAGCTGGATGTGGCTGTCCTGTAGTTCCTTCTTTCAGCAGTTTTTTCATTGCTACTGTCCTGTGGGTTTTGGCAGAAGAACTGACCCAAATGGGGATTATATCAGGTAACTCACAACCAGAAAGTGCAGCGATTTGTGAATGTCAGTTTGAATCTAAACTGACAAGTGGCCTTATACTTAAAATGACCCTTTTTATTATTATCATTTTAAGACGTTATTTGCCAGTACTTAGAGGTTTCCCTGCAAAATACATCTATGATCCCTGGAATGCCCCAGAAAGCATCCAGAAGGCTGCAAAGTGTATTATAGGAGTCAATTATCCCAAACCAATGGTAAATCATGCAGAAGCAAGCCGTCTGAATATTGAGAGGATGAAACAAATCTACCAGCAGCTTTCACGATACAGAGGACTGGGTATGGCTGTACGATATTTGCTTTATTTATTTGAAAACTTCTCTCACCTTCTATCAGTTGTTTTGTCCCCTACCAATAGTAATTGGGTATGAGCTCAGTGTGGTGACCAGGGTTGTGTGTCATATAAATGAAAATATTAAGATGTAATAAAGGGAAGGGAAGAAAGAGCGAGGGGAGTGCCTCTTTCCAAGTCTTTCCCAGAATTTTTTGTTCTGTGGGCTTTTGGAAATTCTTAGGTTAAACTGGGTCTTCTGTGCATCCTGATATTCTTGGACAGACAGGTTTTAGTACCAGTGATTAGAGAATTAGTGTGGTTGATAATGTCAACCAAACTGTATTTGCATTTGCAAGCACTGTTGCTCAAATAGAGACAAATGTAACCGCTGGTAGCATTCTTCTTAGTTAGGAAAGACTATCCTCTTTGCTCTGAGAGGTAAAGCTTGCTCAGGAAGGTGTAAGCAGGCAGTATGTTCAGGTATTGGATATTGAATCAAGATGCATTGCACTTCAACACAACATAACAAATATGTGTAACTAATGAATATTGGAAAAGTTACGTGGAATGTTATGTAGAAAATGCCTATTAAGTAATTTTGAGCTAAAATTACTTGGTGAGATCCCAGAAATGGACAAGATGAATGTTCTCCTGTTATAAAGGTAAACCACTCAGGGTGAGGGTGGAGAACTGGCTATCATTAGAAAAAAACATGCTGCACTTCATCTTTTCTTTTTTCTAGTCTGTCCTCACGGTTGTATGTTTTATTTCATTGTGTAGGTCTTCTTGCAACAGTGCCTTCTAATCCAAATGGAAATGGAAATGGTGGCCTCATGGGCTATTCACCAGGAGAAAGCATTTCTGGTTGTAGCAATGCAGGAGGTCAGTCAAATTCTTTTAATACAAAGAATTATTGGAACTGAACAGCACAAACTTTTTTTTCATGTCCTTGGCATTATGTATTGTAGGAAAGAACTGAACTGTATTCACAAGACAGTTCTCAGTGTAAGTCACAAACAGTTTTAGATTTATTCACTGAGTTTGGTAGTATTTATGTATGGATGAAATCTATACATAAATACAATAATACATGAATACAATCTTTAGATTTTTTTTTTATTTCAAACATGTAAGATTTTTTAATGTTTTCTTCCCCCTGAAGCTACTTATAAACATGTATCAAACACTTTGATTTCAAAAGCATTTGAATGTGATTTTCTTCTAGAAGTCTATAAGCATTCTGGTACTTGTATTAAGGAGCAATTAATGAGTTTTCAACTCAGAACTGTTAATTCGTAAAATTTTCTAAGCATCAGGTTGTTTTCTGGAATTTAGTTCTACCATAATATAGTAGAATATGGTGGACAGTGTCTGAAAAAACTGAATATAGAATCTATCATCCAGTTCTGATGAAAATTAGACAGTTATTGTGCTTACTGTAACGTACAAAGACTGGCACTAGCTAGTTACTAATTAAAAAGTAAAACAGTATTAACATTGTATAAATCCATGGTGCATCAACATCTTGAATACTAGGTACACCTTGGACTTCTTATAAAGGGATACAGCAGAGCTGGAAATTTACTGGGTTTGGCTTTATGTTCTTCTTAGGCTTCAGTGAAGGTTAGAAGCAGATTGCAGAGAAAGATGGACCTTGTTCTCAGCCAGTAGAGTTCCTCTGAAAGAGCTGAAGTCTAGGCTCCTTAAAGCTGGGTTCTTGAGCTTTAATTTCGTAAGTCAGAGATTTAAAAGACAGGAAAGGCTTTGTTTAAAAAAAATAGTGTTTAATAAATTATGTGCACTCTTTTCTTGAAATATACTTAAATGTGTACATGTGTTTTCACTTTTCACATTAGAAATGTATCCGTTTTCTAGGAGGTTACTGTGTATTCATTTGAACTTGCAAGTGTGAATTTGGAAAGATGAAAGCATTAGAGCTTTGGACCTGTTCTGAGGTGGTTTGTGGCCGGGGGGGAAAAAGCCACAATCATAGTCTACTTCTTGAAGAACAGAAAAAAATCTCCAACATTTTTAATTTTGGAACTGGAATTGTATTTTCTGTTATGTTTAAGTCTTCACTGTCTCTCCAGGAGCTCAGCTGGGAACTGGTGATGGTCACACAGTTGTTCAGCCATGTGCTCTGGGGGAGTCTCATACAGCAGGAGCAAGTGGAATTCAGCAGCAAGGTACTATGGCATTGCCTGTCTGTAGAGGACCTTCAAATCCTTGCAACTGTGGAAAACCAGACAAAACATCAAAATAACGTGGATAGATTTTTTTTTTTTTTGTGACAGCTGCTGTCTACAACTTCGAACTGGCCTTATTTCTGTTCTTGAAACATAAAAATAATTTGTTAGAGTGAACTTGCTTGTCTTGTCACTTTTATCTCTGAAATGCTCATATAGAACAGGATTTGTATGTTTTGATTTAGAGGGATCACAAGTGTGACTAAACAAAAATTAACATTCTAAATTAGGTTATTCTAAATGAAAGATATTGAAAGAAAGAAGTCCAGTTTGTGTATCTGATAGCAAAAATTTGCATGCTACCTTTTAGCTGATTTCTCTGCCACTCTTCCCATATATGATCAATTTTTACAGTTTTCTGTGGGTATTCTCATATTATGGGGGCAAATTTTTGTTACTTATCTATACAGAAACTTAACCTGTGATTTGTGATAAATCAAAGTTGCAGTCAAGTTTAGCACAAGTGTTTTTCTTTGTGGACTTAGCAGAGATTGTGTTTACTGATCATGAAAGATTGCAATCAGTGTTTTATTTAAGCATCCAGAACATCACCAGAACACCACAACTGTTCAGAATAAGAAACTTTGCAACTGCTTTTGCTAATTTGCACTGTTCATGCAGAGTGATTGGTGTCAAGGTTGCCAGCAGATAGTTTGTGAACCAGAAAATAGTTTGCATTTTCCTTTAAATTACTTATATATGTTTTTTTTTTTCCTTCACAGATTAGTTATGCTAAGGATTCACTAGCATTGCTATAACAGAATAGCAAAAAGGATGAGGAGACTTGGAAGAGAAAAAAATGTTAAAATTGATAACAAATTAGAGTTATTTGGATATGTACATATTCTCCTTGTTGCAAAATTAATGCATAAATATGTAGGCACTTAATATTGTTTACTGTGTGTATATAAGCGCCTATATATTTAACTGCTCTAGACTCTCATGAAGCTTTTTTTTTTTAATCATAAGAACTCTTCTGCATTCAGGATGTTTTCTAGCAGGATTTTTCTTGCTGATGAAAAATAAATAAATTGGCTCCTTTTTGTTGTTGTAAAGAATGTAATTGTCCACTTGCTTGCAGTTCTAAATTTGATTTATTATAATAAATATGTACTGTATCTGAACAGGTTACTGTCAAGCAAGTAGTATCTTACATTATGCTCATGGAGACAATCAGCAATCACACTTATTGCAAGCAGGTAATTTAAAGAACAACAAAAAAAAAAAAAAACAACACTTTTCCTTAATATATAAAGGTGCAACAGAGTCTTAATATAAATACTGGTTTTAAATTATCAGGAAGAACGGCCCTTGGTACTGGCATTAGTGCAGGGAAACGCCCAAATCCAGAAGAAGAAACTCAGAGCGTTGGACCAAAAGTCCAGCGACAGAGCACAAATTAAACTGGTAAGATCTGAGACACCTTAAAGTTATCCTGATAATGAGTAAATTCATGTACAGATTTTGTCTATACGAATATTCATATCACTGCAATGCAAAGAATCCCAAATTATTGCTGTAAATATTTCAGTTCCAGATACTGTACAAACAAGCAGTACACAATCCTGGCTCTAGAGAGTTTACAAAGTATGCGGTAGGAAGTAATTATAAAACTAGAACTAGGCCAGTGATTATGAGACACAGATTGAGGTGTTAATGAAAGGGAAATGGATAAACTATGGCTTCACATTCATTAGCAGAGCTACTTGCTGCTTCTGCATCTCACCTGAAGCTCTGCCAGCCTGGCTGTGTGAATGTGTGGTAACCTGAAATCGGGAGACTAATTACAACTAAAGGCTCAGGGACTGGATTAGAGTTTCAGACATACAAGTGGACTAAGCAGAACACGTGTTAGAGAGACAGACTGCAGAAAACCTGCAAAATGGTGGTGTAGTCACTGCATGGAAAGATGTAGGGACAAGGAAGATATGAAGACTTGAGCATTTGTCATTTATCTGTAACCTAAGCAGGATGCTTAGATTGCCAAAGATTGTCCAGAGCAGCTGTGGTGGAAAGTTCTTGGGTTTGGAGAAGGAGACACTGCTAAATAGATCTATGTGAACAGGTGTGAAAACATGTAGGAAGAAGCAGTAGATTGGAAGAGGGAAGGACTTTGGTAGGTGAGAAATCATCAACATAGAGAAGATAAGTGGATTTTGTGTTTTGGATATGTTACTTATGAACAGAATAGAGAAAAGAGAAGGCCAAAGGTGCTATACTCTTTCCCCCATTGAGCTTGATTTAAGAGGAATAAGGAAGATGACCTGAAAGATAAGTTAGAGTAATTACTTAGGAGGAAAGCCAAAGAATGGAGGGCTATCTGAAACAAGAGGGGACAAAATTTCAAGACTAGGAGTAGCGTGACTGTGTAGATTAAGGGTGATTGAGATGTAATTCTGCCCGTGTTTTATGAAGGGGCATAAATTAAGAGTTGATCATTATGGAGTTTGAAGAATAACAGAAAACAGGTGAGATAATAGCACATGGAGGGTCTTTGGTGGAATTGGAAGGTAGGGATTCCATACAGCAAGTATAGAAGCTGCATTCAGCATCTGTAGAGCTAAAAAGAGAAATTCTATCTACTTCGTTTGGATTTGGTAGCAAGATCTATGTCTATTTTTGCTTGTTATGTGGTGTCAGCACTTTGACAAAGTTATTGTGGTGATTATGAACAATTGTGTTGTACTGATTTGGTTCAGTGAAGAGCCACAGCATTGTTTCCGTGATACCTGTCACTTGAAGTGAGCTGAGATCTGCTATTTTCTCACATACTGGAAGCACTGTAAACTGCGCTTCTGTGTTCTCAAACTGATTTCTGGTACTTGGATGGGCCTGAGCGGAACCTAGTTCCAAAAGAGTCCGTGTTTCAGTAGCCATCTTATCAGTAGTATGTGTAGATTCATTCAGCATCCATGTTTTGTATTGCAGAATTCCTTAGGTGCTCGTGTCTATAGAAGAAGTGCCTGCAGAGCGAACGTCTGGTTCCTGTCTAAGCTCTTTTTCAATTGAGAGACAGGTTGGAGGGGTTTCTAGTTTGGCAGAGAAGGCTGACTTTGTTAGGGGTGTTCAAAGCATGCTGTGAAAGCATGGTAGTCAAATACAAGTATCAGCCAAGAACATACCCAAAACCACTGCTGGTGAAAGGATGTGTGCCTTCTGAATAGCACTGAAGTATAGAGGATATTGGGTTTCTCTTTTCTTCCTTTCTTTTTTTTCCCCTCTTCCCCTTTCAGCCTCTAAGGAGTAAGAAATAAGAATTGAGTATTTGGGCCAATACAAATGGGGATAGGGCTTCCTGCACTGAGAAGGGGGGAAAGAGTATTGGTCCCTTGAATTATTTCTGCCTTCTTCAAAGACTTACGACAAACTGTTTAAGAGTAATTTTTCTCTTTTTTCCTTGCAGCATTACTGGAAGAGACCATACCACTCAAAGAACACACAGAACAAAATTCCTGCTACTCTGTATTGGAACTAAAGTGTTGTGAGAGTACATGTACTAAAATGGCATAGTTTTTCATAAATTATTTTCAATTGTTCTCAGTTGTTGTAAACAAGTCCAATTTTTGGAATGTGTTATTTCTAACTGGCATTTCTATGGTTTTTAACTTTTTAATGACTTTCACAAAGGACAATTGAGTTTTGTATATAAAGTATTTGGTGAAGAATTTGCTAACTTAATGTAAATATAAGCATTCATGATTAGCGATAGACCCATCAATATATTTTTGATAATCTTTCATGTATATGGTAGTAGGGAAAAGCTGTAGTGATGTTCTGTAACATGGATGGACATAGAAGGTTTTGAAGTTTTTAAATTGTTCTTATTTTTAGACTCCAGAGCTTGACCTCTGTATGATCAGCTTCATATTTTCATAACATAAGTGCTTAGGACTGTGTTTAATCAAAATCAGGAGAGTTGTAACCTTTATTAATCACATCTGTATATAAGTCATATGCCTACTTTTTGTCGAGTTGTAAAATTTTCATGTGTATGTCCAGTCCTTGTATTTCCCAGTTGCCTTGTTCAGTAATGACAGACCTTGTTAATAAAAGAAAATTATATCTGTAGATACATATGTCTTTTGTGTACTCTGTTGCTTCAGTACATGTCACCAAACAAAACTGGTTCAAGAAAGAAGGAAAATGTAAATTTTTAGACTTAAGCTGGAAGCCACAATCAGTGAACTTCAAGTTTGGTGATACTGAAGGAAAGCACTATCCAAATTATTCAGGTTTGCATGTGTGTGTTCTTACCACTAAATGTTTTCCACCAGGGTATTAAGAGTTTCTTCAAAATGTAGTTCAGTTTGGTTTGGGTATTTTTTAACTATAACTGCAGTTTGGTTGATAGCTGCACCTAATTTGCTGCTCTTCGA
Source organism: Lathamus discolor (assembly GCF_037157495.1). NCBI lineage: Eukaryota > Metazoa > Chordata > Aves > Psittaciformes > Psittacidae > Lathamus > Lathamus discolor. The sequence goes on along the minus strand of NC_088884.1, from coordinate 72,211,511 downwards.
GGATGTTGATGTCTAAAAACGTATCAATCAGGTTTGCTCTCTATTCAGTCAATACTGTTTCAAATAGAAATGTCTTCTTAGGCTGTTAAGATCTGTGAAGCAGCAGAGCAGTCTGAATTACTAAATCTTACATATAACTAGGTCAGGTACCTGCTTGAGTGAGTGCACAAATTGTTTCTCATGTGGGGGGGAGTTAATTATCTTGTTCTTAGTATCACATGGGTGACTTCCAGTCATGGGGCACTTCTGTGCTTTAGTTTAAAATTCAGACCAGATTTATGGGTTGACAAGATATGCAGCACAGTATTTGCTGCAGAATGAACTGCCATGATTCTGCCTGTTCCTAGATTTTAGATGATAATACTTATGTAAGTGTCTCTCTATAGTGATCTGGATACAATAGCAAAATCAAAAGTACTAAGAAAATACAGGCATGCTTATTGTCTTGAGGCAGGGGATCTTTGGCTTATCTTGAAGAAAGAAAATATCTCAACAGTGACAGTGGAAAAGCAGATGCTAAGTATTTTCCACAGATCAGTCCAAGTAGAATGGAGAGGTTTCCTAGGAACATACATAATCAGTAGAATAAACAATTCTGTTCATTTAAGTAGTCTGGAAAAAAAAAACCAACCCAGCCCAACCTTTATAGGCTTACACTGTCTTAGGAAGTATTTTATTCTGTCGAAATAAGATCATACTGGATTTTTTCTGCTGACTTGTATTAAGAAGAAACCATACCATCTATATTCAGTATTCCACCAGCTTTCCTGAATGAATAGGCTGTGAAACTCCCACAGAGAAGCTTCATCAAGGTAAGAACATGTGCTTTCCCCCAACTACTCTGAAAGCTCAATAGATGAAAGAAGAAGTTTCCCAAGGAGTTAATTTCTATGGTAAATTAATTCCCCACTCCTTAAATGCTAAAAAGAGGATTTCTTTTCTTGGTGTAGGCAAGCCCTTAGATTAGCAAAGGAAAATCTGTGATGGAGGTGCTGTTTCTCGTATGTGCTAGCTTGAATGAGCTCTGGTGTCAGGGCTGTGGTGGAACAGTCTTTAAGTAGGTTAGTGTGGGAGGGGGGAGAAGTTGCCTTCTGAGCAGCAGTAGCTTCATAAAAGCCCCTTGCTTCATATTCTTCCCTCCTACTAATCCTTGCTGTGGCCGTAAAAATAACAACAGGCTGAGGCTTTGGCTACGCAGGAAAGTTGACCAAATCTATTGTAATGTGGAGGTTTTCTTCCCCTGCCCCCACTACCCCTTGTGATTCTCAAGTTGGACATGTGTTATAAACCCAGTATGGATAAGGGCCAGGATATTGTTTCTTGTTTGACCACTCCTCCAGCAACACAGCTTGAAGTATTCCTCAAGAAATCTCTGTTCCCAAGGGATTTAGCTAGCCTTTCCCTCAGCTTCTAGGAAATGCAGAGAGGAGTGTTGTAGACTGACTGATGGGTTTTGGAAACGAAGCCCCAGGAAAATGTATTCTGGAAACATGCAGGGACCAAGTATTTGGTATTCCTGATGGAAAAAAATAGCTTTCAAATGTCTTTAAGCCTTTGGAAACTGTTTCCAAAGGAACTTGTGTGGTCTGTCTTATGCTGGTGCTACCTGCTTAGAGAGGTTTCTGAAAGGAGGGGAAGGAGTTAAATTGAGAGCAAACCTGCAAAGGCCCTCGACTGATCTGGAATGAGAAGTACCTGTCAGTTAGAAATCAGAAACTACCTTTATGCTGGTCTTAGCAACATAGTTGGCTAGTTTCTGTTGAAGAAAAGTGACATTTACATTAAGCTTCCTGTAGCTTACCAGTTCTGTCTGTACTTGGCAGGAGCATGGGGCAATAGTGAGCTGCAATACATGTCTTTCCCACTTCCCTACCTTGTCAGGAAAAGGCAGTTTGCAAACAAAGCTGGGTGCCCTCGTTGTTCCCATCGGTGATGGTTTGAAGCCTGGCTTCCCACCATGGCAGAGCTTGCTGCGGCTACCCACAAATCCCTGGAGAGCTGTATCACAGGAGGTCTTTGCTGTGAGGGCCAAAGACTGAGCATTGGAATAGGTTGCCCATGGAGGTGGTGGAGTCTACTGGAGATAATCAAGAGCCATATGGACACAGTCCTGAGCATTGTGCTTTCGGTGAAAGTGGACTAGAAGAACATCAGTGATTCCATGATCACTGTATTTACAGGTATTTTTGGCTACCGAAAGTGATGCTCAGTGGTAAAAACATCAAGACTTTTACAGGGCGTTTGGTATGTTTGAAGCAAAACTGTTGTTGCCTGTTCATGAAGCTCCGTGAGCTTTATTACTTTAAAATTAGACGTTAAAGCCGGAGCAGCTCCGTCACTGGTTTGAGATGGAAGGTAAAGAATACATCCCTTGGGCACGTTATACCTGCGTGCGCCGGGAGCTAACAGCGGCTTGGGGCGCGGTGTGTTTCCCATCCCCGCCCCGACCCAGCCCTTCGCTCCGCCGCTGTTTCTCGCGGGGGCTGTAGGTGGCGCTGTGGGTGCTCGGAGCGCTGCGGTGCGGGCGGTGGTTGCAGCCTGCCCTGTCCCCGGCAGGGGCTCCCCACCGCCTCGGGTAGCAGCGGCCACCATGGGGCTCGCGGGGGGAGCGTCTGAGGAGCCTACATATGGGGGCTGAGAGGGAGAACTTCGGGTTTGAGAGGGGAAAAAACCGGCTCAGTCAGCCAAGGCGTTCTGCTAGCAGCTGGGGAAGGGGGAATCTGTAGAGCTAACAGAATTGCTGTATAGGTCTAGTAAGAGTTACCCCGTGTTTCCAAATCGGAAACCACATCTCTTCCATTACTCTGAAAGTGTGCTTGCCTGCTTAAACCGAAGGAGGGCTCCAGCTGGTCCAGAGGAGGGCCACATAGCTGGTTGGGGGGCTGGAGCACCTCTGCTATGGAGACAGCGTGAGAGAGTTGAGCTGGTTCAGCCCGGAGAAGAGAAGGGCTGTGTGGAGACCTTAGAGCAGCTTCCAGTGCCTAAAGGGGCTGACAAGAAACCTGGAGAGGGGCTTTTTGTAAGAGCGTGTAGTGACAGGACAAAGAATGGTTTTAAACTGACAGAGGGTAGATTTAGATTAGCTGTTAGGAAGAAGTTCTTCACTATGAGGGTGGTGAGGCGCTGGCACAGGTTGCCCAGGGAAGCTGTGGCTGCCCCATCCCTGGCAGTGTTCAAGGCCAGGCTGGATGGGGCTTGAAGCAACCTGGTCTAGTGGAAGGTGTCCCTGCCTGTGGCAGGGGGTTGGAACTGGGTGAGCTTTAAGGTCCCTTCCAACCCAAACCAGTCTGGGATTATATCTTTTTATCTTTTATCTTTTTAAATATGCTCTGCCTAAAGATTACTTAAAAACTAGGCTTGAAAATGAAGTCAAGCTTTTACCTTGCTGACACATTCGCTGGGCTGTCTCTGTCCCTTGGGGACCCATGACCAGAACACGGAGCCAGGATGCCTAAGATTCTGATTCTTGTTTCTGCCCTAGTACCACCTAAGAGGCCTCAGGTATGTCTTTGCCCATTCCTGAGGCCTTCATGCACAAACTCTTGACAGTAGCCATGTAGTTCTGCTTTGTTTTAGATTAGATTAGATTAGATTAGATTAGATTAGATTAGATTAGAAGGAGGATGGAGAGAGACAACCTCCTCCATTGCTTGTGCTCTTTATTTCCAATAGAGAAGTGTTTGAGCAAGAATTCCCTCCTTTAAAGGACCAAGCAAACAAGATTCTCATACTTTAGCCATTAGCTCAGCTTTAACTTGATTGTTTATTGCAATCTTTCTTTCTCTCCCTCAGAAATTCAAGATTCCCAATGTGGTGAAAATTTTCTGGGTAGAGAGGAAATGTACATTGATCCAAAAAGCACAGGGAAATCTTCAGCAGTCACATGTAGATAATTTTAATGTTGATTTCAAGGGATCTAAGACCCTGGTTTTGAATTGTGTGCACTGCAAATGCAAAATTAATTCAATATTAAATTAAAAAATGCAAATAGAGTTGATTTCCATATTTTTTTTATTACAAAATCTCCTGCAGAACAGAAAGATGGAAGATGCAGAAAAGAAAATAAGAGATACCCAGAAGGAGCTTCTCCCTTCAGGATGCTGTTGCTTTGCTTGCTTGCAAGAGGTCCTAGTGCAAATTTCACAACCCAAACTCTTACAAAAGACCTGCAAAATGCTGAAGTGCAGCCAGTGTGCGGGATCCCATGTGAGTACCTATGGTTAGTGGAAGCCTGTGCACGTAATGCCAGGTAGATCATACTTCCCTTATCTCTGCTAATTACACTTAGCACAAGAAGATAATCTTGTTAACTGTGATTAGTCTGACTGGGAATAGCACATAAATAATTAATAAAAGAGCAATTTATAGGCAGCAATTACATAGAGGGAGGATTTTCTTCAAGTCTGTCTATGTAGAGCTTCAGACCATGTGGTCATCGCAAGGTCTTTAATTACCTGGGTTATATGTGTTTCTCAAGTGCCTTTTACCCTATTCCAAACTAGGAGTATTTTCAAGCGAAGTCATCCTTACCTGGTGGTAGGTAAAGCACTGCTCTGAAGAACAGCTTGCACCAGCAAACGTCAATAACGTTGCATTCAGACCTCAGGGTGAACGCATTCACACCTCAAGTGCTACACACACAAGAGCAGGGGATTTCAGGAAAGGCTGGTGAATAGATGGACGAAAGATGGTGGGAGTAGGGAGGGATTTTACAGAAACCTTAGAGAGAGGAAGGAAAATTAAAGGAATGGTGTAAGGAAAGAAGCCAGCAGAAGGAAAGAAGCAAAATGTCAGGTAAGAAATGGAAGTGCGTTGGCAGATGAGGGTGCGTGGATAAAAGTTAGCATCCGTTGTGTGTTGACTAACTGGATAATTAGTCCTTTTATAACATAAACAGTTTCTGAGCAGGCAAGAAGGGGAAGAAATGATCCTTCGCAGGTATATTAGGTATTACATGACAATACGGTTTTCTGAAGTACGTACGGTGCACATAGCTTTGGTTTCCACGTGCTCTGGGATTCCGGTGATTTTGCTCCCTCTTCTGCTATATCAGCCCCTCCAGGGAAGAGTGTTATGGGGTAGCACACCTGGCTTCTCTCCCTTGTGCAGGGCAGCTGAGCTGCTGCTCTGTGAGGTGTTTCAGCATCCCCCTTGCCCTCTCAGCCCATGCAGCAAAACATGGGTGGGCACTTCAGAAAGCAGCTCACCTTGTGCAAAGTGTTTGCATATGTGTATTTTTTTTTTCGTAATTAGCACCATCAGGCCTTGATTTTATTTGTGACATCAATTGCTGCTAATTACAGTGCTTACTGATGAGCAGACCCTTCATCTCCCGTGGTTCCTGTTGCTAGACTTCTGCCTGAGCAGCTGGAGCTCATGAGAGGCTTTTTCTCTGTGCCACACGTGTTGAGGCTGAACAAGCTGTGATTTTGGGTGCTTATTGGGTGTTTTGGCAAAGTTTGGTAGCTAAACCATCCGGCTCGGCTTGGGGGTAGCATTGAGCTGTTGAGGGGCTGTGCAACAAAAGTCATTTGCAGGGCAGCACACACCTTGCAGTCGAGTAGCTTGGCCTGCTCCACTGTGGTCCAAGCAACCATGGGGAGAATTGACTGTTCCCTAATTCCTTGTAGCTGACTGAGCTTGAAGAAACCAACTGTCTCCCTGGGAGACAACTGCCATTAACAGGGCCCTTTGCAGGCTCCAGACAAGCCTTAGAATGTGTAAATGGTCGCACCCTGGAAAGGTGTTTAATTGTCCAGTTTAAGGATGGTAGTGTTGAGTGGACACGTAAAAAAAGCCAGCTCACAACTGGTAAAGGAAATACTACCTTAGTGCGTGTTTGAAGGAAGTATCTGAAAGATTTATTACGGTTTTATGCTCCATACCATAAAACTTCACCCAAAGTAATGAAGTCAGTAGACAGAAGAAAAATTATTGAAGTGTTATCTATGACTGTGCAGCATTTGTCCTGCCAAGGCATTTTGTCGTGTGCTTACAGCCCTTATCAAACGTGTGTTTGTGGGTCCAGATAAAGAATAATGCAATTTTAAAACCACAACAGCATTGCTTGATGAACCCTCATTTAATTTGCAGTTCACTACAGCCAGCAGAATATCCTGGGATGATTCTCAGGCTCTCTGTACACAGGCCTACGGATTGGTGGATGCTTAGAGTATGCCCTGGTGAGAGAAGTTCCCTCCTCTGTCTATTCTTGTTAATGTATGTGGAGAATCATGACAAAAAATAAAGCAATGGGGGATATTTTGTATGCCAAGACTTTCAAATTTGCGTACCTAACCTCAGGATCTAAATCTAGGTTTAGATGGTTTCTAAATAATTAACGACAGCAAAATGTAGTCAGAGTCTCAGTTCTGAGCAAATTATTTCTTATCTGAAACTGATAGGCACATAACCTCTTTCATACAGGTACCATGGCTCTGTAGCGCATGCCCAGTTTCAGACTAGTACTCTTTTACCTGGGCCTCGGCTGTTAGACACACTGAGCACCTCTAATCTCTCCATAAGCAAACTAGCAACAAAACACACACGCGTGTGGGTTTATCTGTGTAGACTGCGTCCCAGGTTGAAGTCTTCCTCCCCATGGTGTAAGCAGAGCCTTAAGTGTCACGTCCAGCTGCCCTGGCAAGTGCTCCAAGTTTAGAGACACTTCTCTGCATGTAAAGCCAAGCCTCAGTTTCTAGCCATTTTGCATTGTTTGGTGGGTCCTGTTACTAGTTAGGGTGATTTATGTTTTACTGTCTCTCAGGCAAGAGCTGGCATCATCATCTGGAGCGTATTTAGAATGGAAAGGGATTCCTGCGGCTTCACTGAGGAGGTGGTGGATTCCATTCCCTATGTATCTTAGCTATTTTTATCAGATGATTTGGGGTGGGTTTCTGTCTCTACAGCTATCATGACATGATGCATTTTAACACAGTAACGTTACAATCCATCAGTTTCTTTCAGTCTCCAGTGCCTTGAAAAGGAAGCCCAGATCCCACCCCCACTGAAAGAAATCTTTCTTGTATGTAAGAGCACTCATTTCCAATCCCATCTCTTCTCCCAGGACAAGTATGGATGAACGGCTCCTTTTCTCTCTGATGTTAACTGCAGTCTGACAATTGTGGCGTCTCCACTGGATGCTGGAGGCAGGCAGGGGTGGGATCTCTTCCCACTGGAATCCCTGCCACGCCGTGCCTTGCGAGGAGAATCCGCTGGCAGAGTTTCCCTCCAAGCTCCCTCTCTAATTCCTGTGCGTAGCTCTTGTGCCCATCTGCGCACAGCAGAGTAGGCTGTGCTGCTTCTAATTAAGCAAGTGATTTTGAAACGTCTCTTGAACCCTTGACCCCCAGGATTCCCTCAGATGACATCCCTCTGATCCCGGGAGAGCTCTTCCACTGGTTGCCACTCTTCATGTGAAAATAGGTAGGGTGTAATTTGCAAATATTTATAAAGGTCTGTGCTGGGTAATTGAAACTGCTGTTAATTGCTCATGATTTCACTCCAGACAGCTGGTTTGTTTTTCTGCTCCGCTCCCACAGGAGAAGTTGCATTGCTTCATGCCTCAAGCCCCCAGAGGCCTGCTGGTTTGCATAGCATATTGTCTATCTCCCGCATTTTCAGTAACATATGCCTGAGTAGTAAAGGCGACCGTAGCTTGTTCCAGGCCTTGAGACGGAGAATAGACAATATGTAAAGCTTTCTGGCTTGAAAATTTGGGAATGATTGCACTGGGAGCTGAATGAGCACGAAGAGGAGAGGGAGCAGAGCTGTCTGCCAGGGCTCTGAGCAACATGGCAGCCCTTGTTAGGAGGGTAGATGTTACAAAGCCTCTTAAACAGTAATCTGAGGTTGGTAAGAATTCAGCTTTGATTCAGACTGGCTCTCCGAAGATCAGGATGGATATACTTCAGTGCTGCAGAGCAATTCGCACCAGAAAACTCCACATGAGTGGGTAGATCCCACTGGACAGCTAGCTAGCAGGAAGAGCATGAGAAGAGGAATTACAGGAAAAATGGTTAATACTCTTCCTGGGAGACATCTATGAGAAGAGAGGGTGTTAGGAGCAACCAGGACAATTCAAGCAGTGGCAACAGAATAGGAGAGATCGTTCAGGGCTAAATAAATCAATAAGGTAATCAACAGCCAATTAATCACAAGAATGTTACAAACAACTTAAACAAAACAAAGACAGAGGAAAGGAATCTGCTGTATATACTCACATATATATGTGTGTGTGTGTATAGCCTTGTATATAATAAAAGGAATAGAAGATCAATAAAACCAGCAGGGCTCTTGAAGGGGAAAGATTGATGAGTTGGATATTGCTGTGGAACTGAATGTCTCATTAAAGACAGTGAATGAAAAATGGTTTCTGAAAATAGGAAAAAAAAAAATAATAGGAGGAACTGAAGTGAAATCCAGGCAGCAGGAACTCCAAAGCACCTGCATATAAGTGAGGACACTAGCTCAGCTGCATCTGTGGGACTATCTCACAGCCTCAAAAAGATTTGTGCAGTTGCCTTCAGCTCACGCCATCAGGCAGTTGCCTCCTCCAGCTCCATCGCCCTCCCTGTAAGAGCAGCCTCATCCACACCGCTGCAGCTTGGGCCTGGGAGAGATGGCTGGATTAGGCTACAACATAGGAAAAGATATGCTGTGGCATTCAACAGGCAGGGCCTAGAAACCACGGAGCTGCTGGTTCTGTTGCTTTCCAGGGGTTTCACTCCCGGTCCTTCATTGCTGCCAGGCAGGATGAAGCCAGAGGCAGAGCCTGATGGAATCTCATGTGGCTGATCTGATGAGTCAGCTTTGTTGGGCTTTATGCTAGGGCTTTGTTTTGCAGGCAGGGTGGGCCAGAAGGACTCAGTGTCCTCTCTTCACACCAGGGCTTTACCAGCCCTGTCTGGCCAACAAGCTTGGCAGCTCCCAGCCCTCACCAGCTGCAAGGGTGCTCAGCTGTGTCTGGGGAACCAGGGCATGAGGAATAATTAGTTCAGACGAAGCAAAACCTAAGTGCTTTACAGCAGGAGCTAGCAGTGTGGAACCTCTTGGTCAGTTCATGAGTGCAGGAATAGGTCAGACCCAAAGCCCCCTGATGGCAAAAGAAGGTGCCTGGTGATTTGGACTTTTAGCTGTGCAGTCCTCATGACTGCACAAGCTTCAATGTTTTGGGGTGTCTTAAGCATATACTAAATGTGGCATCTGTGATTTAAGCTACTTTTAATTTCTCCTGGGACTGCTAGTTTTGAGGTGCTTTTAGAGGAAACTCAGTAGGTTAAACTGATAACAAATAGGCTGTACCAGAAGAGGGGCTAAAGCTAGAGGAAGCTGGGAAAAACCAAACAGATCAACGGAAATGTTGATAAGTTTTAACTGTAACATGTAGAAAAATAATGGAATGAAAACAGATAGAAAACAGATAGCTTTAGATAGAAAATGGGTTTATTTGGATAATTCTTACTAATATCTACCCTATGCCTTTTTGTATATAGAATACATTATGCAGGGTGAAGTGTACTCATTTAATTTTTTTAAAATGACTTCCTGCACATGAATTGTGCGTGATTTATACCATCCACATGCTTTTGTAGCTGGCATTAGTATTAATCTGTGAAAGCTGGTGGGAGTCAGAAGAGGCAAACTGCATACATCTGCTGTGTATGAAGATCATTGTATTGTCCATTCCTTATTTAATACCATCAAACGCTGTCTTTAATGGCAAATGCTAATGACTGCACAACTACAGAAAATACAAAGGAGATGGAATACACCCCGTAAGACCCTCCAGCCAAACTGAAACTCCCCATAAGATTTCCATTAATTGAAATCTCTACAGATGGGTTCCTTTAATTGTAGGAAATGGAATACAATCTCTATAATTAACTCTTCACTCAAAGGCTTCTCCCCTCTCCAGCATCTGGAAAGAGCAGCAGTGATTGTTTGGCACCTCATTGCTGGAGGCCGCAGCTGACTCTCCAAAGCGACACGCTGCCCAGGGCCCCACACCAAAACCGGTCTCATCTTTTCATTCAGACTCCTCCAGTAACCCTACCATGCTGCACTGAGAGTTTTCTCACTGTTTCTCTTTGCCATGGAGGGAAATGTTCGTTCTTTTCTAAGGTCTTCTCTGCCAGGGCCGGAAGGTGAGCATCTCTTTTCTACCGCAGTGCAGGAAGCAATGCCAAGCTCTGGATCAAGTGATATTGAGAGATAACCAAAGAAAACTTGCTGTCCTCCTTGAAGCAGCCCGTGATCTTTGGAGCAGACCTTGACTTATGATGAGAGCCTTGCCTTATGTGGAGTATCTAGCCGTGTGGCACCACCAGTCCACACAGACTGCCCAGCCAGTCCCATGGGAATATATCCACCTCTGTCTCTAGAGTTTACGGTTTCTTCCATCACGGCTCCGAGATGTCACCTTTCCTCCCTGCTCCTGTAATTAAAAGCTTTTGTCCAGTCCCACAGCACTTTATGTCCTCTTCCATGCCACTATTTCCCTTTTGTTATCACTTTTCTGTGCACATTCCAAGTCCTATAATTGTCTCAGCCTTTCTTGTTTAGAGAGTCATTTTCCCTGCAATAGCCGTATCTGCTGTGTGGCACTGAATCCCATCTGCTGTTCTGCCTCCTCTTTCTCCATCTCATCAAGCTGTCATACCAGAGCAGAGCACAGTGAAGAATAAAATGTCCCCCTCCCTGTGGCAGCTGTAAAGCCATGGGTCTTTGTTGCCTTTTTTCTTGTCTGCTGCAGTGCGAGGCTCTGTGCACAGTGAAGAAAACTTCTCAAGAAATGTAAGGCAGTGCCAGGCACACTGGCAATTGCTGGGGAAAGGTGCTTGCTCCAGGATGCCCAGCATCCCAGGACTTCTCAGATAGCTTGTGTGTGCTGCTGGTGGTAACGCAAACTACCAACGCATTGGGTATGGACAAGCCCTGATCCTGAGGGTATGGTAACTATTTATGGTAACTATGACTGGGAGCAGTTGCTATGGAGAGCACTTACACTCCTTAGCTAAGGGTTAAGTCATCACGGCTGGTGTTAGATGTCCTTGGGCTCTGCCACAGGTGAGCCACAGGGATGGAAGAAGCAGTAACACCTTGCACATGGTGAATTTCAGCACTGAATCCTGAAGCAATGGATTTGTGACTACATAACAACTGGGCCAAGTTGATTTGCCACTCTTGGGAAAGCCAGGAGACATCATCTGGAGAGAAGTATGAGGGTTTCAGGGGAACTCATGGGCCTGGAAGCAAAGTGGATACCTGGGGTCATTCTGCAGATCTCAGCCTTTCCCAATCAGTGTGGACCTTGGAGGATCCACAGATCTCCATGTCTCCTGAGCACAGGGCAGCTCTTCAGAGAGCATCTTCCTCTTACAACTACTTTCCATTCACTATGACCAATGTGGATCTTGGTATTTTGTCTTGGAGGATCTTCCATGGAGATACATGTTCTCAGTGCTCACAGGTATGCTGGAGCTTTCTCCAGGGACCCATGGGAGCTGTTGCAACTGCATGCATCACGGACAGATGGATTCAAGAGAAGACATGCTTGGACACAAACTAACCTGAGGTAGGTGCTGCAAAGCCACACGGGGTCTTGTGCGTGGACTTGACTAAGAAATATATCTCATGCAACAAGGGCTCTCTCTCAGCTGGCCCTGACCAGGAGCAGCACGTTCAAAAGGGAAGAATATGTACAGGGCAGGGGGTAATACAGACAAAACCCATCAGCTTTCCCTTTCTCAGAATTTCTTTTACTGCAGTACGTGGGTACCCACTCAGTACAAATCACTGCACACTTCTGCTGAAGGCACTTCCAAGTTGTGCAGCACAGCACTGTATGAGGCAGATGTTTTACTGCTGCTTCCCATGCTTATCAGGAAAGAAAGCCAGAAACAGAAATAATGATCATTTAATCGCTCATGCACTCTCGCGTTGTTCTGTGACAGCAGTGTCTGAGTTTTCTATTTATGGCAGTTGTTTTTTTTTTCCTGTTTTTTAGTATGAGTTAGTTTTAGGAACACAAGTCTGCTTTTAATCAGTGTTTTAAATAATAGTGGGTTTTTTTTTCTTGGAAATAAGTCAAGCATTGGTATCACTGGAGTCATTTGGTCCCTGAGGGAAGCTCTCCGCTGCTGTGAAATGTTAGGGTCTGCTGGCTACTCTGCAAACAGCTTCAGGCATTAAAGAATTGCGCATTTTGCTCATTGTAGCCAAGCCAGACACCCTTCAAACTGCAAGGATATGCTTTTGGGGTGGGCAACACCTTTCTGAGTGTAGAGCAGGATTGCTGTGCTTGTGGCCACATAAGTCACTAACCCGCATCTCAGAGAGGCTGTGCCCAGTTTCCCACATTCGCATAACTCAAGAGCAGTTCAGTCCACGTAAAATAGTCAGAAATGATGATGGCCTGAAACTACACCCTTAAAAGTTACATAGCTACTGCACTGTAAGTCAGTTTTGAAGATGGTACCTGCCTTAGCAAATCAGGAAAGGTAAGCATATTTGTGCCTTGTGAGGCCAAGGGACATTATACATTGGTGCCACATAGAGCCCCAGAATGCCCCTTTGTTACGCTTCTTGACAAAGGTGCATAATCCCTTCTGCTCGGCTTCTCTGAGGTCTTTCGCTGAGGACTCCTCCTGGTCCTTCTCTCTGAGAGCCTACAAGAATAGCAGTCCAGTCCAAACAATTGCTTCTGAATCCAGTGCTCCTTATGAAAAGGAGCTTATTCACCTGGCAGAGGGATTGGTAGAGAAATGCAAAACGGCACTTAGGGTTCAGCAGAACGCTTGGGTGCATGATTACTGGAGAGAACCCTAAGTGTGTGTTTCAGTACGCTGCTGGGGCCCTGCTCCGACTCCTCAGTCACCAACAGGCATGCAGCTAAAGAGGCACCAGTCTTAGTTGCGCAGAACATAGGACAAACAAGATGAGCTCCCCCTGTTTTTGACGCGCTAGCACTGGATTGGCTGTAAGCAGAGTTTCACACCACTTCCCACAGCCTGCAACAGTTCAGGCATGCCATTGCCTCCTATCCTCCACATCGAGACAGAAGTGGTGTGGAGACCCACGTTACCTCCCTTCATAAGACAAACCCCGGTGTCACTGGAAGCCTTGTTCTCTGATGGGTTTCAGCTGCTCAAAGGGGAGGACTTGGGTCAGACTTGCTTCTCACTGACATAAACAGAGCTTCTGCATATGCTTGAAGTTGGGGATGTGGCTAGAGAGGATTTTTCCTCATTCACTGCTTGCAAGAAGACTGGTTCAAATTCTTGAAATGCTTCACCCTCTACCAGGGCTATTTAATCTGCAGGGATACACCCAGCAAGTGGTTTGTCTTTATAAAGTTTTGCTAAATATTTCAAGAGACTGCTTTGTGCAAATTGCTACCTCAGTGAATGTACCTTGCAAACCTGTACGATGACTAAATTAATATTGCTAAGGACACTTCAGTAGATGCATTTCCTACCTAAAGGGAAGGCACCCACTGTCACCCAATGAATTTTTAAATGCCTCTTTTTAACTTTTTTCTTTCATGGTCTTTGTTGTTGATACCTCAGCTATTATGATCAGAATACAAATCCTCTCTTTGTGAGTATCGATTCAATTGTACATTCAGCTTGCAAGAGGCTATCTAGTGGCCACAGTACTGTCCTGCTTTTCTACTGCTTACTGAGTGAAAAGCAATTCTGCTTAGCTCTTCCTGCAAGAAAGCATCCTGCTGGCTTTTCACACCGCAGGCTGGTTCCCATGCCTCCAGAGTCAATAGGGGTTTCATCACTGATTCTACTATTTTTTTTTAACTCTGTATCTTGTAAGGTAGATTACAGGCAGTGAGATGATGTAGAGTCTGGTCCTGTCTGCACTGAAGTCAGTACACAGTGCTTGTGGATTTTGGTAGCAAGTTGTAACTACATTTGCGAGGAGGTGATGATCGTGAAACATCCCTAGCTTATACGTGCCCTGGCATAGACACAGAATCTGGTTTGACATCATTAGCCCTAATCATGTGGGAAATCAGTAGATACTGACTTACCAGCTCCATGAACACAAAGCACAGCCTGGCAGCTCTCATGATGTTGGTCTTTCTAGGAGTGACCTGTGCACACCCAAGCGTCTCTGCCAAGGGTGATTTCTTAGGTGTAAGCCTGTGGGCTAAAGCCATCCAAAAGAAAATATTGTGTGTCAAAATACGTCAACCTTTGGGTATCTGATTTATCTGTTAATGGGTGGATACCTGCCCTCTCCACTGATCTCTCAAAAGAAAGGAAACTGTTGTGTTGGGGTTTTTTCCCGGCTCTGGCCTTATGCGGTGCTGTAGTTAAAGGTCAAGTTATCTGAATATATTCACTTCTCATTTAAGCAATATCAACTTTAACTGCTCTTCATATACCAAACTCATTTTATATAGTTAAACCTGTTTCCTATTTTGCTTTCTACCATTGACGTGTTGTAGTAGGTATGAACATAGCTTAAAAATACAAGAAAAAATAGCCTCAAAGGGGCTGGTGCTTCTGGCTATTTTTATTTGTTATTGTTTTTCGTCTTGATGGTAGTGACGTGCCCTGCCACTGGCTGTACCCATCGTCTCTCACGATACTTGCTCCTTTTTGTGTTCCTGTTGGGGAGAATTGTGTGCAATGGTGTTTTTTGGGGGGAGGGCATGTTTATAAATGTTCATGTACACTACATCATCCTTTCTCAAACACAGTGTATTTGGTCTGCAAGGGGAGTCGGAGTTTGGGAAGAAGCAATTGGACCAGAAACTTGCCACTAGCTAAATGTAGCTCAGAGAGAAAATGATCTCATGGAAATAATTCCACTGTTCTTACCTTTTTCCAAAACTTTTTGGGGCCAAATGTGACCAAGTAATATTTTTAATTTTGTGAACTTCTAATAGAAATATTGATGCATGGGGAAGGCACAGACTGACAGTCAGTGACTCATCAGTAGTATTTTATGGACTGCCTCTGCCTTTCAGCTCTCGTAATTAAATAGTCGTTGCTTGGAAATGCCCTCCCGGTGCATCCTGGCTGGTTAATTATAATCCCCTCACCCTGACTCTGAAATGTCTCCTGCAGACGGAATGCAGCAAACTGCTGCTCCTTACCCAGGCATGTCTTCTACCAGCTCCCCAGCTTGTGGAGGGTGGCTCTGTGCCCAGGAGGTGCCAGCCTCCAGGCCCTTCTCTGGTCTGCTGTCAGACACAGGGAAGCCAGGGCAGCTTCTGCTTGGAAAAGACCCTCTGTCTTTGCCGGTGCTCAGCCTCTCAACCTGCAAACTCAGGGAAAGCTGTTGAAATCAGAGGAGGACTAATCTCCTGTTGGTGTGAACTAGAGCAATGGCATTTAATTAAATAAAAACCAAAACACAACTAAAACCAAACACAAGCCAACAACAAACAAACAGGAACAAAAAACACCCCACATGGCTTCTCCAGCTCCACTGATAGCTTTCCATATGGGCCTAGGCCAAATGAACCAAAGTCCACGCAGATTACGTCTAGCACTTTTCTCTGATCGAGACAAGCAGATACCCAAACAAATTTAGTCTGATGTGATTGATCTGCCTCTCCTATAATCACATTGTGGTTTTGCCTCCTTTCATTTCTGCATCTTGACTATTGCTTCCTCCAATATCTGTCTTAAGAAGTAGTATGATAAGAGGTCAGACTAATCAACTGTACTTTCTAAATGATTCTTTTTCCTAGTTCAAGATCTACCCCCAAGTCTTTAAAACTCTTTCAGCCATTTAAGTGCCTGCACAGTCTCCAGTACTTCTCGTATGTTGCATTGCAATACTCATGGAAGAGATGCATAACCTTGAACTGTGAGTATCCAAGGTTCTCCGGCTATTCAACATCACCTTAAGTTTTCAAAGAAATGGAATATAATGCAGGTTAAGACTTTCCCTATTTCCAGCCTTAAATTTGTACCTATTGTGAAATAACCTCTGCTCAGTACTGCCATTGTATCAATAGTTAACACAAGTAGGCAGAAATGTCAGATCAATAGAATGTCTCTTTTTTTTTACTTTCCCATGCAAAAATGTCATCAATTATTAATCAAAGCAGACTAAGATTTCAGTGAAGATCTGACTTCCTGCAGCAAGATACAGTATCCTTAAATGCTGAAGGTTCATTCTTTCTTAAAATGCATGCTAGAGTAGGTTTTAATTGGATTCAGTGGCAAAGCTTGAGTAAGGATGAGCATGAAGTGTGGGCTGCAATGTTTCCACATGCAAAGAGCTTTAATATGAGTACTGTAAGTGTGCAGAAGAGCATGCTACACAAATGGTCCTGCAGGACTTCAGCAGAAAGCTGTCTGTTTTCCCCATCCCTAAAGATTTTCCTAAACCTCGGGGCAGGGCAACAGTGGGGACATTCACCTCTGTGCAAAGGGCAAATAGGTCCCAAATCAAGACTGTCTTTAGACAGAAGTTGGGGATGCCAAAAGCCGAATTTCAAGGCAAGGGGTTTCTTTCATGCAATAGTTTCTGGTGTCCTTCACACTCACTAGCAAATTGGTCCTGCGAATCCTCAGCCTGCGGGGGCCGTGTGAGGACCAGGGCTGTTGAGGGAGACAGGGCTGTTTGCTGGATTGACGCTTAGACCTTGCATCAGCTTTCAGCAAGCAGCTTCCAGTATCTATTTTACAGCTCTGTTGGCTCAGTTTAAGCCATGCCTGTCATGAGCATTATGTTCAAATGCAAGCTAAAATGACTTAAAGACACGTTTAGAAGGACCGTGAACCCTGTCAGAATTGATAACCAAGGCCTCGTTTGCTTTATTATTTTCACTTGCTCAATTTATTGAATATGTACAGAGGCTTAATTGAAAGCAAAGTGCTGTATTTGCATGACATATTTAAATTATGTATCAGTAGCCTGAGACTCTGTGGTTATCCATTAAATAAATCACTGTGAAAAGACCAGTTCAGAATGATGTATTTCTGAACACATTTGTGGCAAAGAGAGGAAATGGAAGCTTTTCAGGGAGGAAACAAAAAAATCCATCCATCATGGGATTCTTCAACTAAAGTATCCAGTGCTAGTAAAAATGTTTTAAAACATAGGTTTTAAATAGGTTTCCAGCTTCTCCTAGGAGTGGAATGCAGTCAGGTTTCTTTGTGTTACTTTTTCTGGGTTTTGTATGATATATGTGTTCATTTTGAGAGAAATACAAGAGCAGTTTGTTGGCTGGGCTTTTGGCTTTTTGCTGTCCTTATAAGAAAATTGTTTTCCATTAATTAAATTGGAATTCATCCCTTTGAAACTCACCTGCCACAGAGCTCAGCAGGTAGGAAAAGGCAGTCCTGCTGGCCCTGGAAACAGTAGCAATGCTTCAGTTAATTGCAGTTGGACCAGAAAAAATGGCACTTCTCACAGTGGCCTCACAGATTCAATGTGTGCTCAAGTGCTCGTGCTTTTCTTTTTATGGCTGCAGCTCCTGGAGTCATGAGATTCCTGTTATATTTCATTTGTCCTTTTCAGGGTAAAAAAAAAAAAGGGAGGAAAATTTTCTACCTCTAATTGTGGACGAGTCTGAAAATGAGATAGGACTCAGGCATGAGAAGGCATCTCAGGTTAGCACCCATCTCACAACTGCTTTTTTGAGTCCTTGCCTCACGATTTTGGGAGACCAGAGACTGGTTATGCTGCAGCAGCAGCAGCAGGCCTTGCTGTTCAGAGCCATAAGGGCAATTATGCAAGAGGCTTGCACAGGTGATTGGGGTTAAATGCACACCAGAAATGTATCACCCTCAACCACTTGGCTGTTGTGGGGTCTGACCTCCTTGGAGCATCCTACCCCAGGGTCTGTTTGTGCAAAACATAAAGTCTGCTAGAACATCTTAATGGAAGTTAGCAAAGCTGAGGCAATTTCTAGGATCCTGATCTGATTTTTGGCAATTGTATTATTTATCAAATTTATGTCTTAGTTGGGTTGAGAAAAGTAAACCTTAAGTTTCACTTTCTTCTGAGGAGCTTCTGGTTGAGATTCCTATTTGAATTCTTTAGTGCAGTACTGTAATAGCAGCAACAAGTGCTCTGAGGGAGTCCTTGGCTTTGGGGCCACTTTTTCCTAGGGAAATATGTACATAGAAGGAACATTTTTGTTGCTTGAAGAAAAGGCTCTTAACCTGCTGACTTTCCTCCAATTTTTTGTGCTGACCTCACTGTGTTTGATTTACGCTAGTGCCTAACTGGAGGCAATGTAGCTCCTAGTCTTCAGGAGCTGAGCCGTCTCATTTGGCATTCCTGATAAACCCCTTGATAACCACAGGTACCGTGTAAAGTGTGAGTACTCAGAGATGCTATCTTCCTATGATTGTGCATTTTTAACCAAATAGCAGAAAAAGCTTCCTGCATTTACATCTTGCTGTCACAAAAAAGCCCAGCCATGAAGGCACTGAAAATCAACACTAAAAAACCACCCCAAGCTTACTTTTCCCTTTGTATAAATATGCTGACTTACATCAGCTGAGATCTGACCCCATGTGGGAAACCTGAGAAGCTCTATCTAAGCATTAGGTGTAGGTCCTCCTGTATTAATACTTTGTAGAAAAGGGAACAAGCTGTTCTTTAGAAGGAAGAAATATTGCACAGCTCTGTGAATGATGGATCTGTTACACTTGCACAATTTCACCAAAGATTCTCCTGGCAAGAAAAATGCTTTGGAAAAGCATCCCTAAAAAAATGCAATACTGCCAATAGTTTTAGCCATGCAAACACCACCTCTGTGTATGTCACTGTATGTAAACCCTGCGAGCTAAATGTTTAGCTGGCTGTTTCTGCTATTACTCTCCCACCCTGAGAGCTGTTTGCATTAGCAAACAAAGTCTAATGTTTACGCACGCAGTCGCCCACTCTGTTTCCCTCCCTCACTTAGCTTTTATTCTGGAGAGTTGTTCTCTCCAATGATGCAAGGCTGCTGTAACAGCTCTGCCAAGGGATCCTGCCTCTCAAAAGAGAGCTATACCGGTGGGGCCAGAAGATAAAAGCTGGGTTGGCACTCTTTAATTGATACCAAGATTTCTTTTAATCAAGAGCAAAAGGCACTGTTACAGTCTCTCTGTGACTGGAAGAGACACAGATGAGGACAGAAAGTATTTCTTTTACTCCCTCTGAAAATAACCCCCCTAGGATGATAATTTCCTTTACAGAAGAAGGAAAAAGACTTGCGATTAAGCGCTCAGCATGCAGACAGTGCTGTTAGGTGGGGAGTCCACCGTCACTCATGCAGGTGGGTACGGTATTTGTTCCCAGGGGTGAAGCCATGGCACAGAGTCAAAGGGTTTCTTCAAGGATAGAGAGACTGTGGAATAGGAATGGAGAGAGAAAGAATATTTTGTGATGTTATGCTTGCAGCTCTGTCCGCTGGAGCCCTGTGCATGGTACTGAGGAAGCTGCAATATACTGAATGGAGGAAGTCCCAACAGTTTTTTCCCTCTCTTGCTGGTGATTACTGTTGTTAAAACAGTCTTTCCAGGCATCCTCTTCATTGCTCCTACAAACCACAGTAGTAGAAGTGGCAGGAATTGCTTTCTTCTGCCTTTAAGTTAGTAGGAATTCTTATCTATTCCCTTGAATTACTGTCCAGTCTTTTGTGGCCTGTAAGTTATTTTCCTCAACACCAAAAGGGGACATTTTGCTGGGGCTTCGGGAGCACATATAGTCTCATGCTTGGATGTTATAGTGGTGGACAATATTTAAAGACTCAGCGGCTAGAAGGAGCAAACTATATATATGTGTGTGTGTGTAAGAAACCTGCAGAATATGTCTGCTGTTCCTAGATGAGCTGGGGCCATTTGCAGGGCAGTACTTCCCTGATGTGGGATAATGGGGCATGGGTCGGGGTGATTCATTGGAATTTCCTAGGAAAGCCTCACCTTTGTGTGGCTGGCCACGAATGGATTATGAACCTTCTACAGAGACCATCATGCAACTATCAGCAGGCAAGCCATGAGGAGAGTTCTTCAGCAGCCATTTGAGAGTGGTGCCCGATACAGGTGGGTGTCCACACAGCCTTTGGCCCTGCCTCCCTCCAGTCTGGTTCTGGGGATGCTGCAGGTGATGGGGATCAGCCCAGCTGCAGCTCAGGCTGTGGCAAGAGTGGCTTCATCCATAGGTGAGAAACCACCTTGGCAGAGTTGCTGCGGGCACAGGTATGACTGGGGTTATGTGGTGGGGGGCCCTGTGGGGTGGCAGGATGCTGGGGAAGGCAGTAAGGTGACCGCATGTGCCTGGAAATGGAAAGTCAGCTCTGCTGGAGACGGCAGTCTTGCCACCCTTGGATTTCAGCCCTGGCAGTGCCACACAAAGGAGGACCCTCCCACCCTACACAAGCTCAATTGCTCTCAGAGATGGGTGTCCTACCCTGGTCTGGAGTAAAAATTTGGGGACTGGAGATAGCAGACAAAGCACAGAGCCATGGTGAAACAGAGCTCCGTTCTTCCATCTTTACGCAAACAAAAGTCCCATTGAAAGCAGTAAGACATTGAGTCCTCTGACTGAAATATATATATATAAATACACATAAATTTTTGATGTATTACAGTTCCAGCTCTACTCTTTCCCTTGATTTTAATTTTCTCTGTGGAGTTCAAATACAGAGTGTTCCTTCACAGCTTATTTTCAAAGCCTTTTCTTTACTTTCATATTTAAACTTATTTAAGGCCCCCAGATTTTTCTCCCAGCTGTGGAAGGCAAAGGCAGAGAAAAAATAGAAAAGTCAAACACCCTTTTACAGTACTGGAACATTTAAAGACCATTCTTAACATACAGAGAAAAACCACAATAAATAATGCTGCATTTTTTGACTGAAGCCTTTACCCATTTTAAGAGTATGAACAAATTAAAGTGTGTGTTTGCATAATGATGCTTTGTCTCCACACCTGTAAGTATTGTGGGGAGTTTTACCCTCACTTTGCTCCTGTTTCCTCTCTCTTATATTACCAATCAGGCCCTGCTTCCCAGGCACGAGCGCTTGGAAAGGCGAAATGCCTGAGCTTATGCCAGAATCACTGCCCTGGTTCTTTGGCAAAACCAGGTTTCCAACATGTGCCGTGTGCAAGCACGTTTCCTGCCCAGGAAGGCGACCATCTCAGGGCTCCCATCCAGCAAGAGTGGGTGCTGCTTTCTGGGGTATGGTTGCCATCCTTCCCTGGAGCTGGTGTGCCTGCTTCAAGTTTTCTTTGCTTGTTGTTGGGAGAAAACAGCCAGGTTTGTGCATTCAGGTAGATCTGTGTAGAAACAAGCAGCCTGTGCTCAGGTGCCTCTCGGACATCCAAGCGTACTTGTGTGACTGAAGTTCTTGTTAATGGGGCTGCAGCCCTGGTCTCAGCCCACCCCTTGGCAGGTTTGAGGAGCCCATGGTCTCTGCACCCACTTACTGAGCGCAGCTAGCAAAGGCAACTTGCAGATGCAGCACGTTTGGGGCTCTACTTTGAGATCTGAGACTGGGAGGAGGCTCCTGGGAGCCCTTTGAGGACTGTGAGGTGTGGGGTGCAACCAGGGGCTATGACCACTGGTGAGCCCTGGCAGCCTGGAGTTCATTTCGCTTCTGTCACCTGTATCGCTGCAAAATGCTGATTCACTGAAACTCTGCAGACTTTTGCCTGTTTCAGTAACCATTTGCTTCCGAGGGACCAGTGGCGTTGTGCAGACCACGATTCCACCTTGGGGAGGCCATGTTTCCCCCAGGATGGACACAAAGCAGGCTGGTGCTGGGGTAGGCTTTCTCCTGGTATGCTTTTCAAATGCTGGCAGGTTTGTGCACTAGCAGGGGCAGCTGGATTGGCTTTTTAAGAGTAGAGCTAGCTATTAGCACCCCTGGGAGGTGTCTCAAATAGTGAGGTGCAGGGGTATGGATCAGACAACCTAGGGAGCATGGAGGTCAACCTGGATGGCCAGCTCTGATGCCGGTTGTTCATAGTCCCCCCACCTCCAGCCTGGATAACAGGGAGATTTTCTTTCCATGGAGGAAGCTGAAGCTTTCTGCATAGAAAGCTTGGGGCATCCCAAGGGGATGCTTGGGGCCTCCTGTCAGCAGCTGTGTAGCCTCCAGGTCATACGTAAAGGGTGATTTTATTGAGTATGTCTCGCGAAACTTGGGGACATTGCCAAGGATGCTGTGTTTGTAAAGCAGCCTGGTAATACAGCCGGGGAGGGTGATAGTTAATCTCTTTCTCCTTTATTTTCTCTGGATGAAGCATTTACTTGCACAGCATAGCTAGTGGGGGTGCGAGCAGGTGTCTGCCATCTGGAGCACACGGAATTAGGAGGCTAAAAATTGGGCTGGGAGGCTCACAGAGAGCATGGGAAGGATGTACATGCTGCCTGGGAATAGCACCCCAAGATCCTCAGGGAAAAGGGATGCAGGATGCAGGGATGTAACTCATCCTCGCCCAGAGTCTTTCTCACCTGACAGAAGCATGCCATGGCAGCAGAAGCTTAACCCACTGCATGGGGAGGGGTAGTGCAAGGAAATGCAGGGTCGTGGGCACTCTGGAAGAGCAGATGAGTTTGCCCCTGCTCATGGCTTTTCCAGGCCCCTGTGTCAGGGCAATGGGAGTTTGCTGCGTATCAACACCATTAAATTTTGATCCCACTGGCCAAATCCAGCCAAGTTTGAGAGACACTCAGGAGCCTCAAAGCCAGTTATAGACTCTCAGCAGATTCACGAAGAGGCTCATTAAATCAAGGAGGTGGGCACAGAAGGGGCCCACTAAGGGGACCATGCTCGTAGCTCGGTCCAGCCGATCTGGTGAAGTGTCTTGCCCATGCATATATCACCAGAAGCAGAGGGTAGGAGCTGGCTATTGCTGGGATGATGAAGAGCGATGGGGAATAGAAGCTGCAAATCTGCAGAAACACAGGCTCCATTAATTTCACTGCTTTGTAAATGAGGGTAGGGGGGAAGAGCGGTCATTGCTAAGATGGTTGTGATTATTAGGACAAATCCACTAGAGCTATGAAATTAATATGCTGAAGTGCGCTAAGTCTCTGGATGCTCTTATTCAAAAGTCACTTTTCTTTTTTTACTATCAGGTCTTTTGCTAGATTAAGAAATAATTAGTGGGGCCCAGCTCAGTGTGGCCACATGTGAATGGGACTGTGTGTGAGCAGAAGGCTCCTCAGATAAAAGCTCACGAAGTGGAAGGAAAATCTCAGGTCAAAAGAAAGCATTTGCAGAGCCTGGGAAGGGAGAGAAGCTGAATAATCTGCCTGTATATAAAATGCATCTCTCCAGGTAGATTTTTCAGATGGATTACTCTGAAGGGGCTGTTGTGACTTTATTTCTTAAGCATGTCAGAGAGGCTTTTCTAAGACAGTACTTACGTTTCCACTCCCTTTTGTGCCAGTTGCAGATCCTCAGCAATGCTTGTTATGAAGTCTTGTTCTCAAGTGCACTTAAAAAAACCCCAAAACCAGAGCTATGCTTAGCCGTCTTTTCTATGGGGACTTGATAGACTTTCTGCATATGTTACACAACTCACAGTATCTCAGGAGCAACTCCAGTATTTTCTGTCTAAAAATGGCACAAATCCACTTCCTAAATCAGAGTTTGAGATATGCAATTGAAGGGGTCAATAAAATGTTAATTCTTTTTAGAAAAAACAAACAAAGGTCCTGCTTCTGCAAATGAAGGGTATTCAGCTATGCCATGACTGTAGGCTGCAGGAGAGGATAAGGAATCCATTTGGCTGTTTGGGATAGGTATCAAGCTGCCCGGTCACAAGAGAGTGGTGGTCCCAGTGGAATAAATGAGAAGCTGCTGGGCTCTGTGTTCCCATGGGAGGGCTGTTACAGGCTCTCCAGCTAGCTCATTTATAGCTGTAGGCTGCAATGTGGACTATCAGACACACAGTGGCTTTAAAATAGAGATCTGAGCTGTAATTTTCCACAAGGATACAGGTCTTTTCCCACATCGCTTTAAGTTGGGATCATTCATAATAGTTTGTGTTAGCAGCGCATGGGGGCTCCATTTGAAATTGGGTTCCCTTGGATGCACTATTGCACAGCCTCATATTAAAGGCACTCTCTGCTTTGAGAAACATCTCCCATAAATATATAAGGTGAAGGATGAGGTGGGGGAAGAAGGTGCCCATTGTGTAACTGGTGAGCCTGAGCACTGGAGGCACAGGCAGCAGCAGGGATTCCCTGGTTCCCAGCCCAACATCTCTGCTACTGCTGCTGCAGAGGCCCCCTCTCACTGTGGTTCAGCCAGTGATGGCAGATGCAGGAGCCCTTGCTCAGCCCCTTGCTGGTTGAAAGCCATTCTTTCTGCAGCTCTTCAGTGCTTGGACAGAAGGGGCTGACTTACTAATGGAAGAGTGCTGCTTCCTCTGAGGAACACGCTTCAGGAGCTGCTCAGCTGATGGCACTTGCTTTCCTCTGTCAACCCAGAGCAACATAATATACCGTGACAAAGTCTGCCAAGACATTGCACGTCTGCCCGGTGTTATAATTAGAAGCTCCACATTTGGGGCACTGCTCTGCTGCCAGTACAGTTGAAGTTAACCCTTGGGCATAATGTTGTCCATACAGTGACATTGCTGCAGGGCTGCACAGGCTGGGCAAGCAGGCAGTGAGTCCAGTGGGTTGTGTAAGTGCTGCCCATGCTGCACTGGATTTGATAGCTTGCCGTAAGACTGTGTGGGACTCTGCGGGCATCTTTTGGTGTGTGTGTAGGAAGCATAGTGGTAAATCCCAAAGGACTGAAAGCAACAGCCCATGCAAGGCAGAGCAAACATGTCATGTTGGGAAAAGTGGTTTTGATGTAAGACACTTTGGTGCTTAGTGCTTCTGGTCCCATATGCAGAAAGCCTGTGGCTCCTACTCTACTACTCCTGTAGTCTCTCATTTACTGGATGATCACGTGCTGGCTTCATTAAGTGCACCATTGTGACTGATGGTAGAACTCATGTTGGCTTTGATAAATGACCTGACTGCCACTCTTCCATGTGTTTTCATGGTAAAAAGGTGTGATTTTTAATTCTTGGACATCCAAACAGGTACAAAAAAATCTGGGAGCCGATTGTCCACAACTCCTGAAACTGCACAAAGTGTAGGAAACTCCCGTGGTAAAAGTGTTGCAAGACAGAATACAGTCAGAGTCCCTTGATCTTTACTTGGCAAGTCGTGGGCTGGAGAAACCCTCCTGAGCCATCTACTACCTTTTGGAATAGGAAGAGGGATTTAAAGGGGGCTCATTAAAATGTTTCCTTTACACACTCAGTTCCAAGCTGGTGCTCCTTGCCATGCCATCTCAACCTCCTTACCTATTTGTTCCTACTTTCCTTCATACCTATACCTCTGAAATTATTTTGAAAACTGGCTATTTGTCACCTTTTGTCCTTTTCCTTAAAACTGGGAATGTTAGATACTTGTGAGTACTCATCTTCTCGTCTTTTCCTCACTCTGATGGCATTTCCTAGGTCTGCCTCACACTTAGACCTATCTCCTTCATAATACTGAAATACAGCTAATAAGCAGTGTGATTTTTATCCAAACTGTTGTAAGCCATTATTATTTATTTTTACCATTCCTACTATAATTTTTGAGCTAATAGTCATGACGCTGTAGATATGATTGAGTTCTAGTTTGTACGTAAGGCTGGGGTTCATAATCTCTTTGTATGAAAAATGCAATTTGTCCTCTGCAAACTTTGCAACACCTACTCAGTGAGCAGAAACAGGGCTCCTTTTGTAGAATCTGCAAACATATCTTTTAATTAGCTTGGAGTTCAAACCAGTTATAGGTTTGTCCCTTTAAAAGTTAGTACTTGTGTCAAGTCTTTCACTATGAGTACTCTTGATATCAGAGTAGCACAGAGGCTTCATACTTAGCAAATCATAAAAATGAAATCTTGGGCCCAGGTAACACTGAAAAAATATTAGGTTGTAAATATCCTAATTATTGACAAGTGCCTTTAATTACTATAATTACAGCAGGCTAAATACAGTAAAGTCAGCAGCTTAGATAAGCCTTGGGTGCAGCCATTTGGGATGTCCAAACTCAAGTCTCCTTACACCATCCTGCCTGTACAGCTAATTGGAGCAACATGATTCAAACATCTGTAACGAGGCAAATATACGCACAAGCAGGGCAGATTATGTGAGGCAGCCCTGTTGCTCTGGGAAGCTTGGTGGCTGCATGCTGGCGTGGGGGCTTGCCTCCAGCCCTGCACATGCATCAGGTGAGCTACCATTCATATCAAATCATAATAATGTTAGCAGCAATAGCTGAGGTACTGGTTTATGTGATGAAGAGTGCATAACTCAATAATCCTTGTGTATGTTATCCTCTGATCCAACGATAGGTCTTGATGTGTAAATTGATCCATCAGTCTCATTGCTTTAGGTGCTGTGTGCTAAGATTCACCCTTGAGAAATGTCCCAATCCTGCAATGTGAGGAGGTGCGCAGCATGGCTGTGTGCAGAAGTGGCCTTGACTTTTGGAGCTGGGATGCTGACCTTGCTGTGGCCAGGGAGGGAGAGGACCCTGCTGTAGGCAGCACTAGAAACACAGCACAGTGGCCTTCTTTGCCCTACCCTGTGTTTAGTGACTGTGAACTCAAATTGTTTTCCCAGTTAAACGGAAAACTAAGGCTTAATATCAATAACAGTATTAACTTAGAAGTATTGCAATTTCTTCTCCTGCTCTTCCTGGAAGTTAGGAGTCTTGCCAGCCATGTCTACCTCAAAGCATTCAGATTTCTTCTTTGCTCCCTATTAAAGTGCTCAGACAACCATGTCTCTGTCCTGGTGTGACAATGCAATGAGAAAATTGTATCTTTAAATACCAACGTAATCTAATCTGGGACAAAAACAATAAAAGGCTTTAATCATAATTGCACGGTGCCTGCAGGCTGTCACCAGAGGGCAGAGACAAGGTTGTTCATTGCCACTTGTGGAGAGTTTAGAAATTAAATCCCCTTTTCACAAAGGCAATAAATTCCGCTCTCGCTTGTGTCCTTTCCAAATATTTCAGCTCTGTAACCAGATAGCTCATTTCATCAGCATCTGTCAGAGACTCTTTTACTTCTGTCAAGCTATGTACAAAGGGGCAAGGAGAAATGTCTTTTGATACTACACATACCTGACTCTATAACATCACAGATTACGTGAAATACTAGCTATAGAGACTAACTTTTCCTTCACAGGAATTTTTCCACTGTTTTGTACTTGTGGTGTGCACGCTCTGTGCCTGCATCCCACCCTGGGCACCCACAGCAAGGACAGCTAGAGTCTAGTGGGAGAGCATCTTTAATCAAGAGCTGCTCTCATATGGTACATGTGCAAAACTGTGCTGTGGTTTCAACTTAGAATAGAGATTTTAAAGCCCCAAACAGTAAGGTACAATTTGTACACTGCCTGCCCTGCGCAGGGAAGGCAAATTCTGAGAACTACTCTATTTTCCATTTCCTAAGTTGGAAAGACAGCGAGGGTTTTGAGGGCATCAGTGGCAGCCTATGAATTCATTTTTGTTCTGGCGATTGCCATGGAGTTCTCAGCAGCAGGAAACCAGCTCAGACTTACACACTGAAGCAAGGCACATCAACCTGGAAAAACTCCACCATGGCAGAAACTGGTAGTCACTGACTCAAAATAACTCTGTTAGTGTTTTGTCTTCAGGACTAGTGCATGCAAAATCCTAGTACAGGGCGAATGGGCACCAGGGCCAACCACTGTTTTTAAGACAGAAAAATGCCTTCTGCCAAGGAACAGGCACTCTGGAGCAAGAGGCAGACGTAGGAGACCTGGAATCCCTGGCTTTCCTGCAAATACAGGGACCTGCTGGGAGCATGGGTATCTGGTGGGGGAGATGTGCTCAGGGTTCTGCTTTTCCATGGCTGCGTACCTTCTCGCCGTAATCTATTAGTTAACTTGGGTTTGTTTAGGAAGGGGGTTTTAAAGTTCTTGCAGTCCTCCCTGTTTGTTTTCTGGATAGTTAAACTGCATATATTAACATCTAAGGACCTTGCCCCTTGAGGAGGCTGAACGTCCTGCATCAGATGATGCCAGGCAGGAAACATGTACAAGAGACCAGGATTACATGCAGGATCTGAATGGTGCTCATAGCCTTGGAAGGAACAAGGCAGGATGACTCTTAAAGACAGAATGAGAGTAAAGAGGAATGCATGAATCCTTGAGCACAGATTAAGTGAATATAACTTACTGTACTTTCTGTCTTAGCATATAATGAAACACGCAGCTCTGTGTGTTTCCCTGTCTGAAGAGGGAAAAGCAACTGCAGAAATCCATGGGTTGGGAAGGATTTGTCTTATGTCAGCACTCCAAGGATATATTGATACAGGAAGATGCTGGACACTGTTTGCAGTATTTCCAATTAAAATCCACTATTCTGCACAATGAAAACAGAGTTATGCTGAAATGGGACCGTGTTCTAAATGTGACACAGAGGTTTCATAGAAGGCTAAGTGAGTATACAGCAAGCCTATCCAGCATCACTGATGTCAACCATGCTGTTACAGCTTGCGGTCAGAGTTTTTTGCCATCAAGTTCCTTCTTACTCCCATCTTCAACAGGTATGGTTAAGAGCAAATACACCAGGAGGGAAGCTCAGTGCATGCAGAAGCTCAGTGCATATAGTTTAGCTAGAAGGCACTGCAGCAAAAAGAGCAAGGGAGCTGTGGCTCTTTTGGCATGCCTGGTTTTAAGAAGCTACAGCTGCTGGATGTACTGAGGACTTTAGAAGAAACTACATTCTGTACACTATTGCAATTTAGATACCGATGTTTCCCTCTCCTTCCTCTTTCTACACTGCTAGTGACTGTGGGACTAACACTAACCAGGGAATGTGTTTTGCCGTAGACACCTCTTTGCTACCAAATCCCAGACAACCCCGTGAAGGGGAGCTGCTCCTGAGGTAAGATGCAGAGGCTTGGTCTTGCTCACTGCTTGCCACCTATCATGTTGTTTAGATAGCTAATACGATGAGGGGTTGGATACTTATAAGTTTCTGATGTTAAAATTGTTATCAAGAATAAAATAAATGATATAGGGAAGCTCTTTCAAACATCCGCTTTTCTAGTCCCCAGAAGACTTAATCAGAATCCAATCTCTCTACAGCTTGCACCAGAATATCTTATTCTTCAATTAGAAAAATGTTTATACACTAGCTCAGGCAATAGAACGAGGGCAGGAGGAGGGGGCTGGTTATAGCATGTTACAAATATAGTGTAGGATAACGTTGTTTTGCCCTACTGGCTAATGTTCAGACTCTGCATTTATCATTAACCCTTAAATTTTTGTGAAATAATCAGAATATAACACTTTGATCATACTTATGTATCTGTATTTTTAGTTTAGTTTTGTGGTCATGATACTGAATCATCTTAAAAGAGAGGCAAGACAGTTTGACTGCGGTAACTATTTATTTCTATGCTCAGCTGGGCTTGCGTGCATTGATTTTGGGTTATTGCAATGTCTGTAGTGTTTTACCCCAAAATGTTGTTTTGGACTGTCTCCCTTCAACTGTACCTTAGCACAGCTTTAGTTTGGGAAAAGCTACATTACACAGAACACCGCTGCCAGACTGCATAATGAACTGCAAGAAGACTGAAACATGCTGCCTGTTTTAATCTGGGGTTGCTGCTTTGTTGTTTAATTTAGTAGAACTGAGCCCAGTTTGTCACCTCATGATTATGGGGGCTGAATTTCTGACATGGCTCGCTGCTCCCACACTCCTGGGACACCCAAAATGTCTCTATCTGTCTTCAAAGGTAGATCCAGAGAGGCAGGCAACAGATGGCTACTGCCAGTGAAGTTGATTTGTACCACGTACCACTAAATGACCTGGATTAGTGTCTGTGAATGACCCGTTGGGTCTGCTGTTCATCACTTCAGTGCGATGGCTGAACTGGAGTTAAGCCTTCACTCAGCAAGTGAAGAAGGAAACACTTTTAATCAGAAGCAGGAATCATTGGGCCAGCTTGCCAAATCAGATTAGGAGCAGTTTATATGACCGCTGTAAGGATTTATCATAAGGTGCCGAGATGTGGGAGACATAAGTACATAAACAAGATATCCCTTGATTTTTTTAATTATTTTGGCCTGCAACAGTGAAAAGCATTTGAAAGGCCAGACCCTTTGTAGTGCTTAATATCCTCAGCTCCAGTTGCACTCCATGATATCCAGCATGCTTGGTGCCTCCCCAAGAGGTTCATCTGATGCTGGCCCCACACTGCCCTCCCTCCCAGTGAGCAGCCGCTACCACCCCAAAGATGGATATTAAAAGAGCAACCTGACTCCACTGAGGACCGCAAGACATTCCTTCTATGTGAAATTAATTCATATTCAAAGATTCTTCATAGCTCTGCTGCCACTTACATGTTTTCACAGCTTAAATGTATTAACGCCTACGAGACCTCAGATCTCTGTATAGGGTTTGACATGTCTTCAGGACATCTTCAGGACCCGCACAGGAATCTATGTGAACTAAGCAACAACAGGAAGAAAAAAAAAAGCCACTCCTGGAAATTAAAAAATAACCGAATTTAGATCAAACACATGGAAAGTCTGACTTTTGCCCTGAAAGGTTAATCACTATTTGGAATTTTTGCAGTGGGAGATCCCTTGTGTAATTATTGAAAGGCGAGATCAAAACCCAACATCATCTTTTGAGTGCCAGTGTCATGCCTGGATAAAAACAAGCTAGATGATCCCTAATAATATTTGCTTCCAGACATGTTGCTGAATCGCTGGCTATGTTTGGGATAGGAAGGAATTTCCTCATGTGGTGAATTGGCGAAGCCTTGGGGTTTGTCTTGTTCTTGTGCATTGCTCAAGAACCATTCTTTGGAGTCTTATTTCACATTCTTTGACTTTCTGCAGCCTCGTGATCAGAGCTGAACATTTTCCTTTTCCCATCATTGGGCCTTGTTTTGTTTCTAATGATTTCCTCTGCTTTACCAAACAGGTATGGATGGATCTGATTTTTTGCAATTACGAGGATAACCTAGCAATAGCAAAAATAATCCGGATTATTGCCTACATGGAAATAAGATGCAGACGAAGGAAGAAGGCAAAGTGAATATTAAGGTGCTCAGTCAGTTACAGCCTTCGACTTCACTCTCTAGGAAATAAGTGGATTGCAGGATGCACCAGTGTGCAGAAGTATGGTGAAAGGACATGTTGTGTTGCAGCAGCAATACATGTAAGGAGAAATCTCTTAGCTTTCAGGTGTGACTAGATCATTGTCAGGCCTAATATAAAACAAAGTGATTGCTAAACCTCATGGTTAATGGCAAAATTCGTAGAATCATAGAGTGATTTAGGTTGGAAAGGACCATAAGGCTCATCCTGTTCCACCCCCCTGCCAACACTTTCCACTAGACCAGGTTGATCAAGGCCCTCTCCAACCTGGCCTTGAACACTGCCAGGGATGGAGCATTCAGAATTTGCTTGGGAAGCCTGTTCCAGTGTCCCACCACCCTTTTAGTAAAGAATTTCTTCCCTTAACATAAACCTCCCTCGTTTAAGTTTGAAGCCCTTTGTCTTGTCGCTACAGTCCCTAATGAAGAGTTCCTCCCAGCATCCTTATAGGCCCCCTTCATACTGGAAGGCTGTCGTGAGATCTCCACGCAGCCTTCTTTTCTCCAGGCTGAACAGCCCCAACTTTCTTAGCCTGCCTTTGAATGGGAGGTGCTCCAGCCCCTTTACCTTGTAGCATTCTTCTGAATTTGGAGTAATTCCTTTATTATTCTCGTGCTGTTGTGTTTATGAAAATGATCTGCAGGGCTGATACTCACAGCACACTCAATTACTCTCATTATTTCAGGTGTGTTACTTTTAGATCTTTATAAATTGCTCCAGTGCTTTCTTTTGGTTTTCTCAGTAACCTGTGTGTACCTCAGCCTTGCTTGAAGCAAACAGGAGACTCGGAATTGGGATCACAGAGAGTGAGTTTTGAGTTGGGTTAAGTAGAGCAAACAACTAGATCCAACAACAACTGCTT
Source organism: Lathamus discolor (assembly GCF_037157495.1). Lineage (NCBI taxonomy): Eukaryota > Metazoa > Chordata > Aves > Psittaciformes > Psittacidae > Lathamus > Lathamus discolor. Next base: position 72,179,522 of record NC_088884.1, on the reverse strand, counting down.
GATCTGATATTTCCCTAGCTGTTTTCTCTGTTCTGCAAAAGGTAAGCTTATTTTAAATAGTAGTTCCTGGCTTGCTATACACCTCTCTCCTGTTCAGTTGCCATGATTCCAAACCCACAAAGACTAGAGAGCTACATGAACATTGTCTTGTGATCACGTGAGCAAACTGAAAATTGGATCTTGAAGAGCAGATTGAATCATTCCTCCAAAAGGAATATTCACTTCAGCACATTGTAACTGTAAGCAATGTTTGCAGTTTAATACCTACTGCCATTAGTTATAGTTCAACCTGGCCTTTCTGAGGGATGTCAAGGGAGTTTTCCCAGACAGGGCACTACTCTCCTCCCCTCTCTCTGTTGCCTTTGCAGTTCCCGTCTGGTTTAACATCTTCTTTATTGTTGCTGGGTCATGGCTCAGAGGCTGCCGAGGATGCTCATGCAAGGCAGTAGCCCCCGCATGCATCCGGCAGGCGTGACCCTAACTATGCAACCAACAATGTGCCCATTGCTGCTGTCAGCTCCACTGCCACCCAGTGCATGAAGCTTAAAGGGCTCTTTGACAGGCCTCAGCAACTGTACTGAAATCTCTTTCATTTAGCTCTCCTTTGCCCCTGTCCTGCTGCTGCTGAAGTCAAGAGTGGAAGTCCTTTGCCTTCAGCCATGCCGGAGTATGCATCCTGTCCGGCCAAAAGAAGAGAAGTTGGCGGCTATGATGCATAAAAAGCAAATAGAGAGGCAGGAGATACTGCCTTTTCCACTGTTATTTCATTATTGTTCATCATTTATCATAATTGTTGTAAATTGCTGTTCATCTCAGGAGCGCATATGGAGCATGCTTGGTATTTGGAACTGACAGAGAGGGAGCATCTCAAAAAATCCCTGAGGATTTCTGAGATCACAAGACTCAGAAAGACAACAAAATTAGCACACATAATTCGCCTTGATTTTATTTATGCCTTCTGACAAGGTTAGCAACAACCCTCCTTTCTGAGAGTTGGTTTTTTCTCCTCTACCAACGAATCCAGATTGGCAAATGCTAGATAGGTCTGATTTATTATTGTATGCCTTGTTTTTCTTGTGGAAAGGGTCGTGCAATTAGAAACAAATTACATTCAAACTTCATAAATTATAAAGGCTGAATACTGAGGAAAATTAATTAAAAACAATTATTCTTTTTCTTCACCGTTAATTTAAATTGTAACCTGAAGACTGTCCTTAACTGACTCTTATTTAAGACATTCCCCCTCAAACTTGAGTTGGGGGGGGTGGTTTAAGCAGCTCCATTGTGGAGTGAATAATGAAACCCAAGCTCAGTGAAACTGCACAGTGATTAGACGGAGTGTGGTCTGTACTGTGGCTGTTGGTGGCTGAGCCACACTGTCTGTCCTCAGATGAGTTCGACTTGAGTTACGGTAACTCAAGCAGTTCTGACTGTCTCCTAGATGCCAGCTCTCAGCTATTCCTGGAATTAAATTCTAAGCAAGTAGAATGCATTTTAATAGAAAAACATCTATTTGATCTTAAATTTTTTAATTCTCATAATGTTAATTTCTCTAATTCTGTTGCTTTTTCCCATTCACCCCTTGCTTTTCCCACACGTTCTGGCTTGCGACAGATGAAAGGAAGTAGGACCTGTTCATTGGAAGAGGCAGACACAGTCTGGATGCTTCAGAGGATCAACTTGTAAGTAGCTTGTCTTCATTGTCTCCAGGTATGAACATGAGTCCCTGTCCTAGCTAATCTGGTTGATTCAAGAGTTAGGAATGGTATGCAATGATATCGATGGGCTATCCCTAGGGCTGAAGAATGAGCATACCCTTTATTTATATTTGAAAATCTCAGTTACTTATGTTCTCAGCAAAAGCTCTTAATTTTCTCAGCTATTTCTGTATATTCAGCACAAAAGAGTTGCATAATGGGCCCAGTGACTCCCACAACTATTGTTTACAATCTGTCAGCTAATCCTTTCTGTGAGTCAGGCGGTGCCTACTGGGTTGGGCATTTGATTGGGATTAGGAACTCATTATTATGATGATGCATATTGCAGTGCTGCCTGGAGGCCTCAGCAGGATTATAGCCACGTTGTGCTAGACAGCATTCAAACCTATAGCTTGTAGCCTATTGTTAGAGCACCTTCACTGTAGTTCTGGATTTGACCCCATTTCTGCTCGCGGCCCCTGGGTAAAACATCTAATCCTGTTCTGTTTCTGTATCTTTTTAGGGGAGTTGATAATTCATTTCCTGCCTTCAGTCAATGCCTGAAACCACCTGCCTTTGGAGGAGAATGCTAGGATGATGTCACTCAAAGGCTACAGAGAAATACTGCAGCGCAAGTGGGAAATAGCATTTCCCCTGTTTGAATGCCTCTGCTGTTCAGTGAAATAGGTTTCACAATGGGAATTTGTGCCTTTTCCATCAGTGCTGCTGCACCCAAAGAATATGCAAGGCAAAAACCGCAGCAAGTCTTGAGTTGCACCAACACTGTTTGCAGCCACGGAGTCATTCGCTGAGCCAGGGACACATTAAGTGGTGTTAGTGTCTTCCTTCTCCCCTCTCTGTGCTGCACATAGCTCCTGTCCTGATGTGAGGCCTTAAGGGGTAGCAGGCAGGCTCTCCTCCCTGTTCTTTCAGGCTTTAGGTGTTCCTGCTGCTTCTGGTCCAGTTTCGTGCCAAAAGAACACTTGCTGGGCCCAGACACCATCGTACTCCATCTCTGCACTGCCATGGCCAACCATCTGTACCTGCAGTTGAACCCGAACCTTGTCTACACCTGCAGTTCACTCACTGGCAGCTGCTGTCCCATGATATCACCCAAGTGTGAGCCTTTGCAAGGGTAAGCTGTCTTTCCTTATAGTTTCAGGTCAGGGTGAGCTTTTTTATCACTCCATAGAAATGATGCCTCTTCTTTTCTGTCCTGGGTGCTTTACTGAGGTAGCCATATCAATAGCTTGGGAAGATGGAGCTGAGCCATGTACTGATGGGCTCTTTGAGGGCTGCCTGCTGTCCCATTTCCGTTGCTGGGAAAAGTGCTGGTCAGTGGGACCACTCTGCAAGGTGCTCTTAAGGAAGAACAAAGATATCTGAGACATCTTTCAAAGACAGCAGCATCCCACAAAGACAGGAACAAGGGTGATGGTTGCTGAGGAATTCCTGAACAGCTTCAGCTTCATTTCCCTCTTTTCTAAGCCCAGATCCTGTCTCTGCAAGCTAATAACAAAGTGCTGAAGTTGTCACAGCCATCACAGACACAGGCTAGAGCTGGCACGCTCATGGCTATCCTGTTTTGTGAACTTTTTTGTTCCATGGGAGATTTGAGACTTGAACACTCACTTGGTCTGTACCTCCTTATTTGAGACTGACCAGTCTGAACCACTTTTGATTGATAAACTATCAGTAGGAGTCCCAAACGTAGTTAAGTTCCTATCAATTTAATTAAAATAGATTACTGGATAGAGAAGCCCTGTGAAATGCTCCCATAGAGGAGAAAGCTACACCATGAGTGCTCTCCTGAGTAATCACCAGAGGCTGCTATCAGCAGTATAATCAGCAATGTCTGGTATCACTGGGTACTGAAGAGCTCAACTTGAAACTCACGCTTCAGCGCATACCAAAGAACAGTTGAGACATGAGTGACTGAGGACTAATAGTGTCCACCGTACTGTGAGAGTAAGTGAAAAGTACATAGAGGAGCCACCATAATGTGGCCTGCATCACAGGTCTGTAGGAAACTGGGCTTTATTAATGTTCTTGTATAAGGGACAACCTGTTTGATAAGGCAAAGGTTTTTAGATACTACTTTTATGCTATTATAGGCAAAAGGTCAGTCAATCTAAACTTTGTTAACCAAAGAAAATTCGTATTTAAAGAGTTTCTTTACATATTCCATTCTAACTCTGTCCTGCATTACCTTTTGAGGATGCAGAACGATATGAATGAAGCTGGATATGAGCAGGTGGAAAGAGACAGTGCATTTAGGGTTGGCATGGAGTTTACTTCATGCTTCTTCTGCCCTGGTGAGTTACTGGCGCTGGCCACAGCAGTGCAGACTATACCAGGTCACTTTCAGGGACTCCAATGCCTTTGATAGACGTATCTTCTATCATTTTCATTTTGTCTTCACAAGCTAGTGTTTGTGAAGACCACAGATTAGATTACTGCTCTCCCGTGGGATGCAGACTTTAGGGTTTAGGTAATGCTCTGTGGCTAACAAGAGCCAACAAGTTATACCTGAGTCATTCACCTGGGTGAAAGATGCCTTACTCTGATGACGACAGGAGTGGGCTGAGCATCCTCCCAGAAGATGCCAAGTGTTGACACAAGGATAGTCATCCCCCGTTGTGACTAACTAAGCAGAACTTGCAGTGGACGAGCCACTGAGGCAATTCATCTTACATTTATCCTATAGGCGATATCAGGCTGCCAACAAGATTAGAAGGGTGACACTTAATGTAGTCTTTTGGTAGTGGGGCAAGATTTATATTCTTAACATAAGCTGCTTAGGGAAAGCCTCTTTTGCTTAGCATTTATCACTTGTTACTGATGTTTTATTGCATTGATAACAAACACTTTCTTGGGATGGCTAAGTCACTACCTGTTTTATGCATAGGCATATTCCCTTCGACTCCAAACATATTTTGACAGAGCAAGACTGGAGACAAACTGAGTCAGACCTGCTTAGTTACACTGACATAGACTTAGTTTAGCTCCATTTTCTGAGCAACTGAACAGGACCTAATGTGCTTTCTGAGTCACTGTATTTCTTCCTACTGCCACCAGTGGAAGCTGGAATGGTGACCACATATGTGTGGACCTTACTCAGGAGAGGCTTACAGTGAGCCTAGCAGGATCTCTGGCTTGAGCAAGAAATGCCAAATTTGAATCTATAACATAAATCATGCTGCATTTCCTCACAACACATCTATACAAAAGGATAATGCAGCGCACAGCATCATCACCTAACGGTGCCCATAAAGTGCATGTGCAGAAGAATCCCAGAGTGTTGTACAATGACATTCTGCAATGATCTTAGTAACAAAGTCCCATTAAGAGCAGCAGTTAACCTATATTTTTCTACCCTACTTTAAGTGTCAACTTACACCCAGGATTGCAAATACTACTTGGAAGTACTTTGCACTGTCCAGAAACATAATTACAGAAAGCTGTAGTTGTCTTTATCACAAAGTTTTAATTAGCAGGACACATTAAATAACCAACTGATACAGATCTTAATGAATCATTTATAGGCCTACATCTAAGATAATTATATGTAGCTGGTCACACTATGTAAACCCTCACATATGACTGGGTTTATATGAAATGGAATATGCATCTTCCTTATGTGAAGGTAAAAGATAGGGATGGGACAAAACTGGGGCAACAGCCCATCTTAACCAAGCAGCTTCTACCTGGACCATTGCTGACAAAATTTGTGGGGGATAATTGGCTTGAAAAGAAATCCACCTTGAGGAAAAGCAGGAACTCTGGGCTTCCGAACTGTTGGCTGGTTTGGTTTTTGGTTTTTCAGATCAAAGTGGTTGTCCCAGGTTGTCCCAGTGCTTTACATAGCGTTGTTCAGGAATAAGGAGAGGGCAGATGCATGCAAGGGTGGAGGACACGGTTTCTGGGGCGAGCTGGGACTCTCATGTCTGCAAACCATGTCATGCTGCCCTTGCTGCTGCTCTCTGGCAGCCTATCCTGCCCTAGGCGTGACTCTTCTTGAGCTGTGCTGCCTGCCCTGGAGCATGGAGCAGCAGCTCCAGAGCAGCGACCATAGGCCCCCTGCTCCACCAGGAGAGTTCCCAGCTCTTCGGTTTCACCATCTTTGTTGCTGCTTAGTGTGTCTGGATAAACAAGTTGGGAAACACGGACAAACATCCAATAGCTCCAGGGCTAACTTTTGCTGTGTGTACTGTGTCAGGGCCAGATATCCACAGCATTTCTTTGCGACTGCTTCTTGATTGAATAAAAAGTATATGTTGTCTGTTTATCCGGCCAAGTGAAGGATGCATGGGAGCAGCTGGCTGTGAAACCTATTTGTTCTCACTGCTGATTTCTGTAGAGCTCAGTAAGCTGCAGCCACATAAACAAATAAATTCTGGTGTAATAGGCATAATGCATGTCTCTTCCCCCCTCTGCCTGGAAGATGAGACTGGTTGTAGGCAGACAGCTCTTGTCAGTCAGCCACAGTGACAGGACAAACTGACTGGTGGAGCTTTGCCCATGGAACTTAGTTTTAAAGGAAGTCTGACAGCCTTCGGGATACATACGTCAGGCATGGTGCCAGTCCCACATCTTTCAGCAGGTTTATCCCTCCCACCTGCTCTGCTGAGTTCCCTTGTGTACTTGCATCCCCTCCTCTGCTTCTCCCTGTCCCGTGGGCTGCCTTGGTATCCATCTCGGGTCCTGTAGTTTAACTTCTATAATTCTGAGCTGTTGGCTTCTTCTCCTGATTTCTATCAAGTAATACCTCAATGCCTGATTGTATGTAATATATTATGTCCAATCCTCCCCAACAAAACACACTTTCTGCATATTTGCCCATAATTTTCTTGCAGTGTCTGACTCGGCTTACTCTGCTTAGCTGGAGCTCCAGTAGGAGCAAAGCCCACGTTTGTCTGACTGCAAGGCAAAAGCTAGCGATAAACAAACCATTGTAAATGTATATTTGAAAAGATGAGGAGCAAAGTGTTACCAACCCATGCAATATTGTCATCTGAAGTCCTTTAAAAGCAGTGTCGAATAATTTTCTCCAGTATCCAGAAGGTTTCCCCTGTTCTCTAGCATCAGATTATCTTTGCAAAACTTCTTCCACTTCAAGTACAGAGTTCTCCTTAAAATTCGTGGGGTTTTCAGAGTTAATATGTTAATCTCCTGATGCACCACACCAGACGTCTGGAATAGATCTTTACTAGACTGTTTACACTGTGCTTCCTTTCAGGGTGGTTAGAGGCAAGAACTGATGTGGTGTAGGGTTTGACAGCATCTTTCCACACCTAGTTGTTGCTTTTGTGGATGAGGGAGCAGAGGCTCCCAGGATGGCTTCTTGTGTTCCTCCCATCAGGGGGTTGTTGCAGAGCAGGACGTGAGCTGCAGCTCTGTTTCCCCCAGTGTGCCCAAGGTGGCAGAGGTCTCCTTTGCCACCTTCTCCTGGAAGGAAAGGAGAAACCTGGTGGGAGAGGTTTACTTTCTCCCTCTGAGGCACAAAATGGTTTGTATGAGGTTCAACCCTCCAAGCCCAGAGGCACCTATGCCAGAGGAGCACCCACGTGCTCCATCCGACAGAGCAGTCTCTGTGAATGCTCTCAGCTCCAGCGTCTGATAGCAGCCTACGTGCTAAAGCTGACAGTCTCTCTGGATGGATGGTTGTAATAACTTTGCACTTTGTGGCTGTCGCTGTTTTTATCCTCACAACCCTCCTGGGAGGTAAGAAATTGCTGTAAGTCATTTTATGAGGAGACACTGAGCCATGGTACGATGAGGCCACACAGGGAGTCAGCAGCAGAGCTGGCTATCAGACCCTCTTCTCCTTCCTTATCAGCTCTACCTGTGCGTAAGCAGGATATGGGGAAATGGCTCCTGAGTGACTGTGAAGAGTGGGAAGGAGTCAGGGAACCCGGAAGAGTGATGCCTTCCAAAACCAGGCTGCCTGAAAACCCTCAGTGTACTGAATGACAGCAGATTTGCTCCAGCACCATGTTTTCAGTGGAGCGCATTTTTTCCCAGCTCTCTTGTTAGACTTTCAGTCTTGGTTTTCCAGCCACCGCCAACACTGTCTGGGCACAGGTCCATGTTTACTCTATCTCCACAGTCAGAAATATGGTGATCTCTTGTTCATCCTAGTGTGTGGTTGTGCTGAATGCATCAAAATGCGTCATCAAGAGTCACCAGCTACATAAAGCTTAGAGCTGTGGCAGGGAAATCAGACAGTGTATAGGACAACATTGAGGAGAGCAACAGCACTGGAAGCCAGAATCTTCCTTAAAACACTCTGAATTTTAAAAATCACTTTATCAGGAGGCCGTTTCCTAGAGTTAAATGTTTCTTTTGGAGTGCTGAGTTTTGATTTCTGAGCTGGATCAGGAGTACAGTTTCTTTTACAAGAGCCAGTGGTACCAATTACAGCCTGAGACTTTCAGTGCAGCACAGGGGACTCAACCACATATCTTCCATCTCTTGGTCAAGTTAACTCTGCGATGGTAGCACAAGTAATATGTCACACACTCATTTTCTGTCATTAAAATCAGCAGGTACAACCTTGATCCTTGCTGGAAGCACACCTTCGCAGTAAGAAGATGCTATTTTATTGCAGGTACTTTTCAAAGAATACCATTTTAATGCCAGGTTGGGCTGAAGCAGATCCTGCCTGGCTCCTGCTTTCTCACACCTCCTGGAGCAAGGAAGAACTAAGAGCCTGCACTGTTGCTACTGCTGTCTACCTTCAAAATTGTTTCAGCTTTTGATGCTGCTGTTCTATCTCCAATCCTCCCATATAAACTCTGGGGAAAAGAAAGCATCTGTTTCTAAGTAGTGTCCAGTGCCTACCTCTATGCATTAAAGCCTGGCATTAAAGCATTAGCAGCTAGCAATGACAACTTCTGTTCTGCCAGCCAATTCAGTCTGTATCTGAAGAAAACGGCAAAGAACGCTCAGTTTGGGATAATCCCCAAACATGTGGGATTGCCATTTTATAAAGAAAAGAGGGAAAAAAGAGCCACATGTATTGGCCATATCCTTCTCTTACCCTTCACGAAAAACAGGGCTGATAGATAGATGAGTGCATCCCTCTGTCCATCTGGCTGCCCAGCACCTCTGAAGACAGCAGCTGGGCTGAAAGTGGGAAGGACATAACTTACTGACTGAAGGTGTCCAGATGATGAATTAGGCCCCAAAAAACTAAAAACAGCAAGAAATAAATTGTACTGACCGAAAATAGAAGTTAAAGGGGACAAGATTACACAGTGCTAAGCAGCCTCTTGTGTTTGCAATTAGCACTGTCGGTAGCAACAGAGCAACTTTTCTACCTGTTCCTGTGAGGTGCTCCAGCAGGATGGACATGGAGATTGAAGAGCAGTGAGAAGTACCTGAGCCTCAGTGTTTAGAGGTAATTATACCTTTGCAAGTTTGTCTTGGCAGGCACCAGCTGGAGAAGGTGCCACATGGCTCAGGAGTGGCCTGTGATCCTGTTGGGATGCTGTGCTAATTCAGGCACTATTAATTGAGGGATCTAGTTAGAATTTCTTTCTGTGAATACAATTGGGTTCATTATTTTTATTATAGTTAGAATTGTCACTGAGAGGGTCTCTTCTGTCCTTTTCAGCAGCAATTCTGAGTCTACCAGAAAGGCAGCCTGGAAGATGCGCTCCTCTGGGTGTGCAGGTATTGATGAGACCTTACCCAAGAAGAGCCTGGCTGAAGTCAGAGTGGCCGTGTGTAAGCGTGGAGTTTCTTGCTCTCCTGGAATTATATAAGATCAGAGGTGGGACTGTGTGCCAGTGCCTGCAACCTAATTTCAATTGCAGGGTTATAAATGTGCCTTGAACCTTTGCATGTATCTGTGCAGCCCAGGGGCTTTGAAGCACTCCTCTGAGTTGGTGGCACTGTGTGGAAAATCTCTATCCATGGCTACAGGCACAGAAAAACAATCAATCTCTTGGACTGACAAAACCGCAGAAGCTAAAAACTTATGTTTCAAGGCCATCAAGGAAAAATATTGCACTTTCCTTCCTCCACATGCTACAAAGCCTTTCCTAGAAGGGCTCTGGGACGTGCTGCAGCAGGGTGCTGGGGCTGGTTTCCCACCTCTGCCACGGGCATAAATGTGAGCGTAGGTGAACAAAGGCTGATATGACTTAACCAAACCAACACAGATGATGAAATAGCTATATGGCAGGAATGTCTTAGAGCAAAATACGTTTAAGATTGTGATAAGGTGAAATACTATAGCAGTGGAAACTCTGTATGTTTGCAATGGGCAGTATCCAGTTACAAGAAAGTCAAGGATTCAGGAATAAGAGGAGTCTGTTTTTAAGCAGATTTCTAATAAAGCAAGGCTTACATAGTCATGCTATCTGTACTTCTCTGCCTGCTTAGACCCTTTCTGTTCTCCTCGATAGCTTTTGCCTCCATTAGGGTCATTGTTCACTATGAAAGACAGTGATGATCTCACAAGGTCCATAATCAACAGCAGTGCACCCGGGGAGAGACCTGGGGAAATGCTGCCTGTGGACAGCCAGCATTCACACAGCTGCAGGCTCTGATAGGACCAATGGCCACAGCTAACCTCTTTCCAGATGCCCTAGCTGTGGCTGATACAAGCTTCCAGTGATGGTTTTCATCCTTTTCCCAGGGGAATGACCTCTGCCTTTCTCTGCTTCCTCTGTGATGCAGTGATTTACCTTCGAAGTCTATGGCATAGGGTGGTTTCACAGATTACCTCTAGGCTTATTTTAGATCTATTTTAAGCCAGAGGAAATGCTGGTAGAGCCTGTGGCTGACGTGCTCTTGCCTGGCTCTCATGCTTTCAGGATGCCAGTTATCAGACAGAATTTTAATGGCTTTTATGGGCTGTATGAAATACTGGTGATATCAGAGGGAATTCTTAAACAGACTTTTCTGAGCTTTACACAATGTCTTTTTCGCCTGCTGCAGAAATGGAAGCCTCAACTGTGTGATGCAAAACAGTTCGGCTGTTGAATGCTCTGGGGAGATGGTGCTGGGAGAAGGTGCTTCTGTTGCTGGTTCTATTCTAAGGGTGGGTTTGCATCTGCTGCCTGCAATGATATCCTGGCTTTCCTGTGAAAGGGCCGCATATCTCACTATCCCTTGTCCTCCTTGATGGAGCTGTCTCTGGATTTGTGGCTTAAAAGCTGAGTGCTGGCAAGGGGAGAGAGAAAGATCAATAATCCTCAATAAGGAGCTAAGTAAGACAGTGGCTTAAGGGAAAGCTCCAGAGAGCTCATAGTTACCATTAGGAGGGACAAGCAGTGATGTCTTATTGGCATATCTCATTAGAAATTGCTTGGAGCTACTGGACTGGACAGTCTCTTCAAATGCCAGCAACCCTGGGGGAGCTGGATGTAAATGTTGTAATTGATATAAGGATGGAAGCTGCTGCACTAGAAAGTGACATTTCAAATATTGTGGGAATGGATGATGTGAAACATCCTCAGCAAGATATGTTTCCCTCAACTCTTTTGAGTCCTGCCAGAGGTACATGTTAGAGCTTTTCTCTGGGCAGATGGCTTCTGCAAATAGAACCAGCTTTGAAATACAAAGTTTTGCTGAATTCATTATACGCCTTCTGACTTCAAAGCTTTGCACTTTCCTCTTTGGTTTTAAATAGAGTCACTCGGCTGCTTTCAGGCCTGTTACATTTGAGACAGGGGCTGCAGTGGATGTCACTGATGAAGCGCAGCAGTGGTGGAAGGGTTATTCAGGGTGTGCTGAGCAGCAGTGTGCCTGCCCAGAGCTTCTTCTCACCTCTGCCCACATCTGGCCAGGAGGGACACAATCCCTATAGTTACATGGGTCTCAGGCGGCTCTCCCTGTTAGTGACTTTCCTGATTTTCACATTCCTCAATGAGAGGGTTGGCTGCACTAGCCTGTCCCTGCACCCTCAGCTTTCCCAGGGTGCAGGGCACGTGCGAGGAGGAGGATGGAAACGATGCTCACAACAGGATTTGTTCTGCCCAGCTCGGCATAAGTCTTTACAAAAGGAAGCTTCTTCCCTGGGAGGGAAGATCTATATGAATTAATCTTTAAAGGGCTTTATATCGAATTTACCTTCTGGAGCGTGGTGGTTTTCCACCTTGGTTTAGCAAGTGGATACTAGTAGTCAGAAGTTACTGTAAGCATAAAGCTGTCTTCATTATTTTGCTTTGGCTGTACGTACTTCAACTGAAGTGATGGGTTTGGGGTTTCATATCCCATTTTTACTTTTGATGATGTGTTGCAGACACTCAAAGGGAAACAAATTGGAGAGCTTTCTCTCTGTATCTGCTTGCTATGCAGAGAGATGACATTTTGTTGGCCAAAAGTTTTCTTGGAAAGAAAATGTCACTTTGGGGACTGAAATGTCAGGTTAGTCAAATTGTTCATATGCACAAAGAGGGGGAGAGATGAACACCCAAACTTCAAAGCAGCTGAACCTTTCAACATCATCTGATTTGCCACAACTTTATTTCATAATCCTTCAGATTCAGTTTGAAAGTTTTAAAGGTTCAAGGACAAAATATTCAGACTGTGTAAAATGTTTGCTTCACCTACAAACTACTTTTTTCTTTTTCCTTTCTTTTTCTTCTTTTTCCTCTTTTCCTTTTCCTTTCCTTTTCCTTTTCTTTTTCCTTTTCTTTTCCTTTTCCTTTTCTTTTCCTTATCCTTATTTTCCTTTTCCTTTTCTTTTCCTTATCCTTATTTTCCTTTTCCTTTTTCAAACTGGCATCAAACTGAAGATCTTTTATTTGCCCTGCTCTGGTTGCCTACAGAATCTGGGTAAACTGAAGGCAGAGCTCACGAAACTGCATAGTATTTAAGCAGAAAAAGTTCTTCATTGGTACCTGTGCTCTCAGCAGCTGGATCCTTTATGGATGCTCTAGAAAAGAGGTGTATTACAACTTTCAACATTCCTTCATGTACTCTTGAACCGACAAGTTTTTGTGAGATTTTTGTCTTATCAGCGGTACATTACAAAAAAAGTCAACTCTTTCCAAACCTTTATCATTTCATTGAAAGGGTTATTCTTAATTATAGCCCTGGAGTTAGTTTATGCATTGTTTGATCGTCTGTTCCTGCTTTCATACAGATGCTAGCAACGTGGGCAGCAGAGAAGCCCTGTCACAGAGGATTAATAGCAGAGTGTGGTGTCGCTTGCGGAAGCAAACTAAAGGTTAACATTAATATTGTACCATATGAATAAACACTGAAATTGGAATAATTTTTCTGAATGTTTCAGCATCCTAAGTACAAAGTAATAACCCTGTCAGGAGCAATATTCACTGCTCTCTCGTCTGGCTGCGATGGAATTAAGCAGCAGCCTCCTGGGAGGAACTTAGGTACGTCAGTGGTAGAAACCCACCGTGCGGTTGTGTTAAAGCGAAAGGCAAACAAATCCCTTGTCACAGTACAGGGGGAGAAACCTGAAACTACTTGGAAAATCAGCACTGCTTTGAGTGTGGTGTTTATCTTGGTCTCCTCATGAGCAGGATAATGCAAAAATTGGAAATATGTATTTGTATATCAGACACAATGCGTTGTAGAATTTGGTAGAGAATAAAAAACAGAGTCTGTGAAAATCTAGAATTAGAGCAGGAAGAGATCAAACAGTGGATGATGCGAAATGACTTACTGAGTACTCTCTGCTGAGATATCTGTAAATATTTAGCTCTTCCTACCTGCCCCAAGGTCAGTGCTTAGAGCGTTTAAATGTTGGAAATGTCAGGTGGAGGCACTTGCATAGAAAAAAGAGGCACAATTACACTGTTTACCCTGTCTGCTCAAAACCGTGTTGAGCCCTAGTCATCTTTAAAATAAAATCTTCCTCCACAACATATTGCTGCCCAGTAGCATGTGTCACAGAACCCATTTAGGATTTCTTCTGAAGAAGCCAAGATCAGCCACTGCCAGAAATCAGATATTCGATCAAACAGTCTCGTGCTTCAAGCAGTATGGCAAGCCATGAACAAATTGCTGCTGTGGGAACAGCAGGGATTACATGGTTATGGAGGGAGAATATTTACATCAGCAACGTGGTCACTTGCACGTATGGAGGGGTAGGATTTGAAGAGGACAGTGATGAAGCTCAGTGCATGTGTGATGTTTCCCTCTTCCAGCCTCCAACCATGATCTATCCTGACCATGCCAAATCACAGCAGAGACAGAAAGTGGCTGTACTGAAATGATGATTTGCAAGAAACAGTTGCACTCCAGCTACGGCTTTCCTTGAAGTGGCTGCGCTGGGGCTATTGGCTTTGAATGTTGGTTTTGACAACAGGTCAGGTTTGTGCCTTTGCTGCTATTCCACCCTTCTAAGATGGCTGTGTCTATGCGTAGGGCTGTCCCAACACTGCACAGCGTCACAGAGTGGAGCTCATACCCTCTCCCTTCCCCTTTTGCTTTCCCCATGTTATTCTTCCCACCAGCTCAGCTTCCGGTGCAGCCAGGAATCACCAGGCTGGGGCAGGGACTCACCCAAGGGAGCAGGAGTGAGTGTGATGTGCGAAGAAAAGGTTATTTGGTTTGCGCTTGGATCTAACTTTCTTGATTTAGGTAATGTCAAACAACCGAAAGGACTGACATTAGCCACCTCACTTCTATTAGTAAAGCCACTTTAATACCTTGTTCCAATCACTTTGTTTTCTGCCTTTCTGACTGCTACTGCTGAACCCAGGACACTGCCTAAAGACCTTTTTACTGCTCCTTTGCATGGTGACTGCTTTCCACAGGCTGAGCCATGCAAGCAGAAATCAGGCACATGCATCTTGCTGATATGGGTATTTTGAAACCCTTTCCAAATACCTTTGCCAGTGAGTGCAGGAAAGCTTTTATATCAGTAAGGATGTGTATATTGGGCTTTCTTCCAGAACCTGTGAGAGGGGCACAATATGTGCTGCAGCATTATTTTACCAACTGAATAAATGTCATCTCTTTTTCAAATAAGAAGCTTGGACTATGGCAGGAGAGGTATTTCACTTTATAAATGAGTTCCACACATCCAGAGAAGGAGCTCAGTGCCTTCACAGGGCAGAGCAGCTCAGTTCTATGCAGACAAAGCACCCCAGGATTTTCAATGTGTCAGATACTAACTGGCTGATATTGCACATTGTTTTTCTCCCACTTGGATGATTTGGCTTTTTAAAGCAGCAGCTGAGACCCAGGGGACTATTAAAGCCTGAGGGGGAAAATAAATCTTTACAAAACCTCAGGCTGGGCCTCTGGTTTTGGGACACATGGTTAAAAATGTGTATCCTGGACTTTTACCACTCTGTGCCCTGTTGTTCTGGGGGATGGTTGGGCTATATGCTGTTTTGTATAAGGGAATGGATTATTGCACTCAAAAGCCTCACTGATTTACATAGTTCTTCTATCTGTTGTTATGTCACTGGGGTATTTTTCCTTTGCAGGATGAGAATGTACCAGGAGCAACAGGTCTCTTCAAGAAATGCATCATGTGGCTTAAAATGTAGTGTACAATGAAGGAAAGTATCATGTTAAAATGAAGCCTTCTGTTTGTAATTAGGAGATTAGTTAAGTGCTGTGCTCTGCAGCTCTGGAAAAGCCACAGGCAGCAGCTGAAATGCCCTGGGAAGGACTGTAATAGCCACCTTGGTACTTAGGAATCAGTCTGTGGCAAGCTGTGTGTGTTCCCTGAAGTGAAATGTATTGTGGACCCTGATGAGCTTGTCCTTCGAGACAGCTACCATGCCGACCTTGCTATGCTTGGTGGGGTTGCCACAGATGTACTGTACAGATGGTGACTCCAGGGAGCCCATCTCCTAAATGCTGATCTGGATGCTCGAGCCAATGGTGCTGTGCAGCGAGTGCAGCATCCTGCAACTACAATAGCTGCAAAGCCAGCTTTGACACTGGTCTCTTTTTAGAAGAAGACATCCATATAGACTTACTCTTCTCCTTCCGTTCTGTAGGACTTTGGAAAAGGCAGAGTACTGTCTACAATCCCCACAGCTCCATGCCTGCTGGGATGGGAGCTACGTCATGCAGGGCCACCACAGATGCTGGTACACATGGCAAATGCTGGTACCCACCACAGGGCAAGCCTGCAGCATGCAACTGCTCTCTGCTCACCAGCAGGTAAAGCACCTCTGTCATGCACTCTTGCTAAAAATGCATGGGTTGTGGCATTATAGGAGAGAAATCAATGCATTTCCATTTGAGTACGGTAAGTGTATTTTGCTTCTGTGGGTAGCTCCTCGAAGGCTTTAATTGGCATTGACTGGTGATGATCAGGGTGTAGAGGAAGAGCCAGAAGCAGACGGTTTCTCAGCCACAAAGTAGCAAGTGGCTTTGGGCTGGCTTTTAGCACAGTGTAGAATTAAGCTGGCTTCTTCTGAAGCTTTCCTAGAAAAACCTTGAATTCATTCTGCACTTTGCCTCTTTGCTGGATGGAGTACTGTAGATGTTTGTCTGAGCTTGCACAGAGGTTAGCTTGGGGTTTTTCTCTCCCACTGTCAGCAAGTGGGACAGTGCTTTTGTTCCCAGACAGTTCTTAATTTTTAAAGCTGACGAGTGCCTCACTTTGACAGAGTGTTAAACATTTACACGCACCAGTAGGGTGCCTTCTTCATATCAAACTCAGATGGCTCATCTGCAAAAATAACCCCCAAAACAAACTGAAAACAATTCTCCTCATATGCAGAAAACTTGGCCAAAAAAACTTTCTTCTGTGATCAAAGTAGGATCTATGTAGTTTGGCTTTTGCAATGGGGTAGATCTTTTTTTCCTCCCTGTAACATAGCTTGTCAGTTGTGAGCCAAGAGATACGTTTGGATTTTTCATCCCTATGTGGATTTGTGGGAACACGCACTAGGAGACCAGATCAACATTATAATAGTGCCTGCATTGATCTTATGCAGTGTTTATGTAGACTCCAGCCATCAGTTATTTCTTCTCCAGCATCCAGAGGCTATGATGGGTTATTTTATACAATAATCATGATAGTACTTAGCTGTTGTCTAGCATTTACGAGGCATTTTATGAAGAAGGTCAATGTAATTATCTCCATTTTACAGCTGGAAAATAAAGACACAGAGACATAGAATCATAGAATGGTTAGAGTTGGAAAGGATCTTAAGATGATCTAGTTCCAGCCCCCCTGCTGTGAAGTGATATGTCCGGGTCCATTAGCACCATAGCAGCAATGGGACTAGGAAGAGGATGTGGGTCCCCAGAGGTCTAGAATAGGACTCTGTGTGGTGTGTCCTGGCCATGTGGCTAAAATGAACCCTCTCTTTCCACTCAGACAAGGGTGAGACCCCTGTGGCTCTGGGATTGGTTCCCACTCTGTAGACTCATGCCATGGGAGGGAGTATCTCCCCAAGAGCACACGGCTGCTGAAGGATACAGACCATGTGGTTGTCCAGA
This sequence comes from Lathamus discolor, assembly GCF_037157495.1. Classification (NCBI taxonomy): domain Eukaryota; kingdom Metazoa; phylum Chordata; class Aves; order Psittaciformes; family Psittacidae; genus Lathamus; species Lathamus discolor. The sequence continues at coordinate 72,162,429 of NC_088884.1, read as the reverse complement.
ATAAACAAATGCTCTTTCCTTTGGTCACCACAATAACTGCGTTGAGGTGGGATAAAAAGGGAAGTGTTCGTGTCTTTCCTCCCTCAGTTGTCTTTTCTTTTTGGGAAATCCCGTCACCGAGATTTGACTGGAGCCTTGCTGGTGTCTGGGATATCTGCCCTGGCAGCTCATTTCTCCACTGACTCACTGCATCTTCACCTCCCCTGCAGCCACTTCCTCCAGCAGCCCAAGGAAACAGGTCTCATCCTTCCTCACCCCTTCTCCTATCTGGCCCAAGAGGGTTTGGGAGCCCAGCATGGCCACCTGTGAGAACTCCATCCCTCCCAGCCCATCTGCAGCTCATGACAAGATGTGAGAATACAGGGGCTTCCTAACACTAAACTGAAATTAAGATACGAACCCAGATGAAGGCAGTAGCTTGTCACCAACACCATCGAGCTTCTGCACTTGGGGGTAACAGACTTTGCCTGTTGGGAGTTTGTGAAGGACCTCTCTTATGGCCCTAAACTCAGTAGATAAATATAAATCACCAAATCAGCGTTTAATACTGCCTAAACCTCCTGCCCTTACAGACTGGGCCCCACCTAGCTTGTGCCATGTTCACAGCATACGCTTACTAGTGTTTGCAGCGTATGTTTAAGAGCAATTTAAGGGCACTTTCCTGCGCACAAGCCCAGCCTGCAGGAGACAGGAGCATGGGCTAAATGTGTCATTCCTTTTCCCTTCCACAGTCCTTGTAACTACAGGATAAAACAGTGTGCATGCTTAAGCCACACTTCCTCCCAAGCCCAGGGTGGGCTCCTGTCCTGCATTTACAGTCTCCTTCAGCATGCAGCTACTGTCAAGTGTGAGCCCTTCCCAGCCTCTGCTTTGGGTACTGGAAATGTTATATTCCCTTTGCAGCTGACATCAGCCTATGACCGTACCAAGGCGTATCAAGATATCCAACAAGGGACTCTGAAAGGAGAAAAAGTTGCTAGTTTGGAAAGGTTGTTTTGGCAGGTTTCTGAATGAGATACTGGTCATTGAGAGCTTGTGATGTGAAGCATAAATGGCTCCCATCTGTTTCCCTTGCTTCTGCAGTGCTTGCTTCCTGAGCCTTTAGGCATCTGCAGATGCAAGAAATACTTGAAATCAAGAAAATTGGAAGAGGCAATTTGGTAGCTCATATTTCTTAAAGTACATGGAACTCCAGTAGGTCACTGGCTGGATAAAACGGATAAAGCATAATCCCTGTGCAGACCGTAAATAGTTTGTCTACTCCCAGCAATGGAACGGAAAGAGGGGAAAATGGTGGAGAAAGCAGGGATTATGGGTTAGTCAGGACTAGAGACTTCCCACAGATATGTTCTGATTTATTCACACCTTTACCATGTGTGAAATCAAGGGGTCTGTAATAACCTTCCAGCTCCTGGAAACACAGTTACTCAGTTCAGAAACCTCAATGGCTTCCCAGGAGGTGTCTGCTCCTGTGTGGAGCCCACTGTCCTCATGGGTCAAGTCCTCAACTTCATTAAGCCAATCATAACCTCATGCAACTGCATTCCGTGAAGCGGAGAGCTGGCCCTTCCTCTCCCATCTTGCTGTACCCTCTGCTTCTGAGTCACCAGGGTACTTACGCTGGACTGTGCTGTGCGATGGGGCCCCATGGGGTGATGAAACAGGTGATGAAACACACCTCATGCCGGAGTTGGGAAATGTCACTTCTCATCACCCAGTGCTCTCTACTATTAATCTAAAAAAAATTACTGCTAATCCTCAGATTAATAATTTAATCATAACTTAATAAATTTTCAGAAAGGAAAAAAATAAGTTTATATTATATGTTGCTGTATTTACTTGTTTTATTTTTTATGCGTGGACTCCCATGTATCAAGGTATAGTTGTTGAACCTGATAGACTGCGGTGATGTAATATCTCTCTGCAAGGAAAAGCGCTGACAGCAACATGAGTTTTTCAGAAGTTAGTTCTTACCAGGTTTGAGGCAGTTTGGCTTTTTTCTCCCCCCTCATTTATTTATGGGCATTTCAGCAATACTTTTGGTCAGTCAAGGAATGAACAGAATGCTGTGATGTTAAGAAATAAAATATGGAGCTTTGATCAGTTTTTGAAGGGAAATGAGAGGAAAACATGCAAAAGAAGTTGTAAATGCTAGGACAAAGGAAAGGGACTGGTACAATGCCGCTCAGTTCCCTCCTTATATATTATCTTATGCCAAAATGCCTAGGTTTTGTTTTTAAAGGAAGAAAAAAACCCTTTCATATTAGACTGACTTCTTTTGTGAGCAGGACCTCAGCCATGGCAGCATGGATGGTGAGGATGGGAGCCTGTGCTGCAAAAGAGATCGCTACATGGATGGTAAGGTTGTTTGTCTATCTGCAAAGGCCTCCTGTAAGAAAAAGCCACCAACCAATCAAAAAAACCCCAAAGTTACATGCGGAAATAGGGAAAGTCTTTACCTGGGACTTTTCTTTGTCAAATAGCATTGTCTGGGAATAGGCTTAACTCACATCATGCCTTTTAAACAGCAGAAATGTAAGTAAGCCCTAAGTACTGGCAGGAGGCAGAGCTGTGAATGGATTTGAAGATAACCTTCTGTAGTCCTTTTTCTCCCCTCTCCATTTTAAAAGAAATACCCAGGAGTGTGGGAAGTGAAGAGCATGGCTCATGTCCTTCTTCCACCCTTCCCTTCACACATTTTCTAGAGGGAAATGTCATATTGTAGAACCTGCACCTCTTAATGTTGCATATGAAACTACATGGGGACTACAGTACGATGAAGTATCATTTTTAAAGCCTCCTAAATACTTCTTCTTTTCTAAAATCAAGACTGACTCTTAAATTGCAAACAAGGACTAACAAATTAGTTCGATATGGGGAGACTCAGGTTAGATACATGGAAGAAGTTCTTCGCTATGAGGGTGGTGAGGCACTGGCACAGGTTAGCTGTGGCTGCCCCATCCCTGGCAGTGTTCAAGGCCAGCTTGGATGGGGCTTTGAGCTACCCGGTCTAGTGGAAGGTGTCCCTGGCCATGGCAGGGGGTTGGAACTGGGTGAGCTGTAAGGTCCTTTCCAACCCAAACCTCGTAGACACACTGCATGGCATGCCAGGATCCAAGCGAGCACCAGACCCAGTCTGCCGCCCTGTCATAGCACAAGGATGCATCAAGCATGATTGCCTAACTGTGGTACTTAGCCTCTGCCAATGGCAGTCTTTGCAAACAAGACTCTCAGCACTCTGCTCCTTGAGGAGACAAAGCTTCTGAACTGCCAGGTAGGAAGAGGATCTCAGTGGTGATAGATAGACAGAAGCAATTACTTAAAATGGTAGAGTAACTTACACCATTTTTATGCTGGACATCCTCCCAAGTGAAGAGTAAAAGGCTGGCTAACTTGACAGCCACTGCTGATCTCAAGCACATTTGTCACTTTAGATTTCACCTTTAAATTGTTTTCTCATATACCTGTACACATCCCTTACTCAGGTTTGTTGTGTCTTGGGTGGGAATGGAAATTTCCACTGGCTGAACAGAGTCTTTCCTTGTCTCTGTCCTTTAGAAAGCCTGTTATTCCTGTTTCTTTTAGTTCTGATCAAAACGCAGTATGTATGTATAATCTTCCTGCACATAAAGCAGGCAAATGCTGTTAACACTTTTTGGAGTGGTATAGCAAATTGTAAGAAGCACCTACACTTGCTGGCTGGGGGCTAACTGCATATGGATTCTGCTTGGCTCTATATATGCTTTTAGTAGTACTGCCTAAGATAAAATGAGACAGCGATGCCAGTCCTTAAAACAAGTTTGGGAGCATCTTTTTATTCTTTACACTGGTAGGTTAGATGCTAGGAAGGCTGTTTCAAACGGTAAGATTATTTGGACTATCCAGGGATGTTGCAGTCTTAATCGCAGACAGTTTAAGAAACAAAGAGATTAAAACCTGTCAGGATTCATTTAGAGGTTGCAGCCAAACCTTGATTAGAACAAAGGACAAGATCCAAGATCTTGTAAAGACAGTAAGTACTGCTGTGTTGGCTGTGCAGACCTCTGAACCAAGTTGCACTTGCAAACTGGTGGTAGTACCCTTGGCTGGTGCGGGAGTAAGGGCTTAAACCAAGGGTTTAAGCCTTCAGGGCTCTGGTCCCATCTCTGCAGCACATTATCTTGTCTCACACAGCCACCAACAACAGACCCATGAGGAACCGAGCAGTTACAAAGTGCTCCTTCCCCTGGCATAACCTCCCCTTTTCTGGCAAACAGCTGTTGAGAAACTTCCTGAGATGAAGACTGCATGTGCATCATTCTGTTTAAATTACCAGTGGCTTTAGCCTTCAGGAATTTGTCAGATCTCTTTCTCAATTGCTTATGCTCTTGGCTTCCAAAACACATGAGGCCATGGGCTCCACAGCTTTGGTTTTGGCTGGCAGTTTCTCTGAGAATCTGAGCTTCTGAAAAATCCCAAGTAATAGCTCGGGGGGGGGGGGGGGGGAGCCAGGCGTGAGTCTACACATCTCCAATGGACTTCTACTCTCGACATACAGTGGTGTGGGGACTGCAGGAAGAAAGTCAGGAAGAGCTCAGTGGGAAGTAGGAGCTGCTGCTTTTGTGCAGCAGAGGAGTTCGGCTAGGCAACAGTGAGCTGAAATTCAGGGACAGGCTTTTTCCTTAGTGTCTGCAAGAGAAGCAGCTGATCGGCTGAACCTTGCCTCTCTGTGGGGCAATAGCTCCTGCTGTGTCCTTGCCAGGGCTCCTAATGTAGCTGGTTGCTGGAATCAGCAGGACGGAGCTGATCCGGATGGGAAAAACTGGATTGTGTGGCATTCAGCCTCCATGTGTCCTTCCTTCCCACTCACCACCAGTGCCTCCCTTCCAGCTAGCGAGCTGGTGGCCTCATTGCGTCACTCATCCCCACTCCTTTCCGTGATGTGTGTGCTTGGGGAGCAACACCAGAGTCAACTCCTGAGCCTGCTTGTCTGAACATTTGGCAGCAGTCACCCAGTAGCCCTGCAGGGACAGTGTTACCTGATGCCAGTGCTTGGTTCCTTCTTTGATGGATGTCTTATTCGCAGCAGTCCCAAAGGCTCCTCCACCAGGGATGTGCGTTTCACACCTGCTTTACAGGTACAGGATTACAGCCTTGCTTTGTAAATTAACCTCCTGTGATTACAAACATTAGCACTCTGACTTCCCAAGCAATATAAGCATGGTTTTCCTAAGGCTCACCACTTGTTCCTAGCAGTCAGAGATAGGACTGGGAGATCCTGTGAATGCTGCTTTTGATCCAAGCTGTACTGCAGTGCACTGCGTTTTGAATATAAAAATATGTAGCAGCCCTATCCTAGGTACATTCTTGTTCTGTCCAGCAGCCTGTTTGCTGTCATGCTTTTCCCTACAGCAAGAAAATGCCACTTGCAGGCAATTGACCGGGTGGGGAAGGAAAGCATTGTGGCACTTACTTCTCTCCTGATACAATTGTCAAATTCTCATTCACTCTAAGCTTTCCCTGATCACCTTTTTAAAATGTGGTTCAGTTTCCCTCTTTCAGAGTTTTTGCTGGCACTTATCATCCTGGAATGGTACTTAATCAGTCCCTGTCTGAATTCTCTGTAAGGATAATTGATGTCCATGTCTCCGACAAGCTGAAAATTGTTTGCCCCCCAGCCTTTGGCATATAAAGGGACTTTGTTTACTGCAGAGGATGTTTTTGTCTAATAAGCAAATGACCCCAGCTGTAAGGCTTGCAGGGTGGGGGTACAGCTGCAGACACTTGCCTTTCGGCCCAGGACAGGAGAGGTGTGGTAGTGGTAGCCTTTCTGGATTAAAGCACAGGACTGTCTCCAGAGCTCACCCCATGCAGGCACTGCACATGTTCCAAGCGTGTGTTTTTCCCTTCAAACTGTTTGATCCCGTCTTTTCCCAGGGCGGTTTCAAGAAGGAAGTCACCCTGTCTCAGGAGCACTTTAAGATGTCCCTCAGGAGCACTTTAAGGTGTCCTTCAGAAGCTTCCTTCGGGATGCAGCAGCCGGTGTATCTGCACCCAGGCAGGCGCGAACCTCCAGGCACCAAAAGATCACTGGAGCTCCAGAATGGCCGCTCTGCAGTGATTTGAACTTCAAGACCTTTCAATTAGAAGGTCATTAGTCTTTTGACTAAATGAGTCAGAAGCTCTCGCTGCCACTTTCAAAGGTTTAAACCAGCTGCTTACATGCCTTTGGTGTGCCCAAGTGCAGGGACATCTACTGAACTGGTAGCGTGACCAGGAATCAAATTAAGATGTGAGTCGCACATCTCATTGCGACAACAAAATCTCCAGTAATGTCTTCAGTATTTTGCTTTCCAAATTACAACAAAATCCCTCCAACCTCTTTTCAACTACAGACTGGCTTTGAGCTGGCAATACGAATGCCTGAGTCTGCACACAGCCTGAGACAATTGTCCACTTCTCACTTATCCTGTTCATTTCAGTGCATAGTTAATGCTGCAGCCTAAAAACGATACAACACCTCAGGCTGGTGTTGACCTCTGAAACACCATTTTTTACAAAGGCTGGTGACCAAACCACCCAGATCACTTGTTCCATCCTCCCTGGACACCCTCCTTGCACCTCCGTGAAGCTCAACAAACCATTTGCTAGAAAACCTCCCAAACATGGACTTTCCCTCAGTTTGCCGTGCTGTCACGTGCGCTCAGTGCGAGCCGTTGCGGCACTTTGTGAAAGCACAGGGACAGAGTCAGGCAAATGGAGAGTGAGGGGTTTGGTCTGGAAATGTGTATTTTGAAGGAAGTTGTGAGTGCTCCATCCCTGGCTGCGTTCAAGGCCAGGCTGGACAGAGTCTTGGGCAACACGGTCTAGTGTGAGGTGTCCCTGCCCATGGCAGGGGGGGTTGGAACTAGATGATCTTAAAGGTCCTTTCCAACCCTAACTATTCTATGATTCTATGATTCTATGAACAGCCACTGCACTGAAGCACTGAATACAGCAGAGGGCTCTACTGCGAGCCGCACAGCTGAGTGGCCACTAAATCCATCCGATTTTGCTCTCAAGTCATGCTCGCTTTTTTCATGATCCTCCCCCAAAGCCTAGCTGCTGCCGGCAGTGTGGGCCTCAACTTCTCACTTGCAGCACGACCGTGGCTCTCGTTCAGGTTGCTCCTGTCCTCAGCTCTTTTATCAGGACGTGGTGGTGCTGAAGATTTCTGTGGAAACCTATTGAGTGTGTGGTGTGCCCTGTGGAAGAACCAAGGCTGTGCTGAGAAACCAGTTTCTGACAGCACTTGACTTAATTTGGAAGGCAACCCCGTCTCAGTGTTTTTGATGGTGTCATAATTCTCCCCAACCTGTCTGACAAATGAACTTACCTGTAATTGTGTTAGTGCCTTTCCTGTAGGAAGTTGCTGTTGAAGGATCGCCAGGCTTTGCTTGTTTGGATGGGGAAATCTCTTATGTGACTCGCCTTGTCTGCTCAAGAATTTTGGCCGCCTCTGTTGGCATGATAGAGAAATGTGTGTGCTAGGCTTTTATCCTTAAAGGGATAGAATTTCGCTGGTATTTTACACTTAAAAGGATAAAGCATTTCTTCAAAACCAGAATGCACAAGCATATACATTCTCAGTCTGTCGCCTGGGATATTAGGCAGATGACTCCTAATATTGCTAAAGCCTAGCAGTGTAAGATTAAAATACGTTAGCTGTGTATAAATTGTCTGTATATTGCACAAAAAATCTTAATGGGTGCAGGAAATGTGCCCTAAGCCCAGTACAAACCTTACTTGCCAAAGCTTTTGTGATACTTGTGGGGTTAATCTCAAGAACAACTTAAGGGCTTTATTGTACTTGTTTTAATTATTTGGAAGTTGCTCTTCCTGACTCCACTGGTGCCTGGTATTCTTACGTGGCAGTTTCTGCTCAGTTTCAAAACATCTTGACAGCCTCATGCTATTTGTGTGTGTGCCTGTGCTCCCTTTCTTCTGTTTATAGCAACATCAGGAAACTGCCGCTGTCAAAAACGAGGGAGGGCTGGAGCGGGACGCCTGTTTACGCGCCTGAGCAGCGGCTGTGGTGGATGTAATGGAAACGTGCTTCACACCTCGCGGAGCCGGGAGGCACAGAGGACACGGCTGGCCGCACTCCGCCCCGCGCATCGCCACGCACCCGGCCGGGCCAGCGCCGGACTGACGTGGTCTTCATCTCCGGGGCGCGCAAAACCCGCGCCTTCGGAGGGGACCTGGACCGCGGGGTCCTGCCTGCGCGCAGGCTGCGGCCCGGGCGGGGCCGCGCGTCACCGGGACACGCCGGAGACAGCGGGCGGGGCAGGGCCGCGCCCCTCGCTGCGCGGTGCTGCGCGGAGCGGCTCCGCGCCCGGCGGAGCTGAGGGGAGGTTCGGTCAGGCGCAGGGCGCGGCCCCATTGGCCGCCAGGCGCGGTGCTTTGCATGTCTCCGCCCCCCGCGTCGTCCCATTGGCTGAGAGTCGGAGGCGCTTTGCATGGCCCCGCCCTCCCCGCGCCGCCTGGCCGGTGCTGCGCTGCGGTGCGGTGTCGGGCCGGCGGCGCGGCGCAGTGCAGGAGTCGGGTTCGGATCCGGGAGTAGGGCCGCGGGCAGCACCGTCGCTTGGCTGGGGTCTGGCGGAGCTGCAGCAGCAGCCTCTGGCCGGCGGGGTGAAGCGAAGCGGCCGGCGGGTCTCGCTGTTCTGCTCCCCTTTTCCGCCTTTCCTGTGAGCCGCTCCCCGCCCGGGTCCCGCGGGTGCAGCATGAAGTGCAGCGATGGCCCGGAGAGGTAAGACGGCGGTGAGGACGCTGGAAGACCTGACGCTGGACTCCGGGTATGGTGGCGCGGCGGACTCGGTGCGCTCCTCCAACTTGTCGCTGTGCTGCTCGGATTCGCACCCCGCGTACCCCTATGGAGGAAGCTGCTGGCCGCACCTAACTGACTCCATGCACAGTCGGCACAACAGCTTCGACACTGTCAACACCGTCCTAGCGGAAGACTCCGAGGTGCTGGACTGCGCGGGGCAGCAGTGCTCCCGGCTCCTACCCGACCTTGAGGAGGTCCCCTGGAGCCTGGAGGAGGTGGAGGCGCTGCTGCTGCCCCCGTCGCGCCGGGAGTCGCGGGCGCCGGCCGCCGCCGCCAGCCCCGGGAGCCGGGATGCGGCGGCGCGACTCTCGACGCTGGTGAGCCGGGCGCTGGTGCGCATCGCCCGGGAGGCGCAGCGGCTGAGCCTCCGCTTCGCCAAGTGCACCAAGCACGAGGTGCGGAGCGCCATGGAGATCGTCCTGGGCTGGACGCTGGCGGCCCGCTGCACATCAGCCGCCCTGGGTGCCCTCTCCCTCTACAACATGAGCAGCAGCGGCGGCGACCGCTTCAGCCGCGGCAAGTCGGCGAGGTGCGGGCTGGCCTTCTCCGTGGGCAAGTTCTACCGGTGGATGGTGGACAGCCGCGTGGCCCTGCGCATCCACGAGCACGCCGCCATCTACCTCACCGCCGGCACCGAGAGCCTCTTCCGCGACATCCACGCACGGGTGCTGGCCGGCCCCACCGCCCCGCTCCCGCCGCCCGGCCGCCCCCCGGCAGCCGCCGCCACCCCAGCCGAGAAGGAGAAGGAGGGCGGCGAGGCGCCCCGGTTCACCCTGGAGGCGCTGGAGCAGACGGTCAACAACGACCCCGAGCTCTGGGGCTTGCTGCAGCCCTACCAGCACCTCATCTGCGGCAAGAACGCCAGCGGTGAGTGCTGCCGCGGGGCAAGACTGGGAGCCACCGACCACCAGTTGCGCCGGGGCGGGACCGGGCGGACACCCCCCCCCATCCCTCGGCGGGCGTCCGTCCGTCCGTCCCTAAGGGCGAGGGGCGGGCGAGGCACCTGCCGCCGGGGACGGGGTGGCCGGGGGGCCGGAGGGGTGGGTTTGCCCCTTCCCGGTGGTGCTCGACGGAGCGCGGGGAAGGGGCTGCCTGCGGGGCTCTGTGTGCGTGTATCAGTGTTTAGGAGTTGCTGGTCGAGGCGCGGCGAGGGCCGGGTGATAGACATCGTTCGGAGCCTCAATTTTCCACAGGAAATGGCAGAAGCGCAGCTGAGCGCTCGCAAGCGAGATCAAACTTTGTTACATATGCAGTGGTTTGGCCAGAGATTGCGTGGTTGGCGCTGAAATGCAGTCTTTCTGGACAGATTTCATTCATGTTGCTGCTTGTTTACCCAGAGCTTGACACAGATGCAACCCGGTGATGCATCAGTATCCTGGGGATTTTTTCTTTTATTTTTTAAACAAAGAGCTCGATATTTTTCAATTATCATTCAGTAGAGCAACCAAAGTTGACGTTTCTTATTTCAGCTCCCTGTTTGCCAGGGAAAGGAAGCTGGAATGAGCCGCATCTCGGAGAGTCAGAGTTGAAATCAGGTGTTTTCCTGCTACCGTCTCCTAAGCGTGCACAGGCACATGCAAACACTTTTATTAAGCTTGAATACAAAATACCTGTCAAGCTGAGATGCAAATATTGACGGGTGGTAGGGGGGTAGGAACTGGGAGAACAAGGATAACTGGAAGCCTAGATCAGGTCTACAGATAAGCCCTGTTAAGTTTTTACAGCCACAGAGGATGCATTACAGCTAATTATCTATTGTGTTAAGACACCTTCTCTCCCCTAAGAGACCCAATGGAGAATGCCAAGTGGGAGCAAAAGAAAGGGGCAAATCCTCCTCCCTGTGAATCAATGCGGCTCCGTTACATTCCTCTGGCGGTTCTACTCCAGCTGAGGATGTCCTCCCCAGAGGCTCCCTCCTCTCTCCCAGTGCATCTCCTGGCAGGGACATGGGTTGCAGGGCGCTGTGCTTGACCCTGGTGTTGCAGGATGAAGCCTTCCCCAGGAGTGCCCCGCTGTTTTTTCCTAGTCTATGTACCAAGAGCCCTGGTACTGTGCCTGTAGGTTTCAGATGGCACTGTGTTGCGTTTCTGACATTGCAGCACTGCCTGTGCAGGCTCCTTCCTACTGAGCCTTTCATTTTGTTTTGCGGCTCTCTCTAACTCCCTCTGTATCAGCTCAGTGGGTTTAAATGAACTTCATCCTGACCCTCATGGATCTTCCTTCCAGGGACAAGATTCAGAGTTTTCATCTCCATTTTGTTGTAGCTTTACCTGGCACAAATCTCCTTGGTAGCTCAGTCCTGACTCAAGCAAATGGCATTTTCTCAGATATTCCAATCAGACCCTAGCAAGTTGTCCATTTTGTTTTGTCTCTCTCCTGGTGTCATTATGCTTTCTATACAAATGACTGTAACGTCGGTTTGCTTTTTACCATCTTGCAATATGTAGTTTGGCATCCTGTTATATATATTTAGAGTTACAGGTGCAAACGAGTCAGGCCTTCTTGTTATAAAAGCCGTTTTTTATTGCTGTTTACATTTATTTAGATTTAATCCAAGGACGCGTTGCATGCTCTGAAGTACTTTAATGGCAACTAAAACAGCCATTATAAACCATTAAACACATCAGCCTGTTTCTTCACCAGTGAGATATGTATCTGTTTATACAGTCCTCACCATTTTGATGTCTGAGTGCTCCATGGTTGGTTTCCTTCTCAGGCACTTACAAGGTGGGGAATTCTGATGGGAGAGATTATTTGACCTGCTTGAAACTATTTGGGCAATCTGTGGTAGGAGGCTAGGACTGCTGGAAGCTACATCTCTATACAGTGGCATAACCACAAGTTCATCCTTCCTCTCTGCTCAGAACTTGAAACACCATGATAAAGCAACTGAATAGGTGGCAGACTTCTTGCATTTCTCTGCACTGCTACAGGAGAAGAGACAGGGTTTGTACTCTGGAGGTTCAGTAAATCAGGGTGCCATTCCCCAGCTGGGTGGCACATGGACGCAGGTGCTGCAATTGTTGGATTTGGTCCATCTGACATGGATGAGAAGTGGTGGCAGGGTCCTTTCTGGAGGTTTCATGGCCAATATAATTTAAGTGAAGGGGGGAAAATAAAGCTGTGCAGGAGCAGCCATCCTAGCTGTTTCTCATCTGCAGGCAGTTTTTTGGAGGGCAGAAGTGCAATCTTTCTGGCAAGCAAATGTCAACCCTTCCAAAATTTTCTGGGCTAAATTCAATACCCTGAATTCTGTCCAGGCAGTGAAACAGACAACCTGTGGAGAATATGGGATGCAGGTCTGTGAGGAGTGTGAGTTTGTGCATGATGTAGTCTGTGATTGCTCTGAGACAGTTTATGAACACAAGTGTTGGGGAAGATATTCTGAAGATCTGCAAGACACAAACCAGCTTTTCAGGGCTTCCCCGTTGGCTGTGCAGAGCATTTAGTGGTTTTAGCTGAGGTTTTTCAGCCTGATGTCATACCCAGTCATCTTGGAAGCTGCTGAATAAAATCAGGATTGCAAGATAACCTTCTCCTGCCTATAAATGATGGTCACAGGCCTTCAGACAAAGTCTGAGCTGGTTCTTTTAGTGGGTGCTTCAGCCTGTTGGCCTCATCTTGGGTGCGTCTGGCCCAAACTTAGACAGCGGCCTTGATGGGAGCCCCGTTCTCTGACAGATACCTGTTCATTCCTCATGCAGGGTGAAGGCATGTGGATGAAGGTGGTGGCACTCCTTCCTTTGTGTGCTGCAGGCAGCAGACCACATCTCCTTGATAAGCCTTTTGATAACCTCTTATGTGGGGCTGGGGTAGGGATGACAAAGGAGAAGCAAGCAGTGGCATCTGGAGCAAGATGCTGGAGTATGCCAGCAGCTGCTGGCATCTTGTCTGAGCCTATCCCAGTTACTGTATCAGAAAGAATAGAGCTTAAAAGTACTCTGAGGTAGTAATTTCCCCCTCTTCCTCCTCCCCACCCCAAATTTTAATGTCCTGGTTGAATGAAAATTAAAAACTTTACATTTGGGAGTTCATTGGTGCTCAAATGTTTCAATTATGAGCTCCATCTGAACAGCACAGTACACGTTTTACATCCCATAACAGTCGCGTGGGGTGTTATTTCCCTTGAAATAGTGGGAGCAAAATATTGTGTACTCAATGAAAGGCAGTAAAAGCTGGCACCTCTGTGGTTTAAGCTATATTATTTCCGTTTTCTTATTGCTCATCAAACCCATACTTTCAGGCCTGATTTGGGAGCTGCTTTGAGATGACTGAGAAGTTTCCCTAGGCCTTGGGTCTACCATGAATTGTAGAAATAAGCCCATGTATTCAGTTTTCACAGGGGATGCTTGGATGGCAGATCCAAGCAGCTCAAAGTCACCTATCCTGTATTACAAAGGTCCTCTTATACCAGGCGGAGGAATGGTATTAGACAACACTTACGTTAATACAGAACTTCGGAAACAGGTTGTTCCCGTTTCAGTCTTAGGGGTCTCCTTGTCTTATGTGGCAGGACTGGTGGTGGGAAGGGCAGAGGTTATGAGCAGGACATCCATGGAGCCAGGGAGGAGGTTCTGGTGGAGCAGTCAGTGTGCACAGCTCTGCCTTGTGCGTTTGCGTGCAGCTACTAAAAATAGTTATTTGGGACCCAACTGCATCCCTGTGGTTTCTTCCTATTTTTAATATTATTTAGAGAGGAAGACACAACGACCAGGAAGAAACCCAGGATTAGGTCAGGCTTGGCTGACACGTGTCCGCTAACCTCAGTTTAACCTCAGCCTCTTGTCCTAACCCCCACAAACTAAAGGGACTCCAGGCAAATGAGCAATACCAGTGTATTAGCACAGCTTAACCAAATCAGTTAATGCTTTTAAGTTCTGATACATATGTATGCATACATGTATGTGTATAGAGACCATATCCTCTTTTACTCACGAGCATACTAGTATCTGTTTGTTACTTCTATGCTTTCTATTGTAATTGAACCATTCAAGATGGTATTACACCAGTCGGGGCAACATAAAAATCAATCTAAAACTTATTCAGCTAGGATGATAGAGGAATACTTGGGCACAAAATAGAATTTCATGCCTTTTTCTTGGGCTTTTCTTAACTGGTTTCAAGAACATTCCCTTCTCCCCGTTATGTTTCCAGAGTAAAAAAACCCTGAAATATAGTTTGAAGTTTCTTATATATGCTTGTATGTTATACTTAGAGGTCTCTGCTATTATGCTTCTCCCCATCTGTTCCTGGGCACTTGAGTCCTTTGCTGAGAGGTTAACACAAGTAGCGGTACAACAGATGATGTGTACCTTTACTCTGTTCTCTTACCTGACAATCCCCCAGGCAAACTTCTGCAGCCTCTCTGAATACGTTGTGAATTTGTCCCCTCTCTGGATGGGAGGGAGAGCTGCTGGCCCAGAGGGCAGGGGGTTGTGCTTGGTTGTGGCTTGTGGCCACCAATGCTTATGAGACCTGGGATGGCAGTGGAGAAATAGTGCTCCTTTCCTGAGATGCTATGGGTTGTTTTAACACCCAGTGTTAAGCAGGAGCAGGACAGACTGAGAGCTCAGCATGTGTACGCTTATTGCAGACCTCCCGTCACCTCACAATGGTGTGACTGTGAAGTACAGACTCAGTAGGAGGCTGAGGTTTGACTGGCAGGCTCACAAAGGTTTGTTTCCCTCTGGACATTTCTGTTCATATGCTTTGATTCAGTTACGAGCGTAACATTAAAAAGAAAGTCCCAGAAATGGTTATACGAGCAACACCCATAATAATCATATTGGCAAACATCAGCTTTATGATTATTCCCCTTGTCATGTTGGAAAGTACCTTAATAGCAGTTATAGCCACTCTAAGGAGTTTTAGGGCTGCAGCTACATCACTTAGTTTCTGATGCAAGCGAGGCTTTGGAATGATGATTGGGAAATATGATTATATACACAAGAAGCATGTTAGAGGAATAACAGCATAATTTTAGCAGTATTTTGGGCTCCTGGCTGAAAGCTAACAGGCCTCATGTGGTCTTTTATCGCTCTTGTGAGCTGGTGACACAAGGTGCAGATGAGTGTTAGGGACAATGTTCTGCCTTTCCCTAATGCTTCTGCAAATGCTCTCTCTTCCATAGCTGCTTGTGGAATTGTAGAATGGTTTGGGTTGGAAAAGACCTCGAGGTCATCCAGTTCCAACCTCCTGTCTTGGGCAGGGACACCTTCCACTAGACCAGGTTGCTCCAAGCCCTGTCCAGCCTGGCCTTGAACACTGCCAGGGATGGAGCATTCACAGCTTCCTTGAGCAGCCTGTCCCAGTGTCTCACCACAGAAGTTACTCAGAGTTACGTTGAGTGAAAAAGCCACCATGATTAATGTGTTGGCATTTGTGCAGTGCTTATCGAACCAAGCTCTTGGTTATCAGTCAGAAATCTTCCATGTCATCCAGAGTAAATACCCAGTGGTGCACAGCCTGGGGACATGAACAGCTTGAAGCTTTTCTCCCTTGTCCTGAACAGGGATTGAGTTCTCCCTCAGAAGTCAGAGGAAAGTGTTATGGCCTTCCCCCCACCTTGCCCCCAATGAAGGTGTGAAAGAAGAAAGCCACACTTGATTAGTTGACACCAGACAAAAGAGAGCTGATTTCTAGAGTGTGTGAGTGCCTGTAGCAATTTGCTCTGGCCAGTGTGTAGTGCAAAAAGAGTAGGGTCTCCTTTCAGATGGCTTACTGAAACTAGCAGCTTCCATCCAAAATAGCTCTGTGGCTGGCCCAGTAGATAGAGGCTGTACAGAAAAAGCAAGGAGGAGATGGATGAGGACGTTCATCACCAGGATGTGCTCTCTTCCTACGAGGATGGTGACCAGCAGCGCTGCTGCTGTTTGTGTCCTTGAGCAGCTTGGCTTTCTGTGCACTCACAGGGGCCGAGGTGGGTGTTTGGAGCCCTGCGGTTCTGATCTCTGCTTTTACACCAAGTATTAGCATTAGCTGATGGGCAGAGAAGTGAGCAGCTGCTTGGTGTTGTAGGCTGACTTTTCCAATGCTTTTGTCTCCTAAATCTTCTGACCAAAAGCTGTTTACTGCACCATCTCTGTATAAATCTGTAATTGTTATGTACCTGATAAGTGTATTAAAGATTTGAAAAGACATACAGATGGAGTCAGAATTCCCCCAGAGCTTGTGCAGCCAGCTTGGTCTCTGGTTACTTTGTCAGAGGTGTTCAATTGGGCAGCCTGAAAAAACACATAGACATTATAGAGGACTATGCCACCCAAAGCCTCAAATGCAGCTCTCGATCTGTCCTTGCTTTCAGGGATTTCCTACAACAAAGAGTTTCTATCAGTGGGCTCAGCATGGCCGCATTTGTCTGCCAGTGCGTAAGCTTCCCATTTCCCAAAAGGTAATACAACAATCCTGCTGTTGTAGGCTGTGAGGAGGTAGAATCTGGTGGCCACAAAGCTACATCTCTCCCCTGTAAGAACAGGAGAGAGGACACCACTGATCAGGTGAAATGAGTCGGTGAGAAGGCAGCTGTAGGCTTGTTTTGGTAGCAGGAGTGAGGGGTAAGTTTCTGGGAGGAGTTGAGAACAAGGAGCTATCATTGGTGTGGATCCATTCAGCAGCATGGATGGGGCACAGGTGCTTATGCCTATACCTTGCAGAGGCTTGTCTTGGTTATTTTAATTAATTTAAGCTGTTACACTGCACTGATGCTTTTGAATCATCACACGACCTTACCATGGCAGTTTGTGGGTAAGGAGGAAGTTGCACAGCATGGCTTATGGGATGTGACCATTTTCTTGGGCTCCATTCCAGCAGTGCTTGTCATCTTGATGGTATTTTATTCTCTTCCTTGATTCCTACACTCAGTTCATAGTAAGCAGTACCCTTTTGTGGTGTAATTGTTACTGGGTAAGACCAAGGAGGTTTTAGAGTATGGTACTGTATGGGGGCTGTTGGCATCGTGCAGTAAATATGTGGACCAGCTTGATGGCTGAGAAGCTGCTTGGGACATTTGCAGGTTCCCACAAGGATTTTCTTGGCTCATCACTGATAAGGAAAAGAAATTGATTTTGACTTGATTTAAATGATACCGGATTGGTAATAGGGAAGAAAATTAGACCTCTCCTATCACCAGGCTTTGGGAAAAGTAATTGTGCCCCTGATGGACTGAATAAGGGAGGAAGGATGGACTCATTCACCCTAGTCGGTTCCAGACCATTTAAAAGCACCATGTTAAATGGCATCCTACTTGTTAAGATAATTCTGGGACAGATTCTGGTCATGGTGCAAATGTATGTGTGTGGTGGTGCGTTGTCTGTTGTCAGTGAGCAAACAGATCTGCTTGGTGGGAACTTTGCTGGCATGATGCTTGAGGACTGGGCTCTTCCTGCTGTTGTGCTGAAGGCAGTAATGGATGTTGACACTGGGACCTTTGAAAAGCTACGTGGAAGCGCAGGAGAACATGTATAAGCTCTTTTCCCCTGGTGTCGTAAGGCAGCTGAAAGCGAAAGTGCACGGAGGGATGAGTGCTGCAGGATGTGTGGGATGTGGGATGCTCGCCAGGAGATAGGAGTGCATGGAGGCGTTGCAGCTGAGCCGGGAGGGACGGGTAATACCTTTGGGTCAGCAAATTCACAGCCTGCTCCCAGAGCCCTTACATGGATAGATCTTGCTCATGTGAACAGCACATGGATTTCACATGGCATAAAGGTCTCCGGAATGGCTCGTGAGTGAGCAGGCGAACAGGAACCCCAGAGAAGATTAGAGAAGAGGCCTCTTCAAGGACCGTATTGCTGTTCTTGAGTGCTGTGGAGTAGCACCTGGACCTGCGAGAGTCTGAGGCTTTAAAATTAATAAAAACACCCTGCTTTTAAATTGCACTGCTATGAAATATTGCTCCCAGGTGGGGGAAGTGAGCAGGGCCAGGGTTGCAGCAAGGGGTATGGTGAATGCATTTGCATTTTCAAGGCAGTTAAATAACTGGAGGAAACTTTGCATCCCGCAGTGTTTCACAGTTTCTCTGGCCCCGTGGTATTCTTGGATAAACACTGCTGGGCTGTTGTGCCTTTGCTAATGTATTGTGTTTGGCTGCGAGCAAGGAACTAAAGTGAAGGGAAGTCAACTTTCTCTTGCTGGGCAGGTCTTGTGAGCCTCTCTCCAGGATGTTATCAGGCACGGATTCGGAAAAATAGAGGTGGTGAGGCTGTGAGCCGTATCCAGTCAAGTATCCAGGTCCTTTGCCCTAAGTGAAGTATCCAAGCAGAGGATGTGCCTGGTAGCAAGGCAAGCTGCCACTGGGTAGGCAGGCCTGGTGTCTGGGGACTGATGCTGGACTCCCAGCCCTGTGATGGGAAGTGCTGCCTGCAGAAAGGAGAGAGATTTCAGAGGCTGGAGCAATTTTGGGTACCCATTGAGGTGGAGGATCCCAAGAGGGTTTCTTTGTAATACAGAGGCATTTATTTGCATGCCAGTGTATCACAGAAAATTAGTTGCACTGAGTCATTCACTGTAAGTTTGGGTAGGTAGATGATTTTGCTCTGGGTTGCAGTATAGTGAACAAAACTAATAGGGGCTAGATGTAGGTACCTCTGCTGTTAGTTCTCTTGATGCTTATAAGGGTCACAAACTTCAGTACTTCAGAAAAAATTATCTTTGTGCTACTGGTGTGATTTCATTTCTCTTGTGTACATTTTGTGTGATGTACAATACAAGGTGTTCCAAAGGCATCGCTAAATGCAGTGCTATAGTCCTTGGCTGGGCAAAGGCTGTTCCCACTGATTTCAGTGGTGAGGGTGGTCTGTCAAATGCCAGGATAAGATGTTGCATTTGGTAACAAATTCAAGAAACTCCTGAGTCAAAGCTGCAGACCCAGGCTTAGTTTTGCTAAAAACCAGCTTTTTCAAACCTGAAGATCAATAATAGATACTTATTCCTGGTTTTGTTTTCATTGTTCTAGCGATTCATGGTGATGGTTTTAAGCTACAAGAGGGGAGATTCAGGCTGGCTATGAGGAAAAAAATCTTTACAATGAGGGTGGTGAAACACTGGCCCAGGTTGCCCAGAGAGGTGGTGGATGCACCATCCCTGGAGACACTCAAGGCCAGGCTGGACGTGGCTCTGGGCAACCTGATCTAGTTGAAGATGTCCCTTCTCATTGCAGGGAGTTGGACTGGATGAGCTATGAAGGTCTCTTCCAACTCAAACTATGCTATGATTCTGTGGTTCTATGATGTTCAGCTTGAAGACTGCTCAGTGCAGCCTGTAAGTCCTTGTGCTAACTGGCTAGCCTATTTCCTCTGGCCCACATAAGAAAACCCTAAAAATAGTCCAGCAGTGTGTGTTTTCAAAAGTAAATTAGATTTTAAAAATAAGAGCTTCAGTTTAATTATCTGGCATGCTCTCAGTGAGGAGGAGGGGTTTCAAAATACGCAATTCCTTTAGCATGGAAAAAACCCTCCAAACCCAGTAACCCCAAACAAGCTGCCCTCAGTAGTTAGGACCTACTATTGTATTTTTAACTAGTTCTTCACTATACCGCTGTGCTCACACAAAAAATTGCCTTGTGCATCAAATGGTTTTGGATAGTGGGAACAGTTCTGCAAGCTGAGTTGAATGCAGGGGCAGACAACAGCAACATACACGCTATTTCAAATGAAAAATTCCTGCCTGTGTGAATGCATATAATACCTCGCCTTCCATCTTAAAGAGCATGCTTGGCGAACCATGGGAAGATGAGCAGGAGTAATTTCAACTATTATGCAGGTTTAAATGTAGGAATGAGATAAACACCTATCTAAGGCAAAGGATGCTGAACTTGCGTAGCAATGTTCTTGCAGCCGAAAGCTGGGAGCCAAGATAGGTAAGTCAGTGACGCTGTCTGTCTGACATACATCAGCAGTTAAACTGTGGTGGCTGAATGTGTCTACAGCAAGATTAAATACAGCAAGAGACAAATACCCTAGCCAAAGTTTATTCCCCCTTAAGCAGGCAGTCTAATTGATTCTCACGAAGGATATGGGCTGTCACCTCTCTTCAGCACATAGAAACTGCTTATGTGTGGGAAAATTGGCAGGTGTTATAAGGAGAGCTGTGGTGATGAGAGCCATCAAACCAGCAAGGCAGATGGGAATGCTGATGTCTGCCAACTCTACCTCCTCTCTGCTGACCAGGAATGTCACGGGGAGAGAAGGGCTGGAGACAGAGCTTGAGGTTGTGGAGAGACCAGGCAGTTATCAGAGGGGTGGAAACCCACCATCTTATCAGGGGTGGTGAGGTTCTATGGAGACACCTTTAATTACCGGCTGTGTGGGTGTGAGGCAGGAGCTGGTGAGTCACAAGGTGTTTTCTAAGGTTTTGGGCTGGCCCTGGATTCTCAGGCGTTGGCTGCTATCGCAGCTGACTTCTCTTTCATTCTGAACAATTAGGCACAGCCATGGCAATGTTCCCTTTGGACTCTGCCACCCTTACCCCTGCTTTTGTCACCTGGAGATCAGATGGCTCTGATTGGCCCAACCTAGGGCTATTCTCTGGGACTCCTTGGGAATCACCTGGAATGCTGTTGCCTGCTTAATAGCCACTTCTCATGCGAACAGTGCAAACACACCCAAACGGGAAAACTGGCTACAGAGCTAGTTGCTGAGCAGAGTTAGACCTGTACGATGGTAAGGAGCTGCAAGGCCCACGGGCAGCTTGTCCAATCCATGTTGCATACTGTGACAGCGCTGCTGAGGCATCCCTGGCTAGAGTGAGAATGTGTTATGGGCACACTGGGGTTGGGATTCATATCTCTGAGTTGGGTGAGCCCCTGGGAAAATGTCCATTTTGGGGACAGGATTTAAGGTAAGAGGGGTTGAGAAAATGAGGACTGCTTAATTTACTTCTCCACTTAACTGTGGCTTGAGGAGCATCATGGGTATGAGTTCTGGTCTTGTTCCCTGTGAAGGTTTGCAGTGCTGCTGGCACTGCACTGGTACACTGAAACAGTTGTCGATATTTAAACACGCGAGTGTTGGCCATCGTGTAAGGAAAAATGAGAACAATTCAGCACCCCCATAGAACATCCTCTGAGCCTGGAGTAATTAGTTCAGTTTCAGTAGCCTCATTTCCAGAAAGAGAAAGAATAGAGCAAACAGCAGAAATGATAATGAAAGCTGGGGAGCCCAAGGGGAATATTTCAGTGCAGCGATAGCCAGCTAGAGTGGCATTATTTGGTCCAGAAAGAAGGCACCCAGGGGAAGCTGTGATTGCGCCATGCAAAAGACGGAGTGGCAAAGTGGGAGCTGATTTTATTGCAGAGAACCACGGTGAAAGACTGAAAGAGGGTGTATTTAAAATAAGTCTAAAGAGCCCTCTCCTTTTGCAACCTACTGGTGTTTTGTGGAGCTGGATACTGTAGGGAGTGACTGGGAAACGATGTGTCGGGGTTATGCACAAGAAGGAGACTGTTTCTAAAGGTTATATTGCTACTCTGCCTTATAGTAATAGTTGCAGAGGAAGTACTGTTTCATGTTTTAGCCCAGGCTTTGCTTGGATGGCCTTTCCAGGCATTACAGAAGGTGAGGCGGTTGTTCCTGGCCTTTCTCTGCACTGCAGAACCATTCGCTGCTGACTGGGTGCATTGCAAACTGAGGCTCCTTCCTGCAGTATTGCTCACACAAATAAACTTTATTCCTTTCAGTAGTCCTGTGAATGAGTAAGAGCCACAGGACTGAACGTTCTACTGTTCTGAGCTCCTTTCATGGTAACTTCTCTAGGTTTGCTTCTGCAGTTTTGACACGGGAAAATCTCCCTTCCCTCACTTTCATATGCATTAGGAGTGGTGACCCTCTAGATATAGCTGCCTTTTTTCCCTCCTTTAGCTTCAAAGGAGTTTAGTATTTGTGCAAGAGTCTCGCTAATTTACTGCATTCTGGCTTAATCCCTCTCAAATGCCTTTCTGAAAATAGTCTGTCCGGATGAGGTAAAAATATTCACTTGTCAAAGCAGAGTATTTAGAAATAGCTGTAATTTTGAGTTGTATCAAATAGAAACGCGTGCATTTGCATTTGATTAAGGACAGGTGTTTAACTTTTTGTGCAGCTGGGTTTGTTTGTAAGGTTGGCTGGAATTCTTGACCTACTGGAAAAAGAGCCCTCACTAAATCTGGCATCAGTGCTACGGCGCTGTGAACTCGGTGTTCAGTAGGAAGATGGATGCAAAGCATTGCTTCATTACACTGGACTGTTGCATCAATAATGTAGTAACGTAATGTCTTGGAGGGGAAATAATGGGCTCTAATGGTGTAACCAGTGTGTTTACTGATACTGTAGCACAATTAATTGTGGCTTTTTTGGAATTAAGTACTGCAAACAATTTCTGTTTAAAACTGGTTGCAGTTCATTCCAGCTTAGCCTCCTCCTCCCTGCAGGGAGGCTGGCAGCCTTACCCCATTCCCTTGGGATGATCTGCAGGAGAATAAAAATGGGCCTTGTTAACTGAAAATTATGGAAGTGTGTTTCTCTGTTCATTGTCATGGAGTGCAAGAGGCTGGTGCTCTCTCTGCTTCCTCAGGCCTGTGTTTTGTGACTCTCTGATAATCTGGGGTCTGACTGGGGGGGAGTGCCATGTAGGGGCTGTGGACTTCAAGGCTTTGTCCCTATGTCTTTCCCTACGGAAATATTCCCTGTGAATAACAGGGCTGAAGCCTTTCTAGTTTGTCTGAGAGGCTGCTTCCCTGAGCACTGTACCCTTTGGGAATGGTTTGATCTCACCAGGAAAGGCAGCAAATATTCCCTTATGTGATAACCAGTCATGGTGTGGGGAGGAGGCACTGGGGAGCCATGAGGCTGGATGGGCTGCTGAGACAGCAGAGTAGACTCCATGCTTTATTCAACTGTTATTTGTTTTTGTGGCCAAAACCCAGGGGTGGAGGGATGAAGGAGGGCTTTGTGCTTGGGTTGGATTGATGAGAACTTTTGCCATCTTTGCATCATTCCATCATTCAGCATACTCTTCTGTTGCTTTTCCAATGCCTGACAAAGGTTCAGCTTGCTGCCAGCCTTCCCCTCCATGGAAGACCTGTTATTTCCATAATATTTGAAGGAGCACAGTTGTCAGTGGCCGTCCCTCTGGCCGTATAGTCTTTGGCCAGAGTTGGTTGAAATCTCCATGGGATCTGGAAGGTTGCTGGGGTGGATGGAAGGATCAGTAGGCATGTGCAGCCATGAAGATCTCATTTTCTTACAAATGAGCTAAGAAATGCAACTTCCCATTTTGCCAGGATTTTGGGAAATGGGTCTTCATGTGCTCATTCATATTTCTTGTAAACTTACTTAGCAGTCACCCTGGTGTCATGTACAGTAGACAGAGACCTACAGGAACTGCAGCTCAGGCTCCAAACATGGTGGTTTGTAGGCACCCCCAGGTTCCTGATGTCTTCAGCAGGTGAAACTCACTGGTTTTGTGTCAGTGGGCTCCCAGATGTGTCCTGCTTGCTTTGTTCTGTATTATCGAGGGGGAAGGGGATCCAAAATAGAAGCGAATACATTCCTTGAAGCCCTTTATAATGCACCTTTGTCCCCTGGTTTCAAACTGAACAGGATGTTTATGAAGGGATTTTCAGTGATGGTTGTCTGTTAGAAGATTTATTTTCCTGTTACAAAATGAAAGAACTCTTTAGTTTGATCTTTTAATTTGTTATAAAAGAGCCAAAAAAGATACATTTAATCATTTCATAACCACACGCTTTCAAAACTGTATTTATCTGATCTTTGTGCTGCAGAGGATAATTGCTTTTTTGTACAAAACAGTGTTTTCTGCTGGTGGGTTACTTGCTTTTTTGCATGTATGTAGCAGCTTTGTTTTAAAAAGACTGTGCCAGGGGGAGGTCATGCTTCAGTTCACAGAAGTGACAGTGTGCATTTGAAAAGTGGGACACTTTACGTAGCATAGAGAAGCAGCCATAGGTATCCGTGTGATCTGAACTTGGGACTGGGACTTACCGGGAAGGTTCGCCACTTTAATTACGTGAGAAGCTCACCCTTTCGTGGGAATGTGCCACAGTTTTGCTGGTAGCACTTTTCTGTTAATAAACATTTACCTCACTACTTGGCGATGCTATGTACAGACAGCTATTTAGTGTGTTGCAGACTACCTGTAGCCATAAGCCCCCATGGGCATAGTCAACTAATGGTGCTGGTGGAGCTTCCTCCCCAGGAACAAGGGGGAGCTTCTCACATGCTTGGGCCAGAGGCCAGGGTTATTTTTTCTTACATTTTCTACATGAGTTTGGTGTCAGACTTCTTCCAAAGAGTACAAATTCATAATTTATTTTATTTATAGAGCTCTGTGATTTATACCCTGAGATCTGTCTCAGTGGCTTCAAATTACAGACAAGTATGGAAATACTGGCTGATTTTAACCTTACCCAGTTCATAGACTCCAAGCTGCAGGTTCAAGCCTAAAACTCGGCAGCTGATAATGAAAATACAGTTCAGTTTCGTGGCCTCAAGTCGTGCTGTAAACCTTTCCTAAATTTCTGCTTCCTAATATGTGATGAGGTTTTGCTGCAGTGATCTTCCTTAGGCTTATTGCTACTGTGTGAGAAAGCAACTTTAGCTGCATTTAGGTCAAATATGTTATCAGGCAGATCTAGTGGCTGAAGAATGGAAAAGTTCCATTGAAGTCAATATAGCTGTGTTAAAATAAAACAAAACCTACTAAATGAGTCTGTGACCTGTTATCCTCTCCAGTTATTGAGAGTTGACCTAGAAAAGATACATACATACTTCTGTTAATCACCGTGGTTTAGTGTGGTTTCTATTCCTGGAATTTTCCTTGTTGGAGGAAAAACTCTTATATTTGAACTTTGACACAGTGCTTCCCTCCTTACACCATTTCCAGTGATACCAGCCTTTGTGTTTGAAATGGTGCTGTTGATGGAAGCTGTCCTTTCAACACACACACACTTGAAATACCTCAAAATGAATGACTGATGTGGGCTCCCGTACATGGTATGTCACAGCTTTGGCACGCCACCCATTTGTGAGGGCAGCTTAAGGGATGCTATCCCAATCTAGCAAATACACCACAGCCCATTCATGTTGGCCGATGCCTTCTCCCAAGCGATTCTTCAACAGGGAGTTGTTTCAGACAGTCTTGCTGCCTCGGGGTACTGGATAAGTTGTCAGCTACTTGACAATTTGCCTCTGTTTTACATGTGTAAATGTAGCGTTGGGAAGCACCATCTCCCTTGAGCATGCACAAACCAACCTCGTACTTGTGCGTGTGTTTTAGTCTGGGGATGTTGAGGTTTGCTGTCACCTGTTCGTGCAGGAGAGCACCAGAGGGTAGGTGCAGCTGTAACTGCTTATGGTTGTAGTCAGTTTGGTGCCTCTCGCTTTGGTGTAGCATCAGCTGCCAGACTGGGAGCTCTTTCCTCTGCGTCTTGAGAACCTGGAAAGGATGTAAAGGAGGGGTGGGTACTGCCTTCACATATGGAAATGGCATGTCTCCTGGCATGCCTCGCCTGGCTCAGTGCCCTGCTTCAGCCCTGGGTTCTGCCAGGTGGAAACCATGCAGAGCTATTGGGTAGTTGGGGTCTTTGTGCACCCTTTCCCTAGCTGTGCATCTGAGGAGGCTGATGTGCCTGTTAGGAGATGCTCTGGTTGGTTTTTAGCTTTCTGTCTCTGTTAGCAGAACACCTGGCTTTAATGCTTGCAATGACCATATCTTGGAAGCTGAGTAGAAAACAAAAGCTTAAGTGCCTTGACTTTTTGATCTTCCTTGCAGAGACAGGCTGCTCCTTTCAGCCCTGTGCTTTCTATAGACAGTCACTTCTGAAGTCTAGTCATTTCCAAAGACCCAGAGCCAAACAGGAGGTCTTTGGGAGCCTTTCTGCTTGGAGGTGACCTTCAGTGCCAGCACTGGCTCCCTCCTCAGTGCTGGGAGGCTGGTGTGGTCCCATAGGAGGCTCTGTTGGGAAGTACTGGAATGCTTTTTTTTTTTTTCCCTGTGACTGCAGCAGGGCCTCTGCATCAGCACAGCAGCTGATGGCATTCAGAAACTCTGCACCTTTTTATGGCAGCAGAGGGAACCAGAAGGCTTAACGAGTCCTGTTGGCTCCTCCAGAAAAGGAAGGAGGGATTTATGTTGTTCTGTGGGCTTTTAAATAAAAACAATGAAAAGCCAAATATGTTTTCAGACTTGTGTGAAGTGAATGTCTAAACTTGATGGAAACTGAGGGGAGATTTATGTGTCGCCTGCTGTCCTGCACATACCTGTGTAATTCCTTGAGAGATGCCTGGGGGGAAGGATTGGCTTTGTGTTGCAGCAAATCTGTTCAGTGTTTGAGGGCTTCACCAGCTATTGAGGCCGGCTGCCTGCTTTTACCCACACTTATGCTGCAGGAAAATAGGAAGGGTGGTTCGCAAAGGCAGGCTTTTCTGCAAGTGAATTGTTTTCCCACCTACCCCTCTCTTTCTTTAGTGCGTAAATAGTGGATGTGAAAGCAGTGTCAAAGTTAACAGTGGGTGCAGATGACATGTAAAAGTGCTCTCCAGTACTTGACGGGAACAGGAGCTGCAGTGCATTTGACTGGAAGAGATAGCAGGGGCTACCTCTCCTAATGCACCCATAGCAGTGTCCCCTCTGCTGTCATCCCTCTGAGGCACTCTGTAACATGGCCTTTTGCCTGCATTGGTGCTATAAGCCTCCCTAACGATGTCCAAGGCAACATTCCCAGGCTCTCCCAAGGAGCAGCTGCTTCACAAGGGTTCTGTTTTACCTCTAAAGTTGGATTGTGAGGTTTCACTTAGAATCCCCAGGCTGAGGCAAGTAGTGGGGCTGATTTGGGGTTAACCATGAGATGTAACATCCAGTCTGGATGTTCCCTGACCGTCACCATGATGCATCCTTTGAATAAATCGCTTAAACCAAAACTGTGTGCTACGTCGGGAGGTCTAACCTTGTTCCTCTTTCACTCAAGGGGAGGTTGTTGGAGTGACAGTGTCATATACCACGTGTGGTGTAGCACGTTACTAATCATTGTGTATGGGCTCAGGCAGCTCCATTCCATACATTCTCATCTCCATTTGTTTCTAATTAAGAGTTATCATGCTGGTGGTCTCTGGTGCTCCCCACATATCGTTCGTAGGGTAGACATCTACCAGAAGGTGGTGCTTCCTTAAAATTAGAGCCATCTCCCTCTTTATTCCCATAAAGATTCAAACTTCCCTGGCTTTACAAATGTGAAATGCCTACAAGCATAGCTGTGAATAACTACAGGTAGCCACTTTTGCTGTGAAATGCGGAGGAAAGCTGGGAATGCCAGGATGCGCAGTACAGTCCTGTCAAGAATGAAAAGATGGTTTGAAAACAGAAAGCATGGGTATACAGGGTGAATTCTTGAAGGTGGACTGTAAAGTGCTTTCGAATTGGAATTGTTCCTTTAACAATATGCAAACAGCAGCAGGAAGGGGAGCATTTAGTCACATTTATTTTGTTTTTTTTCTTCTTAAAAAACCTCTGAAATTCCCCAAAGCTGTAGCAGCAGGCTGTCCCTGCTGTGCTGCGGTGCACTAGAATGCTCAGATGTCCCTGGTACCCCGCTGGGTGATTGATCTACCCCATACAGGTTTTACATGGTGGTGATTGCATATTATGAGGATGGCACAGCTTAGCATGGCCTGTGATCATAGTATTTTTATATGCTTTTGAGAGAATGTATATGGAAATGTTTTTAAAGACTGTGAAAAACTGGTGCTCTCTTTAAGCAGTATTTTTCCATCCTTCTTTCCAAATCTGTCCTTTTTCCCGTGAGGAGAAAGGTGAGATGAGTGGAGATAATTGTCTTGGCCATATGGGCTGGCAAACCAAGTGGACACACTTCATAGTCTGGTATTTTAATTTTCAAGTTTCTATCAGTGCTGCTGAAAATAGTTTGTTCTTTAGATACTTTTTGTTCTGCTGCTTTGGAATGACATGAAATGTGTCCATAGCATTTTGCAGCTTTTAGCTTTTGCAGTTTGGCTTCTCATGGCCAAGTTGTTCCTGTTTTCTTTCAGTAATTTTTCTATCTCATCCTTCAGCTGGGCAAAAGCTTGTGTTGTGCGGGGACAGTGGAGGAGACACAAAAGGTATTACCTACACTGGTGCCACAAAACTTATTCTGGTAGATTTGATCTACTGAGCATGGTTGAATGGATTAGATGTAAACTTCAAATGTGTATAACATCTGACTAGCTTGGGAGGTTAAGGGATACAGCGAATCACCACAGTAGCGTTAATGGAGGAGATGCAAATGATCTAGTACAAGTGTTTTTGTCTCCTACTTCTGTGCTTCATAGATGGTTGCTGCGTACTTACCATGCACCAAATTAATTTGAAACATCATTGCACTGTGCTGCTAGTGACCATCTTGAGTAAGTCCATGTACTGTCACTGAAGATACATGCTGATACAGGCTGAAAGTTACTAAAAACTGCATTTCTGAAAACTTTCCCTTTGTCTTAGCACCCTGCTTTCCCAGCTGTGTGGCCTGCGAGAACCCCTGGTGTTGACCAAAACCCTAGAAAATTGCAAAGGTGAAGGAAGCCAAGGCTGACGTGGAGGCTGATGCTCCTGCATGTTGCTTGGTGATGCTGCATCACCTGGCTTTCTGAGGAGCTTGCTTGGTGTTTACTCTTGGAGAAGCAGAAGGAGTCTCAGGAACTTCACTGAAAGTAGAGAAAGGCAGGTAGAAAGAGACATGGGGAGCAACCCAGCTTTTGATCATCCCTGAGTAAGCCACCCAGCACCAGGCTTATCCCCTGGGTTGCTGACACAACAGTTGGAAATAGCCTCTCTGCAAGGCCCAGGACTTCCTGAGAAGTCAGGTTAAGGATAGGTGTCCTGCAACTACACTCCCTCCGCCTTCACTCTGGAAATGCCTATCACCTCCAGGCACTGAGGCAGGGGGTGGTAGTGGGGGAGAAACAATGTACTTGGCCATGAACTCCATAAAGAACGGGTGAGCCTGAATAAACTTGTTTTCCCATTCCTGTCTTGACAAGGTAAGCCACCTTTAAAACACACGGTGCGCAACAGGCACTTGTAGTTAGTTACTCCTCCAAGAAACAGAAATTACTGTGTTGTGGGCCTTTTGATTGACAGGCAGCCCTGGCCTGGCTTTGATATTCCCTGTACTTGCTGGAGTTATCGAGCGGGTCATGCAGAAGCTGTGGCAAACATCAGGCATTAGACTTACAGTCAGTGCATCCCTTCAAAGCTAAAGGCACGATGGAGGTCCAGCCCCCTCCCATGTGTGTTAGATGCCGGCTGGGTGTGATGGGGAGTTCCTTGAGGTGGACAGCTCATAATGCTGTGGGGAGCTGTTGCTTGCTGGGGTGTTATTAGGGACGATTTATTTACAAAGCACCTCCACAGGCAGGGCAGATAATGTCAAATAAAAAGCAATTTTGAGGTCTGGTGCCAGTGGAGGAGCTGTTTGGGTAAGCACCAGGAAGCCCACACCCTGGTGTCTTGGTAGGATACTGCTTTACCATAACTTAAAGAAGTCTTTGTTTGAAGCTGCTTGTGACTTTTCATCTGTTGAATGTTATCTACCCCCTTGCTGCCATATATTGCTGTGTTTCAGTTACACATAAATTATCTAATTGTTTCCACTGCCTCTTCTCTTCCTGAGCTATTAACACATTTCCTCAAAGCTCCTATACCTCCTAAACCTCCAGGTTTAGGAGGATCTTCGTGGTGGCATCTCTGCAATTGTGTCTTTCCTACCCCTTCCCTCCCTGTCCTGAAACCTGCAGCTTTTAGCACAGGATTGTGCATTTTGGCTGGACAAAGACTTATCCTTCCTGAGTGTGTGTGTCTCCCTGGCCTGTGGGCTCATTGCATGGTTTCACTCAGTCTTCCCCTGCAGTGATGGTTCTCCATCACCTGGTCACCTCCTCAGTGCTCATCACAGTGAAGTGGGGTTTCTTACCAGGCTGTAAGAAGAGGGCCAGAGCAATCAGGCCATCTTCCTGTCATCAGATTCTGTTCCCTGCCTTTTGTAAATATGATTTGATCATCAAATTTGCTTGGTATTTCTGTTTTTTAAGTGATTTTCTGTAAAAACACTCTTATTAGTGCTTTTCACACTTAGAGATCTATTGGTTCTGTGTAAAGGTTGTGGGTGCAATAGGAACTTTTTCCTCCTCCACCAATACTGTAAATAGGCAAAATTTTGTGATAAAATATTGTAAGACTATTTAAATGCTCTAAATTGCCAACTGGCTGGTCTGCCCATGGTTCTGGTACACCTGGGTTGTTTAAGCTCACAGCAAGCACACTAACAAGAGATGCGGATCTCTGATTCAGGTAGGTGATTGAAAAATCTCCAGGCATGTTCCCAGCAGTAATGCTGGTCTCCAGGGGAGAGAGTCAGTGATCTGAATATGGGTTTGAGTTCATCTGAATCTGTCTGCATAACTGGTTCCTCTGTCCAGCAGCTTGAGGTCTGACCATGCTCAGTGATTTATTAATGGTTCCTCTGGCATGAGTGGTGATTTGCTTTCCAGTGTGAGCTGAGAACGCCGTTATTGCTCTGTGCTAAATTAACACCTATCCTAAGAGCATTAGTTCACACTGTGAATGGATTGGGTCCAGGGCTGGTCCAGTCTTGGCTTCCAGGTCTGCTGGGCTGAATCCACAGCAGCTGGTGAATGTTATCCAGATTTACACAGGCACAGTGGAGTGTACACTCTGACAGAGGACTTTCCCATTCTCTGTTTTTGTGTGATTACTGTGGAAATCATACTCTTACATATATATACATATATAAATATATATATACACATATATATATAAATTATACTTTTACATATATATTTGTAATCCCATAGGAATAAGTAGTAATGACTGCTTGCTTAATCTGGGATTCATTCCCTCCAAGAGACTTGCATGATTGGAAGACATTTGGGTTTCTCTGGGCAGAATAATTCTTGAACTTTTCTTTTACTCATCATGCTGTTTTATGTTGTGTGTTTTATTTCTTCTAATAAAGCAGTTGATTGGAATTTCCTAACTCTGTGTCTTACCCCATCCCCACGTTGTATTTATTTTCTACAAGCTGTTTATCTCTAGACTCCTCATATCTTGGTAGTTCTGTATTAGCTTGAAAACTGCTCCACAGCAGTTTTATGGTCTCAGTGTACATTTGGTTTCTTTAGATCCCTCCTGTGCCTGTCGTTTGGTCTTATTGAGTTGTAATATGGTAGGCTAAATATATCCCTTGTTTAACTCCATTGACTTCAGTAGATGTTTGCTATAGAAAGAATTTGGCATGTTGATTAAATGGATACACACTCACATTTCTTCTTATTTTTTTTTCCAGGCTTACCTAGATCACGAATTGTATCTCCTGCTAAATACTTCTGTGTCCTTTGTACAGAGCACATAGGGAAATAACTACTGAGTGGCTCCATCCATCTGGAGTCTTGTTACGTGATCCCCTGCCTTGTTCAACAATAGACTCATTCTCTCTCCCGTATTTTCCTTGGTTATATTTATAAAAACATATACTTGTTTCCCATTACTCTTTCAAAGTAAAAGCTAAACAAAAACCCTACTGTTTGTCCCCTTTGTGCCTTATAATATTTTACCTCCAGTGTATATTCAGGCTTCATAACTTTTCTTTCCTCTCTCATTTTTTTTTTCTCATGTAAGAAATGAGCTCACTGCCAAAAGCCAGAGGAGCCATTTATTTTGACCCACTTGTTTCTCTGTAGCAATGGAATTGCTTTCACATGTATTTCTTCCAGGTTAGCCTGTAGGGTATCCCATCCTTTGCATTTTGAAATGCAGGTCACTGTTTTCTCAGTTGTTTTAGCTGAAGATAAATTTGTTTTCCTGAAGACAGATTGTAAGTCCCTTCCTTAGTACTTGGTTCATGCAGAAGAGCCACCAAGATTTTTCTTCTTGTTTTTTAGTGAACACCTCCCTTCTAGCATCAAATTTAGCATTACCTCATGTCTCATTGCATTCCCCATTGAAATGTGTTATCGTTACCTTCACAGTTCACCAAGTCCTCTGACCTATATATTATAGGATGGCAGGTCTTTCCCGAGAGCTAGCTCAGCAATTAAAGTTTCCCACTGGCACAGATGGTTATGATAATAGGACATCATATATTTATATATAGAGAAAGTGAGGCAGGAGAGAGTGAGCACTCCTACATTTTTCAAAGCAGTGTACAAACATTAGCTAATTAACCCTAATAACAGCTCTGCAAGGAAATTAAATGTGATTATTCCCATTTTATAGGTGGAAACACTCAGGAAAGCAGACTAAGTGACATGCCAGAGGCCAGCACATGATGTCATTACTGAGGGGTGGGGTAAGACTTAAGGACCAGAAGCCATTCTGGCGTGGTTACTGTTCAGTCCAGCAGGTTGCTGAGTGCCAGGTGAGATCTTTCCTGATCTCCATCCAGCTGGTTTACACCTCTTGTATTGTTTTGAGTTGTCCCTGGTGTGCACATTTATTTGAGAGAGTTGTTATTTTCAGAGCTTGCCCTTCTTTGCATGCGTTTGTCATTACCCTGAAGCTAGAAGAGGTGCTTGGTGCTGATAGTTTATTTTCTATCCACGTTTTCCGGTGATGAAAACAAGCAGGTTTCTGTTGTAGCTTCACTGAGGACATCCACCTGGTTTCGGTGCGGGGAGCTCTAGCACCATTTTCTGCACATGGCTGCTGTTGGAGTTGAAATGTAGTCACTGGGGCTGTTGTTGGAGGCTCCAACCTGCAGAGAAAACGTGTGAGTAGTTGAGTAGTAAATTATTATTTCGTTTAAGTGACTTTTTGTCATCTCACACGCTTCACCCACAGTGTAGGGTGTGTGTGTCTCAGTCTGTGAATGGAAGTTGTACTTCAGTGGGTGCAGTGCTCACCCCATAGCAGCACATGGGGTCATGCTGTGTATGCCTTGTCTCAGCATCACATTGAAGCAGTGTGGCAGCAGCCTGCTTGATCTTAGGGCCCCATGACAAGGGGCTCAACTCATTTAACACCTACCAGTCACCAGCCCTATTTGTGCCTTAGCTTATCCACAGTTTAACAGGGCAGCAGATTAGTAACCCTTTAAGTCTTCATGGTTTTTGTGGAAGCCCCTTTATGCAAGGGGAGTATGAGGTGATGTCCATGTCAGAATCAAGTGGGCAATGCCCTGAGGCTGTGACAACGGTTCCGTGTTTGGATGGTTTTGAGGATTTGAAAGTGGAATCCAGTTGCGTGTTCTTAATCTTTTCTCACCTTGCCTGTCACTTTTGGTTTTTAAGGAGTGGGCAGAAGTGTTGTCTCGTGTTATCAGCTGCTATTTTTAACCAGTGCAATCAGCACCGTAGATAACCTGTACACTTCTCAACAGTTCCTGGAATGCGAGTATTTCACATAACCTTCATCTCAAAGAGCACGTGCAAAATCAGATGCAGAGGTCACAAGCATTTTGGGGAAAGATGATGGAGTTTTGAATGTTGTTTGCTTTTTATTTTCAGATAACCATCTGGCTGAACACCTGAGAGTGGGGTAGTATGGTGTTTACTCTTTTATCAGTTGCTGGCAATAGCAAAACTTCTCCCTGGGGACTCGTCCTGGTGAGGGCACAGCAGGAGCATTTGAATTGAAAATGGTTGTACTATCTGAATTTTTCTGTGCCTAATGGAAACTCCAGCAGGGAGCTGGAGGAAACAAAAAGCATTTCTTTTGCTGCGATGTCACTATCATAACTAATAGTGTAACACAAACCAGTTTATCTCTTGTTGGCCTCCCACCCAGTAAACAGGGAAGCAGTGCAAAGCTGTGCTGGGTGATGAAGGGCTCTTACTCACCGTCCCACCCCTCAGCACAATAGGAGTGCTTCCTCAGCAGCAGGCATCTGCAAAACCTGAAATCATTCCTGCTCCTGTGTCTGGGAGCTGAACCTGTGCATGGCCACCCATGCATGCGACATGTCCAGCGGCTTTGCCTGGTCCCTGCAGCTTGGAGGAACCCATGACCCCATCTTGCTTCCTTGGCACCATGCTGTGAGCCAGTGAAGCTTTGCTATTCCTATGTTATGGAAGGAGGGGAGTGTTTTGGGGGAGCAGAGGAGGAGCAGGACATAGGTGGATGCCCTGGGAGACCATCTCCCTGAGACCTTGAAAGAGGGCTGGGAACTAGAGCTGTTGTCTGAGCCCTGTCCAGCGCCCGGGCTGCTGCAGCAAGCAGGGGAGGTGGCAGAAAGTGAGTATCTGGGGAACTTTAAGGGTTTGTGCCACAGATTGCGCCCGTCTGAGGCAAGGAAGGGTGGGATGTGACACATTTTCCTCCAAGTAACCATAGCCCATGTGAGCTGGGAGGGAGCTGGACCCCACTGCAGGTCCACAGCAGTGATCTCTGCCTTTACCAGCCCTGGGCTTAATGCCTTTGAGAAGAAACTCTGCATTGTGTTTATTATCCTTGCTTTGTGCTGGGCTTCATTGTTTAAATGGGTCATTCGTCATAGGGCTAGAATTGGGCTTGGTAAAGCCTAATGTGGATTTGGTTTATGGAGGAATGTGAATCCAGCAGTGCTGTTTTCAGAGGAGCCTCTTTTGGAAAGCAGTTTCACTACATCAGGCTGAGTGTTTTAGTTTGCTTTATTCTTTCTCAAAAGCCAGCATCCATGGAGTTATTTCTGTACATTAGGAACTGCGCTGGCAAACATCTGCTGGCTGGTGGCAAGGTCCCCATCTAGGGGAGCCCAGCTGGCTTGAGAGCTGGGCTTGTGAGATGGGTACATCACCTGAGCTGAGGTTTTTAATTGTCTTCAAGAGCAGTGTTATGTGCTACTGCCCTAAATCCCTGCTTTACATATGGTTTTGACATGTGCCCTAAAGCTTTCCTATGTGCCTGACCCTTGGGGAGCTGAATGCCCGGCTGGGCTTGTTTTCAGTGTGCTGCAGCAAATGGATGAGCAGAGGCTATGAAAGAACAATGTGCTACGAAGCTGCACCACAAGAATACATGGGATTAGAAATGGTCTCTGGAGTTGCTGTTTATGTTCTGAGTTAAATTAAGGTTTCTGAAATTCGGAGTCAGGGGGGAAAGATGGTGCAGTGCACAAAAGCTCATTACAGAGGCCTGGGTAAAAAGGCCCTAAGGAGTCTGTTGGAGTGGTTATATGAAATACTGAGAAAAGCCAGGCTGTATTTCCAATTTTGCCCTTAAATATACTTTCCGGTCTTCATTAAAGTCAGTGACAACCTTGCATACACATCTGAGGTCAGAGTTTCATCTATTAGAAGAGGCAGGATTAGGATGTTTATTGTTGGTGTGCAGATTGACTCTGCAGGGGATAAATGCAGTTTATTTTCATGTGGTGTAGCGTAAGAATGCTTCAAGGAATTGCAGGCACCAGCAGGGCTTTAAAAGCAAAATCTGGAAAGATACTCACATACTTAAGAAAAATACAGGACAATTCATTTTATTTGGAGCTTGGCATTATGATATTTTTTATTCTGCTGAAAAGTAAGATTAAAAAATTGGTTTTCATACGGCACTAATGGATTGGTTACATAGCTCAAGCTAGGAAAAAAATCTTGAGACCTCGCTGTATAGTGTGAAAGAGTATTGATGTTGTCTCTGTGAAGTTTTCTATGTATTAACAAGTGGCCTGGATGAAGTAGAAGTGAGGCGTATAATACCCAGTTATCTGAAGATGGCAAGTTGGGAATGCTTTTCACATATGGAAGCAACTGCGAGACAGAAAGTGTAGGAAGACCAGGAGAATGAAGAAGAATGGGCAGCTGCTTGCGGTGCTGGCATTAGCATAGGTGTGTGGAAACACTAATACACTTGGGGTGAAAATGCTATCAGCTAGAAATTAAAAAGAGATTATTAAAATGCAGAGGAGCAGAGAAAGCCTGAGGATACCTCATATAACTACCTAACCAAATGTGAGTATTCAGTTTGATGTGTTGCAGAAAGCAAATGTTATTTGCCTTCCAGGACTACAAGAGAATATAATATGTCCAAGAGCAAGTAATGCATTGTTAAGTGGACCTGCTTAGCATTCGTATGTGCTGGGGTAAAATAAGCTGGTCTGTACTAGAGGCAGCATGAGAAAGGGCCTGGATTTCTTGATGTTGGTTATGCTAGTGGGAGCTAGCTCTTGCTGGAAGTCATGCTTAAACCTACTGTATGTTCTCCTGTCATGCAGGGAGCTTAAAACTGAAATCACTTTGGCAGTGGTATTTCTTCATTGTATGCCATTTTTGAGAGGTTCTGGGAAAGTGGAAAAGGAAATCATGTTAGATGTCTTGTTTCTTGGCTGAGGGGACTTCACTTCTTTGGTGCTTGGGTATGCTCCCAGTCTTAACAGCACCTTCTCAACTCATTTGCTCCACTGTCAGGGGTTAATTCTTGCTCCCTGCATTGCATGCATGGCCTGACAAGGGAAGCAAAAAATGTAAAAGATCCTCTCTCTGCTTATCAACAGCATTGGGAAACAAGTGCTAAGCACAGAAGATAGGGCTTTTGAGGGCTGTGGCCAGGATGCCAGTGAAGACTTGCTGTTCTCGTTTCAAACTACCTTACATTTCAGGTGCATCTGCTGATAATGTGGCCTTATGGCCCCTTTAGTCATTCCTATGTGCTTGCATCCTGTCAAGGTCACCTCCCCTGTTTCTGAGAGTTCACAGCTTGTGAAGGTTAACTGATGAGTGAGTTGTTCTTGAGAAATTAGCCCAAGCCCAGTTAGTCATTTCCAGCAGGGTAACTCAAGATAAGCACGGATTAGCAGAGTTCGTAGGCTTCTGATTTTGACCTGGTAGCATCTACCTTCTTACACTTGCAAACAGGTAGACTTACCCTGGTTTTACTCACGCTGTACAGCAGCCCAGTCTCCGGGGCGCCGGTTCATGTCTTATACTGGAAACTAGAAGCCAGTAGTGCTTCTAAGAAGTTCTCATAAATACAGGCTGACTGTGTGGGATTTTTATTCCTCTGTGATATTGCAAAATGTTCTGTGTGAATGTTAATGAAGGTAGTAAATACCTCTGATACTTTTCCTTTATTGTTTTGCTAATGTTCTCATGCTTTTGCAAGAGTAAGCTCACTGACTGGAAGGAGGTTCTTGACTCAAAAAGCAGTGTAATGAATGTGTATATATGAGTGAGCGAGTGAGATGCAATCAGCTATTTGACTTGTATTCTTCTCTATGTTCAGCGGGTCTCACCAGTGCTGCCCTCCGTGAGCACTGGCCAGCCTGTGGGCAGTGACACCAGGGAATTCCCTGGTACATAGGGGCAGGAGGGACCATTGCTGTCTCCCTAGTAGTACCACTAGGTAACAGCATCACCTTCAACCATGTGAAGCAGATAGTGCCAGTTCCCTTTCCTTGTGCCTCCTAAAGTGAACACCCCCCAGCTGTGATGTGCTCAAATCAGTCTATACAATATGCACACCCTGTCCTTGTGTCCTTAAGATGGGCAAAATACCTCCTGTATGCTGTGTTGTGCTGCCTGGTGAAGCGTGGCTGCTGTGGGTGGGGTGTGTGATTGCTCACCAGCAGTGATGGATGGACGCAGTGTTTGTGTTGGTGTAGAAGAGTCAATGCAAACGTGCATATGGGGAAGAGTGGTCTTTGTTCATGGAAATAAGGAACATCATCCCCTCGGAAGAGGTACTCTACTCCGAGGCTAAAAATACATGGCCATAGAAGTCCTAAGATGTGATTTTTTTTCTTTTTTCATGTCTTTTCTTTCCCTCAACCAGCTAGTGAGAATGAGAACCAACCAACCAGAACCAACCAAGCAAACAAAACCGAGCAACAGCAGCAGAACTTATTTCTTCAAACCATGTGTGAAGGTTTTATTTCCTCTGCAAATGGATTTTCTTGCTGGGCTGCTTTTGTCCAGCACCTTCAAAGTCTTTCAGGTTAGCCTGGTGCTGGGGTCTGTTGTGCTTCAGCCAATTTCCACATCACATTGCTTCCCACACATTTTCTCCTATCACAATGAATATTTCTACCTGTTACGATCTTTATGAGCTGCTTGATCTTATCTTCAAACCAAGGCCAGGATGAGGTATCCCAGCTAGACTGAAGGGTTTTGTAGCACCCAAACGTGAGAGCTTTTCTATGATACCAAGCCTGGCTCAGCCACAGGGCACTCTTGGTGGCTTGAGCCATTGAGACCAAGCTTGGGGACCGCATCTTGGAGGTTAACTGTAAGGTGGAGCAACCACCTTGAGTTCCTCAGGGCTCAAATACTGCCCACTGGAAATCCCATTTTATTTTGCCTGTGCTGAGGTGCTCCTTTCCTCCCTCCCCCAGCGTGAAGTTTAAATCCTGCCCTCAGAGCCTGCTGAAATGTAGTGAATTCATTTATTTATTTTCAATTATATTGAAAATTATATTGAATATTATATATATATTATTCAATTCATTCAGGGACTGTTTCAGGGACATAGAAGAACATTTAGGGTGACTCTCTTCCTTTTCAATAATAGTGCATGAGTGTTTTATGTATATTGAGGAATGCTTACTGCAAGAGGTTGAAACCACTGCTGACACCTCTGTCCTCTCTATTCTGATGAAGTGTTCAGATAACTCCCTTCACTCAAACCAGATTGCATCCTGAAAGAAAATCTCTCTGGGAATGAAGTTGGGCAGCTTGACTGTGTCATTTTATATTGTCATTTGAAAGAATCATTTCTCTGCAGCTGGGGCTGTTGCTCTAAAAGAAGTGAAGGTTATAATTTACTTAGCTCCAGCAGGGCAGGGGATGCTGCACCGCCACACATTGTTTTCACAGGGTTGAGCAGCACCATCTTCTCAAACTCAGAACTTAGGGTTTAATACAGCTTATGAGAAATGGCAGCTTTTGCAAGAAAATAGAGTACAAGTGTTAATCTGCATGCCTTTATAATTCCCACATGGAGTGAAAATTAGCCTCTTTCTACTTCGCAGGAAAAAATTTACCAAGAGGGGATCTGAAGAAAAGATTGCTTTAGTTTTATTTAATATGCTATATTACATTTACCTGCTTGTTATCTAACTGAAACTGAACTGCAGTTGTCAAAATAGGTAGAGCACATCTTGCATATGTATAGAAGGGTGTCTGTGTATGTAGAGTTAGTGCTTGGTCCAGAATGGTCATGACCAAATGATCACCTGCTCCTTCAGCCTTTTGGAACAGCATTCGTTGATCACTTGTGGTGTGAGCCAGCTTCTGGGTATGTCGCTGAAAAAGCTCTTGTTGACTTCATTTGGAGCTGGCTTGGGCCCCATGCTTCAAAATGCTTTAGGGTTTTTTGCGTGCAGAGAGGGACGGGACCTAATACTCCGTGCCTGAATGAGCTATTTTAGCTTGACATCCAGAGCCATGCTGCACGCTTCATTCTTGAGGGTGATGGCAACTATTTTCTTACCGGCAGCAAACTGGGGTTGAGGAAACATTCCTGCCCATGGTGCAACAACTGGAGGAAAGCACCTGCCAGGGATCCCATTGCCTGGTGTGCTGTTACTTCTGCTTTAGTCTGTCAGCTGTTGTAACAGGAGTTACATTTACTGGCTGCTGATGCTGTGGAGTGGATATCAGATTGCTTCTTATGGGCTGGAAGACTTCAATGCATTGGTAGATTCTCCCATATATAGTGCCTTCTCTGCTTGATAGAGAAGCGTCTCGACAAGGTTACCAAAATAGCACAAGAGCAGAAAGTACACAACCAACTGCTGTCTCCATCCTAATGTGAAATGTGATGGCTCCGGAGATGAGCTCATCCATGTCCCATTGGAAATGTCTATTAGAGGTCAAGAGAGATGGACCCAGGTATGAAGAGTTGGGAGTATGTGCAGTATACTGTAGCTCTGCAGGCAGGTCCTTTGGCCGGTGAAATGTGTTTTGATGGGCACACACAGAGGCTTGGCAGAAGTCAGGCAATGAATTAGATAAGCCTTAGAGGTTTCATCTCTCAGGAGCATGCTGTGGCCATTGGCAAAGCCTTGCTCCTTGCAGAACCTGTGACAACTGTTAGATCAAGAACTATTACAGGAACTAGGTAATACTTTTATTTCAGGAGAAAGAATGCTGTACAGGTTTACATTCTACAGGCTGATATGCTTAAAATCGTATTACAAACAAAATTATTTTGCACTGAAAGATGAGACTGTTGCGATTTGATTATCTCTTTTTTCTTCTTTTATATTTGGCACAATTTGGCTTTTGTATGTGATGACTGGGGACATTGCAAAGTGTTCTAAAAATACAGGTATGTGCAAATGTAAGCATCCGTGATGTTCCTATGTAAAGATACAGTCAATACATATGTGCATACTAATGTGTATAGGAACACATGTTTGTGTAAATTTAGCAAATGGTAACAGTAAATTCTATGCATTATTTAGAAATATTGAACATTATATCAATTTTCAACCAGTTAAATGCAGGGTTAGTTTTCCTGGCTGGACTGCTCTGGAAACTTAAGCCAAATATTTACACATATTGCTCATGCTACGAGTGATATAATCCTATTTCAGAGCAGTTTAGTCATTGATACCAGGTTAGGTTCACAGAGGTTAGATGATGCAAACATAAATCAGCAGAAGCTGGGTTCCAGTGAGAGTTTAAGTTTTCAGAGCCCTGGAAGGCCCTGGCAGTCACGTTAGTAAAGAAAACTAACACACCGAGCATAAAAATGCTGAGTGCAGTGCTTTTCATGGTCGTGAGCAAAGCACTTTTTTTCCTTTTAAAGGAGCTATTTGTGTATGTTTGTGCAGCATTTTACGTTATCACTGCCAATCTAGCTTCCCTCAATCCCCTTTCTCAGCCGTTATACAGAAATCCACCTCTCTACTCCCCCATCTTCCCACTTACTCTTCTTGGGGAACCCAAATATCATTATATTGCGCTTAGCAGAGGTAAATACCTGCTGGAAAACAAAGCAGCACCTTAGTAGACATGTCGTCCCACTGGAATTTGTAGGCCGTACTTGCATGCTCTTCTGAGCGTGTTTTGCACCACCTACCTAGCTGGCTTTCCCCTCCTGTGGTTTCACAGCTCTTCAGCAGTAGTTACACATATCCCACGTACCCATAGATGATTTATCTGCTTCTTTTTCCTGTCCTTTCCAGTTGCAGCACATTTGCCTGTATCACTTTTCAAGTGTCAGCCTTTTAGTCTTGTTGGGGTAGGCTTGCTCCTGTTCTCCCAAAATAAGTAATCTCAGCCCTTGCCATCATTGACACATTCTCAAATCAAACTTTGTAATCTCTTCATAAGCTGTTTTTTGACCAGTTTGCACTGCATATGAAATCACTCCGCATTTGCCTGAATAAAAAACCCAGAATAAGGTTTTTTTTTTTTTCAGGGTGAGCTTGTTATAGAATCATAGAATCCTTTAGGTTGGAAAAGATCTTTCAAGATCATTGGGTCCAACTGTTAACCTGGCACTGCCAAGTCCACCACTAAACCGTGTCCCTAAAGTGCCACATCTACACATTTTAAATATTTCCAAGAATGGTAACCACTTTCCTGGGAAGCCTGTTCCAGTGCTTGACAACCCTTGAAGTGAAGAAGTTTTTCCTAATATCTGATCTAATATCTTCCCTGGCAAAACTTGAGGCTATTTCTTCTTATCCTATCGCTTATTACTTGGGAGAAGAGACTGACTTTGCTACACCCTACTTTCAGGGAGTTGTAGAGGAACAAGGTCTCCCCAAGCCTTCTTTTCTCCAGGCTGAACAACCCCAGTTCCCTCAGCTGTTCCTCATAGCATT
Organism: Lathamus discolor; assembly: GCF_037157495.1. Classification (NCBI taxonomy): domain Eukaryota; kingdom Metazoa; phylum Chordata; class Aves; order Psittaciformes; family Psittacidae; genus Lathamus; species Lathamus discolor. The sequence continues at coordinate 72,120,838 of NC_088884.1, read as the reverse complement.
TGGTCTCCAGACCCTTCACCAGCTTTACCAGTTTAGTTTAACGCTCTTTCAGTGAGCCCTGCTAACTCCTGTGCAAAGATCCTTTTCCCCCTTTGGGATAGATGTACCTGGTCTGTTGCCAACAGGCCTGGTGTTGTGTAAACCGACCCATGATCAAAACCCACAAAATTCTGCCGGTGACAGGTATTGAGCTGCTGGCTCTTCCCTCATCACTTCCTGCAACTGGAAGGGTAGAGGACAAGAACACTGCTTGTGCTCCTGATCCAGTTGTCCCAAGGCCCTGAAGTCTCTCTTGGTTGCCCTTGGACCTCATGTTGCAACTTCATTGCTGCGTACCTGAAGAATCAATAGTGGATGATAACCTGAGGGCTGAACCAGGGTGGGAAGCTTTCTCTACGTGTCTTTAACCCAGGCCCCAGGGTGGCAGCAGACTTCCCTTAGCAGTGGCTCCCGTGTGAATATTGGGCCTTCTGTTCCCTTCAGAAGAGAGGCTCCTATGCCAGTGACCCATCTTCTTTTCTTTATGGAAGCAGTTTTGACACAGCATGTAGACCAACTTAACAAGCTACATGAACCATGGTCCTTATTTTTGGGTTCCACTAGCAGAGCCTTGTACTGGTTATGCCAGGGCAGCCGAGCAGGTGGGGCAGTCACAGAGTAGACGTGCCTGCTGTGCCGGGTGGGAACTTGTTGCCATTCCCCCCTATCCCTTAAGTCACTGTGTTCAGCCAGGCAGAGACAGGATAGGGAATTCTCCGTATCATGTTTCCCGTGGGCCAGTGGGGCCTGTTTCAGGGACGGTGGGGTGTGATTCCTGTAGTGTCTCTCTCCCTGATACCCCTCAACCCCTTCATGGAGCTCTGTCACCAAGCAGAGGAGCTCCCGTGTGAGGTGTGCTCGCTACTGCTGTTTGATACAAGCCTAAGAGGGGGGGTATCCCCTGCAGCCTGACAGCTGGGTGACACCATGTTCCTGCCTGGGCAGCTGCCTCAGTCGAGGTGTGTGCGAGCTTAGAGAGGCCATGGCTTTCTGCAGCGTGGATACTGTGCTCCCCAGTCAAGCTGGTGGAGCTTCAGCACCCTTCCTGCACACCCTTCCTTGCAAACTGCCATGCTGTTTGCCTGCCCTGGTCAATGTGCTCCCTAAGGGCTGCATTTATCTGTGTGTGTGTGTGGCAGGTTGGTTGCCATTGCTCCTGGACCCATTCAGGTCCCATCAGCTGTTGTCACATTAGCTGTGGGCTCCTGGGGTCTCTCCAGGGTTCCTCAAGAGGTTTCCCCTTGGACGCAGATCATGCTGGCACCAGTGCTGCTCGCCTTGGTAACCTTGTGTTTGTGAATTTAAGCCTTCCCTTTAAGGCAGTGGTCATGCTTTGAATCAAGTGTTCATCCTTTCCTCCTCCTGCTTTCTTTTTTCTTCTATCTCAATGGCTTTCGGTTGGATCCAGACTGTTGGTCATATGTGTGGCCATGAGGGTTGGTCTTGGTGCCTCCCATGGGCACCTAATACCTAATGTCCTATAATCCAGTGTATTTAATTCAGGACTTAAGATGTGGTATTTGTCTGGCTTATCCTTTGGCTACTGAAGCAGCAGACCCTTCTCTTCAAAAACAGGAGGACAGCCGCTGCGTCAAAGTGTAACTCTGTAAGGTAAATCATCACCACTTCTTCACCACAGTACTCTAAAGAAGAGTAAGAGCACAGATGTGTGTCAGAGCAGAGACTGGGCTCTGTGTCGTAACCATGTGTTTAGGAGGCAAGCTTGTTAGGTGGGTGACCATCCTTTTCGCTCTCCTGTTTGTTTTTTGTTGCTGTTTTGGTTGTGTGTGTGTGTGTGTGTGTGTGTGTTTTTGTTGTTGCTGATTTAGGGGTTAAAATACTGGTACTTGTGAACCAAAAGAAGAGATGATGTGGTGTGTTACAGCAATAAGTAGCTCTGACAAAAGATGTAATTGTGCCAGGGCTTCTGGTGACCACATGAAACGCATGAGCAGGCTTTGGGTGGCTTCTCACCACATGCCCCATATGGGAGGTGCTTTGATTGCACTGTTGTAGTTGAAAAATAAACTGGTTGTACTTTGCTTCAGCTCAGTTTTGCACTTCTTCCTTGTGGTTACCTCTGGAACCCTCTCCTTCCACCCAGGAGTGACTTGAATGCGTTCTGTGTTTCAGTGTCAGGAGACAAACCTGTATGATGTGGGTCTTCTCTTGTTGTAGTGTTTTCTGCCAGAGAATGCAGATGCAGGAAACAGCTGGAGGAACACCGCAGCTGGCGCTGATGCAAGCTTCAGGATGGTGGTGGGGTTGGTTGTTGAGACCCTGCAGCAGTTTGCTCCTTGGTGTCTCTTCCTTCAGTGCCTTTTCTTTTCATGCCTGGTCAGACTTCACCTTGTTTGCAGCCCCACTTGCTGCAGAGAGGGCCAGGAGAAAGGGAAAGCACCCTCTCCACCTGGGAGCCTCTTGGCCAGGTGTACCGTGCTGCTAGGTCAACCTTCCCATGTTCCGTGTTGCTCTTCCTTCCTCTGCTCTGTCCCTTGAGGCTTTGTGGCTACTGGTGTGAGTCTGCATGACGGTGCTAGTTGATGGAGTCCCTTTCTGTAGGTAGCCAGGTGCCGGAAATGTGGGTTTATGCTCTTCTTGAATATTGAGCCTCAGTTGTGACCTGCAAGTTGGGTGGGTTGGCATAGCAGCAGCTTGGCTGGGAGCAGCCCTGTATGCGGGGCTTCCTCAGAGCTGATGGGCTTCTCTGTGGGATTTCCACTGAGGTCAGGGATGCAGGGGTGGGAGCTGGCCCTACCCCAATTTACATCTATTCAACACAAAGTGTGACTTCAAACCAGTTAAATTTGCATGGAAAAGTTCCTGGGCTGACTGAGGACTGCCCAAGCGAGAAGCTAGGGTGTTTCCTTTACTTGTTCCCTTGAATTTGGACACAAATTACGTGTAAGCCTTGTGATGGGAATGCACGTGGGAGATTACGGTCCGAGGTGCTGATTTCCATGGGACTTCCAAGTTCAGTTCACCAAGCATTAGGTTGGGCACAGCTTCCATATGGTACTTAACAGTGTTTATAACGTTGATTGCCTTCACTTTTTGGTAAAGAGTGCCTGTTCAGAGGGAGTTACAGCAACTGTGAGCTGATACATATAGCTTTAATCAATAAATGGCAAATACTAGTCTGCATGCAATCTGCACTGTGTTCCTTGGTTCAGAATGCCCATTTTTCACCCCAGAGTCTACTTATTTGTAATGCTAGGTGTGAGACCCTCTCTGTAATGCTTCCTCCATGTCAGGAAAACCTCCTAGTAAGCAGATGCCTGCTGTTCTTGGCTCCAGCAGCTGTTGGGCAGGCTGACAGCTAAAGATATGCTTTGCGTTTTCCGTGGGGAGTGTTTCATGTTAGTAATTAGCATTAATAATAATTAATGTTGGATGGAGAGAGTTTGTACCTCTACAATACATTTATTTTGAGAAACTCAAAATGCATGTAGTTGTGGGCTAGCAGCCTGGAATAAATCTTGATGCAGCTGGGGTTGATGGCTTTAACCCTGCTGTTCCCTAATGAAAAGTGTGGGAAAGCTGGAAATAAGAGCTTGAGGCCTCTGCTCCTCATCACTTGTGCAGCAACTTCTGGGTCGTACCCTTCCTACCCACACAGGGCCACTTGTGTTTCTTACGGGTGTGTTTTATAGTTTTTCTCGCGAGCATCAGCAGAGATCCATTCTGCTCCCTGCAGAGGTGTTCGCAGCCCTGACCAGCCCCACTCTGCAGAAGCAGTGTGTCTGCTCTGGTGTGTGCCCCTGCCAGCAGCCCCTGCCAGCACCCCAGCTTGTGAACATTTAAGTCGAGTGCTGTTTGGTGAAACAGCAGCGAGAGGAATGGAAGCGAGCGGCGTGTGATGGTGTGGGGAGCTCGGGAAGCTGGCAGCGGTGGTGGCGATGGAGCCCGGCACTGCCTGCTTCAGCAGGGACAAAGCTGGTGTGCTCAGCCACATGCCTGTCACGGGCTGTGGGTTGTAACCTCGGTGGACAGTACCCTGAGCAAAGCAGAGCTGTCACAACCTTGTTTTATTTAATGAGCGAAGCCTTGTGAAGACACAGCTTCATTTATTGGATCTGTTCCCTGTGCTTTTTCCTAGCACTTAGCGATGCTTTACATGTTACTTAGAAGGCTGAAAAACAGGACCGTGTCTATTTATTAATCTTTGCCTAAGAAAGATGACTACCAGATATGTTCTTTGGCCTTAACAAAGAGGTATAGTCAGTGATGAGATTAGATGTGACCCAAGAGAGGAGGTGCTTTGCTTAGGAAAATATTCAGTGATGGCATATAATACAGCCTGTCTGAGGCACCACATCCTCCCTGGAGGCCTTGTCTCGAACTGAGCAGTGACCCTTCCTAGCACTTCAGTGCCATAGGGAATCTAGGAGGAATATTAACAATAAAGGGATATACAAAGCAAGCTTTGCCTCAAACAAGACACCACCAACCTAAAATTATTCAGCAGAAGTTTAGTTGGCTAAATCAATAATTTATGGTTCTGGCTGATAGCACCCCATGCAATAGCAGTGTGTTCAGCAGCCCCAGACCTGATTAAATATGCATGGACTCATTGGATGCAATTTCAGTGCAATTAGAGTATGAAGGCAGAGTACGGAGGCAGAAGGAACTGTATCATTTCTGGAATTGTCCTAAAAGGCCCTGGTAGTTCTTCCATTGTCATGTTTTACAGGATAGCAATTGTTCCACATCAGCTGTATTTAAGTACTCTGTTTTAAGGAGCGGCTGCTGGCCCTGTTATGTACGGTATGAGAAGTCACTAGGCACAGAGACTGCTTGCAAATGTTAAGCTAGTGCAGGACTAGAGAAAACTTGTCTCAATAGAGCTTCTAGCCTCATGTGTGTCAGATTTGTATGTGCTGGCAGTGATGATGGCATGAGGGAAAGGTTAGACCAGAGAAGATCTCATTTGTTTTTTCTCTGTTTGCTGTGAAAACTTGTGTATCGTGCTCATCACTGAGACTGTGGGGAATACGGGGTGCAGGAGCTTAAATCCTTGTAAAAATGCTTTAAGTAAGAACAGGGCAAAAACTGTGTTGGATGTTCCACAGTCAACATTGTTGGCATCTAGGTGTGTCCTGGCTAAAACACCAGTCGCTTCAACAGCTTTCCTTCCTGGAGCCACACCACTGACTACTGTGTTTCATCCATCCCCAGCATGGCCAGCTCTGCAGATGGAGACGAGTCTGACCAGTTTATGCCAGCTGACAATCTGGCTTATTCTGTTCTGTGACCAAGGAAAATCCTCGCTCTTCTCTGCAGCTTCCTTCATTTTCTCCTCTCTCCTTTTGCTTCCTTGTTGCCCTCCCTTCTCACTGTCTCTTTTTACCTTCCTCCTAGCTGTGTGCTCTTCAGTCTGCTGCCCACTTATGAGCCACATTGCCTGAAGATGCTTCAGTGCCCTGGGTTTGTGTCACGGGTGCTTTTATTCTCAAATCTATTATTTTACTGGCTTTTCACCTAATGAGATTTAAGACAACCCTCAGAAGGGTTGGATTGCCTTTACTTGTGGATCTCTTGGTGGAGAGTCGCCTGAATGAGTGATTCCCTGTAGAACCTAAGGGGGAACAGAGGCTCAGCAGCTCAAGACTGGAAAGGAGCATGAAGGGAAGAGTGGGTGCATAGTTTGTAGCGTTGCACTGTGAGCCTTGGAAATCACTGATGCCAAGAGCAGCTCAGTACTGTGGAGGAGAGAGACACAGAAGAGCTGGAGTTGGAACAGGCTGCTGGAAAGCATCTAGTCCAACACCTGGCTAGAGGCAAGACTAATTTCAGAGTTAGGTCACTTTGCTCGAGGGCTGTCCGGTCAAGGGTGTTAAACAGAAGGAGCAAGAAAAAGAACCTGTATTCCTGCTCTTCAAATAAATGCATAATTCACCTGTTTTGGCTGGTGCAGGTGAATTGTTCAGGCCATGGAAAGAGCTTTCATATTCTTGCTTTGGTTAAAATTCTGAAGATGTGCAACCTGTATTTACTGGTATGAGCTCATACAGGTGTCTGCTCACCTGGTTGTTTGATCTCGTTGCATTGTTGTGTCTGCCCTGTGGAGGCCTGGGTTCGTGTTATTTTTTTGTAGCGTGATGGTGTTGAGAGGGAGATGGTCCTGACTGCAAGGCTCAGATGGGGGGCAATGTCATTCAGAAGTTTGGTCCTTGCAACCCTGTGTTGTCCATACAACTGCAGCATTAGAATTTTCAAAGGAGCTAAAGGGAAAGACAAAAGCAGGGTGAGAACTGGACGCTGAGGATCATGTTGATGTTTAATTTCACTGGAGTGCCTGCAGCTGCCTTGGCCTTTACTCCCCCCCTTCTGAGCTGCCCTCCAGATACCTCCAGGGCCATTGGTGTCTAGGCACAGGGAGCTGGGAATTTAGGGCAGCTGAATGCTGCCCTTAATGCCTCCAGGTCTCCTTGAATATTCAAGCCTCCAGCTCCCTTCCTTGGCTTCTCAGTCAGTAATTTGGGGATAACAGAGGTGTCTGCTTCTCAGAAGTGCTGACAGGATTAAAGGCTGTTTGGGAAGCAGCACTTTGAAGAGGAAAGTGAGTAGTGGTGTTGCAGGGTGGCAGATGGGATTTGCACTGTGACTCCAGAGGGGAGAGTGGCATGAGCCACCTCTGGCCGCAACTGCAGCCCCTCCAATGTTTGTAGCATGTGCAGAATAATCTGTGCCAGCTCAAAATACGCATGCACCCTGTTTTCCACACGTGTCAGCAGCCCTGCAGACGCAAACACAGTTCTGCTGACACAATCTCCTCTGCCTGCAGCGCCCTTCTGCTGGATTGCAGACACCAGGAACGGGTTCAGATGTATGGGTGCAAAACAGGTACTCTGTCTCGTTTGTGGAGCCCAGGGAAGGTAATGCTGTACAATGTCTATCAGCTGTCACACCTGCAAAACCCCAAGAAGTTGCTGTGTTGAGGATGCTTTGGAGGAAGGTCACGCAAATAGCTCATAGTAGCATTGACCTTTATCAAGCACTTAGTGCTTTTCAGCATGGAAGGTGTTACTCTCAGCTGCAAAACAACCTTGTGAAGGAGGGAGCTGTTAGCATGTGCTGTACAGATGTAAAGCTCAGGCATTAGGCAATCTCACAGGTATTGCATGGGAAAAACCTGCAGGTGGCTGCTTGCTGGGCTCGTCATGGTTTAACCCTTGGCCCTAGGGCTTCGTTGAGAGGCAGAAAACTGAGCGATAGCTTGAGTCTGTCCTCTTTGGCTGTCGACTTTCAACATACAATGATGGAGTTACAACAAGTGACTGATGGTACAGCGAGGATAGATTGAAGGAGAAGTTTGGAGCATAGAGAAGGCAGCAGACCAAAGGAAGGCAAAAAGGAAGAGGGAATTATGGTGTAGGACTGAATGTCTTCTTGCTTATTTATGTCTGGAATTATCCGTATAAATCCACATGGAAGGACATTGGCTGCCATTTACATACTGCCTCTGTGAGGTGTATCTCAGATAAGCAGGTAGAAGGAAAACCGTGGCCTGATGAGGAGAAAGAATAAGATCATTTGTCTGAAAGCTCGTCCCCCTCACCCCCTCTTCCCTCAAAAAATGGAGGCATCTTGAAAGTTTGGGCTAGAATATTTGCAGCTCATGGGAAGCCTTAATGTAAGCATTTTGTTTTCTTTTTAATTTGTAATAATCAGCTTCTCCTACCTTTAAAAATGAAGTTTGTATTCATTCAGTGTGTTCTTCTAGGTGTGTATTTTGTTCAGATTCTGAAAAAACATTTCAACCCACGCATTATGAAAATCAGCAAGATTCAGCTTTACATCTGTCCGTCAGTTCCAGGGGTTTTGGGTTTTTTTTTTCCTTAGAAAGGAATTCCCATACTTTATTTTTCCAGGCTGCTACTTCTGGAGGATCTGTTTTTTTTTCCAAAAATCAGCTATTGCTCGTCTGGCTGTCAGCAGCAGTTGTGGTGTTGTTGGGTTCTCCCCAGCTCAGGAATTTCCTTGAGTTGTGACCTAATAAAACCTATGTGAGTTTTGTGCATAAAGCTGCTTTACTGATCTTGCGTATTCTAGTTGTTGGGTTTCTTTTTCTCTAAACCAGTACTTTAGGGTATCTGTACATTTCCAGAAAACTCCTTCCTTGAAGGGGAAATCATAAATAATAAGTTTTTTGTGGATGTTGAAAGGATGGAGACTCTCGAAGTAAGGAGAATCCTGTATAGAATTTCCTGGTTTTCCTCCTGCAGCAATAGTTCCCTTTCTTTTCTGTAAAGCTGTGGAGGTTATAGAAATATATCGTCCAAAGGGGTGAGCAAGGAGTTAACCACTTCAATGCTTTACAAAGCATTTAGTAGCCATTTGGAAAGCTGAACAGTATTTCTCTTTGCAGGATTTCTATGTGGTGAAGATAAAGGTAATGGCAAAATTCTCTGATCAAAAATGGCCTGAGAGTTTTGCAGATCGTATCTATAAAAATAATTTATTGCAGTTATTCATTAGGGGGGAGGCATTCAGTAGCAGAATGAAGCATGTATGTGAGGAACAGATTATTGCCTTTAAGGCAAAGACACATTCATATTAAGTTTTGCATAAACATAAATTGATATATAATCAAGCAGACCAGTTCTATTGAGGTTTTGCATATTCAGCAGCTCTGAATGAGGGATTGGTTCATATCTTCCATCAGTCTTCAACAATGGAAGCATGCAGACTATTTTCCCATGAAAATTAAAGTTAGAGTTGCAACATTGTCAATGTGATTACTCAAAACAACTTTTCTCAAAAGCAAGGATAAACCAAGGAGCTGGTAGTTAAATACTGGCCTTCAAAAACAAAACCAAAAAGCGGAGTTTTTCAGTGGAAAGCATTGGTTTTCCATGGGAACTGTTTATTTAATGATATAACTTTAATATAGTGGTGGTTTAAAAGAATTGGGTAGGAAGGATTTAAATAGCCTTTTTTTCTTTTGGTATTTCTAGAATATTAGCTGGTAGCTTGAATGTAAATAGAAGGATAGGAGTTCTTCGTCTGCCCAAAGCAGGGTGATACCGTCATGTAACTAAAGTGGGGTTATTGTGGATTGCAAGCAGGAAAGCTAGATTCATAAAAGAAATTGCTGTTAGCATTTCTTTTTATCCCAAACCACAGGGTGGTTTTGATTAACCAGTTATTCCTGGCCTCTCAAGGGAGAGTTTGGAAATTCAGAGTAAGAAGAAATAGCATGACAAATGGAAGAGTTTGAGATTTTTCTGGCTCACATCAGCTAGGACGGTGCAGGGGACATAACTGGTGTAACCACAGTGTCAGTCTTTGACTGTGGTTTTTAAACCTGCTTTTCTTTTTGGCAGCGGAAGCAGCATTGAAAGCATGCTGCTGTTGGTATATAGCTTACAGATCTTGTTTTTCAGTACTGTTTGTAGACTTCCAGTTTACCGAGGTCCGGATCTTGTTGCTGTTGTGCATCTCGAATAGCGACACTATTGCCAGTTTCTGTAAATTTACTGCTAGTGTTTCAAGAACTGTTTCCTTACTCCTTGTAGAGCCAGCTACTACAGTGGGATTTCAGAAGAATTGCTGTGTTCATTTAATTCCCCTCCTTCCCTCAAAACCCACCCCCACCACACACGTCAGTTTCTACATGCTGTGGCTGTGCAAAAGAGCTCAAAAATAGGAAGCATGTGTGCTCCAGAGGCTCGGAAACCTGACAGCAAGTAAAAAGAATTATGGTTTGAAAATGTATACATCGGGTTTTTTCAACCAGTTGCACATTAGGGGGGAAGAGGGTGGCTGGCAGATGAAGTTTAAGCCTTTATTGGCTGATTTGAGCCCTTGAGCCCAGATACTGGTTATGCATTTGGCCAGGCAAGTACAGCATGTTGGGAAAGGCATTGGAGAGCATATTAAACATGAACTTTTCATTTTGCTATAAATGCAGTTCAAACAGTGTTTTATTTAAATAATTAGCCTTAGCATCCCAGTGCTGTTCCCACAGTTGCTTCTAAAACATGAGCTTTGCCCAACGATTAGCTGGTCAAAAATGTACTGGAGTATTATCTAGTTTATTCAAGTGGGTTCTCCGACAGAAAAAATATGAAGGGGTATAGCAGGGCTTTTCTCCTTGTGATGTGACTGCTAAGTGGCTTTTAGGTTGGTCACAATCTTGAGAAGTTGTCAAGGCCTGGCTAACTTGGGCAGGCTCAGTACTGGACGTGTGCGGAAGCTTTCTTTCACATCACCTGAAGATGCTGGGTTCCCGTTAACCCCCTCATATGCCAGCAATAAATTGATGCTTGTGGAGACAGTTGACAGGACTCATGTATCATTTAAACTCTTGTTTGAAATATCAAAACACAGCTTGATCTTCTTGGTACATATGGGTGCATTTGTCATGGACTCCCTTTTTCTCCCAAATCCTTATGAAGTAAAAAGAAGTAGCTGGTAATCAAAGACATGAAATAAATACATTTATTTTCTGAAGACTGACAACCTGCTATGCAAACCAATGCCTTGACTCTGCAAATACGGGGATCTTAATAGATGCTAGGATACAATGCAGCACTACAATTAAGTGCTTTTACCTAGGGCTTGTCCTTATTTAAAACAATCAAAACCTTGTTGGTGGTAAAAATGATGGAAAGTCTGCTGAAGGAGGCAAGCTTTTTCTACCTGTTGCAGTTGCTAAAAATACACAACGTTGTGAGAAAAGTGCATTTCAGCCAGTAGAGGTTCTGTTGGAAATTGTACTTTATCTAGTGTTCATTTAAGGGGGAGACTCCATGATGGAAAACGTACCATAATAAGCCTTTCGGGACTGCATTTCCTGTAGGCATTTTGAATATTGAGAGCAAGCTTTGGCACTTTGAGTTTGCAAGTCTCAGGGTTGCTCCATGATGGTGTTGGCATCCATGTCTGGGTCATCCAAAGTTGCTGATTACTAGTGAGTAGCAGGCATGTTGGATGCAAAGCAGGGTAATGTATTATGCTCTGCTGCCATTACTGCTACCTGTGCTGTGTTATTTTTGGGTACCGTTATTAATCTAAATGGATGTACTAGAAAATAGTCAGAGGGGATAAAAAAAAAAAAAAAAGCCAGGGGAAGAAAACAAAAAAGCAAAGATTTGGAAGCAGAAAGCTTGTAATAGAAAAGCCTGAGGATGAGCTCTGTGCCAAGAGACAGCCAACTAAGAAGAGACACAATATCTACAAATACACAAAGAACAGTTTCAGAGCAGGCAGGGATCAATTATTTGCAGTCAGTTGGGACATAAATAGTGATGAAGGGGGAAAAATAGGTGGAATTAATGGGAAAAAGGTGAAGATCGCTTTGGGAAGGGCCATGCGGTATCCACTGTGTATGCTGTGGGCTTCTGGTGGCAAGGACTACCTTCTGTGGGATGATTGTGCCCTGCTGCGTGCAGTTGGTGGGCACCGCCACGAGTGGCTCAGTGGCCAGAAGTCATTGTAAGCCCAGGTCCCAGTGCTGAGGAAACACTTGAGCACCTCCTGGGTTTGAGGTGCATGCTGGAGTCCTGGTGCCTCCTTTCCTTCCATGACACCCCTCCAAAAATGTAACTCTTCAGCTTTTGAAATTTAAATAATTTCAAAGTGAGGTTTTAAATGGTAAAGTGAAGCCAGAGCACTGAAGGAGACATCTCCAGTGGCAGTGGAAGCTGGAGCTTGAACTGTTAGTTTCCTGGTCAGGAGCTGTGTCTTTAAAGACCCTCAAGCTGGGGTGATCTGATAGTCAGTGCAGGAGTGCAGGCTGTTCGCAAGGGATTGGAAGTTATTTCTGATGTCTCCATAATGAGTCCTTGGGTGTTGTGGGTGTAAATAAATAGTTTCCGTGACATTGGCTTGTTTGGTTGTGAGGAAAAAGCTAGTGACAGAGAGAAATTAATGGTTCCATTTATACTTTTTGACCATTTCTTTTTCTTCTGTAAGTGTGGCTCCCACAGGCATGCCATGATCTGAAGGAACTAAAGAGATCTTTATGGGCTAGGAACCAGAGGTAGGATCCATGCTCCCGGCAAACATGCACACAGATTTTTTTGGTGTTTTTTATTTATAAAGTGCAGTCTACTGATAGAAATGAATGTTGCTCCCTCAGAAACCTGTCCACCACCTCTTCCCACAGAGCTCATGCCTCTTCATTGAGGAAACACAAGCACCATTTAATACTGCTAAACTAAAGTTGCCAACAGGTAACAGTTGACTTTGCTTGAAGTTGGATGCACTCAGCTCTGGTAAGGACAGTTTTTGTGTAGACAGCTGACTTGAAAAGGTATTCGCTATCATCCTGAATACGAATTTACTGGTTGGGTTGACTTATTTTGCAGGTACCTGCCACGCTAAAAGCCCAGTGTGCTTGTGGAAGAGTTGAGAGCTTGTCCTGTGCTATGGTGTAAGTCTGGAGCTTTCAGGAGGACTATGTCTTTAGGTGCCCTGGCACAAATGCACATTGTGTGTTTGAATGCACTAGCCCTGCTCAGATGAAGGTGACCTCTTGCGTGCTGCCCCTTCTTGGGGAGAGAATGAGTAGGTGAGAGATGGTAATGATTCAGCTCCAGCAAGCACAAGAGTAGAGCATCTCATGTCAGAAACCATTTGTAGATTGGTGTGTTTATCAGTGTTGACCCAGTATGGTAACAGCTACACCCAGGCTTCTTCTTACCTGTGCAATTACCCTTCATCTCACCATTCTCTTCGGTTTCCTTGTTAGCTGCAGAGAACCAAGACTCAGTTACCTGCGTGTTGCATGCAATGCAGACACTGCTGCTGTAGAAGTCGAAGCGTGTAATCTTTAGCATTTCTCACTCAAATGCAGTTAGTCTGATTGCCAATTTCAAGCCTTCCTGCAGATATTAACCTTCTACTACCATCTTTTTGTTTCTCCTCTGCAGAGCCTTTAAATCCCCATCAGCTGCTGTGGCAAAGTAGAAGATCTCATGATCCTATGATATGTTCTTTTGATTTTGGTTTTATTCCTCCGAGTGGAGGCCCTGGACTGACTGAAGGCTCTTCAGAGTTTGAGCTGTTCAAATTTAGTATTTAAGCCAGTATTTGAAATATCATGGTGGGGGGGGGGGAAGGCAAAAGAACCTCCCAAACCATCAGTTTGTTTGTTTGCTTGCTGGGTTGTTTGTCTCCACTGGATGCTGCTGGTAGAAATCCCACAACAGGCACCGCAAGGCAAAACGCGTTTCGGGAGACTTCTCAATTTAGCACTGTGATTCAGCAGGGTCCTGGAGCAGAAACCTTGGTGTGTGGTTTAATTAGGAGCTAAAATCAGGCAGAAGGAAAAAAGCCTGCAGAGCCTCAGATGGAAAGCGTACAATTTGTGATACGCTGTTAAAGGCGGCTTTCTCAATGGGTTTGTGTATGCTTCTGTCACCTAAGCACAGAAGTCCCATATCCCCTCTCATCAGGCTGGCTGTGTCCCCTGTTTGTCCCTGTGTCCCCAGGCTCCTTCCAGCCCGCTCTTGTCCTCTGCATTGTGGGCAGGCGAGAGGCAGTGTGCCCCTGGCTTCTGCTGACCCTGTGTCTCACTGTCAATTTTTGTTCATTTTGGAAACCTCGTTCCCTCCCTCAGATGGGGCTGAGGGTTGCCATGGGCTCAAAAGGAAGGGACCCCAGGGGGCCTGAGCCTCCCTGCTCTGGGGGTGCAGGCTGCTGCAGAGGGGCACAGCCTGTGTAAAGAAGGGGAAAGAAATTCATGTTTGGATGGAGAGGCAGTGATGAAGCTAACACAGTCAGCTAACCATTTTGCATTTCTGAAAAGAAAATGGAAAATGGAAAACAAAAGAGAAGAGCTTTTCAGTTCTGTATTATAAAAGGTGGTACAGATTTGTAGACAATAAAACTTTACGTATGAAAGAACATCTAAGAATGGGAGATTTGTCTTATCAGTGCCAATTATGTTTTCATTTTCCACTCTCCTGAAATGATGCCTAATAACGTTTTTAGTTACCTTTTCAATGTTGTTCTTTATCACAATGGTTTTAATTTTGAGGCCATTCTGTATTTTCCACTTGAGAAATAATCTTTTCCTTAAATTTCCTCTTTTTCCACGTGCTTGTTAGATACCATTGAGTCAAGTATCAGAATGATTATTTTATTTATATATGTTTAAGGGGTTATATAATTTTATGTCAGATAGTTGTCGCGCATATGAAAATAGAGCTAAGCAAATTTCATGCTTCAGGATATAACTGCTTCTCTGGAGATGAGGAGAGATGGTTTGCCACATTGCAAATTCGCCTGGGTGCCTTGGTCCCTTGAATGGCCAAGGAGGTGTTGAGCATCTCTGGGCACCCTGTGAAGGCTGGGGGGGCAGATAGGAGCACCCAGCATCTTACAGGGTTGCTTGGGACCTGGCAGCTCTGAAGCCTTATTCTTTCACCTTTTGTTGTAGCATCAGGTATTGCTCACTGCTGGAAAAAGAAACATCAATCTGGTGATTCGCGAAGTGCAGACTTCTCTGTACTAGACAGCTCTTGCTCTTGTTTTATAGTGGGGATACCATCTCTCCTTCTGGAATTTTAAGATATAGTATACAGTGCAGATAGCCATCTCTGTAAATGGAGCCCTTTAACTGACTTCTTGCACTTTGGCATCAGCTGTTTGTCTTGTTGCCAAACTGTAAATCCCTGTGCTGAAACTTCCCAAGAAGGTCAGCAAAACTGATGCTTGTGCATGTTTTAGTTTTGGAGTAGGACGGAACGTCAACGAGAATAGCTCAGAGATTTCCAAGAAATATGTTGTGTGGCCCAGGTGAGATATTTTTGGGAGCAAGGATTTGGGGCCTGGCAGAGAAGATGCTTGGTGGCAGGCAAGCCTCCTCCCCATCCTCATAAGGATCTGCACCAAGTAGGCGAAGTGCAAAGCCTTGGATGAACATCATGCTGGAAAAAGACCAGATTTGGCCACTGGCTTCTCCCCCTCCATCAGCATCCCCTTCTCCTCCCTGCTGCTGCACAGTGGCCATCCCCCCTGGGGCAGCCCTAGCTGCTGGCCTCCTGGTATCCAATGCTGGAGCTGGCCCTGATGAGATTACCAGGCTGTTGCATTGTGCTCCAGTTCTTCCTGCACTCCAGCCACTGGGCTCTTGTGGGTTTAACAGGTGTATGAAGTAGTGCACAGGTGATTTTGCATGCCTTCTTGAGACAAATTACTCAATTTAAATAACCTGAGATGCTGTCATTTGTATCCACAACCCCATCATACATTCCCTTGCTTCAGTGCATTTCTCAGTACAGAGCTGTCATTGGGCTCAGGAGCCTGGGGTCTCCCCTCCAACTGCCACAAGCATGGCCAGCAGGACCAGGAGCTTCTTGTCCTGTTCCCCCAAGGTGCTTGCTTTGCCCTTGTCAGGACTCACAATCAAACAGCAATTCTGCCTGCTAAGAAAGGGTATTTCCTGTTTGCAGCCTCCTCATGCAGCCTTCTCTCATACATGCCCTGTGGTCCCTGGGGGGATTGTGATAAGCATATTGCTTAGCCCCCTGCCAGGGCTGTGGCATTCCCAGCTACCGCAGATCCCATCACAGCAGTGGCTCTGCTGGATTAGTTTTCTTCCTTCAAGAGGGATTTTTGATAGGCATCTGCTGCTATTTCATGGTCCTGTTCTCTTGTGCTGCAGTTCAGAAGTGTGGGTTTCTTGCTTCTACAGTTTTCCAATAACTGAGCAATAGCTTACGTTTGCTCCGCAGTAAATTCAATTTTTAGTGTACTGGCCTAGTTACATAAGTGATCCGAATCCCTCTGGATGTCTCTTGTGGTTGCTTTGTATTTACTACTCCCTTCAGTTTCATGTCATCAGCAATTTAGCAATTTTACAGCTAGTTTCTTCAAGTAATTTATAGATATTATCAACAGGGTGGAATAGATACTGAAAATTTGCTGTGTAGATCCCATTGACTTTAAATGAACTACTTTTGCAGGAGCAAGAGTAGTTGACGGGTGGGAAGGTGATGGTGAATACTCACATCTCAGGAGGGCAATGTGCATGCTGGTGATCGGGGAGGTAGTCTGGCCATAAATTTTAGTGCCAGCATTGGAGAGTTTGGGATTGATACTTCTGAATTTTTCCAGCTGGGTAGCCATGCTGATATATATAACCTATTTCAGCTGCATTAACAGCAGACACTACTGTCAGCATCACCTTGAAGGATGCTCTCGGTGAGATACTATCTTAATTCCTTCCCCTGGGAGATACAGGTATTTCTTGTGCTGCTCCTTTGGAAGGAGTGCTTAGGGCAAGGATGCTAAATCTCTGTGCTCTCCTCAAAATAAGAGATGGAGAAGAGATCCTAAGAAGAACCACACAGCTGAAAAAGTCTTTAGTTTGGCAGCATGAGGAGTTAAAGAAGAGGTGGAGGGATATCTCTGCAGAACTGCTTGGACATGTCTC
Source organism: Lathamus discolor (assembly GCF_037157495.1). NCBI lineage: Eukaryota > Metazoa > Chordata > Aves > Psittaciformes > Psittacidae > Lathamus > Lathamus discolor. The sequence goes on along the minus strand of NC_088884.1, from coordinate 72,104,409 downwards.
CTGTAGCTCGAGGAGCAGAAACTGCTGAGGACTAGGCTGCTCTTTGATAGGGTGCCATAGCTGCTGGCCCCTTAGAGAGTACATAGCAAGAGCAGGCTGCACCCCCCGGGGAAGTCCAATGTTGAGGTGTTTCGTGTCATTGCGCGTAAAACCCACGGCATTGCTGACCTCAAGGCTGTGATGGTGGACGTGAAACTGGGGAAATGACTCACTCCCCCTGGTAATTCAGGCTGAAAGCCAGTGTTCTCCAACCTTTGTTTGACATTTAAGAGATGTCCCCCTTTCCCCCTGAAGAAAAGTGAACTCGGAGTGCCCCAGCCAGTCTCACTATTGCTGTGTCATGTTGAGGACTTTCTTTATGACCGCGGGTGCTGAGGACTGAATTAAACCAGTAAAATTAAAGCTGACGGTGGAAAATAGTGGGCGTGCAGGTCTCTGCCTAAGCCGGCTCACTCTTCCTCTTCGGGAAAGGAAGGGGTGACCCATGCTTAGAGAGTCGTTACCACAAACATTCATTCTGAAGGGCAACAAAACACATCCGTTCTTGTGGGGAATATTAAATGTTGACCTTTAGCAATAATTTAACGGGTGTTAGGAGTTTTTAGTGAATAATACATGGGCTTCCCCAAGAAGCCTTAGATCATCTAGGGAAAATGTCTCTTGCCTCTTCTCTGGTTGAGAGAGAGATGCATTGCGGGTGCTGCATGCACCAGTAGGGAACCACAGGGTGCGTACCGATGGAGAGCAGCCTGCTGCCGTTTCCAGTGGGAACATCATGAAAACTTGTTATGAGCATCACAAAAACTTGTTTTGAATGTTTTCAGAGTTTGTCTTGGCCCTGCCATCGTATAATAAAAAATCAAATCAAACAAAGAAACCAGCCTTTTGATATTAGTTGGGATATTAGATAGTTCTAATTGCTTTTCTCTGCAGTGCGGAAACAGTCCACTCCCTGACAGACACACCTTTTATCACTGGTATTTTCTTTTTGCTTATCTGTGCATAACTGTGCTGTATTTTCGTGGTGACATTTCATACTTGGTTTTGATACTCTTTGTTTTGCTGCTTTTGCTTTGCTTCTCAAGAGGGATGAGAAAAATTCAGTCTTCCAAGGTACAGATAAACCTCTTATCATCATAGTATCAAAAGGGTGATTAAGGGAGCATTTCAGGTCTGCTTTTTCTGGTTGTTTTTCAGGTCATTTTCCAGTTTTCCATTTGCCAAGTAATTCCTTGATTCCAGAGTTAACTCTCTTGATTTCTCTACTGATTGAGCACTGCTGACGCAAAGAGCAAGACTGGCAAAATTGGTCTCTGGAAAAGCACCCCGGTAATATAATAAACAGCGTAGAGTGAGCGTTGTTTAAAACCCACCACACATTCAGTTCCTCATAGGCTTCATACAGCCTGGTGGTGGGTTCAGTAGTTTTGTCCAGGAAATTCAGGCACAGGCACAGTCAGCAGCAGTGGAGAAGGAAATGCCTATAAATGTATAAAACCACATTTATGAACTGTTGCCAATACTTTTAACACAGCAAAGGCCTAATTTCTGAGGTTTCTCTTCGAAGTGCAGGCTCAATAGCCTGTCTTGCCGGGCGCACACTGATTTATTTGCCCTATGTTGATTACCGCATCCTGTAAGTCGTTAATGGTCACCTCGGAGGTGCTGGAATGTCCTGTCTGAAGACCATTAGCAAGGTGCACACATATTTCTGGGCCCCACTCACTTGTTCCTGCCTGAAACCTGCCCTGCAGCAGTACTGCCTGTACCATGTTGCCCGTCAGCATCAAGCATGAGCATGGGACTTATTAGCATATAAAGCCCATACCTCTAGTAGCGTTTCCCTTCTCTTCCCCCTAGTTTTACCTGCCCCTAGGGAGGCTGAATGCGAACAGGACCAGACCTGCCACAGGTCAAAGGAGTGAGGCAATCAAGAAGGCAAGAGTATTCCCAAGGGGGGATGGACTTGCTGGCTGATGCCTGGAATAATGAAACTGCTTGGGAGAAATGTCAGCTTAAATGAGTATGTTCAGAAAGCCGGTTATTGCAGCAGGACTAGTGGGTCGTGGCCATTTGCAGGACAGCATGCTGGTTTGGTCATGCCAATGGTTAACTTGTAATGGTTGCAAGGGTGGCTGCTTGCCAGTGTGAATAGCTGGGTAAACAAATGTATAGGAGAGCAACTGTGGATGTGAATAACCCACTCTTTATTCAAAGGACGTGAAAAAATGTGTAGCTCTAATCAGATCTGCTGTGGAAGCGACTGCGGAGGAGATTTGGGTGTGTTGAAATGGAAATGTTTGCCTGGAGGAGAAGGGAAGCTGAGCACTGTGGTGGGGGCACAGGGGCAGGAGACCCTGTGAGAGCGCATTGCCTCTATCTGCGGGCCCTTCATTGGCAGTAGCTAAGGGCTTTGAGGGCAGCTGTCCCCACATTGCTTCTGGGGCTGAGGCTGTGGGGGCAGAGCAATGGTGTTTGTGGCTTGACCCAGCGGGGGAACAAGTGAAGGGGTGGATTTTTCTTGTTTCCTTCCCCTGGGTGCCTGGTCAGCCTCCGTGCCAAGCTGCTGGGGTTGTGTGGAGCTTCCTTCCGTTGCCTTCCTCACTGCTCGCCTACGAGGGTGACGTGGGGTGAAGCATCCTTCCTCTGTCGGGTTGGGATGCTTCTCTACAAGGCAGGGTGAAAATCAAGGGCAAGCTGAAGCTCAGCAGAAAACTTCAGTTTTGTGCTAAATATGTAGCCACTGGGAGTAAGGGTGCTTTAATTCAGTGAGTCATCGCTTGTTCTTTTTAGTAAGTCTATGGGGACAGCTTTTCTGGCACACTTGGCTGGGTTGAGGTACGGAGGGGAGCTGCTGTGGTGTGTAGCCAAAGAGCCAGTCCCATAGGCATTACCCCAGCTGGAGGAGCTTGGAAATGCGTTTTCTCACAAAACCTGATTGATAGCCCATGACCAAACAAGAGAAACCTGGTCAGGAATGATGGTGCTCAGCTCAGGAGGGTCCTGTCTGAGAGGCTTGTGCAGGGAATGGAACCACCCTGGCTGGGTACCCCATAGGGAAGGAGCTGGGGTGCCCCAGCTGTGGGATATGGGAACATGGGCAGGATGAATGTGTTGATGGGCCTGTGAGGGTTGAGTGAGAGGATACTTTGTATCTCCTCCAGTTTCCCTTGCTAAGACAGAAAAATGCAGGATTCCAAATCAGAGCATGCTTTCTACTTATTTCCCCAGCCCTTCCCCTGGCAAGGAGAAGCTTGTAGTTTACTTTCTAGAGTTGATGCCTTAGAGTGTATAAATACATGATGTCTGAAGGGAAGAGCTTTAGATAACGGTGATGTTAGCTGTGCTTTTCAAGAAGTTAGCTTCTGTTGAAGTACCTGACAGTATCGTATTGCAGTTAAAGGTTTTGAGGATGGATAGTATTCTCCAGACTGCAGAAGTAGCGTAAGATGTGCCGTGGGGTCATGTTATCAGTCTCTTGCTGGTGGTGGTGCTTGCTTAGTGTGCAGTTTTGAAGAGAAACCCCTTTGAAATTGAGGTGCCGTTCCATAAGATCCAGCACAGGTGTAATGAGGAACACAGACCTTCTCCAAATAGCTTATGCTGTTGATTTAATAAATGCCAGTATTGATTCTCTTAATATAAAACCCGTAGCATAGTTGTGATATGGTAGGGTCTGAAATCTTGTTGTCCATGTTGGGTGGTATTTTTGGTTTTGAGAAGATAGCCAAGAAAAATAACTGAGCAAAGTCCTTGGAAAAATTGGTGCCATCTGACTCGAAGATGTACTTGAGTTGACCTGCTTGAGGTCTAGAGGCTTGGTAGGAGACATCTTCAAATGGACATTTAACACTGATAGGTAGAAATAATCTTAATTTTAGGTGCATTCAGAATAAGCAAGTAGTTGCATGAGCACTAAGAAAAGCTGTATTAGATGAGTGAAAAGCAAGGTGCAGTGCTATGTAAGGCAATCAAAGAGGCATTCATAGTCTATCTTTTCATCCAGTAACATTTTGCATAAAAATTAATTGCATGTAAATACATAAAAAAGTTAGACTGATGTTCGCCTAATCTTCATTGCTAATTGGAACTCCAAATTGCTGTGTTATGTTTGATAACAGATTGATTGACCTGATCAAGCAAAGCTTGCTTATCTCTAGAATGGAGACAACTGAATTAGCATTCAGAAAAATGCCAAGATGATTATATCATACCCCATAGTTCATAGATGCTTTCTTCAGTAGTATTGCCTTTACTCTTCAATAGGTAGCACTGGGCTCAGTATTAATATTGCCATGACTATAATACGGCCTTTGTGGAGGTAGGAATAGGTTCAGGAAGCACCATATTCTGTACTGCCAGTCAGACTTGGAGAAGTGATCTCATCTGTCAGTGGGTAATGAAAACTTAAACTAAGTTAGCTGTCAAGCTTATGTAAAAAAAAAAAAAAAGAGACATGCTGAGTTCATGTAAAAACTAGCACATATAACAGCAGCATCCGTAAGAAGATGAACAGGAATGATGGAAAGCACAAACCTGTACATAAATGTCTTGGATTCAGTGTTTACTTGCAACTGAGAGGAAGCATTAGCCCACGGGGCACAAAACGCCCTATCTTTGTAGGTAGTCCAGATATGCAGTTTTCAGACAGGTACTCAGATGCTTTTTGTTATTACTTTTCCTTTAGAAAAGTATTAAAATCTCAGGCACAAGGATAAAGAGCTCTGGAAGTTCCTGAGCAAAGGCAGCTGCGAGAGGATAATAGCACTGAGTCTAATTGGAATATTTTTGGCACTTACCCTCTAAATAATTAATGATGCTGAAGCTGAGCCATTTTGCTCAAATGTTTTGATTTCAGGAGTGTTTTATTAGATTCCAAGATTCAAGATGGACTCCCTCATCACTTACCACTTGGGGAGGAGGTAGTGAGAGGTGTGTTGAGGTGAAGGAGGGAAAGAAAGCAGAGAGAAATAGAAAATCTGCCCTGTTCAGTCTGTTGTGTCTCATGTTGAGTTTCCCTGCTGCTAGTTGTGCCTGTAAAACCTCCAACTTACCAGGCACAGAGGGATCCCAAAAAGGTAAACTGAATTTCATTCTGGGCTTGGAGAAGTTTTTTGTTGTGGGAAAAACATTCCTAATGAGCAGCTGCTCCTTCTTACGCAGCTCAGAAACTTTGAGGCCTGCCCTGAAGGATAGCATTGATGTCTCCATATTCAGAGGTTTGACAGGAAAATGTCTTTTACCACATTGGCAGGAGTGATCCCTTGGGTAGGAAGAGCTGATGTTAATATCTGAAGGAATCCGTATTTTGTGGCTGTATCATATGGAATGCAGCACGTGGTAAAATCTTAGCAGGCTGGAGAAGGTTTTAGATAAAATATGTTGATGATTGCTTGAGCAGCTAAAATAGGTAGGTAAATAACAACTCTGTGGGCAATCTAGTGATTAAAATGTATTGAAGATGTCTTCGGACAGCTAGCATGCATGCTTATCAAGTGAGACATCAGAGGCTAATTCTCCAGGGATAAAAACGAGGCTGTGATCTGTACTCATTTGAGAGCTTGCTGCTGAAAGGTGGTGCTGAGGAATGAGGGACCTGAAAGCTGGATGCCTGCAAGGATGGTGGTCACCTTGTGTGCAACATCCAGGGAAAGCCTGGAACTGAGCATCACTGCAGAAGGCATGCATTGCATGCTGTTAAGTTTTTGTCCCTTTAACAAACCAAATACATTTGTTCAGTGTTTCTTCAGCACGGTATAAATAAATCTTCTAGTGACAAGGCTTGTGCCTTGGAGTCATCTGAAATGTCCACATGAGGAGGAAGCTGTGGCTGGCAGCGAGTGACCCTGACTACTTACAGAGACTGGCTTTCAAAAGGTCTTGTTCTAAAATGTTGCTAGTGTGCCGTGAGTGATTTTTAGCTCAACATACTTGATAAGCTTGGAAATGAGACTCAAGGAATAAATTTCCCCTTTGACTACTGTCAGAGAGTTTCAATAGTTAGTTTATCAAATCTGTAACAGCTCTTTGGTGAGCCTGAAAAATGATGGTTTGGGGCCTTATCTCCTTTCCCAAGCCTCCATTTGCACTGGAGCAGTATTGTCTTGTTTGCTGGGGACAGCAAACACATGAGCAAGTACTTGGAGCAGATGCTACTGCAAAGGTAACTGCTTTGTCATTCCTTTCAGCTGGAAGTGTATTTGTAATTTTAGGATTAGATTTGGGTGGAAATGTTACTTATTTATAAATACACCCACATGGCAAATTCTTTTTTATGTTGTCTAATACAAAACAGAGGCCAGGCAGTGTGGCCGAAACATTGCTGGTACCCTGGGTTTCCATGTTCATCAGTGGTAGCTTTCTAGTCTTCTAACCCCCCATTTTTAGTGGAAAAATCCAAGACACAGACATATGGATCTGGAAGCTAATGCAGTTCCAGAGCCTGCCAAGCTCCTGGCAGACACCTCAGGTCTTCTGTCAGATGATTTTGGACCTATTTTTTTTCCACCAGTGAGTTACTTCTCAGTCCTTTGGAGTCCTTGCTGTTCTTCAGTTTAGGGAAGATGCACTGCAACCTCGGGTAGTCATCAAGAAGTCAATGGATTTATATCAGCTGGAAATCTCTTGGCAGTTAAAATAGTGCTGGGTTCTAGGAGGATGGGAAGACCTTGAACTCTTTGTCTGGGGTGTCTGTACCTCCCATCACCACAACCTGGCTGCAGGCAGAAGCCCAAACTCTGTCTGCCTCACCTCTGTGTGTAAAGTGGGGATGCCAGCAGTGGGAGCCTGGTCGAAGTGCTTTGAGGACCTGAGATGGAAGGATCTACACCTTGTCCGTGTGTTTGTCAAAACCTTGTTCATGTTCTTTCACCAATAATATTGCTGTACTTAACACTAAACAAGCAATGCATGTGTATTGTGGCTAACCATTTATGTAATAATGAAGTCATTAGTTTACCATCTTGAGCCTGGCAATGCCAGCCAACAAGAGTTTTGAAAGCAAATGGTGTCCTTCCCCACTTCAGTGAGCATTGTCCTTCCTCCTGTCCTTGCCCACAAATAGGAGGAACTCCTAATCTCTGTTCTTGATAATGCCTTTTACCATCTCTCAGTCCAGGACTCTATTATCCACTCATAAGAATAGATCTGGGAATTATTTCAGGAGTCCACCCCCTTGTACCCAGTAGGATATTTTTGGCCGAGTTCACCTATTCAGTTTGTAAAAGTCTTTAACATGGGAAATTCCACAGGCTCCCTAGGCAAACCTGCACAGGGTTATCTCTACCATTGGAAAAAGCCTTCCCTAATGCTTAAATTAGTACTTCGTTGCTGAAGGTTAAGCCCATAAGTTCCTGTTCTATGCACTGTCAATGTGGAGAACAAATCAGTTCATTTCTATTTGCAGCAACCTTTGATGTGTTTGCTGACCTCAGAGAAAATCTGATCACCAGTCTCTCACAGGTCCAGACCTTTGATTATTCTGTCCTTGTCAAAGTATTCCCTTCAGTTAGCTGAAGTTTTTGTTCCAAGTGCAGATGGCGCAGATTTGGTTTTTTTTGGTGTCAATACTTTGTTAGATACATGTAAGTTCAACTGAGGCACATGTTTGGTTGACTGAAGTAGCTCATGAGTCTTGAAAACTTTCGGTTATGTACTTGGTGCTATCAGTCATGTTGCCATTCCGTTGATTTCTTATGTCCTTATTTTACAGTCTTGAAGCCCTAAGAAATCAAGTTCTTATTTTTGAAGGTTAAAGCTTCCAAGAGTATCAGTGATCACTTGTTTTGTTTCCTTTAGAGATAAATGCTGTTTGCTTTCAAGTGTCAGATGACTGCAGGTGATCAGCAAGGGCATAACAATGCATGCATAGAAATCATTGGTATGGGGGGGAAGTCTAAATGTCAAAAACAAGGCAATCACACAATCCAGTAAACCCTTGACTCTCCTTTAATGTCCGTGGTAGTTGGACATTATCTGACCTGTTCCCCATGGGATTTACTTGTATGGCTGCTTTGGTTCCCAGGCCTTTTGCACAGTAATTTTCTATCTCTGTTTGGCAGTTTACAGTGGATTACCTGCAAGATCTATGCAAAAAATAAGTCTAAAAAAGCAAGCTCATTAACATTCAACTGAAGGGTGAATTCACGGTCTTTTAGGGACTGAAGAGTGAAAAAGGGTTAAACCCACCCTTCCTTTTGTCCCCAAAGTCCCTTCCTTTTCTAAAGTAAATAATTGCTGTTCATATTCTGTAGCTTGACTCTAACCCCCTTTCCTTGAGAAGCACTTCTCTTCATCCTCAAAGTTTCCAGCAGGAAAAAACCCAAGATAGTTTAAGTTATTCTGATCGGGATCTGTCAGTTGGGATAATTACTGTTATGTAAGTTCTTCAAAATGGACAAGATCTGGTAACGTTTATTGTTAGATGTTTATGAAATGGGGTAGTAGGACCAAGAATATATTGTTAGATAAGATTTTTTGAACAGCAAATTTAGCCATAATTACAAATATTTTTTCCCTGTATTTTTTTTTTTTTTTGCTTTTCTGGAAGTGAATGTTTTAACAATAAGCATACATTTTTAAATAATACCACAAAGAATACTGATGTGTATGTGGAGTTGCACTTAAGTCATTTGCCAGACTATGCTGGTTGTAAATGACTCCCTGTCACTTAAAAAAGCTGCTTTTCTACATCCTACAATAAAATAATTCACAAGGTCACAGAACATTTGCAAATACTCACAGGGCACCATTCATACAGATTGGCAGGTGAAGAACGAGTCATAAATAATTACAGAGTCTTTTCTTTGCCTTTGGTGAGTTTGGGATCAGGACATGGTAGCTAGTTGGCAAGTGAAAGCTGAGCTAAAAATATTTGCATAAACGATCTGTTTCATGGCCATGAATGCTGAATACACTGGGAATCTTTATAGCCTCTTTGAAGACCATTTCAAGCATATACGGATAGATTATTTAGGTAAATAATGTGCAGCGAGCAATTTGACAAGATACAGGTTTTGCTGCTCTAAAAGGCAAGTGCTTAAGTATCTTTGTAATGTGCAGATGAGAAATCTTGACTTAGTTATCATACGAAGTTTGGAAGAGTGAGGCTTGCTGAACCTCTGGGAAGTCTTGCAAATCATCTGTAATAGGGGCGTGCCATGACACTGATAAAAAGAAGACATCGACACATCCAGGTGCATTTATAAAGTGCTTTTACAAGGACTGAGGTTTCACTTGACAGAAATGAGGGGGATTTACTTGGGCAGAGGAGAACCAGGGGTTTTCTTCTTGTCTCCCTGGCAAAACAATTAGGTCAGAGGCAACAGCTGAGTAAGCTTAGGGATGGCCAAAACCCAGTTGCATTCTCCTTATTTACTTGCCTAATTTAGCTACAGCTAGTGGGTATTTTGGTGCTAGCATGGGAGAGGTGAAGGCTCTGAAATGCATGCAGGTTCCGCACTCTCAGTAGGACAGCTGAATTTTAAGTATGAGGGAGGTGCCTTGCTGAATACTGGGGACTGGCAGTCCTGGCGTATGGGGAGGTGACTTGGAAAGAGCCCTTGTAGCAATGCTGAAAACGAGTGGCTGCTGTTTAGTCAGCATTTATCTGCAAACCTTGAAGAACTCTCATATTTATTCTGATTTTTCTTATTTTGAATCCTGCTTTTGCTAAGATGATGGTTTTCAAGAGCGGTCAATAATAGATACATTGGTTAGAGGGCTGCTTTCTTTAATGCTTTTTAGGAATGATGAGAGTAAACAGATGGATGTGAAGAAAGTTGTCTATAAGCTTCAAAGTTCTGCTTAGTCTGTAAGAAGCAAATCTGCAGATTGGAGCTGGAATTAATCAGTGATTTTTTTAATTCTTTTCTTGTGCGCAGTTCCCATAGGCAGACTGTTCTTGGCATGCGACAATGGCTCTGGTATTCCTTTGGGATAATTTTGCTGTTGTTGTTTGGGAATTAAATCTGCTGTACCAGTAATTCACTTCTAAATATGAAATTTCAAAGAATATCATAATTTCTCAGCCTGTTGCTATTGGGAGCTTGAAGAACGATTGAATGTGAAGTTTTATTAACTGTAGCCCTGGCAATTTCAAAGATACTGGTTGTGGTGAAAGCTTTTCTGACAGTTCTTTTTCATAATGGCCTGAATACGTCCAAGACAGCGTGATCTATAGCTTTTAATCAGCTAATGGATTGAGCCTCACAGTGAAACTTGGCTGTATTCAGACAGGTTAGAACAGAAAGGATTTTGCAATTTTACACTTTTCAGACTGAGGCAAGTTTCTGAGGGAAGCAGCAGCGTTGTTCCTGGCTGCTGGTGAATGACAAAGCGATGTTATAACTCAGAGTAAAAGGTTGCGTTTAGCTCAGCTTCCCTGAAGCCTTTGTAATGGCCTTTGCCCTTGTCCTGTTTAAGGATTTGGGATCTTTATATTGCTGTGTTTTGGTCTGGGTGAGAGCAAGTAAAGCAGAGCAGAGGGAGATTACCACAGTTCAAGGATGTATTTCCACTGTAAAACTTTATAATCTGACCTTTTCCACCTGGATTGCAAGTTCAAATAGGCAAAGAAAAGGCCGTATAGAGAAATAGGCAATGGTTGGGATTGCCACATTTTGTCCTGCTTGCTGCTGCAGTGCTGGGGAGGATGTGCTGTCAGGGTGGTCCATTGGTGGGGAGAAGCCAGGTGGCATGGCCAGGGATGAAACCTTCAAGTTCAAACCTAGACATGTGAGGTGTGTGTGCCCCCTGAGACCATTCAGCGAGATATGCATATACGTAGGAGGTCTAAAGTAGTTTACTGGATTCTGGCAAGTTCCCTTGTCAGGATTCCTTTATGTGTTATCTGGGCAACATGATCTAGTTGCAGATGTCCCTGCTCATTGCAGGGGGGTTGGACCAGATTGCTTTTGAAGGTCCCTTCCAACCCAAGCTATTCTATGATTCTGTGTCTGAGAGCTTTCCACAGGTTGCACGTTTCCATATTTAGTTCTTCTGTCAACTGCTTCCTTTTGTCTTTTAGTCCAAAATTCCAAGGGGGGGGGGGGGGGGGGGGAATCTGGGAAATAAAAATCAGGTTGATTTATGTCTTGGGGAGTGGAGTTGCTAAGGGATAGAGAGGAGGAGTCATTCTTATTTGAGCAGAGCAAGATGAAAATTGCCCTGTGAATATGAATTCACCAACTTTAATGTGTGTGTGGTGAAGTTCCCAAGCTCTGCGCCTGTAGTCACAAAGTCTGGTGAGACATCCTTGATTTTTTGTTGGCTTTTTATTTTTCCTCTTTCAAAAAATAAGAAGATGCTTCCTTCAGGGTAGGCCAGCACTGCTGCAGGTATCACCACCTGTGTGCAGGTGATGCTGTTTGCATCCACATTTACTCTGGTGTAGGTTGAAGCTGGCTTGCCTGCCCTTCTCAATTCTGTGCCTGTAGGGTAAAACAGACTCTTTTCCCTTTAAACAGTCTCAGATTTCTTACATGTTAAGTGTTATATCCACACCTGGCATTGCACAATGAAGGCGCTATATTTTTGGTTAAAAAGAGCAGGAGAGAGCGAGCCATTCTTTGGTGATGCTTTTCCCCGCTGCCCCCCAAAAGAGAGGTTTGGGCTGGGTTTTTTGTTTTGTTTTGTTAAGAAGAGGTTTATCAGTCCCTGCAGAGTGGGGTGCTGAGACGACTGTTGCAAGCACAGGCCTGCAGAGCTGCCAGGCACCCAGACACCCCATTTATGTTATAGGGAGTGATGTGGTGTTGCTGGTGGGGCTGGGAGCATCCCAGCCAGCTCCCCTTCCTGCCAGGAGCAAGGCAGCTCTGTGGAGCAGCTCCCCATCCATCCCCGTGTTCAAAACAGGACCAAAGCCACCGGGAGGGCTGTGGCAGGAGTGAAGGAAGAACAGATTCCCAGGGTCTCCCCTCTTCCTGGGGAGCACATGGTGACCCCCGGGTGAAACACACAGTGGTGGGTGCCTTGAGGGCAGTGCTGACCCCAAGCCTGCTCCCAGCCCTGCCCCACACACCCCTTTATTCCAGCAGGGTGATGCAGGAGAAGGGGTCAGTGGCTGGGAGCCACAGTGGTTCAGAGCTCCCCTCTCCCTGTCCTGCCGCTGCACTGGGGTAGGTACCGCAGGCGGGTGTTTAAAGGGATTACTTTACACACTGTTACTACACAAGCTGGAACATGATTCAGCCCTTAATTAAGATGCCATAGTTAGGAGCTGTCTGCAGACAGGCAGCACCGTTTTCCCACATACGGAAGGCTCATACTTCAGCTTTGCAGGGAGACCGCCCAGAACGACAGATTTTAAACTGCCATGGAGAACATGATCTGCAACCAAAGGTAATCTGTGCTTGAGGACAGCAGCAGAGCTATACTGATCCTCACGTCTTACACTTGAAAGGTTTTTTTTTGCAATGATGGGTGGAGGAGGAAAAAGAGGAGAAATAGTCTTGTTCTGCACAGGGCAGGAGTGATTCATAGCCCACCTTCGTTATTGTTGTGACTTAGTGTTTGCCTTGCCCAGGAATTATGTCGTATTGGGTTTGCCGCGTGCAGACATGAAGTGAAGTCACTGTATCAAAGATCTTCAGATCAAGTGGGATGAAAGGAAGCTGGTGGGTGTCAGGTAGAAGGTGGTATTTCTTGTGGCTGCAAGTGGAAGACCCGTGACCAATGGGCACACCAGTGTCACACTCAAAATCTGAAGCAGATCCGATGTGAGCCCTCTCTGCCTTCTGCAAAACTTGTCCATAGAAGAGAAGTGTTTGACAAAGTGGCTCTCTGAGTTTAATGAGAGTGAGCAAGAGTTTATTTTATGGAGGCATTTAAAAGTTGTCCGAGGTTGCATTCTATTGGGTGCAATGGGTGTGTCACTCATTTTGATGAGGTTCCATGAGAATAAGCCTTTGGTCCATTGCTCTTGGTGTAGAGATCATTACTGATCTCAAACGTGGTATGGACCAGGACTGGGTGACCTGAAGGGACACCCTTCAAATGGGAGAACTAGTATTCTTGGGCTAGCTAGCCACCATGTTGGTGGTAAGCCATATGATGGAAAAGTATTGACTTTGTCATCTTATTGCTTGTATCAAAACTGTACCTCAGAAGCTCTGCAGGGTTTGGTGGTGGTGGAGGTAGGGTGGCTGTGTGCCTGGGGAACCTCTTAATGATGGGAAGGTAGCTGGGGACCAGGTCACACCTTGGGTTCAAGGAAGCTTTGGTGCCCCCATATCAATGGTATGCACATGGTGGGATCCTGAGCTGAACCTACACGTTGTCCTGTGAGTTGGAGAGCTGCAGGTTTGGGTAGGAAAGAGTCTGCTAAAATCCCACGTTGTGCAGTGTTGTAGCCACTGCACTCACACTGTGTGAGCATGAACGTCTGGCTGGGCACACAGCTGCTCCCAGCATCTGGGCTCCAGCTCCTTGTTTGTCGTTAGCAGGTCTCCCTCCCATGCTGGATCCTCCCGAGCTCTGTTCGCTTCCCAGAGAGGAAGTAAATCTAGTGAACCAGGGAGCAACCTTGTAGTAGAGCCAAGTGGGATGGAGGGCTGCCAGGAAGCTGCATGGGTGCAGGCTGAGCCTAGCAGATGTGCTCCTGGCCCTTTGACAGTGGGGAAAAAGCTTACTCATGCATCAAGCGGGCAGTATCATCTGCAGCCACCAAGGCTGGTTCGCATGGGGTTGTCTGTGCAGCCTGTCTTGTCTTCTATCTCTGTGCTACAGGCAGATGGACAATAAACCCTCACCCTTCAAGTGCAGTGTCTCTCCTCTCTTCACACACGGCATCTATGGGAGACCACACTGGCAGTCTTGAATATTTGCATTTGGTGGGAGGGGCTGGTTTGGGGTACGAATCCTAAGATGTGTATCAAAGGGATTGCTCTTTTATATGATGTTTCCACAAGTGAAGATTTCAGCAGACCTTCCCATGGCTGGTTGCTGTTGGCTCCAATTGTCCACCAGCAGTTGATGGGAAATCCATTTGCCATGGGAAATAGCAGGGGTGGGATTTTTGCCAGGGCCATAGGAGATCCAAACTCTTCCTCACTGCTCCCAAAACTCCCTTAACACCAGGTGCTTCCCTTCATCAAGATAAATGAGATAGACAGTTTTCCTAGCTCTATTTTTTTGCATATAGGGACCTCATTATTATCCTTGAGCAGCTGTGAGTATGTGTCTGTGTGCATGTGGTTTGCAGACCATCTGCCAGCAGGCAGAACAGGTTTTAGGCAGGCTTTTCAGATCTGAGGTTCAGGTCCTGAACTGATGTAGGTGGGTAACCCACCAGCGTTTCTAATGGGAAGCTGGTGCCTGAAATATCTAGGTGGAAACTGAGCTGCGGGCCAGGGGGGCTGGGGAAGCCTCCAGGGAGTCACAGGGAAGTACCAGGGATGAGCAGAGTCAAATGGCAAGTCCCTTTTGGGTACAGGGTAAGATTGGGCTTGAGTAGATGGCTGTGAGCTCATCCAAACTGCCTACATAATCTCCGGTGCAAACACCTAGATTTGTCCCATTTAAGTTCACACACTTGGCTGCAGCTTTGGAAGGAGGAAGTGAATTTTCTGCCACTGATCCGTGAGAAGAAGTGAGGGTCAAGCCTACCTCTGGAGATGGACGTCTCTTTCACTGGGTTTCAAGGTAGCATGTGGAAAACCAGCACTCTCCTCCAGCCATTGTCCTGCTCAGGCCATGGGGAGGCTCTGTCTCCCAGAAGGTGCTCTCTGGGGGAGGTGGGGCTGTGGTGGAACTGGTGCCTTGGGGTTTCACCCACGGGTGGGAGAGGGGCTGTGGTGGATGTGGGTTTTGTTAGCCTGCCCTCCCTGAGGGCTCAGGAGGAAGACAGAAGCCTGAGCCTGATGGAGGAAGGAGGAGCAATTATTAGAAGTACAGTTAATCTTTCTTTAATTAGAAGACATGCTAAATTAAAAGACCCAGGAGTGATCCCACAGATGTCAGCTTACTGAAAGATAATAATTGGTGTGAGAATCTAATGTTTTGCTAAGCTTCATCTCTGTGTTTGATGGCATTGTTATGTATGTGCGTGCTTTGTTTAAACTGAGAGAAACTTGACCCAAATAGACAGCTCAAGCTTTGTGTTCTGTCTTCTTCAGGACTGGCATTGGACAGTTTTTCTTAAGCAATAATGCCCATGATGATTATAACCATAGTAAGCATCATAATTCTCTATTGTCTATAATCTTGGAGAAAATAGCAGCCAGCTTTAGAAACCTTCAGAGAACAAATGTCTTTATGATGGCAACTGTGGACTTCAACTTTTGACAGCAGCGCTTGTGGGTAAACTTCCAAGAGGATAAACCTGAGCTGTGGGAGGCAGGACATTGCACAGAGCAGGCAGAGCCTCACTTAGGGTATCACACAGCAGAGATATCTCTGCTCTTCTCAGCAGCAGGTAGGAAAATCTGCCATCTCCTTTCCAAAGTACAGCAAGTTTTATTCCTATTCTGGGTTGTTCTAGGAAATTCCCCTTTTGCTTTGGGAGTGGGGGCTGGCTGTTAAATCCAGGCTGTGTCAAATCCTGTGTCAGTCCTGCAGTCCCCATCCAGTTGCCCCTCCACATCCCTTGCTGTGGGACCCCGGCATGGATCTGAGCTCATTCCATGTTGAGTGCACAGCAAAAGGCAAGCACTGGCTCCTGGCCTGGGGACTTGCCTTTTATATTGTCGTGGTTTAAACCACGTATGTAAATGTAAAATTTAAGCCACCAATTTTTTTGAGTGTAGCAAAGGATCTGTACTTTCCTTAGTTAATAGGAAACAGCAGCTCTTGCTTTATGGGACATCAGTGTTGGTGAGGGTGTGCCTTAAGCAGGAAGAAATCCTCTTTCATGCACAAAAGGAGGGTCCCTCTGAGCACCCTTAGAGAAAACAGGAGAAGCACTTCTACTTCTGTTGAGGGAAGAGCACGAGGGTGGAAAGACGATGATGTTCATGCCTGAGGATAGCTCAGGGTGCTGGGTAAGTTACAGCTGGTGATGCCTTCAGCCTGAGTATTCTGCAGAAATAAAGGTTGTGGCACATGAGAAAGAAGCTTATGGATTTTCATGGGCCTTTGGATTTTGACTTGAAAGCGCTTTCTATTACAGTCTGAACCTGAGCAACAGCATTAGAACAAATGAAAGTAATCATGGCAATTTTATCGATGTAGACCTAGTTACAAGGAAATAGACTGTTCTTTTGAAACCGGTTTTCCAATACAGTAACACAGTCAACCCAGTGCTTTTCTGACTTAAACCCATTTTATACTAATGTTCGTATCAACTGTGATGGAATTATTCCCAGTTTACATTGGTAAGTGAGAGGAAAATCAATTGCAGGGTACCGACCTTGAAATGCACTAATTACTTGCTGTGTGCCAAGCTGGGTGCACCTAAAAGCTGGTCTCTGTGTCCCACAGAGCTTTCTTCCTTCCCTCTACTCCTGCATGGTGGCTGGGGATGCCTGTGGTTTAACTGCTCAAACAGGCAGCAAAGTTTTCCTGCCCTTTCAGATAAGATCTCATTGAGATCCTGACTCTGGAACCCTTTTGACAGTCACCACTGTAGCAGAGAAAGGGCAGGAACTGCTTTCCCAGGCATTGGCATGTCCAGGCCCCACATCCCAGGGGAAAGAAAAATCTAGAAGATGCTGTTGGTGCCTTCCATTTGTTGTGCAGACCTGGTGAGAGATGCTGGAAGATGCAGCCCCTGAGAGGAGAGTCCCTGGCAGAGCCTAGAGCCTGGGCCGGAGGTTGGTGAGTGGTCCCACAGCCACTGCAAAGTGGCACTGGAAAACTGGGAGCCTCCCAGCACCTCATCCCCACCTCAGAAGCACCACCCCATTGTACAGCTCTGGCCAGCATATGTGCGTTCCTCACCATCCCACTACCCCCATGTGTATTGTTTTATTTTTCCCAGAGATAGGGAAAATAGCTGACATTTTTAGTGTTTTTTCTTAGAGTTGCTCTGAATCTCACTGCAGTGTGAAGTGAAACCTGAGGTTGTACCCAGTGTTATGCAGATAGTTAACCCTTTTCTCACATGCCTGTTTTCGTGTGTGGCGTATCTTCAGTTCGCAGAAAGGTGTTTTTTCTCTCTGCATTCAGGGGCTTATGGTCTGGCTCAGACATAGGATTAGGTACAAGGAAAAAGAGATCAAGATATTGATTCAGCAAAGCACTGGCATTTAATCCTGCACTGCCCCTTAATAACAATAACACTGGTAGTGTGACTATAATCAGTATTTACCATCTGCAGTTTAAGTGCGTGCTTTTATGCTTGCCTGAGTTGGAGCCCGGTTTTCTGTGTATGTAGCAGAAGGGGGGAGAGGAGTGCTGGTGGAGCAGCAAATAGTACAGATGCTCTCTTATCAGGACCTTTACATCCATGTGCTTGCACTGATGTGGGTACATCTGCCTTACACCCAGGCAGCCGGGTGGCTCTGACAGCAGCACATCATCCTGCTGAGGATGACGCGGTGGTTTCAGGATGCTCTGCTCGGTGATGGGAATCATGCACCTTGCTGAGGGGGCTGCCCATTCCGCCTTCTGTGCTTGCAGAAGTGGTTTGCTTTTGCTTTTGCACTGCCACATGCTGTGGCGGTAGATCTGAGGCACAGAGCAAAAGCATTCCAGAAAATGAATGGCAGCATTTTTTTTAAGAAAGCCTTCAAGAAAAAATGTTATCAGCCTTTAGAACAAGAGCTGCATTCACCTTGTGTTTATAGCAAAGGCTGCTCCAGTATCTGGAAGGTATGTCTTCCCTTTTCATTTCAAATGCAAGGAAGTCCTATTTTGTGTGGCAGTTGAGAAAGAAAACCACAGAAGCTTCCTCTTCTTTCAATGCACTCTGCCCAAAACACACTTTGAGGAAATACTTGTTCCTGCCTGAGAAAGGAGACTGCTGTGTGCTCTGCAGTTCATAGCTGCTGCACAAAACACGAGGCTAGATCATTTTGCAAGTTGTCCTAATGCAATCGTCAGTAGTCCTAAAATGAAGGAAATTAGGAGGCTAAATAATGTTGAGTAGCTGATAACAGTAATTTAAAGAAGACATGCCAATAAGCAAGTTATTCTCAAAACCAGCTCATTAAGATACTGTTAATCCCACTACTTTCAGGAGTGTCAGCCTGCAACTTCTAGCTCTTTGTGTCATTCATTCAGCCTTGTCATATCAATTTAAAACATTGGTTACCTGCTTAAAAACATTCACATTCATAGCTTTTCCTCTTGTGCTCTTCCCTGGGAGATGACTGGGGGGTTTCTGCTGAGCAAAATAAACTTTCAGGTTTTTACGTGTTTAGGGAGGCAGCTGCTGGCCCGGCTTTCACCAGCAGCACTGAACAAAAGAATTAATGGGTAAATTAGTCTATTTTATCTGGTAGGCAAAGGCTGTTTATCTGACTTTTGACTAGAGCCCTGACTCACTGTCAATTTTATTTTAGTCTTTCAGCATTTCACGTTCAGTGAAAAGTCCAGTGTTAAATGACATAAACCCAACATCTCCTTTTCCAGTCAGCCATGCGATTCGATCAATTGTTTGTATGTTTCTGTGCAAATGTCAACATTATGAATTGATGGTGCTTGGCTTGTCCGTGACTGATGATGATTGATGTGTTTTGGCGCACCATATTTGTTCATAATTCATGAACTTGCCTTTCTGCCTGGGTTCATATGTGGCCGGAGCTTACAGCTGTGTAAATCAAGGCAGCACTTGAGCATTCGCGGTCCCTGCTGACCTTAGAGTCTTTCTGTTAAAGGCGAGTTAAGATTGTCTCGTCTCATTTTCAGATGTGATGTTTGCATCACAGTGGGGCAGCGAAAGGTGCTCGTGGTGGAGACATGGCTTGTGATTGCTAACATCCTCGCATTTGAATGTGTACGCAGCCCAGCTGGCAGAGCGGTTGAAGGCAATGTTGGACACAGATGAGAACAGAGAGCATGCTGCTGGTCTCTGCTTTCTGACAGACAGATCTGCAGCATGTTTTATACATAGACTGTACACAAGGGCGCTCGGCAGTGAAAGAAATAAATGTTTCAGCATGACAGAGCCCATTTTTGCTCTCATTCTCGTTGCAAGATCTATGCTCATGGTAAGCCCTGGTTTTAGCAGGGCTTTTTTGCTTTTGACCTAGCTAGTGACCTTCAGAGTGCCCTAATCCACACAGTACGGTCTCTGGACAATATTCTGGCCAAATTACTCATCACGGCCATACAGTCCCCGAAAGGCTTGAAATGATGCATTAAGCAATGTAGTAGCATCTGCCACATGTGGTTACTCCTCTTGGGGATGTTTGCACCCAGGCAGCTCTTTGTTTTGCTTTGTGCTTTGGGAGGACAGGGATATGTGTGTGCATGTGAGCAAGAGAAAAGTGCACGTTGATTGCGTTTGCATGGATGGATTTAAAGAGGTGTACCTGGTGTAAGACCTGCAGCGTTGACCTGGCAGAGCCTTTAAGCTTCGTAAGGTGTGAATAATGTTGGAGAATTTAAGGAGGCTCCTTAAGTGTCTTCCTGAGCAACTGCCCAACTACTTAGCAGCTTTTGGGTTTTGAGTGAGATCTGTGGGTGTTGGAAGCAGTGGAAGTGAAAGAGTGTTTCTTGTGTAGCCTCCAACAAGCACAATCATGGCAAAAGGTTGGTTAGATATTTGTAGTAAGGACTCCATCCTGCAGATATCCTGAAGGTAGCCCTGCTGGAGCCTGCTGCTCTGCTTGTTCGATGTGCCCAGGTCAGGAGAAGCCTGCAGTGGAGGAGGAGTGCAGCACCCATGCAGCCCATGCCTCATAGATGCCCATGCACTCAGCTGTGCAGCCTGGCTCCATATCTTGTGCACGGCAGAGTGGGGAAGGGGAGGGTAAAGCCGCTGAAACCATCTCAGCCAGGGTGAGCTTTTGCTGTCATGGCATGCAAGAGTGTTGCTTGTGATGATGAAGGTGCTTTACCCTCCAGGTTCATGTCAAGGTGGTGGGGTGACCTCCGCGTCACATTGTGAAGGCTGAACTCGCATTGCTGCAGACTACATGAAAGGGCTGTTGCAGTGCTTGGGGGGATGCAAGCACTTGTGCTGTGTAATGTAACAGTTACATGCGTATGCAGACAACTTGGTGTAAATGTGAAGTCTTGTGTGCAACCACCTCTTTAAGCACCGTTACTATTAATTAGTAAGGAGGGTAATAGCACTGAGGGTGCTTGACCTGAAAGAAAAGGAAGGTGCGGTCTTCTGTACGTTGGTAAATTCATGCAAAGATTACTGCAGAATTTAAATATGTCCATAGTGATAGGGTTATATTTGTGAAGAGGAAGATTTGCCTTAGCAAAGTCACACCTGGAGCACAGGTGGGTTTTAATTGAAACATCGTGCTGTGATAAATTGCTGTGGTTTTGAATTGTACCTGGGGAACAACACTGAAAATAGCCCATCTACCAGCCAAGCCTAGGTGCTACCATGACTGTTGCTGATTTTATTATAATATTATCCAGAAGGTCCTGCTGTTGCTGGTTGCATTATGGTAGGCACATTTTTTGCTTTGAGATAGACTAGCTCCTTTCCCAGCAAGCCCCATATCCTGTGGGTAGATGTGGGGTGGGAGAACACTTGACATTGGAAGTTCACACAGATGCTTTGTCCCAGGCCCCTTGAGGAGTTTCTAGAAGTGGACCCCAGTCTTCCCCATTTCAATCTAGTGCCTGAAGACTGAGATGAAATTTGTTACTGACAAAGCAAAATTATAATGACTCAGGGAAAAGCATGACATTTCTAACCCTGACAGATGAAATGTGGTGGTTGTCAGGATCCAGGGCTTGCTATTTCCTTGAGTATAAAGAACCTGAATGGGTCCCTTGCTGAGATTAACACCTCCAAATCAACCTGGTGTACATCAGGAGGGAATACACAGATTGTCAGTTATCCTTGCTGAGATTACACCTCCGAATGAATCTGATGTACAGCAGGAAAAAATACATCGATTGCTAATTATTCTAGAATGGAGACAATATTTCAAATCCTCTTTGGATTTGGAACAGTATCCAAATAATTAGTGGAATGTTTCTGGATCTCTGCAGCCCTCCTGGAGAGTGAGGAATAGCAAAACAACCCTCTGTCAGGGTTCAAGATAGTAGAACCTCTGCACTGGTGTGTTTGGCTGGGCAGAAACCTCAGTTTAGCCCTTTGTCTCTCCAGTAGCTGCAGTTCCAGTGGCAGGCAATATGAGATACCTGTGGGAGATGCTGTCATACAGAAATGTCTAGGAGGGAGGGAGGCGAATAAGAACTGTGTTTCTTCTTATTTAGCTAAGGGAGAGGGAAATACTTTTTTACAAGGTTATGCCACTTTCCTCAGTATTTGAATTTTCTTCCAAGAGAGTGAGTTTTGAAACTCAGGGTAGCTCCATCAAGAGTTGGGAAATCTGGAGCCGAAAGGAAAATTTTAACTGTCTGTCTGTAAGTGCAGTTCTTTGCGCAGGGACCATCAGGGTGACCTGCTTCCTTCCTCTGTCTTGGTGGGACAACTTCCTTGAGTGCAGGCGGCATTGCCGCTGAATTCCTTCTCAGTATATGTTCCTTTGTATTATCATAATCTTGGAAAAAAAAGAAGGAAAGAATGAAGATGGGGCAAAAACTGCTGGCTAACCCAGCCACGGTTAATGCATCATTGGAATTTGTGTCAACAAGCTGAGTGATTCTGAGGTTACATTGTAGTCCATCGTGGAGATATTTAAAACCTCGTCAGTGGCAATGCTGGGAGAAATAAATGGTTTAGAAAACAGAATATAGATTCATTTCGCATGGAGTAGGTGCAAGCCATGTGGAGTCCAGATGTTCCTGGTGCCTTCCGAAAAGGTAACAATCCAGAGCCACTAAAGGAGGAATTTCAGACTAAACAAATGAGAAAAATATGTGGCTGAACACAACAGAGCTTTTCAGCACAGCAGTCTCTCCTGCCTCTCACCTCCTCACCATTGCCCCATTTCATTGCCTTCTGTGGGAATTTTTTAATGTAGAGTAGCAAAAAGCACACCTTGATAGGCAGAATAGTGTCTCAGCATCTGTATGCAGCCTGAAGTTAACAAACAAGGCAAGGTGCTCCATTTTGGGGGCTAACAAATAGAAAATGTTCAATAGGTGGAAATAAAGAGAATGAATAGAAAACATAAAACATTTTAAAAAATCTGTGATTTCCCCCCCTTGTTTCTTTCAGCATAGGCCTCAATATTTCCTCTTAAGATCCTCTGTGCTGAATTGTAACTTTTTATCAATAATACATAATTTGCATTTGCAGCACATTACCTCATTTGCATTTTACTTGTCAAGCAACTTGAATACAAAGAGGTAGAGGCCCCAGCTCTGCAAACATCTATATGTATGAGTAACAGTTCAATTAAGCAAAGATATACATATGCATATGTTTTCAGGGCGGAAGCCTGTGTGTTCCTCTTGAGGTAATTTTGGAAGTTTAGGGTTTATTCAGGTTGAGAATTGAGTTCACGTCTCTCAATAGATAGAACGCTCTAAAAGCCATTCTTCATGAAAATACAATGTCTTCCATGTGTTTGCAGGGAAGGCAGGGTTCCTGGTAATTTAAGCTGTTTTTCTGTACATGAAGAAGAAACAAAGGATGAGGGAAATATCTGTGACAGGTAGTGTTTAGACATTCAGGACTATGTTCCTCAAAACCGTACACCAATATTGCCTAGTCATGCACCAGCTGCATTTTCATGCTAAAATTATTAGATCCTTAAACTCTGTGTTACCTCTCTTTGGGTTATCTGTGCCAGCAGAAGACCCATGGAAGTGTGGACATAAAGGCAAATTGTGTCTGTTGTCACGATAATTATTTTGCTTAAGGTGGACAAGGGGAAGAAAGAGAAGTTTAATTGTAAAATTGTTCTTTAGTCGATTGAGATTGTCTAAGTGTTAGGAAAGGGCCACTTTTGTAAGCTGCTTTTCTAGCTGTGTGGTAGGCAGATGTTCCCATTGCACACCTGCTCTAGGAGGGTGTCTAGTGTGCGATTGTGCCTTGTAGCATGCCCCTCCTTTCCCTGACTTTCATCTGAGGGATGGATAAACCTCATCTGCAGAAAAAAGGGTGAGGTCTCCTTGTAAGAGAAGTAGCCCCAGGTATGAAGCCAGCAGCCTCCATCTCCCCTGAGTTTGTGCAATGGAGTGGGTATAACTGCAGTATCTTTTTCTCAGGTTCACCTTCTCAAAATTAAGCGAGGAAATTGGTTTTCTTGAGGCACGCTCCTGGCGTTTACCCTCATTAAGACTTCCTGCTAATGTGATTGCTCAGCAGTATTTTGCCTTTGCAGATTACAAAGCTAATGGGTGAAGGCTGCAGCTAATGAATGACCTCCTCAGTCCTTCTGTGAGCTGCGAAAAACACTGCTCAACTTGGAGGATTTGGCCTCGCTTGCAGCATTTTGCGCTTCTGGATAGCTCTTGGTTTGGATGTTGAAGAAGCGCAGGTAACACAGGCCAACCTCATCCCTGGTGTAATGACACGTGTGGTCAGGAGGAAATGGCCTTGGACCAACAAAAGCTGGCAGTCACAGCCAGCGTGGTGGCTACCTACTGAGAGGGTCAAGTCATCAGCAGAGGTGCTTTCCCTGCACCAGCTGCCCTGGTGCACCTTGCCAAAAATGACAGATGCCTGCAGAGCTATCAATTGCCCAGCTCATCTGCCTGCTCCCTGTCCCACTCTGGTTGCAGAACCTGGCCATGTGCGTGGCTGGGCGGCTCCATCTCCAGCCACAGAGCTGCCGTAAGCAGATGGAGAGAGGCTGGTGTGGTTGAGTTGTTGGAGGCACAGCTGGAAACAGGAGAGGATGTGCGTCCCGCTGGTCTCAGACAGGGAAGGATAAAAAACATCTGGAGTATTCAGTCTTGCACACTGTCGAAGGTGCAAAAAGGCTAGAGATGAGGGCAGTTCTCTCCAGCTCATGTTCCTTTTTGTTCTCTGAATGAGATAGAAAACAGCAGAAGAAAGTAAGGTAGCATAAAACATGCAGGTCAAAGTGCGTCGTCTAGAAAACAAAATAAAGAGTTTTCAAAGAGATGCTTTCTGAGGTTTAAAATTGCTTTTTCATGTGTGCGTGCTGCTTTATCAAGATGCTTTGAATTTCAAGCTGAAATTTAAGTTATGTTCCTCGTCTGCTTAAGCAAGGTGTTGTTTTGTTCCTACTTTCAAAGCTGTTGGTGTCAGGTTTGGCTTTTTTGATGTCCCCATCCATATGTGCCAGCATTGCAGCAGCACCTGGCTTTTTTCTTTTACCCCAGGCCTTGAAATCAACCGCTTTTCTGACAATCAGGCTGTTTGTTTACTACATTCATGTTCCAAAAGCATCCGTAAGGGGGCTATTGTGGTGTAAGCAGTCTCAAACCCACCTCATTTTGGTCTGGAAGCATTTACCATCTTAAGGTTATGAAGCCTTACATTTTCACTTGGTCTGTTTCTGGTATAGGCTGAGGGTGCCTTCTGCTACACATGGAAATACATGGAAGATGATCAGAAGGGCAGTTTAATATATCTGTCACCTTTGGGACTGTGAGTGGGGCCCTGTTTTCTGTGTTAGTGGTATTCGGGGAAAGAACTTCCGTTATGACATTTTGTTTCTTGTCTTGCACCTTCTCACATTTTCGTCAGCTGTTCACCAGTTGTTTCACTGAGGTGAAGTTTATGCTACTGATCATGTGAGAAGGTCAGAGAGAACCATTAAAAGACTGAAGAATTGCCACTGAGGACGTATATCAATCTAGATTCAGTCACCCCTGCTTCTGACCTCAAATAAATGTGAGATTTTGGGTGTATGGACCCATGTGCAGTTCTTCAGGTGTTAAAAATTTACTGCAGCAGTGCCATAATGTTCATCACCCTGTGCTGCTGGTGAACCTCACCCTTGAAATGCGTGCTCTTTGTGCTTTGTAAAGCTCCTCTTAAATAACTTGTAATAATGCAAAGGTTTTAACCTGGGGTTAGGAGTGAGCAAGCTTCTCCAGAGGGTTTTAGCAGTAGGGCTGGGAAAGGTGATTCAAGAAAATGAATTTATAGTTGTCAGACAGTGCTAATCATGGTGATAGTAAAAGACAGCACTTGCCCTTGGAGATTTAGTGGTGGAGAGAGCAAACTGAAGGCTCCCAACCGTCTTGCTGTCAGGGTCCTTAGAGACACCAGGCAAATCTTTGCTCAGTACAGCAAAAAAGAAGCTCTTGGTCATCAACCGTCCCGAGTTCTCCGGGGCTTTGTGCTGCCTATTAGAGAACAGAACCTGCGCAGTGGCTCAGATAGGCTATTTAATGAGGTGTCCCTCTAATGAGGGGTTATCATTTTAAAGCTGAGCGAATAAAGGGTGAGGTGTAGTTTCAGATGCTTCCTTTTTGGGCTTTACTGGGTGTTCAGCTGCCCTACTTAAGGTAAACAAAGCTCTGGCATTGCAAGGCAGTGTTTCACAAAAGCAGATTTGTCCTGTGTTTCCATATTCTCTGGAATATTACCTGGTACAGATGGAAAAACTGGGTCGTCTTTTCTCCTCCCAGGAGAAGGTACTGCTATGTGGATGTTCAGCCAGAGAAAAGGTGGCTGACTGTATGTTGGCAACACATCGATGTGAAGCCATCCATCTCAGTGACAGGAGGACAAGGAAACGCAGCGGGTGTTTTGGGTTTAGTTTTCTTTCCTTGTTATTGTTTCTCTCTAGAATCAGGGACTAATCACTGTAATCTTCTGTTATTTCTGCTTTCCTTCCAACTTTCCAGGTCTCTGTCAGTTTGGTAAAAAAACCAACCTAGCAGTGGAATAAAACCATGTGTGGTAGTGCAGACGTATAAGAGAACAAAATTGCAAGTGCAGCAATAGATTTAATCCGGCAATCCCTAATTTTAGAATCCTTGACTTTGTGACTCTAACTTTCCTTTGGTGTGGTTTGGGCATACAGTTAACTAGGCTGTTCCAAAAAATTACGTTTTCTGATTGAGTCATGTGTGGAATAGTTCGTAACTTAAGTGAATTATCAACCCAAAAGTAACAATTTGTCTCTGCATTTTTGTTCCCTATATATTGGTGAGTCTACTCATTTTCCTGTTTTTTGTTTTTTGTCTTTTTTTTTTTTTTAGGATTCTTTGGTATTTATTTAGTGTGTATGTTAAAATTTGTGCAGTTTTTTGACAGCTGTGTAATACTGGGCTGTGAGGTTTGATTTTAGTCCAGGTCATGCTCATGCTGGTAACTTAAACAGTAGTGGATTGCTAGGAGTTGCAGTATATTATAAGGTATAGACTGCCTTTGCCATTTAAGGGGACTTACATTGCTTTAAACATTCACTCCTTTTTTAAAATATGTCTTCATAGTTTGCAGCCTTACAATAAAGGCAGATAGTATGTGCATGTAAAACATTTATAGAAACATTAAAATTGTAACAACAGAAAACAGGAATCCCTTCACATCGCATCTCATTTCTAGTTAGTAAGTTCCTCTTCTCTTAAGCTATGACTTTTAAGTATCCACCAGTTTTGTAGCACAGCTCTATAAAACCTTTAGTTGAATGAAGATCAGTTATATGAGGGGACTGATTTATTGCTGATCCCCCGAGTGCTTGCTTGTGGGCAGTTTTGCTGTCAATATCATTTCCAAGGGTGCTGTATTTTTGCATGTGGAAGAGCACAGCAGCAGCTTGCACTTTCTGGAGACAAGGCATAGCGCAGGCTGAAGCTGTGTTGGTGCTGTGGAGTCCTGCTGGTGTGGCTGTCAGCAGCGAGTTGCCTCCTCCAGCTGGTAAAGCCTAACCAGCAAAAAGCCCAGAGTCTAGATGGTGCTACACAAGCAAAATTTCTGCCTTTTGGTGTCTGTATTGCTGCAGCCAGGATCTAATGATGCTGCTTTTCAGCTGCCTGTGTAGCTGAAGAAGAGGAGAAACTACTCCAAAAAGCCACTTCTGCTTCCAAAACTTCCATTGTCATCTCCACTCTCTCCAGTTTTTTTTCCTCTTGTCTTCTTCGGATCAAGTTGCATCCCTACCATGTTTTCCAAATGCTTCCACACCTTTTTCTGAGTAGCCCTGTAGATAAGATACAGCTTTGAAGTAAATCCTTGCATCTCTTATCAACTCATTTTGTGCTAGATCCAGGATTTTCTGATACATTTGCTTCTAATAGTTTTTGTCTATCTATGCCCTTCACGGATTTACAGCTTTCCTGACTTGATATACAGACAAGAGTAGTATCTTGAGTTGAAGACTTGTAGTCTTCAAGAGTTAGAGCCGTAGATAATATTTTTATTGGATGAATCCTATTTCACTCTAAGGAGTGTGACCAGCAGGTCGAAGGAGGTGATCCTGCCCCTCTACTCTGCTCTTGTGAGACCTCACCTGGAGTATTGTGTGCAGTTCTGACGTCCTCAACATAAAAAAGACACGGAACTGTTGGAACAAGTCCAGAGGAGGGCCACGAGGATGATCAGGGGACTGGAGCACCTCCCGTATGAAGACAGGCTGAGGAAGTTGGGGCTGTTCAGCCTGGAGAAGAGAAGGCTGCATGGAGACCTCATAGCAGCCTTACAGTACCTGAAGGGGGCCTATAGGGATGCTGGGGAGGGACTCTTCATGGGGGTCTGTAGCAGCAGGACAAGGGGTAATGGGTTCAAACTGAAAGAGGGGAAGTTCAGGTTAGATGTTAGGGTAAGGGTGGTGAGGCACTGGAATGGGTTGCCCAAGGAAGCTGTGAATGCTGCATCCCTGGCAGTGTTCAAGGCCAGGTTGAACAGAGCCTTGAGTGGCATGGTTTAGTGTGAGGTGTCCCTGCCCGTGGCAGGGGGGTTGGAACTACATGATATCAAGGTCCTTTCCAACCCTAACTATTCTATGATTCTATTTAAGATGCTAAGCACATATATCCTCTTTTCAGTTGGTGAAAATTATCCTAGTTGACTGTAATTTACAGACAATTACTGTATAAACTGCATCAGTTCTGCTAAGATGGAAATTATGTTTTAAGTACATTTTTTCCTCTGTAGTAGGCTGCTAACTCCATCTTCCTCCAGTGCTGGATCCAACTGTTGGCCTTTGTCAGTCTGGTGTGTTGGGTAGGATACACTTGGAAGACTTGGGGACATCAACAATGATGTTGAATGATTTTGAAGGGGACTTTTGCTAAACCGTATATTGTTACACTTATATTGGTTTTCCCAGCGAAGTCGATTGCAGTGCCCAGCTACGGAAGTGAGTGAATTCTTGATGATCTGACACCAGCCATTATGTTGAACCCTGTACTTCAATCTGCATTTGCTTTAAGTATTCAAGCTGCAGCTTGGTATAAAAGCTTGATGATGTCATTATTTTTGTTGCCAAGCCTAACACTTCAAGATGTTCCAGAGTGAATAGTGATGGAGTCTGTCAAGTGCTTTCTTGAAATCTCTGAAGTTTATGATGAGTGAATTTTGCCATTTGGTGCTTTCTTCAGTGATTAGTCTTACACTGAAAATCTGGTCAACACATGAGCTTTCAGGTCAAATTATTCACTCCCTTCCTCTTTCAGATTTTCATGGATATTTTTTTCTTTCATGTTTTTTATTAAAATAAGCTCACTAAACCAAAGTTTACTGAACTTGATGCAAAGTTTACATAAAATGACAGAGAAAA
This sequence comes from Lathamus discolor, assembly GCF_037157495.1. Classification (NCBI taxonomy): domain Eukaryota; kingdom Metazoa; phylum Chordata; class Aves; order Psittaciformes; family Psittacidae; genus Lathamus; species Lathamus discolor. The sequence continues at coordinate 72,075,784 of NC_088884.1, read as the reverse complement.
GCATCTCTGAAAAAAATTACCAGCAAACTGTGTTAAGGTTTGCCATGGAAAATATTGCCGGTCTCTTTTGGGTGTTATCAGGAGTGCCCGTCGCAGAGGCTGCAGGGCTGGGTATGGCTGCCAAATGTTTCCAGCAAAGGCTAACAAACCCCACGATGAGTTTTAGGTTGAATTGCTTGTAAATGCTTGTCGTCCGCATGTGTTTTCAGCTGTGGTGGCTAAACAAAGGCTTTGCGGAGATAAGCGTGTTCTGCCATAGAGCAAGAGGTCTTGTTTGGACGGGCTGTGCGCCTTCCGGACGGCTCCACTGCTTCCCGTTGGGATTTTGGAAGTGAGCGATTAGCGAGCTGCTGCTGAGATCTAGTTATACCCAAAAAAGAAAGAGAGGGGGAACTGGATTTTCCTGAATGTTTTGCTCAGTGGTAGTCTCAGTGACTCTGTTGACATTACTCCTTATTTTTCACTGTAGTGACGGAGAGCTTAATCTGGCACATTATTTTTATGGTACGGTTTTAAAACAACGAAAAGCAGATGAGTTGGCAAATAAAAGTCCTGCTGTCTTTGATCTTTATTGTGCTGACGATAAAATTGGTATGAGCTTTGTGTTGTCTGAACCCTGTTTCCTATGGGCTTCATCTGGTTAAGAATATTCTGCTAAATCAGTGGTCGGGTTAAAGTCATTTATCACTGTCCCTTGGCATTTCTTCTTAAGAATGAGGGAGTGGTGCTTTTAAGATCTTTAGAAAAAGCTGAAACCAAGGAAATGCTGTGACATCCAAACCCCGATTTTGAAATCATGATGCTGTATACTAAATGTGAAATCACCAATCATTAATTTCTATTAAGTTCCTTGCAGCATGTTTGCATCCAAAGCATGACCTTGACAGGGGTTTTGTCATTCTGCAGACCACTTGGGCTCAGCAGTCCCATCACCCAGCTCCAGCAGTGAGAGGTTGTGTGACCATGTTCTAGCCCTTGGCCTGCAGCCCTGGTGGCTGTGCCTCTGCCCCCAAACCTGCAGGGGTTTCTGTGTGTCAATACCAGTAAAGCTCAAAGTGTTGGAACAATTAGGAAACAATAGTAAGGTCACAAGGACAGCTTACAAAAAAATGGTCTCTTGTTCTGGGATTGTTGCATGAATTATATTTGTATTATTTCCTATTTTTATAAACACTGTCAGTACAGATTCTTTTTCCTAGTGTGCTGGATTATTTTCACTGTCTTCTCTTTCCCTGGCAAATGCCATAAGCTTTTCTTTGGCATTCTTCTATATTTTTATTTCTTGCTTCCTTTCTACCCCCACCCCCCACCCCCCCCCCCCCCAAAAAAAAAAAAACACAAAAAGATGAAAGAAAAAGAGAAGGCTTTAGTAGATTTATTGCCTGTAAATCTATGAAAGGTGCTACTAAAACTCTCAGACTGAATGGCTGGGATACTGGTGAGGATCCAGTTAAGAACCATGGCTGATGTGATCAGTAAAGGTCTCTGCCTGTTTGATGGTTTTCCTAAAGCTCTCAGGATGCTGGGTTTTCTTGAGAACTTTTCCTCTGACATGAAGGAAAATGTAATTTCTGTTTTTCTTGTTTGAAGAGATAAGTTTGACAACATGACTAGAGCAGAGTTTGCATTGAAAGCCATGGAAATAAAGCATTAAGTGAAAGAACTCCAGTTTTACTCATAAAAATGTATTTATTTTTTAGCCAATTTCAGGATTTTTTGACACTTGGATTTCGTGATAATGAAATATCTAAAAGCTATGACTTTCCCAGGTAGGCTGTGCAGTTCAGTGAGCTCTATGAATACAAAAGGTACTTTCCTCCTTGTATTTTTCTTTAGCTCTTTTTTTTTTTTTGGATTGTTACTATTTGTACAGGCACAGTTAAGAACTGAAATATTAGGCATCCGGGTTTATTAAAGTCCATGGTGTTGGGTGAAAGGAGTAGGTTTTTTAAGAGCACTTCATTTTCAGCTCACCGTAGCAGAGTTGTCTTTGAAGTGTACCTTTCCAGGGAGCAGAGCATGCGCCCTTCAGCTACCAAGGACCAGTTGTCTGCCTGTGTTTAAATAAGTCACCGTGAACCTCCCATTTCCCATTTTCATTGTTGTTTTTGAGAACTGGCTTGTTGATAAACCTATTGGGGGGGCTGTTTATATAGTATAGTGCTTCTCAGGGTGCTTCGTAGACATTATTGAAACAAGTAATGTTCTGTGGCATCACCAGTTTTACAGAAGGATACATTGAGCTGTTTTGGAGGCCAGATTGCATCCATAGCAGACTACAACTGGAAACGAGAGTCCTGGATGCCAGCTCACTATGGAGGTGTGCTATGGGTGGGGGGCTTATGCTTGCTGTAGAAGATCCTTGGGCCTCAGATGCAAGGCGTACGTTCCCCATGGGAGCAAAGCTTCTCTAGCCAACCCCACTGCCCCTGTGCAGTGTGCTCCTCTGGATATCTCTCTTCATCATGATAAGTGTTTTTGTCTTGGAGTGAGGGCTGATTTGGGACCAATAGTGGTGTAAATAAGTGGCAGCGCCCCTAGTATCAGGTGGGGTGAAGCCACTTTGTGTGGCATCAAGGTGGAACATTTAATGAACCTCCATTGAATCTCTGTGTTAAAACGTTCACTGTTTGTGTTGTTCATGCTGCATGCTCTTAGTGGTTGTGGTGATGAGCTTCATGTTGCTGGCTTTGACTGGGGAGTGTCTTGCCACCCAGCTTTACCCTCTGATAAAGAGGGTTTGGGCTGGCGGACCTCTGAGCTCTGGTTTCATTGCAGATACCAGTACCTCTATCCCCATTCAGGGCAAGCAGATTTGAAGCATTATACCTCAGCTGCATAAACTAGAAGTCTAACCATACCTTCTGAAGTTATGGAGGCCCGAGCAATTAATGTTCTAATATTAGTTAATTGTTTTGAAGATATATATTGAAAATAAAGGTCTGAGTATCTTCGTAAAGATTGTTTCCTTTATTACAGCAATGTATCTCATTTTATGGGAATCGTTTATAGTAGCAATCAGTCCGTGGTGATAAAGCAAACTCAGCAATGCGCTTTACAAACTCCTGCTGCGCAGGGGTGGTTTGCACTGATGGCTCTTCAAAGCCAGAGGATGCACACTGGTACACACAGCGACGCGAGCAAAAAAACCGAGCCTGTTTCCGTGCCTGCCTGCAACCACAGCACGCAAATCACAGCACCTGCAGATGTCATGTACGTCCCTTAATGGGATGAAGGAGGTCACCCCATTCTCACAGGCTGTGGTCTCTTGCAGAGCCCTCCTGGAGTGATGAGGAGCCAGCCCAACTTGGCAGCAGTGCTGGTTTCCTTGCTCTCAGGCTGGCATCGGTGTGGCTGTGCCATCAACTCCTGTGCGGTTCCCCTGCTGCCCGTGCAGATTCCCGGCTTGAGGCTACAGCATGTGGGGATTTGGTCGGTGGCCAAAATAAACCAACAGAGGGAACTGAATAAAGAGCGGGTGTTGGCACATGTACAGATGTACCGGCAGGGAGCTGTCGCTGGAACAGGATTTCCATGGGCGGACAGCTCACTGGTGTTTGCCACCAGCTGAGCCCCAGCACAGCAGGCATTGTGCATGCCTACAGAGTCACCTTCCACAGCCAAAACAACCCCAGACCACTCAGCTTAGAGTCAGCTTTTCCAGCAATGTCCCATGGGCCTCTGGGTTTGATATCCAAAGACGTTAGCCAAATAAGTAGTTAATAACAGCCAAACACTGTGCCCCTCAACTGCAGGGTGATGGGACACCACAGGGCTGTTAGTTCTGGGGGAAGCGTGGTGGCGTAGGTTCTTGCAGGAGCCTGCATTGCTGAGATGATTTGCTGCACAAGTTGGGGCTTGCCTGGACCTGAAGGCTTCATGATGAGTAGATAAACTGCCCTTGTCCAGCTGGGAGGTGACAAAAATGTGTTTGTTTCCACCTGGTCTCAGTTCATCTCTAATAATATATTTATTGTCTTTAGAGAAGACATCGTCTTGGGTTTTGTCTGGGACGTTGTCATTTTTGGATGAAGATCTGCATGTTCTAGCTGTCCCCAAGATGTATAAACTTTATCTTTGTTAGACATACGTGTTTTGAATGTCTCTCTTTGCTTTGCTTCAGAGTAATTTCGTGGTCAGTCTGCTTTTGAAGCACCTAAGGTAAGGTTTGCTGTACAGTTAAAATTAAGTGCAAACTGGTGTTTGCTTCAACAAGCTGGTGTTTGTTCTCAAATATTGCTGCTATGCACACCAGTCAGCTGCTGTTATATCATAAAAAGTAAGAGGATGGTATATCACATGAATGCTCTTGCACACTCAACTGCCAGTTCATTCCCCAAAAGCATGCAGAATGGCTTAGTGTGAACGCTATTTTCCATCATTTATGGTTTTGTTTTCTTTCTCTATAGCTGCTTGCATTAATCTTTTATGTCCTGTCAATAAACCACAGTTCATGAGTTCCTTATCTCTGTTGTCTACATCATATTGGTCTGTGCTGACTCTTGAGTTATGTGCCTAAGGACATTTGAATCATACTTCCACTTGCACATGAAAGCCATTGCTTCATCCTGCATATTTCCCATGATTCTGAAGTCATCCCCAAAGTATTTTACTGGTTTTCCCTATAGAGTTGCAAGCATTGTCTCTGGCAGTCATATTTTTCTTTGCCTCCACCATGATTTGCAGACCCCAGAATGTACTTTTTGCTGTGTGAACAATTCAGATTGAATATTTCAGAAGCATGTGAAGACCAACGCTGTGGATCCCAAGAGATCAGTTCAGGGCAGTCTGTGTCTGCATCTTGTTTCTCTGTCTCAGAGTGTGCTGGGGAAAGCCATGCTGCTGGACTTGTCTTTTCTGAATCAGATCCCTTTAGAAATACTGTTTTGCTTAAAAACTCTGGTGGGTGGGCTTTGCAGTGATCAGTCCATAACGAAATCTGAAGGACAGTTTTCAGTTCATCTTTCCAGCTCTATCTGAAGAAGAAAACCTTGTCCCAAAATTTCCAGTTTTCACCTTCGTGATTAGGGCAAAGTCAAGGTTACCTGGGGATCCTTAAATTTATCCTGGTAGAATTATTAACGTTTTGGGGCACTGTAGGGTAAAACCTGAATTCCCAGTGTTTGTTATCTTGAGAACTGCTCTTGAATGCTTTTGGATTGTCACACTGTCATTGTTTTTGCTATGATTGTTATATTCATCCCTTTAAATCATTTGAGTTGGGGACTTTGTCAGTTGACACTGAAGTTCATTGTGAATTCAAAGGTTCAAATAGTGGCTGTTTAAGCAGAGATGGGGATAGTGCCTGTGATCATATGATTATTCAGTACTGGTGACTTGTACACACAGAGTTCATTTCAGAAACTAAATAAAAATGTGTCAAATTCCCTAGCTATGTTTAGTGAACAAAGAATACCACCTGAGTGCTGAACAAAGATGCAGCTGTCTGAGGAAGGAACTTACAGGTGTATTAAGTGAAAAAGTTTCAGTGCAAAAATCAGCTCACCTCTTTTGTCAGAATTCCTCAGCATTAAATGTGGTCTTTCAGTTCGCATACTGAAGGCTTTGCTCACTGACGCTGTGTTCATGGTGACCTGTGTATTATGGAATATTGCTGTTACTGTATTACACCCTTTCGCTGTAAGAGATGGGGAGAAAGGAGGTTGGTTCTACCTCTGCTACAGTAAGAAGCAACTTTCTTATTCAGCAGACCTTTTTGAGAGTCCACTAATGCACTGTTAGTCACCTAGGGAAGTGATTAATGTGAAGAATTTGGATCAAAACAACTTTCTTCATTGAACAAACCTTGTATCAGAAAAGATGATCCATGTGCAATGTGTTTTTCAAGCGTTGCATCTGTGTAACGTACGTATAATGGTGCAAGAGAAAATGATACTGTTTCCCGTTTAAATAAACAGCTTAGCTCTGCCTATGTATATAGTCTATAGTTAGGCAGTTTATTTTTGTCCCTGAATGCACTAGAACTTAGTTTAAAAGATGACAGCAATGAGAGAAATTGCATCCATTTACATAATACAGTATTTTCTTGCCAATGGTCGGTGCTTTGCAGCATGATCAGGAGCTGCCAGGTGCCTGAATGGCAGCATTCTCAGCACTGTCCTGTGGCTTAGCCCTCATACATAAATGGGTGCTAACTCTTGACGTTAAACAAACAAATAGATGAATACAGGACAGGCATAATAACTTCTTTTTTGCATGTTGTCTGTTGGATCCACCAAGAGTGGTATATGTGGAGGTGGCTCTCCAGGTACCTCTCTGCACAGTTAAGTCCAATGCGTATTCAAACTGTTAGAAGCAAGTTAATAATTGCTTTGTTGATTACATTTTCTGGGCAAATGAGCACTTTTCATTGAAAAGCGGAGATCTGTGTGCAAATGAGATGAGGGAAGACACGACATGAACAGGCGGCTGTTTGGGAACTGTACCTGAGTGATGGAAATTGAGTTCATCTGGCTGTTGGGAAAATGGAGTATGATGAAGAGCCTACCTTGTATTGGTTTATTATTATTTGGGGGTTCTTTCCTACCCAGGCTTTTGACTTGAATCAATTTCCAAGATTTGTATTTTATTTCTCTGTCTTTCATAGTGTATATTGCTGCTTAGTCAGCTTGTCAGTTATGTAATGCTGTCCCACTGAAGCCACATCTGGAAGTTTCCAAATAGCATTTGGTTTCTTTCAGACTGCTTGAAAGAGAAAAGGTTAAATAAAAGCAGCAGATGAGATGTAGCTGGCGAGGCAGTTAGCATGGCCTACTGTGACAGCTACCTGCTGATGATCATTATATGTCCCTGATTTCAGGTGCTTCTGATGTGTTCCAATGGCATTTAGTTTTTTCTGGGACAGTCACTTCCCCTCAAAGGATTTTAAAATACTTTTTTTTTCCTAATTTTTAGCAGATTTGGCTCAGCCATTTCCAAGATCAAGGCTGTTGGGGAAAAACTGCTCCACAGTTTGTTTCCCATCCTAGTTTTGGTACTTGAGTACTGCAAAAGGACTGGTGAAACTGTGGTTGCTTGGAGCAGAAGCATCTACATGGTGTGGCTGAGGTACTGCTCAGGGTGTGCCTCTGTCCCCAGGAGGGCACCCCTGGGAAGAGGTGAAGGGAATGGCATTGTGCTTTACTCCAAGCAGAGGATGCAGTCATGTCAAAGTCATGCTGAATACCTCACTGAATCAAAAAGATAAAATAGTGAGCATCTGTTTATTCATTAATTACTGTCTATTCAGTGCACTGCAGAAGGATCTGACATTAAAGTGGTCATACTCCTTTATTACAGGGGTTTTGGTGTTTGTTGATCTGTCTGTAAAGGTCTAGGTGAAACAGTGGAGGGGATTAATAATGCACAGGTTCAAATCTGAAGATTATGCACAAATGAAAACTGGGTTTGACCCTTAACCACTGTGAGAATAAATGTGCAGTCATGTCTGTCTGGAAAAAGCAATAGAGGGCATCATTTTCAAAAAATGAGTGAGCTATTTTAGGAATAAAACCATGTATCTTGGTATAAAAATCAGAATATACAAATGGGTACTCTGCAGGGATACAAAATACATAAAACTTACTTAAATTAATTTTTAAAAGTCTTTTTCACTTAAACTAGTACCCGTGTAATGAGCTCATACAGCTGACTACAGTATGTATTGCAGTTGGGTGGGAAGAGGGTATCCATCAGCTCTGTAAAGACTGAATAATTTGAAATGGGTTCAGCCAGCCAATCTGTAGGGCAAGCAGTCATAAAAGTATGCTAGCAACTTGGTCTAATGTCTCTTCTTGTAGATTTTTTTCCATTCCCTGTAATGATTTTACCATATATTCATGTATATAGGTTAACTTTTACTGGTCAGAGCTGATTTATTGTTGAGGTGTCTGTATCAAAGGTCTGGATGGTGAAATATGCGCTATTAACAAGCCATTTCTATTTAGTAAGCCAAGTGGAATGTTTGAAGAATGTAAAGGTTACTTTTAGAAAGGACTGACATCTGGCCAGCATCCGGGATTTCCAGTCAGTGAAATTTTTAGGTGAGTATTTGGCTTTAAATATGTGGCAGAAACCCATTGCAGCACATGCTGAAGCCAGAGTTACTCCTTTACTGAGAGTCAGAGCTGGTCCCACACAGGTTACTGCTGTTGGTACCTGAGCTCAGGCGTGTGCAGGTGAGAACATCTTGCCTCCTAGGGATACCCCAAATGATGCAGCAAACCTGGTTGAGGCAAGTATACAGGAGACTGTAGGACAGGTCCTGCTCTGAGGTTGCCCTCAGTTCAGGAGGTTGCTGTAGGTCCTGTGCCTCATACTTTCAAGGGGAGGTGTTTTTTATCCCGCTGTGATAATCCCCTTTCTCAGCACCATCCTTAGCAGGGTGGGAGGGAGAGTAGTAAATGCTCAGGGTGACGGGATACTGCCCTGAAGCCAGTAAATAACAGCTCGTGTTTCTAAAACATCTTATCATTCTTTATTTTCATTAAGCATAGGCTTTCATGGTGAGGGTGGAGTGGCTAATCTGATATTTATCTGTGCAAGCAGTTGAAAGGAAGTTCTAATTGCTTAACCTTTACTGTGGGCTCCACACGTTCCAGTTTACCCAAAACACATTGCTTGGGGGGAAAATCCCGACCCTTACAAAGTCAGCAAGAGTTCTGCCAGAGCTGCCTGCTGTTTACCTGCTGAAGCACGGTAACATGCTGCAGCAGCGCAGTTGTGTTCACATGTCCATAGGTTCACATGTCCATAGGTGTTCACATGTCCATAGGTTCCTGCATGTCATGTGTTTGCAGGTTTAATGCTCTACCAACTGCAGAATACTGATTTTATTTATTTACTACTTATTTCTTTCAATTACGTACCCACGTGCCTTCCCAGAAAGCTTTGGGGCTGATGTTTTAGTTGCTCAAAGTTGAAGGATAGTGGTGGCTCTAGCTGCCCAAGGCTTTGGCACTGGTGAAAGATGACTTACAAAGCAAACAGTAAGCACCCAGCTCTACCAAAAGGGATGTCATTCTTCAATCAGCTGGTCACCTCACCCGTGTTAGGTCAGGTGTTTCACCAGTTTGAATTGCAAACCATCCTTATTTCTTTCTGTATGTATAGTTTGCATAAGCTTTTGCATATGGAACTGGCTCCCAAGTGCAAGGTGGTGATTACTCCATAGACCACAGGTGCCTCGTCCCGCTCCCTTCAATCCCATTTACTGCTGCTGCCCCCATGCCCGCCTGTGAAATGTGAAGCATGCAGTTGGTAATGTCATGTGGTGGGAATGTCCTGTGGTCAGTTTCAGCACCAAGTGTCTGCTCCACTATGTCTTATTCATGGAGTTTTGCACAAGCTGATGTTGTTCCAAAGCGAAAGGAGGGATTTTGGCAAACAACCCCTTCTCCTGTAAAAAGTATACTAATCTTCACAAATAATGGAGCAAATGGAGGTGTTTTTTAAGGTATTCAAAATATTCTTGCCAAGTGTATTGTGTAGTATTCAGTGAAACTGCTCAGAAATGTAAGTGCTTCAGTGTTTCTGAAATGACGTGTCTGACCCGTGAATGCATTTAATGGATGATGCCTATGCCAAAGGAATGGTGGCACACAGAGAAAGCAGTGGAAAAAACAGTCTTTTGGATCAAGCAGTTTGTACTTCTTTATATAACTGCAGTACCTGGTACTGAATCCTGTTTGAATAGTAGGTCTCTCAAAAATGAGGGATTACGTGCTTGCATGGGATTTTCATTTCCAATTGAAATACTCAGTCCTTCTCAAGAAGTCCAAAGCAGCTGGGTCCTGCATTTGGGCCACAACAACCCCATGAAATGCTCCAGGCTTGGGGAAGAGTGGCTTTAAAGCTGCTCAGTGGAAAAGGACCTGCGAGTGCTGATGAACGACCACTGAACATGAACCAGCTTGTGCCCAGGCAGCCAAGAAGGCCAACAGCATCCTGGCCTGCATCAGCAACAGTGTGGCAGCAGGGCTAGGGCAGTGATCGTCCCCCAGGACTGGGCACTGGTGAGGCTGCAGCTCAAATCCTGTGATCAGTTCTGGGCTCCTCACTATAAGAAAGACACTGAGGTGCTGGAGCAGGTCCAGAGCAGGGCAACAGAGCTGGCAAAGGGTATGGAGCACAAGTGTGATGGGGAACAGCTGAGGGAACTGAGGAGGTTTAGTCTGGAGAAGAGAAGACCTTATTGCTTTCTGCAACTGCCTGAAAGGAGGCTATAGTGAGGTGGTGTTGGTCCCTTCTTCCAAGTAACAAGTGACAGGACAAGAGGAAGCAGCCTCAAGCTGTGCCAGGGGAGGTTTAGATTGGATATGAGGAAAAATTTCCTCACCAAGAGGGTGCTCAGGCATTGGAACAGGCTGCCCAGGGCAGTGGTGGAATCATCGTCCCTGGAAGTGTTCACAAACCACGTAGATGAGGCCCTCAGTGACATGGGTTAGTGGTGGACTTGGCAGTGCTGGGGTAAAGGTTGGACTTGATCTTAAAGGTCTTTTCCAACCTATTTGGAAAGATGATTTTATACAACAGTGCTTAATTAGCTGCTGGTGTTTTGTTTAGGAAATACTGGAGGAGACTGGACTGGATTAGGAGAGAGATTCCTTATCAGCACCATTGGGCTTTCAGGCCATGCTCATGTTATGGCTACTGAAGGGGAAGTCTGTTGCGGCTGGTCATTTTGTGGGGCCGACAGTAACGAATGAAAGAAATTAGAGGCCCTAGGAAAGCATATTAAGCTATGAATCACTGAATCCTCTTGTTCTGCTGCTATCAGCTGGCAGGCCTTTTTCCGTAAAATAAAACCCATTAGTGCGTTCTTCGTCATTTTCAGTGAGTCAGAGGCTTAGACCTTCTGCGAACTCTTGGTCTAATAGGGAGTGTGCTTATTTTAAGCCAAACCCATTTTTGCAAGAGTTAGTAACTTCTGTACATGTCTAGAATCCATTTTTATATCAGTGCACAGCCTTTCCCCCTTGAGTATGTCTTCCATCTTGAGTACTTGCCAGTAGCTGCAAGAGATATTTCACAGTTAGACTGGGTACCATCAAATCCACATTTCTTTCAGCTTCTTCATTTACCAGCACTGCCAAGCACATTCATTGTGCTCTTTTTGTCCATCAGTTTTACCCACAACTTCTCAACTTCTTGCATCTGTGGAGGCATTGAGGTCTGCATCTGTTGTATTTATTTGCATGTAGCAGAGAAGGAAGATGATAACTGGCTTTTTTAAGTTTTATTTTCTGTATCTGGATGCCTCCTGTCAGTGAGGAGTTTTCTATCCAGTGTGATAGAAAACCTTTCTTCTCTGCATCGCTAGTTCCGGGGCATAGCTTAGATCAGGGTGATCTCAAGCTGATGAGTACTCAGTGTGAAATAAATGCTCTGTGTCAGCTCTAACATCTCTCTGCCAAAAAAATCACAACTCGCACTGAAACTTTTATGGTCACGGTGACAGTGGAATAGCGCGGCTGAGCACAGGGTGCTGTTGTGCAGTGTTCCTGTTGTGAAGTTGAGAAAATGCCGCTTCGTGTCCAAGGAGGAGAGTGGAGGTGAAAATCACAGGTAGGGGAAGGTGTGTGGTCCACATCAGTCCTCTCACAAGGGAAAGGAAGGGAGATACAGCTATTGCATCAGCCACAGCTCAATATGCTGTCAGCACACATGTTGTGTGTCCAGTCCATGGATGCATGCTGGCAACCAGCTTCAGCTGCTGCTACTTGCCCAATGGCAGTACCAGAAAGACCGCTTCATGGAATTCGGAGGGACCTTGGGATAAGCATGAGGAGATTGATCTGCATTTCTTCTCTTGCTTGTGGACTGGCTTGCTTCACATTCATTGGTTTTGTTTGGTTTTTTGTTTTTGTGGTGGTGGTTTTGAGGATTTTGAAGTTTTGCAGTTGATTTTGGCCAGACCACGATTTTGTTTTCTCTGTATCCTAATAAAGTTAAACGTGAAGCCGTAGCTGGTGATTTGGGAGCCTAGTTTCTATTTTTAGTGGGATCTATTCTTCTGATTCTTCTTTGTTTTATAATATATAGGCTAAACAATCAAATCCATCCTGTGTTCCACTTGGTTGTGCACCACTTAACTGCTTGGTGCTAGCTGAATGTATCCTCATTTAGTTGAATTGTTGTTCCTTCTATGCCATTTTAAGCAGCAGTGATTGCCACAGATTATCATTAGGCTAAAGCAATTGCCTTTAGAAGGATCCTAATAAGGAGGATGTCCCAATTAAGTAGAATGTGTTGTGCTAAGGAACTCCTTAGAAGAAAAGGTGTCACAGTCACTTGCAATATAATTCTCTCGTCTTCCTGTAGCATCTGCTTTAATATCTCACAGAGGTACTCTCTGTGTTGGATTATTTTGTTAGGCTCTCAGTTCTTTCATTTTAAAGCGTTATTCATCTGCTCTTCCACTGATTTTTCCCGGAGAGAAAGGGTGATCTCTTGTGGTTAAACTGCATAACTAGAGTCTTACACTTTTTTCTGGTTTTCTCTGGCATTGCTTATTTCACCTTGAATTGGTTACTAAGCTCTCTAATGCTTTACTTTCACTTCATCTATAAATTGGACATGAATATTGCCTTATCTGCTTAAGGCCAGTGTCTTGAGGCTAAGAGAAATGCTGATAATGGTTACTTACATCTTTGGGTAGTAGCTGTTAACGACACAAAGTAGTGTCCCTTTATTCACTTGCATCTGATTCCTGTGCCTGTTCCACCCTTCCTCAATTGGGCTGCTCTGCCTACTTGTAAGATTCTGATTCTGGAAACTTTATATCACCACCTAGCTTTCCCAAGCGCTTTGCATTTTCTCCATGCAAAGGCACTCCTTGTTATTTAACCAGGCTGGAATGTGTGGAAAGAAGACACTTTGCACTCTTTGCTTTGAATGCTTTCCAGGTCTTCCGTTAACTGAAAGCACTGGCTGATATGATTAGCTTTAGGGTTTTCCCTGTAGTCTCATTTCTGTAAGGAAAAGTCAGGATGTTTTCCATTTTGTCTTGCTGATCAGGTTGACAGGCTGAGCTGGGGAGTCATGGTGCACATTGCTTCAAACAACAGAGACCCTAGAGATTCTTTCCAAGTCTGAGTTTCAATGTAGTGGTTTATATCACTTTGCATTTACCAGTTCCTGTGCATTGGTGTCAGGTTGCTGAACTCATGGTGCTGGTGTTCCCCCACCGTGCTTCAAAATCTGGTGTGTACCTGGATGGTGCATTATCTCACATATTCATGGTTGCCACAATTGCAAAATGTGGGGTCAGGAGAGTTTTTCTCCATGTCAGAGTACCAACCCTGTGGGGTTTGCACCCAGTGAAATGCTTTGCTATTGCTAAGGCAGCTTGCAATACTTTGTCCCTTTTATTTCTTTCTCGCTGGCCTATATGTTGTGGATCTCAAGAGTACTCTCTGGTGCCAGGAAATATTTTGGTACATGTGGAAAAGTGATTTTTTTTGATTGGATGTTTTGTGAGCTCTTGAACTTCACATGATTGTTTACGAGAGCAGGACACTGGACTCAAAGACATTCTAGCCCCATGACAATTGACTGGATTTCCTACTCCTAACCATAGTCCCCCTAGGTAAAGTCAGCATTTACTTGAGCAATGTAATGTGCAGCAGCATGTTTTGGGGACTGTTCATGGTTAGCTACCATTTTCAGGCTCCTTATGTACAGCAATTTGACTGATCTGTCCTGCACGCTTCATTTCTATAAACTCTTAGTAGGATCCAGCTGTTCCTTGCAGTGGGAGTATAAGCTGTTTTCCAGATATGCACATTTGCATAAGATGTAATAGATAAAGAGAGAGGTCAAAGATACTTTGAATTATTTTCTCTTGAAAGCAAGAGCACTTAATTAAAGAAAATAGCAAGAGATGAGCAAAAAAATTCATACTTCCATCCAGACTCTAAATTAATACACATAAAGAAATCTGGCGCTCTTTCCAAAGGAACAAATGGTGAAATGTGCAAAACATATTTTATAGTCTTCCCAGCACTTGTATTTTTAATCAAAACAAACACATTTGTGCTGAGTTTCTGCTAGATGCCTCAGCATGGATCATTTGAATCATATTGTCCAGTGGGCATTTTTATTAATGTCATTGGAAATTTGTTTTGGTTTAGACCATGGGGTTTGAATACTAATGAGAGGTAGATGGCAAAGAATTGGAAACATGGATTACATTAGGTATTGCAGTAGAGACATTTCCTTGCTTCCCTTGGTCTGTCACTTCTGTGTACAGATGGATAGATAGATAGATAGATAGATAGATAGATAGATAGATAGATAGATAGATAACAAAATGAAATCAGTGATAGTTGAGGTATTATTTGGTCTCGGTGAATTTGCTGTATGCTCAAGCAATAGCTTGATTAAATGTCTTCAACTCCTCGACATACAAATAAAAACTTCAAATACAGGAGTTGTATGGTACTGAAGCATGTTTACAATAGGTGAGAAGAGGAAGTTTGGAGGAATTAACTTCAGACCTTCAGTAATGGGAACTGCAGGTTTAGGTTCTGTATCCCTCATTCTCTTTTAGGTTCTGTATCCCTCATTCTCTTTTTCCTCAGATGGACTCACAGTTAAAAATGCAGCTTTAGGTGGCAAAGCTGATTTGGGACCAAACCAAGAGATGTTTGAGGATGCAACGCAGCCTTGCCCTGGACTTTACTGACCATTCTGAATAAACAGACTTGCTGTTTTCTTGTTTTCCACATTGCATAGTCATTCATTGTGATATATAAAAGACTGCTGGTCTTATTTTTTGCTCTTTTGCCCTTTGATCTGCCTTTGCACAACGTAAATAGCTGTGCGGTGCCAAGAGCGATAGATGATCCATGGAAAGCCAACAGCCTTCTATGCCTGAGAGAATGTGCCAACTGCTGATCCTGGAAAATAGGCACTGTAGGTGCCAGCACTCGAGGAATCAAATGTTTTGCAACAGCTGGTATATAAATAAGTGCAGATATCTGTCTAAATAGAGAAACAGTGGAGAGGGCTTAGATTTTTTTAACAATTCCTCTGTATTTAGGTGAGATTTGGGCTACAACCCCTGTATTTCTCCTACCCTGAAAGCAAGAAGGGTCAAATAACCGCTGCTGCATCAGGTGTTGGAATTGCTCTGGTCCATCAGGTCCTTCAGGCTGTTTTGCTGGGGAGACACTGAGGAGAACGTTCAAGCTCTGCCAAGGCTGCTGCCAGGTCCTGAATTTGGGATGTTTGCATTATCCATGCATGCTTCTGTCATGCTGCAAGGACAGCATGGACAGCTCTGTGGCAAGGTCTAAAATGAGTATGCAAGAATGTATGTATATTTGTGCCAAAATCTGCCTTGTAGTGGAGGGTGGTGCCTCAACCAAGTCCAAGAGGTAGAAATGTGCATGAGAAAACTGGAATAGAGGTATCAGGTACCCTGGCTTCGGGTGAGTTTGCATGAAGGTTTAAAGTAACAGCTTCTTTTATTAGTCTGGGCATCTTCAGTCTTCACTTTGTCATTTTGTGCAATACTTCTTTGGTTTGGGATTTTTAAGTCCTTGGGGGCTGAATTCTGGCTTGTGTTACAGCTTAGCCCAAGGGGCAGGAAAAATGTGGGGTGTATTAATTGTACATCAGATTTTCCCTATGATGCTGTTTGTCTCTAGAGATTTGGGAGGGGGAGCATTAGGAGCTTGTCACTGTGATTTTATTTTTTCTTGGCATCCTGCTGATTTTCAAATGTATTCTCTGCATTTCTCTTCAGTCTTTTACCTACAGAGTGCAGGGTACCCTGAGGCCAAGGGCAAAGTGAATAAAGCAATTTTGAGTGCGGCCCATTCTGAATGTCTCCTTGCAGACAAGTCCTAGACAGATCCCTGCCCCAGGGAGGGTACAGACATGGGGAAGCACTGAAAGAGGTGACAAAATCCAAATACACTTGAATGCTTTGGTTGTCTTGCCTTGCTCCAGTGGTTCACAGCAGTCACAGATGCAACGTATGGCTGCTGTAGATTGCTCGGTGGCACAGAGCGGCCAGGGGCATATTGAGTGAGTCTGGCTCTATATTTGTTGGGCAGCAACTGACTGCTTAATTTCCACTCTAGTGAATCAGAGAGAAGAAGAGGGATAAAATAATGGGCAAAGAAGCACACAGGCTTGAGTAACCGTGCAGAAAGGAAGGACATTGAACAGCTGAAGGAAAAGACAGATAACTGCCTTTCATTTCTGAAGATACTTCACAAACATCTTTGGTGTAAGATGACAGATAGCATCAGCAGTGACAGATGGGAAAGCAAGGGGGAAAACATCCTTTTCTTCAGGCCACTGGAAATTTGAAGTCCTCATGTGTTTGTCTAGTTCAATGCAGTATGGCTGAAGACACTGCTGAAAAAGCAAGTGGATAATACCGATTGTCACAGAATCAAAATAAGGAAGCTGAACTGTAGCCAAGCCAGTGAAAGCTGGTGGTGGCTATTTAAATGTTTATATTTATGAAAAAGATATTTATAATCGCAGAGTTCTTACCTTTTCCCTTTCCACTTCTTGCCTAGGAGCAATTCCCTGCCATAGCCTTTCATTGGTAAAATTGAGCTTTACGTCAAACACTGATAAAAGAGAATGGGTTTTTTGTTCTAAAAAGCATTTCATTCACTGATTTTTATTAATTTGGGGGGAAAACAGTTGAAGCTAGAAAATTGGCAGAGTTACATGGCCAAGCCATAGAATTCCCTTTCTCCATACTGGCAAAACCCAGATCTGATCTCGCAAAATCATGAGAACTGGTCACCTACTGTGGTCAATTATAGTTTTGAAGCTGGTGTATTAAGTGTCAGATGTTTGGCTATTGCATGTCTTTAACCTCCAACCCAAGTAAAACCCTTTGGCATGACATCCTATAATTTGTTAAGTTTTCTAACAGTGGTACATTTTACATTTCATTTTCACTTTTCATCCAAAAACCTGAGAGTATTTTCCCCTCACTAAAGAACAGAGTAATTAATCATCAGGGATGTTTGTAAGGAAAAGCCTGGCTGTGAAAACAGAATCATAGACAAAGTAGAGAATAAAATATGTCTATATGCCACTTCTTGGAGAAATCTCTGCAGTACATATTATGATTTAAGCCATTTGAATCTTACTATTAAAAAGGTATCTTAACCCAATATTTTTTCCATGCTTAAGGTGTGTTTTCACTGAAAAAGATTCTTTTTCTTGGATATTTGCTTTTTAAAGATGCTATAAATGTGTTTGTGCTCTATTTCTTGGTTTTAGAAACGTCTTAAAATATATTAGCTCATTTACACATCTGTTTTCTGCAGGGAAGGCTCTTCCAATTTGGTCTTAATTTCTATCCATTAAAATTATAAAGAATGATCTAAATAAATGAGAAGGATTTCCAAGAGAGAATACTTATTACAGTGTGTGAGAAAGTCTGCATTTTAAATCCAGGTGTTGTATTCCTCAAGCTCTGTACCTTCCCAGAATATAAATGTTGATCAGTGCACCAAGTGTTTATGTGAGTCAGCCACTGAGCAATGGCAGGAGGATTTGGAGGCTTGTTTGATAAGCTGTTGTCGCCTTTTATCCCTTACCTCTCTGTGTTTAATTTTCCTCCCTGTTGCTGTGTCAGATGTCCTGCTCTCTCTCTCCAGGCTGCTTCCTCACGGGTTGTGTTCCTCTCTCGTGACCTTCCACACATTAATATGGTTTTTCTGTAGTTGTTACAAGCCTGGGATCAGAGGCAGGGCTGGGATAGTGGCTGCTTTTGCTCCTCTATCTCTAGCATTTCAAATAGGCTATTAGGGAATTTGTTCTGGTGTTGCTGTTGTGCACAGAATCACAGAACAGTTAGGGTTGGAAAGGACCTTAAGATCATCTAGTTCCAACCCCCCTGCCATGGGCAGGGACACCTCTCACTAAACCATGCCACCCCAGGCTCTGACCAGCCTGGCCTTGAACACCGCCAGGGACGGAACATTCACAACCTCCCTGGACAACCCATTCCAGTGCCTCACAACCCTTACAGTAAAGAACTTCTTCTTCATATCCAATCTAAACTTCCCCTGTTTAAGTTTTAACCCGTTACTCCTTGTCCTGCCATTACAGTCCCTAATGAAGAGTCCATCCCCAGGATCTCTATACCCCCCCCTTCAGATACTGGGAGGCAGCTATGAGGTCCTCACGCAGCCTTCTCTTCTCCAGGCTGAACAGCCCCAACTTCCTCAGCCTGTCTTCATACGGGAGGTGCTTTAGTCCCCTGATCATCCGCGTGGCCCTCCTCTGGACTTGTTCCAACAGTTCCATGTCCTTTTTATGTTGAGGACCCCAGAACTGCACGCAATACTCCAGGTGAGGTCTCACGAGGGCAGAGTAGAGGGGCAGGGTCACCTTCTTCGACGGTTGGCTTTCTGGGCTGCAAGCGCACACTGCCGGCTCTTCAGAAGGTGATTTTGGTTTAGGTTGCTATCTCATGGCAATAGTGAGCAAGACATTTGGTCCAAATTTTCCCAGTGTATACCCCTGCTTTTTGGTTTTAAC
This sequence comes from Lathamus discolor, assembly GCF_037157495.1. Taxonomy (NCBI): domain Eukaryota; kingdom Metazoa; phylum Chordata; class Aves; order Psittaciformes; family Psittacidae; genus Lathamus; species Lathamus discolor. Next base: position 72,057,259 of record NC_088884.1, on the reverse strand, counting down.
ATGCTTACTGAACCTGCATCACCTCACTCCTCTCAGGATGGGTGTTTTTAGGTCTGTGCTGCCAATAAAACTTTTAGGCTAAACTGTTTGCAGGGAGGAGATACATGTGAGGAGGGAATCCAAGGCAGTTTGGTGGAGCTAACAAGGTGTCTGAGAAGCATCCCCTCTCAGGTGCATTGCCTGGTCTTGCAGTGCTTCAAAGCAGTGAGTTTTGTGGGGCTTTTGCATAACTGAGGTAAACAGGTTAAGGTAGCCATGCTCCACTGGACCTCAATGCTGTACCTATTGGTAGAACGCTTGATTGGTAGAGTTAGATGCCATATATTTGCTGACCTGGTAAACTAAGCAAGTTCTTCCCTCTGAAAAAAAAACACCCCACTAAATAGGTATCTCTTTCTTAACACATTTTGTAAAGTCTGCTTGGCCCATAAGGGCAGAACTTCTGCCCTGTGCTTAAAAGGTGGGAATAGAAAGAGCTAATGGAAAAAATATTTTTCCTATTATGGCTTGTATTCGATGGTATTTGTTGCATGTCATAGAATCAGAGATACAATGAAATTTAATCATCAAAAAGAAGTACAATTCCACTGCCTCCAGTGGGTCTCCACCTGTGTGTGTCACAGAGGGACTGGGAGGGCAGTGCTGTGAAGAGCATGGCCATAGCTGGCTGTTCACAAACCTTCAGGAAGGGAGGACAGCTTACTCTCCAAGCTGGACTTCATGTGTCTCTTACCCAAGGATGGTAATGCAGTGTTTGCTCTTGTAAATAAGTTCTGTTATTCAGCATGACAGTGATTTTGATTAATAAGCGTGTGCCCTCTATCTACGCCTGAGGGTTTAGATATTGTGGTAGAAAGTGACTTTTGTGCCTGAATAAATATGTATGCAAAATATTATATCTCCGTAGCTTTATTTATGCCCTGCCCCACAAAAATTCACTGCTGTAAGGGCTTCTGCATAATGTGCTTTTGAAGCCCTAGCAGCTCAATTGTCAGGAGTTGTATTTACAGGAGAAATTCTATAAGCCCATCAATGACACTGTGAGCATCTTGACACTGTCCATTATTTTGGCATTTGATGATGGAATTTCTCTTAGAGGAGAATCCTATAACTGTATCATCTGTCTTATAATTTTGAAGCCAATCTTTAAGAATTGTGTTGCTGAGATGCCATTTTCTAATAAATTTGTATTTATGAGTAGTTTCTAGGAGGCTTCTTTGGAACACTCTTGATATCCTCCTTGGGCAATTCTCTAGGATTTTCCTTAGAATTATCCCTAATTGACATTGTAAGTGACTTAAGGATATTCAGAAGAGCTAACGAGGGCTACTTCCAAGAGCATGAGTCACCTAGGACTTTGAGTTACAGATGTTGACTGTCTTTGAGCTCTGCACACACACTCTGTGTCTTGGAATGTCCCTAAAGTGATGTGGTGGTGGCAGCCAAGTCATCCATAGTGGCTGAAATTACAATGGATTTCTGCTTTCTTTTTATCCGCTGTAGGTGTTCTTTGCCTGCCGGACAGCCTGAACCTTCACAAAGACCAGCAAAGGTCCAATAAGCCTGGGGAAGTGCAGATGTTCAGCCAGTCAGAGCTGAGGACCATCGAGCAGTCTTTACTTGCTACTCGTGTGGGGAGCATTGCTGAACTCAGTAAGTACAAGGCCGTTGATAATGTTTGGGTTTCCTTCCTCAAAGTAAAGCAAAGTCAATTGCACTGCCTGATTATATGGAGAAAAGATGAGGGGGCACATGTGATGTTGAGGGAGGCATTCAGGCCATGTTTATGTTCCATGGCTAGTTTGGAAGCTGAAGCCATAGGATGAAAGGAGTCTTGGGCAGTCTCATAACAATGCCTGTGACTTGTCTGCATACACTCCTCTCCCTTTTAAAGGTGGAAGGTGCTTTATTTCATCCTCTTTCTGTTGTGTTTGAGAGCACCTGACAGCTTGGCCAGACTTACAAATGTCTGTTATATCGGTGTTCCATCTCATTTCACTGGGATGCCTGCTTTGAGATAGGCAAGCAAAAAGCTGAAGGCTGCAGTAAGCGAAGGAAATATTGTCACAAATTTGAAGTGGAGTTAGTTCCACCTGTGTTTGGGTCTTTCACCCTGCCTTTCCTTCTCAGTTCCAGCAGAGGAAAGAACCACAGCTGAAATCTGCACCAAAGGAATTTGCCCTTGGAAGATAAATTATATGCTATTAATCAAAATACTTTTTAAGAAATGGGAGAATCTGTGATATCTGTCAAAATCTGAAAGCTTTGGTTCGAGCACAAAGGAATTTAGGAAGCAAAAGCCATGTGAACCCTCATATGATGTGGAGAAGTGCCTTTTTTTAAACTTATTAAGAGAAAGGCCTTCCAATCACATGTTTATGGTATAGTTAGAGATAGGAAGCAATTTGTGGGGAAAAAAGAAACGTTCAGACAAAAAAAGGGATTTTTTTTTTTTTTCTGAGGTCTGTCAGGAATACTGTCAAGTATTTTTTTCCTGAGATGTTACGAGATTTTGGGGAGCAACTGAAAGGACGCAAACCTATGAAGATACAGGCCACCCAGCTTACTGTTGTTCTCACTACTGAATCCTGTGTTACAAGCATCATAAAGATCATGCATAGGGATCTCATGTTCATTTTCCTGGTGCTTTCTGTAGCAGTGGGAGTCTTCTCTGTAGCTCCATCATATTGTCAGGCCTCAGTTTACTTGTTGCTCATGAGCCATGTGGATGCTTCATGGATGTTTGTTGGCAAGCCACAAAATGATTTTCTGTTTTCAGCTTGCTAATTTTTCTCTGCTTTCATGAAACATCAACAAGCCAAGAGCACTCACATGCCTTAGTGTGAAGTGTTGCGCTGCCTCTGGAATCAGGTGTTTGGTGTTATTCAAATTAAGTAATTTATGCTTATTTACTTCACGCTCATGAAACACACAACACTACTGTCTGTGTGCCAACTAAATTATGCATGATACAGCTCTCTTTCTAGAAGTACATAGGGTTGTGTTTTAATAAATGAGTAAATCTGCGGATATTTCAGGATTACTTTTTTAAATTCATCCTGTATTTCTTTGAGTCTCTGTATGAAGATCTCTGTATGTCCAGACTCCTTTACTACTCCTTCTCCCCCTTTCAAATTTGATTCCCAGAAGTATCCCTAAGTAATCCTAGCTTAGATTCAAACACTTGGTTAGTAGGGTTTGCCTTCTGTGTATCTGTTGACTGCAAACACAGGCAAAACACTCTTCAGGGTGGCCAACTCGAAGGAAAGAGCGCATCAGTGGGAGTTAGATGCAGCTGTTGGAGAGGTTGGCACCTCCAGCATGCTGGTAGGTCTCCAGAAAACCCTCTGGACAACCGTCGAGAGTGCCTCCCCAGCCGCTGCAAGCAGACACATGTCAGGGAAGAAGCAGTAGGAGGAGTGGTAATTGGCAAAGCTTGCAAGGTTTGATGCTTAGCTGGGTTGAAATCTTTGCTGTGGAGCAGTGCAGTGCAGAGTTCAAAGCTGAGTTGTGAAATGTGGAGGGAGGCGCAGCATGTCGGTGCTCAAAACCCCATGAATCTGGGGAGAAGGTTGTGAAATGTAAGGAAAACGGAGGGGTGGGAGGTACAAAGGGGTTTGCTCTTGCTCAGTGCTTGTGTATCTGTCTCTGGCATCAGCAGAGGCTGTGACCCGGAGATTATAGCAGATCCTCTGCCATAGAGGGAGGCTGGGAAACCGCAGCGTGGGGGCAGAAACCCTGAGCAGTGGGGAGAAGCCAGCGGGGAACACCTGGGGATCAGAGCACGTTGGCGGGGAGAGAGTAAGCAAAGGAGGATTTATCATTACCCTGGTGGTGTGAGGGGGATGGAGAGCTTTAGAAGTGGTGTTATGGAGAGGAAAAAGGATATAGCAAGCTCTGGCGTGGAGAATGTGGGATATGAGGGAAGGGTTAGGTATCTAAAAGCCCCTGCTCATGCGGGGATGAATAAAGGTGATGAGGGAGACTCTCTGGGGATAGGAGGGAATTAAGAGGATAGCCCTTGTGAAGAGGAGGAGGAGATAGCATCCAGGAGTGAGTGGCAAGGGCGGAAGCTTGGCCTACTGGACCAACAGAGGAGGCAGTTCCTGCGTATGTGTCCGCAATGTTCCACCAGTTGCAGTATCCCAGGAGCCAGGACTTCATTTCTGTTCTCTTCAGAAGAGTGCAAAAAACAAGGGCAAAGAGTGATCTTGCAATAAAGCAATTTAATTTTGTCTCAGGAAAAAAAAAAAGGGCAAAAAAAGGCAAAAAAAGCAATTCTAATTGAATTATATTTGCTATAGTTTATTGACATTAATAATTAAAGGATTGCAAGTACAGGGAACAGCTAGAATTAACAAGTGCCTGCATGCGGAGGAAAGGCTTCCCCTGCTCTCAGTTCTGCCCAGCATCCTCCATGTAGCAGCATAGCCGGCTGCTGACCTGCTGAAGGCTTGGAGAGCAGGAAATCAAATCTGTGCCCTGTAAGATGGCAGCTGGCAAATGGGCCCAGTTTACTGCCCAGCACCTGGGTTTCAGCTCAAATCTCCTTACTTTTCTTTGCACTATGGTCCAGGTGGAAAATGGATTCACAAGGTGAAAAGCCTTGCATCTTGTGGTGCCTTCATCTTGCCCTACATTTGGTGGCCCTCAGTTGTCAGCTCCCTTCGATTTTTCATTTATGCTGTCTTCCTATTAGAAAAGACCATTTAGGTGAGCTGCATCTCCCTGAGCGGTGACAGAGGTTAGAGAAAACTGGGGGAAGGTGGGATGCTGAATACAACCATAGCAGGAGGGCAGCACCTTCTGCAGAAGAGGTCAACCCAGGATGCCATTGAGGGGTCCTTACAGCCAGGCAGGTACAACAACTGGACTGAGAGATGCTGCTGTGGTCCCCCCAAAACCCTGCTTCTGTTTTCAGCTCCTAGGTTTGGCAGGCAGCGGGCACTGGTTGTCACTGGAATGGCCCTGCCTTGCCTGGAGGCGGAGAGGGGAGGTAACATCACTGCACTACTGGCCCTGGGGCACTCTCCTGAAAATAGGAGAAAGAGGAGATGTTGCTGACTTAGGGGAAAAAAATCAAAGGAAGGTTTCATCTCCAGGACTTAGGAGGAGAATGTAAATAGAGACCTAATTCTGCAATGCAATTACAGTGTAATGCGTGATTCCAAAGAAAAAGCTTGAAAAATTAATGTGAAACCTTATTCATTAAAATATAATGAACACGGCACAAAGTTAAGGAACAACAATAAATCTGGCCCATGTTATATTGGCATTTAGTATTCAGGAATTGTAATAGCCTATACAGTGTGTTTTAAAATAATTTAATTTCATTTGAAATGCTTATTATATAGAGAACATTGGGAAGAACTGAAGCACAGCAAAAATAATAGGATTTTAAACAGCAGCCTGACATTATTTCACTGTTTAATCCTAAAGCAAATATTTCATGAGACTTTTTTTCCCCCCAATTTTTCCTAAGTTTTCTGTATTTCCAGACCAGACCTAGAGGAGAAAGGGAATAGATTTGTTTTGGGGGGTGGTTCAGAAGGTTTTGGGGATTCTGCTAGATTTCTAGTTCTTCTCTTTTATTTCGTCCCCTTCAGAGGGGGAAAAATAAGTAAACTGAACAGAAAAAGAGTACTAGGGAGAGCTTTGGCTGTTGAGAGGTTCCGTGATACTTCATTTTGACCTTTGAATATTTTTTCTTCTTTATATGCATGTTTACAATCCACAAACATTTAGGTTGTATTTAACGGCATAACACTCCAACAAACCTGTTCATCACCCATCTAAAAATGCTGCTGCCCAGATGCAGAAGGGATGAGGCTCATAACTGGAGGTCACTGGTATTTTGCTGGATGGAGGAGGACCCTCTTTCTCTTGTGTGTACATGTAGCTAGTAACAAAGAAGAGCAGAGGCTTAGCACCAATCCTGTCACTAAGAAATATTCCCTCCTCACTGCTTTGAGGTGAAGAATGTAAGGTTTTAGTGTATGGCAGAGCTCAGACAACCACCCCATCCTGAGGCACAATTGCATAGGGCTGCAGGAAGGTTGTGTCCCTTGAGCCTCACATAGGGATTAACTGTGTTTTAGGATGTCATCCTAACAGTGTCTTCACGCATGTCTTCAGGTTAGAACAGAAAACTGTTTAAGTCCAAAGATGGCCAGTCTGCTATGGCTTTCCTGGTGAGAAGTTTGCCACCCAGTATTGCACAAACTGTGGTGATTGGTGGTGGTGGCATTGCTCTTGTTGTTAACCACAATGAGTAGCCATGTTTTACTTTAAACTAGGATAATCTGAAGATGTGGATGTGACTTAGCACTGCTGATCTCAAAGCTTTTTGCCCTTTGAATGGTGTTTAACTCGTAGAGCGGCTCTCAGCTGTGATGCTCAGGCTGATACTTCCTCCACATCAGGTCACAGCAAGGTTTTCCTTTTTGCCATAGGAAAAACACAACCCATCATCCTCTGTTGGCCTCCGCAGTTCTGTATGTATATATTTCCAAATTAACAGTCTCCCAGTAGATCTCAGCACACTTTTAGGGATGAAAGGAAGGATTACTGCTTGAGCATAAGTCAGAATTTGATTGTACATAACAATACTGGTTTTCATTTCTCCTCTCAGCCCCAGCTGAGGAGATGATGAAAGTTGGCATCCTCTCTTTTGCCTTTTCATCCTCTGCAACCAACGGGAAGGAGCACTGCAGGAGCCATACAAACCAATTCACGTCCTGTAATCAAGAGGTTAAACCTATGCTTAGGAGCAAATACCAGGGTAAACATGCTTGCTGAAAAAGTGGCACCTGAAGGAGGGTTGATTTTAAGTGATCTACTTATTTACTGCCAGAACAAAAGCCTTATTTGTCAGATACGTTTTGCAGATTAAGCAGCATTGTAGAGAAAGGCCAAAGCTTAGTCCCTGTGAACGGTTCGGTTCATGCAATGTACTGCTGAGCTAAGTGCATGTACTAGCCAAAACCTGAATTCAGATCATAGTGCTCCTTTCAGCGTAGGGTTTGGCCATAGACTGGCAACCTGTGTGGGCATTCTTCACCTGTGGTGATAGATCTACTTTATGAGGGCCCTCCACTGGGTTATTGCACAAGATCTCCATGTCCTCACTCTGCCACCACTTTCTGGACCTTTTGTTTGAGGTTACTCCTCGCTGCAATCCACACATCATTTGTTCTGTGTGTAACAGATAGAGAAGTTGTTGAGGTGTCCCTTCAGTGAGCACATGACAGATTAATGCAGTGCTTAAAAGTTAGGTAGTTCCTTGCCTCCAAGTGCTAGCTGATTGCAGGCGTTCCTAGCCTCTCTGTGCCTCTTGCAGCTCCCTCTGGGTGATGGACCTGAGCCTCTATTCACTGTCTATGCATGAAAAGGATTATGAGTTTCTAAATAGCCCCAAATGACCCCCTGCTTTTCTCCCCTTTCCCCTGAGATACCCCCTCTCATAAACCATAAAGCAATACGTTTATTTATAAGTGAAGTGAAGCAGGGGGGAAGATAATTTGAAAATACCAGTCTATACCCTGCTAAGGCTTTACCTTCCCTTTCACTGCCATGCTGAGCATGGAGTTACAGGGGCTGAACAGAGGCAGCTGTCACTTTCCTGGTCCCCATCTGCTGTCAGCACTCCTTTGGGGGCTCCCTGGCTCTCCCCACAGATAAGGTTCAGCCACCTTTGCCTTCCTGGGGGACGAGCCAGAGTCTTATCGCCATGCAGGTGGTTTTCTTCCTCCAGGGCCTCTATCTCATGCATTTGAACCCACTCAGGTTTGATGATTAGAGGCAAAAGGCATCGCCTTGGTGAGTGGGGGATGCTGGAGCTCCAGTCCTTCACCAGCCGTCTGTGACACACCACTGTGTTGGCACAGGACTCCCTCACATACATCACCCTTGAGGTGCAGACTTCTCTTCACCCCTGAACTCCTGTGCATGACACCACACTTGGTGTTACAAGGGCATTTTTCTTTCCTTAGGTTTGCAGTGCTCTCTGTCCCTGCTGTGCAGAGCACAGGCAATCAGACAAGCCAGAGTGAGCACTCTTCAGCTGGCCTTTTCAGCCATAGGGGGCTCTTAAATTCAGAGTTTGAGCACATGGGTCTAGGTCAGGCCAAAGCAAACCTGGGAACAGTGGTCCACAAGGCAGTAGCAGTCTGCAAAGGGAAGGCCCTGCGTTAGGTCAGGAGATGAATAGCTCATCCAAGTCAAAGCTTGTTTTGTTTGGAGTTGACGTGGTTTAAGAGGAATCAAACACAAACATCACGCTTGCCACATTGGATTGGAGATTTTGAAGGTAATAGTGTTGTTATAATAGGCATGTGAACTTGAGAAGGTTTAATTATTATTGTGGCTTCTTCATGGAATGTATCCAGTCCCTAATTTCTCAGTCTTCAAAGGCTTTGCAAACACTAAATCGCACACGAATGCTACTCTGTAATATAAATAGAAACTTCTCGTGACGGTGGGATCAGGGGAGATAAAAGGTTAAATAATCTGTGGGAGGCCACAGGGAAGCCACTGTCAGGAAAAGGGCTAATTGTATCCTGGTCCTCTCTTCTGGCACTGAATTCGGAGTTTGGGACCACAGCTCCTTCGTTTGCTCTTCTGTGGGTGAGACAGTTGGCTGTTAGGAAAAGGTTGCTGGGAGCAGCAAATTCACATAGGGGCGTGGTATGGGCAGGTGGAGATGGCTGAGATGGGGACGTTTCTGCAAGATGAGCTCAGTGGTGAATCTGTGGCATGTGGGATGCTCCACTGACTGTGGGTTATGGCACCCCAAATGCACCCACAGCCTCAGGCAGCTGCCTCTTGAATCTGGAATATACTATGTGCCAAGAATAGCATAGCTTTATGTAGGAAGTCACTTTGTGCTAAGAGCATTGTGAGCAGTGATATGTACTAAACGCTTTATAGTGTGCATCCACCTAGCTCTCTGTGCGCTCTTTTCCTGGTATAGGTGTGTCATCTGGAGTTAACAGTGCAAAGACCTCCAATAAATTATTTGAGGAGAAATTTCACTCAAGCAGTTTTTGCTCAGCTCACTTTTGAAACATAAGAGACTGATGCAGCACCAGAGGTACAGCAAACACGGAGGAACAGCATAGCTGAAATCAAGAGTGTAGGGATGGCTGGGGTGGCTGACTGAGTAGATGGCTGGAGGCAGTCTGCTGTGGTACAGGAGATACAGTTCAACTGCTCATATTCACCCACATTCATGCACTTACAGGCATAGGCTGGCGTGAGATGTAGCAATGCATCTCTTCAGTGCAGACACCAGAGGAAACGGGGAGGTGGGAAGAGAAGCATAGCTAAAGTTTGGGAAGGATGCAGGATGGCCATGGCTACCAGGTAGCAGTCTGATTGGACAGACTGTGGTTTTATTATCAGGGTTATAAATCATGTTTTCAATACAGCCTCCCCAGAGCTGCTCATGAGCAAACACAAAGACCCAAGACTTTTATACTTAGGTGTGAAATGAGCCCGTGTCAAGAAAGTGAGTTTTACACCTGGCTCACATGCTTGTAAAGGAGGAAACTTTGGAAACTGCTGGCCATGACATGGAGTTGACATCTGGAGTGCAGTTCCCTGACCAGTTCTCTTCCTTTTCATGGTCTGGGCAGGACAAAGGAGGACATTAAGGACTCTGAAGGACAAGCACAACTCTAGTCTACAGCTCTGGCCCCCTCTTTGCTTGGGGATGATGTTCACTCAGGTAACACTGGTGCTGTCAACATGCAGGGCATGATTCCCGAGAGCAGGCTACGCACATTGGAGTCATGGGCAGTTGGATGGATGATCAGACCAGCATTATCAGACTGATGGGTGCTACCTGCAGGGTGCTGCCATGCTAGAAACACAGCCTGCTGCTGCTTCACACAGTGTCCTAACAGGACGTGCCGTGGAGGGTGGGCTGTGATAGAGAGATCCTGTTCCCTCCTGTGCTTTGAAGAAAAGAGATGTGCCAAAGAGCTGTGTGGCTTCTTTACAGTGTGCAAAAAGATCATCATTAAATTATTCTTGCAGTTTTAGGACACGTTTTTGTAACAAGAAAAACTCAAGGTAGGTGTCATAGGGAATGGCCATGTAAAAATAGGTCCATGGCCTCAGGGTCGTAGTTGGCCAGTTACACCCTGCTGAATGTTGTATGCTGTGGAATTTTATCCCTCTGAAAGCAATGAGTCTGCTCATAGGCAGACATGATTGGACAATCAGGTCCATCATGACAGACCATAAAATCCCAAGGAAGCTTCTCAGAAGTAGGCATTGGGCATCTGTCATTTCCTCTTTCTTCTTTCTCTTTGCTTTTCTTCTTCCCCCTCCCCTCCCCCACCACAAAACTGGAAATGAATGTGCTATATTGTAAATATTTGGCTTTAAAATAGTAAAAGCAGTGATAATAGCTTTTACTGAAGCCAAAAAGCCTTTGCTGGTGACTGCGGAGCAGGCTCCAGCTGTCCACTTGTGTGCTGCATGTTGTTGTATGTTATATACCATCCCCATACAGACTGGAGCAGCTTAACTTTCCCTGTCACATCACATCTTTGGCTTGAAGTCAGTGAAGCTCTTCTTTAAATATTCAGTATTGCCTTAAACCAGGCCTGTGTCACAACATGTGCATTACATAATATTTTCAATCTTTAAATCAAATGTATGTGGACCTTGCGTTCATAAACTGTGCTGAACTGACAGCAGCAGCAACGGGAAGTCCTGTTTTAGTTGTGGAAGGGGTGAAGTGTGTGGGAAGCAGCTATAGTGGCTGCTTTCCACACACTGGGGTATGCTGATGGTTTCATGGGTCCATTGCTAGCCTGTGTGTGAGGCATTGGTGTTCCTCCCCTGGGCTGACAAGCTCCAGCGTGGAGCTGCATTGCCAGAGCTCTTCCCCATCTCAATCCAGGGCTGCAAGGCAGTGCCAGCCTGGGGCTTGCTGCTGCCTTTGCTGCTCTCTGGGAGCCTGCTCTCCAGCTCTGGATTCCCAGCTTCAGCAACAAAAATATCCTCAAATATCCCCCACCTCGCTGTTCAGTTTGTTTTCTACGTGTCTACCCCATACAACGTGCTGTTTTCCTCTCCCTGTTCCTGCCAGCAGAGCAGTTTGTGCGTTGGCTTGTGTTGCATACATTACGGAAGTGTTTATTTGGCTTAAATTAAAAACAAAATGAAATTGGCAAGGCCTTTCATCAGGCAGATCAGCTCCTCGGTCTGTTCCTCAGATGGGTTGCAGGCGGTGGTACAGGAGTGAGAATGAGCACAGGGGCAGTGAGGCAGGGATCCCCACCAAGACCCTTGTGTGATCCCATAGCCCTCAGGAGCCAGGTCCATGGAGTTAAAAGATCAACTGGGATTTTAATTTTTTATGTTTCTGTGGTTTTTTTGTAATGATGCACTCAGTAATTTATTTGCCTTTCAGATGCACTTAGTTGATACAGCTGAGACATTTTCAGGTGCAGAAGAGCCAGCAATGCTGTGAGCAGGTAACCTTCCCTTGCAGAGCATTGCTGTGCTGAACGCATCTCTGAAGAGCAGAGATGGCTGACACAAACTGATGGAGGGGGCTTGCGTTTCTGTGCTTAGACACAAATTCAAGGTTGCCCTTTGTGTTCTGATATACCATAGCTTTTACAGCTGGCAATGAGAACTTGCATAGGTTGGGCTTCCCAGATGAGACCTGTGGCTGACTGCTGGAGACCAGACCAGTGAGTCCCATCATGGAGCTGGTTTCACATCCATGGGCTTTGGGGTGTGCTGGTCATGATCAGAGTGTTTCAACTTTTGGTATATTCTTTGGAAGAAAACGGGGAAGAAAAAGCATATTAGCAAGGAAGAATAGAAGCAGCAAAATGTGGTAGGGATTAAAAACAACACATGTGCATCTCAGACCAGATGTTGACACTATACTACATTTTAAGGAGAATGAATAAGTACTGCCATACAGTGTGTGCGTGTGTCTGTCAGCTTCCTCATCTGTTCTTGGCACTGATCCCAGTGCACAGTTTTTGCTCTGAAGAATTTGCACCGTAACTGGAGGAGGAAAAGGGCACCAGGGCATGCAGTGAATTGTCCGAGGTTACACTGTGGAATAAAATAGAGAGCAGTGATTCCTATCCTGCCTCCAGTCCTCTGCCTGTTGGGTACCAAGATCATAATGCAGCCTTTTATGCTTACTTACAGCCAGCCCCCTGTGAAGTTCAGTGCTTTATAGGTATTTGTTATTTAAGCTTCGAATTATCTCTGATAGAGGAATGTTATAATAATTGTTAATATAGATATTATTTGAAATGTAACCAGAGATAACATAGGAAAGGCAAAAGCAAGATCTAAGCCAATCAGTTCTTGGTATAATGTGATTAAATGAGGTTTAAACATGAAAGGCATTAATACAGCTTTAATGGCATGAATTGGTTTGGTTTCTTAAGAAGCAGTTGAGGAAATACAGCATAAAAGGGTGAACTCCTGGTCATATTGAAATGAGTGGGAGCTCTGCCACTGATTCCAGAGAGGCTTGAGTTCCTCTAGCCTTGCATCAGCAACCCTGCTGAGCTGCCTGCCCTGCCAACGTCATTCTTCCTGATGCTTTCCTACCCTACTCACCGTGCAGCTTCCTCTGATGCTGGATGTGTCACTGAAGTTGCATTGCCCCAGTGCTCAGGGAAGAATGAAGATGAAGTAATGCTGCTGCCTGTATCTGGGCCTAAATGGCATCCTGATTTTTACTCATTGTTCAGTACGGAGTCAGAGGTGCCTCTGTCTCAATCCACTGAAATAAGACTAGACATGTGCTTAATTTCAACCACATGCTTTAGTGCTGTAGTGGCTTGGGTCTGAAGAGTCTGAATTTAGAGCAGCTCCTTTTTCTCTGCTTTTGCAATTATTGTTAAAGCTGGATCTTGCAGCCAGCACTTCTATGCTGTTGTTTTGCCTTTTGGAGAAAAAAAGGAATTTACTTTTGCTGTCAGCAGTGTTGCTGGCAGTTAGATTGGCCAGTGCTAGACTTGGCAGTGCACATCTGCTGTGACAGAGTGGGCCAAATGAAGGGGATCCCAAACTCTCCTGCTGCTTCTAGGTGTCTGCAGTTAATTTGCGGCAAGATAGAAGAGTCACCTCTGAGGCACATCTGCTTCTGCTGCAGATCTGATCCTGCAGGCTTTCTGCATGCACGGCTTCTCCTGGAAATTATGAGAATGCAGGGCTGCAGGATTGGTTCTATCATGACAATTTCCTGGCAGAAGGAAAAGACAGAAACTATTTTTAAATGAAAGCTTTGAAACAGAAGAATATTGCAGAGTGCAGCAAAAAATTGTGTTAAACCCCTGAAATCATGGACTCGGCAGTTTTCTCATGCCAGCGGTTTTCTTCTCTCCATGGTTTTAAGACTGTGATTTTCGAGGACTGGGCTGAGCATTTTTCAGCGAGACATTTCTATTCTCTCTGGTGCACATTATCACAGCAGCAGCATCATTTTCTGCGTGAGTCAGGTTAGAGGAGGATGATATGTGCTGTGGTGTGTTCGCAGGGATGGGGCTTTGCAGAAAAACCTGTAGCTCTGCCTTGCGCACAGTCAAAATCATTCTTCTGTAAGTTTGCCCAGGAGTTCCTTATTGAGCTCGTATGTTTTTCCCCCAGATTTGGTTTTATGTTCCTACCTCAGTGTACATTTTTAACTTTTCCTTCCAAGTTTCACTGCTCAGTGGTCACCTGGGAAAAGCAAATAAGAGAAGGTGTATGACTTCTTCTTAACACTGGAAAATTATGTCCTCTTTTCCCCATCACTCGCTTTTGTATAGCTTAAGAATGACCCAAAGGGCTCTTGCTCAGGTTTTCATTTAAAACAGACCATCTGATTTGATCTGAGATCATTATTTCCCCCTAAAGCACTCTCAGAGTGATCTGAAAGTGTGAAAAAAAGACAGTTTATAACCACAATTGTTTCCTTGCCTTTGATAGAGTGGTCACTAGTCAACAGAGGTAAAATTCACTGCCTCGGAGGGAGGCACTTTAGTTAATTAGTTACCATCAGTACTGTGCTAAGAGACTTCACTGCTGCTTTCCCATATATATTTGGCTACTCATCTCGCTTGCTGGCTTTACTGATCCTGGTCTGCATACTGCCTGTGGTTTCCCATACCCACCCTGCGAGGAAGCACCTGGAACAACTTCAGTGGAGGGGAGTCAACAAGCATCATTCTCTAAGGCCATTTTAGAATCACAGAATCACAGAATGGTTAGGGTTGGAAAGAATGCTTAAGATCATCCAGTTCCAAGCCCCCTGCCATGGGCAGGGACACCTCACACTAGACCACACTAGCCCATGTCACTCAAGGCTCTGTCCAGCCTGGCCTTGAACACTGCCAGGGATGCAGCATTCACAGCTTCCTTGGGCAACCCATTCCAGTGCCTCACAACCCTTACAGTAAAGAACTTCCTCCTAATATCTAACCTGAACTTCCCCTCTTTTAGTTTGAACCCATTACCCCTTGTCCTGCCGCTACAGACCCTCATGAAGAGTCCCTCCCCAGCATCCTTATAACCCCCCTTCAGATACTGGAAGGCTGCTATGAGGTCTCCACGCAGCCTTCTCTTCTTCAGGCTGAACAGCCCCAACTTCCTCAGCCTCTCTTCATACAGGAGGTGCTCCGGTCCCCTGATCATCCTCGTGGCCCTCCTCTGGACTTGTTCCAACAGTTCCATGTCCTTCTTATGTTGAGGACACCAGAACTGCACACAATACTCCAGGTGAGGTCTCACAAGAGCAGAGTAGAGGGGCAGGATCACCTCCTGTGACCTGCTGGTCACGCTCCTTTTGATGCAGCCCAGGATACGGTTGGCTTTCTGGGCTGCGAGCGCACACTGAAGCTGGCTCATGTTCATTTTCTCATTGACCAACACCCCCAAGTCCTTCTCTGCAGGGCTGCTCTGAATCTCTTCTCTGCCCAACCTGTAGCTGTGCCTGGGATTGCCTGACCCAGGACCTTGCGCTTGTCATGGTTAAACTTCATGAGGTTGGCATCAGCCCACCTCACAAGCATGTCAAGGTCTCTGGATGGCATCCCTTCCCTTCAGCATATCAACCAAACCACACAGCTTGGTGTCATCAGCAAACTTGCTGAGGGCACACTCAATCCAAGTTTCTGTGCTCTGGAAACCTTAGGGGCTGTGTGAGCCTGCTTCACAGGTCTTGCTCTTCTGCTAATGTGAAGTTTTCCTGTGCTTTCAAATTGTAGTTTTGGTTGCATGTTTCTGATGCTGTCTTTTAGGAAGTTTCCCCCCCTTTTTTCTTCACCCACATGTCCCTTTGCACTCTCCCTTAGTGCTCAGTGTGATACCTGACTGCCTCCTTTCTCCTTTCAAGGGGCTGGATTTCCCTGCCACTCTCTAACCAGGAGCATGCATCTTCTGGTGCCACTCTGCATTGTTCTCACTGGTCATTCTGGGGGGGCTGTGGGGTGAGGTAGCTGTGTCCCACACCCTGGCGTACCATCTCTTCTGGAGTGCTGAGATGGCATTACGTACACACCATGTTTGCAGGAAAGCATCTTCTGCAAGCCTTTGGGAGCTTACTGGCAGCTTGGGTATGTCACACCACACCATGTAAACCACCAGGAGAAGTCCAGCCTGGTGATGAGCGATGCACCGGATCCTGTGCTACCCTTTGCCATTTGTGTATGTGAGGTTAAACAGAAGGGAAAACCAACCCAGTGTGTCTTTTGGTTTGAAAACTCAGGGGAGAGGCAGCTGAAAAGCCTGGCATTCACCCAGCTTCTGCTTCTTTCCAGGCGACCTGGTGTCTCGAGCAATGCACCACCTCCAGCCTCTCAACGCCAAGCAGCACGGGAACGGGACACCGATGCACCAGAAGCAGGGATCGTTCTATTGGGAGCCAGAGGCTTTGTACACCCTTTGCTACTTCATGCACTGTCCACAGATGGAGTGGGAAAACCCTAATGTGGAGCCGTCAAAAGTCACGCTGCAGACCGAGAGGTAAGAGCACTTAATGTCGTGGTGAAGACCTTTTGTTAATAAATCAGCTTGGCTAGCTAATTGCTAATTACAGCTGGCGTGTGAGAGGCTGCGGAGCAGCCTGGTTTGGTTTAGGATCACCTCTTTGAAATCTGTTTCTCTCACCGAAGCGCTGCGTGGCTGAACCAATATATATCAAAAGTGACACCCAGTGGCTACATACAGCAAATTGGTTCCAGATGTGCACTCGGGAGAGATTTCCTTTTCCTTTCGTTGTTGCTCAGCTATTCCGTGTTTTGGAAAAGAAAATGAGAACTTCTATTTCTGGCCTAGCAGGTTTGGGTTTAAATGTGCTTTTTCTATGCGTTAATAGGGCTCAACAGCTGCGACTGGGGAAGTGGAGAATGAATAGAGTAGTGTGTGCAAAGGAGAGGTCATTAAAAGATGCTGGGCTCCAGCCATGCCGAGTACCCAGGCACAGGAGTAACCTGGGCAATGCCCTGGCCAGTGATGTGGCAGGCTCCGGTTGTGCTGCTGTTGTCCCCACTCCAGGGATGGCCAGGGATGTTGAGGCACGCTTGAGGCCCCATTGGTCTCAGGGTTTGCTGTAAGGTGAGAAGAATATGCCACTGAAGCCAGTGATGGGGTTACCAACACCGGCAGGCAGGCAAGGTGCCCAGCGCAGGGCAGCTCTTCACCCAAGTGCTGTAGAAAGCAACCAGGACAGCATGCTGGCCAGGAAAATAAAGCCATCTCCTGTCAGAAGCCCAGCAAGCCCTCTACTGACGCAAGCCTCCACTTGTGTGCTGAGGCACAGAATCACAGAATAGTTTGGGTTGGAAGGGACCTTCAAAACTCATTTAGTCCAACCCCCCTGCAATGAGCAGGGACGTCTTCAACTAGATTAGGTTGCCCACAACCACACTGATGCTGTGCTATTTCCCTGCCATGCTTCTCCCCAGCTTTAAACCAGGCTTCCCCAGTACGAGAGGACCAGCAGGTGCTTGGAGAGTGCTGGGTATGCATTTTGAGGATGGGTATCATGGTGATGCAGATGCAAGCTGCTTTTTCAAACTGGGCTCCAGATTTACATCCCAATGCATATATTGCACTATACGTGTGTGCCAAACTCTCATCTGCGTGTATGCCCTGAGAACTGTGTATATAGGGTTTGGTTGTTGTTTCAGTATGAGGTCTGCATCTCAAAACCAGCATTTGAGAATCTCATCATATGTGTAATTATAAATGGTATATAATATGATATCTTCATTGAAATACTTTTGTATTGATTCGCAGAAAAGCATTCAAGATGAAATTCTGGCATTAATGATGTTACTGGGAATTCTGCCATTTGCCTTTGGATGGCATTTTGTTTCTTTTCAAGTTTGGGTCGCTCCGTGGGCATGTTTGTTGCTTTTTGCTCTATTGTTCCCAAAGTATGAAAGAATCCAGAATTCTCTCTTTTTTCCAGATTAATTTTAATTTCATGGTTTGTCATACAGCCTTGTTATTGCAGAAGGCAAAAATTTGTGTCCAAGAGTGGTCAGTATGCACAAAAGATAACCAAAATTAGAAAATGCCCTTGATCTATAGTCCCCATCCGTGGGAGAAGTGCCACTGGGAGCAGTGGGAATATATATAAAAGTGAATAGTGCGGAGGCTCTGGTTTTGTAAGATTTAGGCAGATTTCTCTATGAAAAGTGAAAAGGGCAGGGGAATATTTGAAAAATCACTTTTAACATTTGCTTTAATGGGTTTTCCTTTCTCTGAGGTCACCTTTATGCATGTTCTTTTGGTTAGAGCAGTTGAATCAGTGACTAAAGTGATTGTTCTCTGCTTTATTTTGAATACTCCATCTGGCAAGACGTCTTCCTTTGGCAGGCCACTTGAACAACTGCGGTGTGCGGTTAGGGCCAGAGCAAGTACTCGGTGTTATTGCCAAGAGCTTGTGGTCACTTTTGGAAGGAGCAGATATGTCTCCTGTTGCCTAATCAAGCATGCGTTAGTACTTAGTGCTGGAATGGGGGCGATGCAGGGTTAAGCATGAGCCTGGATATTTCCATGGGGTTGTGCTCTGGAGCTTCACCAGCTGGATGTAACCATCCTGGGCTGCAGAAAGGAGAGTGGTGAAGCTGACTTCTCTTTAGTGCTCTGAGGAGTATTCCTACCCATTTCCCATCAGTTTTTTTACATGCAAACATGCTTTGTGGTCCATTACTTATTTATGATGGTTTTGGTTTCCATGATAGTTTTCGTGCGTTGCAGGGAAGTGGGTTTGTTAAACATGACTTTTTCATATGCAGAATATTTGTCAGGTTTGTGCCATAGCTACATGTTGTATTCTGTCCCTTCTTCTCCAGCTGTGTCAATTGGTTTTATGTTGAAAGAAGCCCAGAAGCAAGGAGGTCCAGGCATCTTTCCCCACCCTTGGCCTCTCTGTATCCCTGTTGGTGCAGAGATGTCAGGAATGCATAGATCTGATTGTAGGCAGTATTCCCATGAAATGTGGATTTTTTGTGGCTTATATGAAGCCAAATTGGCTACTGTCTTGGCTCCCTCCTCCCTGACCATGCATGCCCAAGGTTGAGAGTGTTGTGGGATGCAGCCAGAGAGCTTCCCCAGGGCTTGGCTGTCCCCATAAGAGCTGTTCCTGTCTTTCCCACCCATTTCCAGCCCACCTGGATTGCAGTTTTGAACCAGGTTGACTTAGGAGGCTGCAAAGGCTCTGCATGTCCTTCTGTGGAGGCTGGATACGGGAGGGAAGATGATCTGGCGGTGGTCCTGTCTGGCTTAGCACTTCCCAGCACAGAGAGTGGTACCTCCTCCAAAGTCTTGGGGGACACATAAATGGGATGTTTTCATTTGAATAAATCTGGCTCTTTTCTTCTAGGGAGTGTTTCTTTGTGTTTGCTCTTCATGGAGGTAAAGAAATGAGATTGCAGTGTATTTTTAATAGTGTTTGTCTTTACATAAAATAAAAGGGAAAAATGATTATACACTGAAGCTCTTGCTTGGGGGGGCTCCTTTCGTGGGAGGTGACGGAGGTGGAAAGTGGACAGGATTGCTCAGAAAACCTGGAAAATATTCCCCATTTCCTAAGTGCCAACAAACTCAACCATAAGATGGATGTGTGACACCCTGCTACCCCAAATTTATATTCTTTCTTTGGAGGAAACACTCTGATTTTTTGGCTGTGTTGTGGCACCAACACAAGGTAGTCCTGCTGGGGTGGGTTATCTAATGGCCCCAGGTACCATGTAGACAGCTATTCTGGCAGGCATGGAGTTACCAGCAGGGGTTTGGACCAGTCTGTGGGGAATGTAGACAGCTATTTTAGCAGGCATGAAGGTACAGGGAGCATGTGGGGTGGACTTGTTTGTGGGGTTCTCCTTTCCAAGCATGATGTGATGGAGGCATTTCTCCTTGTGCCAGGTATTGCCTGCAAAAGCACTGCTCCCTCCACCTGCAGGCAGCCGTTTTCTTTATTCGCTTTCCCTGGAATTAAAAATAAAGGAATTGTAGATGAAGCCACTTTTCCAAGATATCTTCCTTGCTTGCTGCTTCTGGTTTAATAAAAGGCTCTGTCTCGTGGTTGTGTTTTGCTTCTCAGCCTCTATAACACTTCCAGAAGCATGGCAAGTAATTTCTTGAGGACCGGAAAGTGCAAATCTGTAGCTGCAGATTTGTGTGATGTTTTTTTCTGTAAGTGGTTCCTTACCCACTTTCATCCACAGCTATATTGACAAAGTCCTCATTACTTCCTAACTCTACATGTTCCCCATTAACAGCTCATTGAGAAGCAGCAGCTCAGCAGCTCAGCCGGCCCAGAACCACTCATTAATTCTGCACACAGGCAGCAAAGTTCCTTCTCCACCGCTTCCTCTGCTGCTCCACCTTGGAGGAGCATTACCTCCCTGCACTACTCCAGTGCTTCCTCTGCCGCTCTGCCTTGGGGGAGCATTAACTCTCTATACCATCCCGTAGCCTTTAGCTTTTTCTCCTCAAATCCTCATTGAGTTGATGGATATGTGTCTGATTCTAACCTTCGTTTCACTTTTCCCTAACTACTTTTCCCTCTATGTGGAGCAATCCCTTAGGAAACTCCCATGGGCGATTGCTTGCTTTTTATTTTTGTGCCTGCCTTGCATGTGGACACACACAAAAATACACATGTCCCTTACACATGCACACATGCAAATTATAGCCTGTAGTCATTGATGACTAACGGAAAGGTTTTGGATTATTGTCTGAATTTTGGTTCATGCTTTGGATTAGTGTACCTGGTTAATTAATGTGAGGAGTGTTCCACTACTATAAAATAACTTGAACCCTTTCAAAGCATCTTCATAACTGGTACATGTCTGTAGTACAGATTATACCCATAGAACCATTTCAGTAAGAAGGTAACTAGGAAAATGTGTCTTTGATTTAAATTATTATGTGGTACGAGCTCCACTGCTAGGGCAGTCTCCAACAAAGGCCCTCAGAGAGTGGAGGGAATGATGAGGAGTGCTGATGAAGAATAGGCAAAGCACTAGCACTGGGAATGTGGAAATCCTGCTATGAAACCTGAATGAGCCTAGCAACCTATACCTGAAGAAGGGGTACACTGCTTGATGTGTCAGTATGGCATAGTCCCGTATAACTCTATCTATTTTTATCCACTGTCTAATGGAAGATTTCACATGGTAAAACCATGACTTTGCTGAACTCGAAGTTACACTTGAGTTGATATGAATGGGAACTACTGAAAAGAAATCCCAGATCCATCTTTACATAAATCCTCTAGGTTTGCTTCCTAAATGTCAAATTTACCACGCTTTAATGATCCCTTCAGAAATGGTGTTGGCAGCTGCTGGCAGCATATGAGATAGCACATGTTATGAGAAATAGTTCAGGCAAGTATTCATAGCTCGACTGTCAGATGCCATATACCCTTGCTGGGCTCGGACTGTATTCTACATCTAGACTTACACTGACCATGGGATGGCTAGAGGATATTGTGAATAGAGAGAAATTGCCTGCAGCACTGCAAGAACAGCCCATTACTGGGGCCGTTTTGCGCCATGCTCTCAACACTGGCATCTCTTCAGGAATTTATGCCACAACCAGCCCTGTCAAATCTGATGTTAAAACTGGCTGTGAAATATTTCCCTGTTGTGGTTGCCGGCTGAGTCATCACTTCGACTCGGTTGTGTTTCAGACTTTGGTCATTAATATTTTTAACGCAGGAGAGGCAATAGCAATGGTGCATTCAAATGCTGGATGCAAGTTTAAAACCCATGCCTTGCAGGTTCCCTTGTGCAGCCTCTGGAGCACTGATGTCTTGCAGAATCATAGAATGGTTTGATTTGGAAAGGACCTTAAAGATCATCTAGTTGTCTTGGTACACAAAAGCATAAGGGTAAACCCTCCCCCTGCCTAGGCAAGTCTCATCAAGGGCTGTGCAAGAGCAATGAGATTTGTTTCTTCGGCCTGAACAGGACGTGTAATTGGCTTTTTCAAAGGTTTTCTACTTGGGTTACCCTTAGCTGGGTTTCTGGGGTGGCAGAGGAGCTGCCTAGGGATAGCTGCATGGACTTGGGTGGTGCTCCAGTTGGCACCGCTGGGTCCCTGGGTGGGATTGAGACTGGAAGCTTTTTGAAGGCATCAGAAAGTAAGTGCTGTCTCTGAAGACAAGTAGCTTATGGTGCAAATATAAAATACGAGTTTTGCAGCCCAGAAACCCATCTGAAATGTATTATAAACATTGGAAAAAACCTGCTTTTCTATCCTCCAATAACACTAAAAGCAGACTAGAATTGCATATATGGTTTCATCATGTGCTCTAAATCAAAACTGTCGGAACTGAGGATGCTTTTCAATTTCTATATTGGAATTTTCTTTAAAAACCATTCACAAAAACATAACTAATCAAACCAATGAAATCTTTTTATGATGTTAAAGTTGCTGACTCATATCTGCAAGCAGAAACATCTCTCTACCTTTGTCTAGATAGGCTTTTTCTTGTAAAAGTACAGTCTTATGTTTCTCAGGAGCACCGTTAACTCTTCTTTGTTCGTTTTTCCAATTGTACATAGCAGTGACCTGCATGTAGCACTTTGGCTGCCATTGCCATGCAGGTTTGCAGTCACCACTCCTTGGCTGGAGTGAGTGGAGAAACTCAAGACCCACCACAACACTAGCTAAAGGATTCTGCAAATAGAAATCATCCGAAGCAATTGTCATAATTGAACCATATAGAAGGTTTTTAAGGTAGAGCAAAGTCAGATCTCTATAGCTGTGTCCATAGCTGGTGAAACTGAGGGATGGACAGCAGAAGGCAGCTGTGGGAATTCACGGCTGAGTAGGATTAGCCCCCAGGAGTTTCCCCATTCCCGTCATGATGCAGACCATCAAGCTGGTCCTCTCTGTAAAAGTTGATTTAACATATGCATGAGCGTGCGTGTGTGGTGGGGCAAGGGTTTGGCATCAGAAGAAGAGCAATGTGGAGTGCCCCTACATTCCCCCCATAACAGCTGCATTCCGGATGAGCCATTTTGTATTTTGAAGTGCCCCAGAGACATCAGCCCTGAAAAAGACAAGATAGGTTTGATGTCCAGTTGAGCATGAAGGGATTGTCAGCCCCACTGAAGGGAGGGTGCCAGAGAGAGGCATGGGTGGGAGCCAGTGGGGACCTGCCGCATGTGAGGGTGATGTGGAGAAGGACAGAAGGACGTGTGATAGACTGGATGGGGGAGTAAGGCAAGTGGTTGTCCCTTGTGCAAGGTGCCAGCTGGGTATTGTCTGCAGATATCTGCACAACACAGGAACTCCTGGCTCCCTAAGGTATCCCAAAATAGATTCAAGAGGGGCACTGGGCAGCAGGAAGGAAGAGGGAGGAGTGCTGCATGGAGGGAGGAATCAGGGATGTGAGGGTTTGTGGAGCACTCATAATTCTTTTCTATTCAAGTAGGGACCTGGGTAGGGCATGCTTCAAGTTGAGCTGTCTGTCCCCTTGCTGAGGACTGGGGAGATAACTCCCGGAAGGGTCCAGCCCTTTGGAATCTGCTTTTTGCTGGCCTCCCCCATCCTTCCTCCGCTTCCCAGCTCTTTTGCGTGGGATGGAGATTGCTCTGTGCAGAGATCTCTCCTGCATCCTGATCTGGCTTGTTTTTCCCGTTAGATGACAGTTCAGGAAAACACAAGCCTGTGTCAAAACCCATCTTTTTTTGGGATATTACTTCAGCTCATGCTTAACTTTGAACTGCAGTGAATGAAAGAGGATGGGAGCATGAGTTTAAAGTTAAGTGCAGGTATAGAGATGGGCTAGCGGCTCACTGACTCACACCCCGGTAAGGTGCTTCTGCAGCAGTCGTGCTGCTCCTGACTTCCCATATCCTTCAGGCAGTCAAGCCCAGCACATTCTTACCGTGGTTAGATTAATTTAATTAAGATATGCACTTCCAAAGCACATAACTGGTGACTTATCTGCTGTGTGTCTGCTCTGGAACATGAAAGTACCAAACTCTTCTGATTGTTGCCTGCCTTTGTACCAGAGATAAATCAGTGTATTGATGTGATGCATTAGCCTAACCCGTTTTCACACAGTGTCATTTGAAAAGTGAAATGTTTCTTGCTGATGTCACATTGTCCTGTGGGTTATCACACCCCTATAGCTTTGTGTTCCTCTTTCTTCTTTGGCACACAAACAGTATTGAAAAAAGAAAAAATCCCCTTCACGTGGTGCATAGACTCTTGAAGGGTATTTTTAACCTATTGCACTCAGCCGTATCTGGTTCTCTTCTCAAAATACAAATTCCCTGACATGCTCAGATATGCAGTTGGGATTTTTTTTCCCCTTGGAAAAAGATAGGCATCGTGAACGAACCTCACATCCTCGTGTAGGGGCTGAAATTGGCCTTTAGAAAAAATTCCCCTGCCTCCTCAGAACACTGATTCTCTTCCCTTTGGGGACTTACTGCACCAAACAGCTACGTTGGTTTCCATTTCTCTGTTGAAGTTTGTAAGATGAGGAAAGGAAAAAAAAAATGCAGTTTTATAGTGCATTTATCACAGTTCCTGTAAATAATTTATTTGCTCTGCTCCTCACTGTGGTGAGGGCAGATTTTGTGCTGGGTGAGCTTCTGACCTGCACAAGAGGAGGAGGAGGCATGAACCCCAACCCAAGACCCCTCTTCAGCCATAGCCCTCTGCTTTTCCCTTCACCCACCACATTATAGGAAGGCTCCGTACAAGCCTATCTTAATTTCTCCGATCCAGACCATGTTTGCTCTTGCAAACCATAACCTAGAATTGAATTTCCCTTTCTTCGCACCAGGTTCTGTAGGTAGCTATATGCATTTTTACACTTCCAGTGTGATTTGCAGCTCCCTTTCCGCTGTTTGCTCAGCAAGTGATGAAAACAACTCCCACCGATCGCTTGTCCCCAGCTATTTAACGCTGAGAGAGTGTCACTTCTGCTCTGACGACACATGTCACAGGTGACCTGGGAAGCAGGTCACCTTCCAGGAGCAGATACACCCCTGCTTCTCCCTCTTCTGACTGCGGCTATCATCACGACAAATTAGGTGGGTTATGGAAGTCGTTTCACAGGAGCTGTGGGAGAAGATGCTCTGTCCTTGTCTACCTCCTTATGTGGTTGTGGCAGATCTGGGGAGAGCAAAAAGCCTTGGAAAGAAATGCAGCCTGGTCTTGAGGTGATGGATAGAATAATGATGAAAGTGGCAAGTTGGCTAAAAATGTCATATTTCAGAAAGAGGTTGCTCATTTAATCTCCCATGAGATTTGGGGGCCAGCCATCCTTGGGAAAGTTAGTGGCCTCAGGGCTTCTCTGTTCTCTGACACTTTTGAAATATCCATCCTCAAGCATATTAATATCAGAGCTGTGTAAAATCAAGTCTTCAAAAGAGAAATAAATGGCATAAAGAGCTATAAATAGGAAAAGGATATTCCAGAATCAACATCTTCTTAAACAGTTTTTCTCCTTTTGTGGTAAAGTTATATATTTAAAATGTAAAGTATTTGCCTACTGGGCACCTAATCCAGGCTTTTTTTTCCCCCTTCTTCTATGAAAAAGGTCTGCAGAAGGAAAGGTGAAAAAGGGAATGCAATATTGAACAAAAAGGAGCAGGAGAAGGGAAGGGAGCAAAAGCAGGGAATGGTGCTGCACTAATAAGAACATTTCCAATATTAGAATGATATACGGAGCTAATAAACAGAAGGAATATGCAGTTAAAGAGGTGAAAGGAAGCCATATAGGGAATGAGGCAAAAGAAAAAGATTCAGAAGGTAAGAGCAGGTTAATTGCAGACATTCTTTGAGGACAGTAGTCATTTACCAGTTTCATATATTTTTGTTGTTGTTAATGTTATAGTAGTGTCTGTTAAAATACCAACGTAGCCATGGTATTTACTTTACAGTGTGTATGAAACAGTGTCATCGTGTCTACATAGTTTTCAGCCGTCCTTTCTAATCAGAGGACTTTCAGCACAGTTTTCAAGTAGCTCTTGGACAGATATACTGATTTTTAATGATTTTACAATTTTTAGCATTTTATAGCATATTTTTATAAAGAGGGGTTTCTCCTTTCTTCATCCCTTCCCCACACAGACTTTGTCTCCTGTGTACAGCTGTGGAGGAGACACCCATTGTGGACACCTCAGCTGGGTGTTGAAGCAGGCAAAAACCCCGTTGAGGACAGAAGGGCAGTAGCTACAGCCTTCATTGCTCTGGGGATTTTATCCACCTTCATCTAGGAGGCAGTGACCTTCCAAGGTGTTCAGCTGCAGATGTTTCATTTGTTTTATCTCCAAGCTAGGGCTAGTTTTTGTTTAAGCTCTGGCTTTTTGCTCTTGGTCCCCACAGAGTTTTAGCATAGATAAACTATGCTGTTTGCTTTATCTAAGGCTTGGGCAGCTCTTGGTAGGATGTGGGGCTGTCTAAGTCTTGTCAAGGACCATGTCTTTCATGGTGTCCACACTTTGCTCAAGTCGGGGCTGTGGCTCAGAGTCCCACCACCCACTTTGGGGGCAGTTCTGTGTATTTTTGCTCAAGTGTCAGAACAGTTGGTACCCAGAGGTATAGCAGTTTGATGCCGCTTAAAGTGAAACAAACCATTCTAATTTCTGATGCTGCTTGCAGGTAACTTCCACAGCAGAGCTGCAAAGGTCTCTGCTTTCAGTGCTGAGCATGAGATGCACATTGCATTGATAGTCTATGCTGGAGACTTCCTGGGGCATCATCTCTCCATCCCTGGCATTTCAGGGTGGGGCATCCCATCTCTCTACCCATCTTTCTTCTCCTGGCCCTATTGCAAAGTGGCAGGGGAGTGTACCCTGTCTGGCCCATCAGCTAGAGCAGGACATGCTCCTGTGGCCTCTTTTTGGGATACACTGAGTGAAGGATGGGGTGAAGGGAGGGCTTGCCAAGCAGGTGCACTGACCTCATAGGAGTCCCATAAATGAATATGGCTCATAAATTTCCCTCTTCAAATAATCCAGCTCCTGAGACAGGGTGAGACATCTTGATTTAGACCTGCTTGAAATTTGCTGAGCTGGTTTGCCCTCCCGTGCTTTCGGTTTGCTTGTTTCTTTCTCTGTCTCTCTGTATATAGATATATTCTCACACACATACACACATGCACACACACACACTCCGCTGCTCTCTTTATATATACCTGTTATTTTGATGCTAGTGTACTGTAGCACTCATGTCTGTGTGCTTTCCCAGGCCGTTCATTGTGCTGCCTCCCCTGATGGAATGGATACGGGTTGCTGTGGCTCACGCAGGGCACCGTCGCAGTTTCTCGGTGGACAGCGATGACGTACGGCAGGCAGCGAGGCTCTTACTGCCGGGAGTTGACTGCGAACCTCGACAGTTAAAGTAAGTCCACACAAAAAAATCAGCTGCTTTGTGCAAAACGTGTCTCTAGTCACAGCGAGCAGGCAGGCAGAGGGCTCTGTTTCTGCCTTGAGAGGTGCATGGATGCTCGGGCTCGTCGCCGTGTGCGTTGCAAAAATCGGCTCCTGGTATTTATTTGCTCACATCCGTGGATAAGCTGGTTGCATGGTAATGGGTGTCTGAATATCTCACAGCTGGATCGAGCCCTTAATCTGCTCCTCAGAGCTCAGACGGGGTTTGGTTGGGGTTTTTTTCCTCTTACTCTTAGGTTCTGCTTGCTAATGAGGGGCTGAAATCTTCTGCTAATTGTCTGCTTCACGTTGTTTTGCTATAAAATACTGAACTGTAATTGGCAGGGCTGCAGATATTTTCCAGGGCTTTGTTTTCAGCATTAATGCTTAAAGGGCACATTTAAACTTATAGGTAAGACCACCTCTTGCAGTAGAATCGTATTTTTCATGCGAATGTCAGTTCAAATTAGTTGTAAATGTCAGCCTAGATAATTCGACTTTTTCGTGTATCAGTTGTGACCTTTTGGTTTTCTAATGAAGTCTTAAAGTATTTATTGCCAGGGTATGCTTTTAGTGTCTGTTTTGCCTTATTATTATGTACATGTATAAAAGCATGATCTAGGGCTGTTCTGGAGTCAAGAATGTATTTGTGTTTGATTTTCGTAAGGAAAGGAATTCTGCATCTGCCAAAGCAGAAATTACTCCCTGCTATTGCTTCACAAATTTGAACATAAACCTCAGTTTGCAGCAGTCTTGCCTCTTCGTACAGCAGTAGGTGCATTCTTCCCTGCAACACAGAAAGCAGAGGGATGATCTACATGATTAGCTGTGACAACCTGCATCAGAGCAGCTGCTTCTGTTGACTCTGGCCTTAACCAGAGAGTAGAATACTTTACTTGGAGATTTGCATAGGCTTTTTATAGTCACAGCTATTCAATATCTAATTGAAGAAATGTATTGAATTTCAAAAGGGAAATCTTGAGCGTTTCACATTTCAAATCTTTGCTGTAATTGCTTCCCTTCGGTATGACCATCTTGGCCCTCATTTCCAGAAGTGCGGCGTTCTGTGTCCCTACTGAAATGTCAGGACTTTAGAGATACTTACTTTCTGAAGACCCAGCACTTGGTTTTGAAAGGGCACAATTAATTTAATAGCTCTTCCAGTACTTAGGTAGGATTGCAAGTAAGGCAATAATGTTTCTACTCTATATCCTCTATCTTAAAAATTAAGGTGGATAAAGTGAAATAACTAGTGGTTAAAAAGGCACAGGATGTTATTCTTAAAGTTATATTTTGTCTGTGTGTATATAAATATATATATAAAATGCCATATATATACACATTTATACATTTTATATATATATATAAAATGACATCAGTGGTTAGACAATTTTCCAGGGGTTTCGGAGTAATTTGAAGTTGGGGAGAGCTGTGTTACGCTGCAGAAAAATTTATTAATTATGAGGAACAAATCAGCACTTAATTTAAAAGTTGTCATCAGGAATTCATCTCATAAAGAACAGAAGTGTTGTCCTGCTTGTCTTGCAAGTGGGAATGAGACTGAAGAGCGCTGTCTGGGATTAATCAGGTGGGAATGAAAAGAGAAATCATTACAGAGACAAACTGGATTTTAGAGACCAGACTTTGCAGTGTACTCTTATTTGGTTGCAGGGTCCTGATTCACCCATGGATGTCCCAGAGTGACAGTCCCACTCTGCTGTGCTGGCAGAGGACTGCAAATGAGTGTCTCCATACTTCAGGTTTTACTTTAAGGTCTGTGCCTACTGCCACTGTACTGCAGCAGGTTCTTTGGATAGCTGCACAGAAGACCCTGTCTGCCTGTAATCCTGAGATCAAAGGAAGGGCCAGGCTTTTCTGGAGAGTAATGTGAGGCATCAGGACGTCAGTTTGAAACATTGAAGCTTGTAATTTTTTATTTGCATTCTGTGCAGACCCACAGCACTTCTCATTTCTACTAAGCCAAGCGCCAACTTTTAATGCTTCCCCATTATGGAGGGAGTGTTTCCAACTATCAGCTCCTCAACAATCATTAATTCCGTAAATGCAAACACTGGGATGGGGAGAAAAACACAACTTTGGAGGGAATGGCTTTTCAAATAAGCTGTGTGATGGATGACAGCTGGAGGATTTGAAATGCAGTTAGCTTGATATATTTTGTGACTTTTATAGAAACGGCTTAATAAGTAGAACCTTGAAATTGGTTCAATTTAGGCTTTTCTTAGCAGTTGTCTTCAGTCCCTAAAATATAAGAGAGCACAACACAAAAGTTCCCGTGGTCCCATGTGATACTGCATCATTCCATGGGGTTGATTCACAACCTGTCATTGCAAACGCATAAAGCAAGACCAGCTTCTACGCTGGAAAAACACGCATCCAGGGGGAGGGAGAGATTGGCAGGATCTCAAAGGCTATGAAGCTGAGAATCAGTTCAGATAAAAGCCAAATGTTCAGTTTCTTATCTGAACTACAGCATGGAGGTCTCCCAGCAGATTCTCCCAGCACAATCACATACTCCAGCAGTGAGGTTCCCAATATGTGGCTTCGTAAATTACCTCTGCTTTCTTCCTGCCTTTCATTCCAATACTTCCTCTTTGTCTCCACTTTTCTGATCCTCTTTAAAAAACCCATTGCCTTAATTTCTTGCAACGTTTTCATCTCCTGAAAGAGAAGCCACTCTTGCTCTGGGTAGAGGAGAGAAGCTGTGATCAGTCAAGAACTGCCTGTCTCCTTCCTGGTCTGTTTTCATTTTACAGCAGCAGACGTGCCAGAAAGTTTCTTCCCTTTCCCTAGCCTTGGGACTTGAGCAGGGATATAAGTGTTCATTTTCCCCCAGGAGTGGAAGCTTTAGACAGTTCAGTTGTCTCACCTTTTGCAAGGAGGCAGGTTTCACAGGTGGATTGACTTCTGGATGCACAGCAGGTAGCTGAGATGGAAGCCCAAGTTGTGTCCAAAATATTCTTTGTCACAATGAGAGGTCAGACTTCAATAAAGCCTAACCTGTACCTAGGGCCATGTAGGGCCACCTGAGGCAGCTCAATGTAATCAGTAGGGAATTGTGTGTGAGGTAGCTTTCTGTGGGCATAAATCTGTTGAAGGTGGGTGCTCTGCTCCCTGAGCTAGACCTTTTATTAATGAAGGCATCAGGGATGAAGGCAGTTTGTTGCCAAAAAGGGGCATGGTAATAAAAACTGTGTTAACTTGCCCTTCTGCTGTAATAAGATAGTGTCACTTCTTAGTCTGCACTAGGTCTGGTTGGCTGCAAACAAATATCTGGTTTTGGCTGCTCCTCATTATTGCATCTGCAAGGGGTACCTTCCTTATCTATGTACAAGAAGCTCTTTGCATGTTTTTCCTTCCCTCACTCTGGGGAGTGTCCCTAATATGTTAGACATGTGGTGGAGAGGATTGCTGATGGATGACTATATCTGGGGACTGGAGGTTCATGGCAGAGAAGCTTAGCAAAGGAGGAGCATCCTGTATTATTCAGCACAAAAAAGTGTTGCCATGCTTTTAATCAGGGTCAGCGCCTGCACTTCTGGTTGTGATTTATCATGGCAATCTTGAAAGATGTAAAGATGCTGGAACAAACTGGCCGGAGAGAGGTGGTAATGTCTTTCAAAGAACTGTTACGTGGTCACTTCTCCACCTGGCTGGATAAAGGGCTATTTTCTGTCCAGTCAGAGATCAAAAGAAGGATATAGTCTAGCATGTGTGTGTGTATGTGTGCATGTATATGTGCATTCTGATATCCAGAAGCAGCAAAAAAGTGAATAAAAGTTCGCAGTATTGGAGAAGTGAGTGCAATTCCACCCTACAAAGGGCAATTCCCATGTGTTATTTGAAGTACTTTCTTCTACCCTCTTCATTGCCTCAGACTTCTTTGATTCCAAGTCATCCCCTGTCTGGTTTCACTGGAAATCTGCTTTTTCCAGATATTTCTGGGTCTGGCAAGGAGCCCCTTGCCCCTGAGAAGGGCTCTGTGCTCTGCTGAAGGGAATCAGGTGGGCAGCATTTTCAGTCCTGGTACTTACAGTGATGCAGGAGGAGGTAGTGCAGGAGATCCTGGCTTGCACTGTCTAAGACTGGGTGTTCTGGCTCCTGAACCCAGAACATCCCAGCTGGACATTTGATCCCCATCTTGGCTGCAGAAGGAATGACCTGCAGGGTTGCTGACCTAGCCCACATCAAGGGGCCTTCCTGTCATCTGGATGAAGAGGAATATCGCATGTGTCCTCATGGCACCAAGATCCTCTAGAAGCATTGCCCACAAGGCTGGGCATTTTTTTGCAGCCATTGGGGTATTTGGAAGCCCTCTCATGCTCATTAGTCCTCTGTCCCCTTGCCCAGCAGGCTGCAGAGCTCCTGGCTGAAATTTGGAAGTGAAGCATTTTAGTCCTTTTGAGGAATGGTTTCTTTTTATCATAGAATCAACCAGGTTGGAAGAGACCTTCAAGATCATCAAGCCCAACCTATACCACAGCACTGCCAAGTCCACTGCTAAACCATGTCACTGAGGGCTTCATCTGCACAGTGTTTGAACTCTTCCAGGGACTGTGGTTCCACCACTTCCTTGGGAAGCCTGTTCCAATGCCTGACCACCCTTTTGGTGAAGAAATTTTTCTTGCCTCTTCTCATATTGACATAACTCGCAGAGACCCCTCAGGCTCTGATGGCACCATAAGAAGCATTGCAGTCACTTGTTTGCAGTCTGTGTTGTTGGGGGGATGCTGGAGGACAGAGCTAGGCAGCAGGGTTTGCATGCCAACCCCACTGGTGCAATCAGAGAGCCCCCCGTTACGTTCCACTCCAGTTTAGTTGGAGATCGCAGCATCACTGCTGGTCAAGGCAGAGCTGGTAAGAGCAGGAGCTGGCACAACCAGGGCTTGTGCCTGTGCACAGATCCCCTTTAATCACTTGCTCATACACCTCAGAAGCATTTCAGAGTTACGGCTGGCATGCAAAGGTGGAATTTGTATCAGTAAGTGCTGGCCTTGAGGCACATGTGAGAGTTGTGCATCAGTGCCAACAGAGGCCATCACCCAAGCACTTAGAATGTATACTTTGCCTCTGGTTTGGGGAGGAAAATCCTGTGGGGGAAAGGAAAAATAAATACTAGCAATAAGGTTATGAAAATGGAAAAACATTAATCAAAAGGAGAGCAAATTATGCAGCTTAATGCATTCAAATTGGGGTGACCAGATAACCTCTATCCCAGCAATGACAAAGCTGCCTCACAAAATCAGAGGGTCAAAGGGAATTATTTTTAACAAAGCCCGCAATGGTGCCTTAACTCTAAGGATTAATAATAGTAATGCCCAACATTCGAAAAGAATGAAAAACAATGGGAGGAAAATTCCAGGCTGTTAGTGCAAGGCTTTTGAATGTTTTTTCAAGCAAAGACTGATTAAAGGCATGCTGTTGAAGGAAAAGTGGGGTAAAATGTGACACAGATTTTCTAAAGATAGCTCTTGCCAGACTAATCTAATAACTTTCTGATAAAATGACTGATTTCCTACCAAAATGAAATTCAGTAGATACAATCTATTTGGACGTGAGTGAACAATTTGATGCATTCCATGCAGGGAGTTAACTGGAACAGGTTGCCCAGAGAGGTGGTGGCTGCACCATCCCTGGAGACATTCAAGGCCAGGCTGGATGTGGTTCTGGGCATCCTGATCTAGTTGAAGGTGTCCCTGCTCATTGCAGCAGGGTTTGGACTAGATGGACTTTGAAGGTCCCTTCCAACCCAGACCATTCTGTGATTGTAAGACAGAGAAGATGTGCGTTAGTAAAGAATTGGAAAGTGAGAAGGGACTGGATTCAAGAGATGTGGCAAGGGCTGGGTTGCTGTTATAGGGTTACAAACAGAGGTCTTCAGCTCTCACTCACTTTTATGAATTGGTCTGTTTTAATTTTCAGAAAGGGTTTTGGCACAAATCTTAGCAGTGTGCTCATGAAGTTAAAATTTGCTGATGCCACAATGTTAAGAGGCATTGTCCTAACAGAGGAAGTTTGGGAAATCATCCAGGAAAAAGTGGATGACCTTGAGGACTGGGACACAAGAGGTGGGATGAAATGCAGTTTTCCACAAATGGAAGACAAACATTTGGAGATTAATTAGAATAATACACATTGCAGTGTATATGTAACATACACGCTATTTACGCAGTATAATATATACTTATATATATATTGAGAGCTGAGTATTGGAAAGGTGGTGGTAAAGACTGTAAAGCAGTGTTTCATCTCAGAATGATTGTAAACCACAAAAGTGGATTTTTCCTTAGCCTTGAAAAAAAGCAAATGCATTTTAAAGATGTATGGGGAGAGGTATTTCCAGGAGAAGCAGGAAAATATTGGTGCCTCTGTACATGAAAGTGGCAGGAAGTGATATGGAATCTCAAATCCTGTGCTTGGGTCAAGCAAATATTCACATTGGAGCAGTTAGAGAGAAATAGGCTGGGGTGATTGAGTTTTGACAAAATGATCTCATGGAGGAAGACTAGAAGAAAAAGGCTTATTCAGCAGGGCTAAGTAGGTGCTGAGGAAACACGTGACTCCTCTGCAGAAATACATCAGGGGTAAACACCACAGAAGGAAAAATACACTATTTAAAGGGCAGCATGGACACAAGAATATGTGAATATTAACAGGTCATGAGTAAGTTAAAACTGAAATTGTAGAGGGATCCAAGCCTTGTTGCAGTATAGGACTACATTCACTAACTCTCCAGTCCCATGTGCTCCTGCAGCCGCTGTTTTGTCACAGCCTCACCCAGGGCTCCGAGTTGCATTTACAGCTCTGATCCAGAAAGATCTCTGGGCAAAGACAGGATCTGAATGCCTTTGAAAATCTGTCTTTAATTGAAAATCAGTTCTCATTTCCAATTAGCCTTGGCCTGATAATACCTAAGTCTGCTTTTCTGTCTTGGACCATCCCTCTTAATGAAGGCTCTCTAGGAAAATAAGATTATCAGCCTCAAGAGTGAAGCTTATTTAACATGAGGGCATCCTTGGCTCATTTTAGAGTGTTTTCTTAAGACTGTGGAAAAGGAAAAATACAGCAACGTAAAGGGAAGATCTGTTATTTTGTTCTTTCAGAGCAGTCTATACCATTTGCTGTGTCATCTTAATACTGTACCACACATATGCAATTCTAACTTGAAAGAGGAAGAGTTGCATTTAATGTTTTATTTATGGAAATCCTGTGCTTGTACTAGAGCATGAAAATGTAAATAGAGATTTGAAAGCAGAAAAATATTTCCACTGCTCTTTGCTCTCTCTTAAAATGCATGGGGTAAGGGGCTGAATTTCTGGACAGGGAGAGTGAGTAGAAAATTGCTAAGAGAGTCTGCTATTTCATCAGATATAGCCACTTTTAAGTAGGGACAGTTGGTGTTTGCCTGGCTCCTTGAATGTCCTTCCACAAATTTTCACTAATCCTTTAACACCAGCCATGGCTATTGCTGTAATTAGACACAAAAATGCCAAACCAGCGAGTGGTAGCAAACAAGCTACTTGACAAAATCCAGCAGTCCCTTAAGGCAGATGGTGCCAGTGGATGAAGGAGATTTTATTACTTAAAAGGTAGAGTACGGGTTTCCTGAGGTGAATCTCAACCTCTCCTGCCAAGTGCCTGCTTGAAGACAACAGCATAAAAACAAATTATTAAGGGGAGGACCTTGTCCTCATGTTCTCCTTCACTTTTAGGGCAGAACAAATTTGCACTTTTACAGGCTTTAGGATCCAGCTTTCTTGGGCTTTTCTCATTGTGAGCAAGTTCATTAGTGTTTCACGTGTTCTGTCTCTATACACATTCCTGAATATAATAATCAGGATGCAGAGAACATCTCATCTTCCACTCATTAGTGAAGACTTGTGCTACCTATTTATATGAAAGACAAATCTGTACCCAAATCTTCCTATTTGCTGTGTTCATAATCTGAAATCATATTCAATTTTGATCATGGTTTCTGGCCTGTATACATGGGATGTAATATTAAGAGCTCTGAAATATGTACTTAGGTCTTGATTTGATAGTCATGTCACTTTTTTAATGAATTTTCCAGTATCAATAGCCAATCCATTTTCAGGAGTTTCACAAGAATTAGAGGTTGGCTAATAAATAGCAGGAGTACTTTTATTTTCTTGTCTTAATTTGGCACCTGATTAAAGTAAATGGAAATATTTTATGTCTGCATTGGAAGGTAGTGCTCTTCATCACTTTGATCAACATGTTTGTGCTTAATGTTTCCCTCTCTCCAGAACTGAAAATGCAAATAATTGTCTCAGTATAGTATTTACATTGCAGTCCCATTAATATCAGCATTATAGTCCCTTTTAAAGCACCATATTGGAAAAAAAGAGTGCTCACAAATTTAAACCTAATCATCTGCCGCTCCTGCTATTGCCTTTTGTGCCTGTAGTCTCACTGAAGAGCCGCAGGCAAGGAGCAGGACCCTTTTGTGCTACAGGCCGTGCATACCCAGATCAAAACCGTGATCTCTGACCCCAAGAAGTTCAGCATTGCAAATGCATGTATATTGCTGGCTAAAATATGACTCTTTCCAGACTTCAAACCAGCTGAACTATAATTTCTGTCTCAAGACCTCATTCAGATTTAGGACAGACACAGGCTGAATAAACTCTATAGAGCTAAAAAGATGGACTTCATTAATAGATTATCATTCTCTTAATTGAAAGGCCTGGTGATCAAGTCCCAGGTGGACAAACAAGACTTCAGTGCTTGGCTATCAGGAGGACGATCTGTTCATTTCAGTGGAGGGAAATGGTTATCCTGCCCCTCATCACAGTCTGCACTCCATTTCTTTTAAATCAACTATTAGCATGCTATAGCTTAGAACATGATTAAGATGTTCCTTTGTCTTTTTTTCTTAACATTTACAGAGCATTGCCTTTTCTTTCTTTTTTTAATTGTCCGCTATTGATTACAGCCGTAATCCACCCCAAAGAACAAATAATTAAAAAGCTATGCAATAAGAGAACTGCTGTGTCTACCAATTACGATAGAAACACTTTGCCTTTGAATCATCCATTTTCCCAAATGTATTCAATCCACGACCAACTCATTAAAGATCCGCACAGATTCTTAGCCAGTCTAAATGAAAATGAAAAAAAAAAAAAAACAAACCTAAAACTAAAACCAAAAAGCCAAAACCAATCCAACAAAATCAAACTCTTGCACTTAAACAGTTGCTATAGAAGTGCTGCATTGTGTTTTCACAATGTGAGTTCAGGAAAAGATAAAAATAATTTGCTGTACTGCTAGGATCCATTATAAAGGAAGATTATCTTTGACTCCTTTCAGAGGTTTGAGTATTTCAGGATATGACAGAGTGTCATCATGGTCACCATGCAGCATTTGACAGTGACCGTTTGCAAATAATTAATGTTACCATGGCATTCCCCATATAAAGCCATAGTAAAGTTAATTATGTGCAGTGGCAACACTGTAATGATCTTGAAGATGACTGCCGTAGAAGCAATATCTGTGAGGAATTGAAAGTGGGCTCAGAGAAAATTGTTTTGCATTGTAAGTTGAAAAATATGGCCACAGCTTTGCTACAAATATACAATCAGGAACAATTTCACCAGTTTCTAATTTTCCTTTTATTTACAAAGGCAATTGTTTGCTTGATTCAAGGTAGGGAGGGACCAGTTAGGGAGTTTACAGCTGTGTGATTGAACCCCTGAATTAGAAGGGGGTTTGCTGTTGAGTACAAGGACCGTGATCAGTGTTTGTTATTAATTCAGGTATATTACTTCTTAATTGTGGGAGTGGGAGCATGTATACAGGATGGTGGTGCCAAGGAGCCTGACAAGCCCCACAGGTTGCTAAATAGGGAAAAGCAGAGTGAGCTCAGTCTTTTGAGATAAGATATCAGCCTCAAGGATGCCTGTCAGTCCTATCTTTGTCACTGCACCACCTCTGGGAACCTCAGAGTTAGCCTCACCCAGCCAGCACCTGGGATGGTGATGTCCTGCCATCCTGAGACTCTCTCAGGAGAGAAGAGAGGGAGAAGAACACTGGCAGCTCATAGTCTTCTGTTCCTCCTTCCTGCCAGCTGTCCCTGCCCCTTTGACGAAAAACACCTTTTCTGCAGCATGAGGTCTTGGGGAAAGGATGACCCATGTTAATGCTGGCAGTGGCAGAATCTGGCAGCTAACCAAGGTGGCCTTGGAGGGGACACTGCACCGTCGGGCTGGTGTCAGCCTCCTGTGTGCTTGGAAAGATCACGAAAGGCTTTTTGGCAAAAGGGCCGTGAACTGGCTCTGCAGCTGGGGAGGTTTCCAGCTCTGTTTGTGCTTACACTGGCTTCCCTTGCTTTGCAGGCACAGTTTCCTAACTCTAAAAAGTGACCCTACACATTTATCTGACTTCACTGTTCCTCATCAACCTGATTTTTCAAGCTTCTTCGTATCTCTTTCCCACCTCTTTATAGCTTGTCAGTATATTTGTTGCAGTCCAAAGATAAGAAGTCTTGAGTGAATCAAGCCTGGGCACCTATTCCCTTTTTTCTGTCTTGCGTCCTTTAATGTTTGTGATTCTGGATAGTGTCTTTAATGGAGCAGCATCCCCATATACAGTGTACTATGGAGCAGAGGCACTCTGTTCCTTTTGGAATCAACATTATGCAGTTAATGGTATGAAAGAGGACTTTAAAACAAATGCAGTGCTGTGGTCGCTTAGGGTTGATTTTTTGATGGATTTGGGGGCTGGGTTTTTTGATTTTTCAGTTTTCATTTTGAAATGGCACTGCTCAGGCTGTCTGCTGTACTGTCTTCCCAGTTGGCTTTTTCCAGTGTTAAAAGTGACGCTGTGTTCTCCTATTCTGTACTTGTAGTTCCTGATCATTTTTGATCTGTCTCTACACTGCTTTTAATCTGTACATGTTAAATCTCTTTTTCCTTAACTCATTCATCTCTGTCTTTTCAAGACGTTATGCTTTCTCTTCTGTTCCTTTCCCTTGCGTCATCCTCTTGTTTTATTAAACTCCACAGTTTGATCACTATCCATTTTATTAGTCAACATATGACAGCGGTGGCAATGATCATGTCAAATTTTGCCGTATAGTTTCCTTTTCTTTGTCTCATAAATCAGGGCTGTAGCTCATTCATGGCGGTTCCTTTGTGGGGTACAAAAAGACAGTGGGACACTGGAAGCGGTACTAAGTTGTAGTTTCTTGCTTTGTGGTATTTGGTCTACATGACATTTCCTTAGTGCTGGCATCCTACCAGCTGTGCAACCCAGGTACTCTTCTGCATCCATGTTACTATTGCAGAGTTTGTACATCTGTAGCATCCTGGAGCCCTTGGACCAAAAC
The DNA here is from genome assembly GCF_037157495.1 of Lathamus discolor. Taxonomy (NCBI): domain Eukaryota; kingdom Metazoa; phylum Chordata; class Aves; order Psittaciformes; family Psittacidae; genus Lathamus; species Lathamus discolor. The sequence continues at coordinate 72,019,009 of NC_088884.1, read as the reverse complement.
ACTCCCCCCCACTGATTGAGGAGTACTGATTTGCCGATACCCAGTATCAGCAGTAATTAATGAGTCCCCTTCCTTGGCTATAGTAAGCAGGTGGACTGATATGCTTTTAGGGGATCAGGGGCAACTCATGGCTGAGTGACTTCTGGAGAACTGTGTGATTTCTGAACTTGTGCCAGAGTAGTGATCTGGGCAGCCCATATAGGATAAGTGAGATTGGTCCTTGTTCCTCCTTCCTCCCTTGTGTGGGTGTGCAACCCAGGTCAAAATCTGGCTTCTTTTAAAGAGGAGATCATCAACTATCATTTTGCATGTACCGAGCTGGGCTTGACGTCAGTGAAAGCTCTGTCTCTTTCTGCCAGCTCTGAGTTTGACCCATTTTACTCAGAGCGTATGTTATATACCTAGGTACAAATGATGAAGCAGTGACTTCACATAGGCAGTGATTCATAGTAGCAGACACCTCTGCAGTCCTCAGAGGATGTCTGGATCTTTCCATAGCTGCATTTTGCTGAGAACCCACCTTGTTTTCAGCCCAGAGTCATCTGGAAACGGCCAGCTACAGCTGGGAGGACCAGACTCTCTGGCTGTCCACCCAAAACCCCCACCACCTAACTTCTGAGCATGCTTTATCTTTGCCATACGTGTAAGGAGGGCACAGATGATCTCTGGCATCACATGCTATGGGGGTAACAAGTACCAAATGTTGCTGTAGCTCTTGTGTCAGAAATGTGCCATACGGTGCGAATGCGTTAAGCCGCAATTGTTCCCGTGGATCTTGGTGTTGAGCTCAGCCCTGCATGTCTGTGCTGGTTTTGCTTTTTCCTTAAACCCGCTCAGAACCTACTCCAGAAACCTTGCTGTGCATTGCTTTCTTCATCTCTGTTGTAGGCATATTACTGCTGCAAAATTTGTTATTGCTGTTACAGTGTTTTCATTGTGACCGAGTGCTGTGCATTAATCTTGCAGCATACTGTTGTGATGAAGCACCATCCTTGTTCCCTTGAGTAACGACAGTCCAAGCACACCTTGTTTGCATTCTTAGGACAACAAGTTTTTAGCAGTCAAAACGCAAACCGAGCACATAGAATGAACATCATCATGTATCTGTTGTCTTCCAGACTTGCCGTGGCCCAGCACAGCAGAGAGCAAGCTTGAGCTCAGATAACCAGTTTCTGTACTAAGTCCTGCAGAAGCTTTGATCAAAATACTTTGTATTTTCCATCTCCCTTTCCTTCCGCTGTTGAAAGAGGAAGAGTGGTAGCTATTACTACATACCACTGCTTCTATATAAACAGCATATGTGTTCCATACTGCTGTTAAATATTAAGCAGCGTTATATATTTTATAAAGCTCTGATAAAGAACTTTGAAGAAAAAATCTAAATTACAATGATGTGCTGTTTATATTTTTCTTTTCGTTTGCTGTATTTTTTTACATATGAAACAGAAAACAAATATTTGCTGTATTTTTATGTCTCTCACTTTTGATCTTTACTTTGTTTTCCATTCATAAGTAGCTCCTTGTTTTCTGACCTAACATTTTTGGAGAGTGAAAGTGATATTTTTCTAAACAGTTCTTTATCTAAGTTCACACCAAAACCACTGGATTTGGACTCCAAACTCTGCCTCAGACACTCCTCAGCGTGAAAGTAGAGCAAATCTGTCTTTTAATAAGATGATGCCGAGCTGGATAAACTTCAGATTTGAATTTCTGAGATTCACATCTTGGCTAAATAACTCTAAGCCCTTCTTCCATTTGAAATGGATGTCTTGAGCAGTTTACAGTTTGGAAATCTTTTGCATAAGACCTTAATAGAATGACATCTCATCTGTTAGACACAGCCAGCAAGGATTTGTGGTGTTTTGCCACCATTACCTGGCATGATTGCCTTCTCCTTGACTGCATGATACGCTGATCTACAGTATATCATGGGCAGGGGAACTGGACCAGATGACCTCCAGAGGTCCCTTCCAACCTCAGCCAGTCTGGGATTCTGCACATTGCACGTTCTGCTCCAAAAAGGCTTCCCTGTTACTGGGGCTGTGCTGATAAAATCCTTGAAAATGTTTGAAGTGACATTATTTTCTCTCTGTTGTATTGTCAATGATTATACACCCATTTGATGTAAGTTCAAAGCTTACCGAAGCCACTGAAACTTTTCAGGGATCAGGGAGACTGGATCTTTCTGCCGTGCAGAAAGAAAACTTGCAGTGAGAATTGGATGTGCGTTGCTTAAACAGGGAAACAGAATAAAGTGAAAGCTGTGCCTTTTTTCCCCATTTTTTTTTTTATAATGTGTAACTTGTCCCATGAAAGATAGACCAAGGGCAATCTCCATTAGCTTGCATTAGCATTTCCCATTCATCACTTCTCTGGAACATACAGGTCAAAGGAGAATGTATTTGTTCATGACCTACATCCTTCATACACAGGGCAAAGTATTATTTTCCTGGGGACAGTGAGGTCTGTCCTTTGACTGTCCTCTGAGGGAGTTTATTTCTCACATCCACAGAATCGACGACTGTTTTTGTGCATCTCGGAAACTGGATGCAGTTGCCACTGAAGCGAAGTTCAAGCAGGACCTGGGTTTCCGGATGCTCAACTGTGGCCGAACGGATCTGGTTAAACAAGCCATATCCTTGCTGGGGCCGGATGGGATTAACAGCATGAGTGAACAGGTAACGAGATAGAAATTTAAAGAACCAACTTTGAAATGCAAGAGTTTTGTCTGCTTATCACAGAAAATGAGCCCCAGCTTTCAGCTAAACATAAACAGGACCTTAGGGCTTTCTCTGCATTACTTTGCATTGAGTTAAAGCACTGCCAGGTGAAAATCTACACTAAGTTGAACAGTTTTGAATTGCATTGATGTTTTGGTGGTACTGAGGTAACTCAGCATGAAGGCGGATGCATCCCCTGAAATCTTAGCAGTGAACTGAGTTGAGGGAAGCCGGAAGATCCCAAGAGAGCTTAGTGTTCTGAATACTGAAAGCTGCTTCAGGGCCACGAACAGTGGTGTAGGGCAGGGCTTTTGAGGTGAAGACATCTTGCCACTGAACACTGAAATTGTGTTCTGCAATGCATTTCATGTGCACCACCGAACCCCCAGCAGGAAACGATTAATTGCTGGCAGTCTTTAATTGCACTCAGCCCAGTTTGAACTGACCTTCCAGATATGAAAGTGTCTCTGTTGCTCATTGTGGTCAACATGTACCAATTGAGAAGCCCAGAGTTTTCTGGAGTTACTCCTCCATTGAGGCGGTGGTTGTGGCTGGGGATTAGCCTGCCTCTGCAGCTACCTACCAGCAGCAGTCTGTTGGACTGTGATACTCATTGGGGTGGTTCCCCCTTCCCAGAGGGAAGTGGCGGCCATGGATACTACTGTTCCCTTTTGAAACAGAGCCCTCTGAATTTTCTGATGCCCCTGATGGAAGTGTCACTGCATATTCTTATATGTGAGCATCCTCTTTGGCAGGAGGCAGGTGGCTGCTGCCCCTGAAGTGGTTGCTTGGGTCTGGAGCTGGAGTCTTAGTAGGTTTAGGTCTTCTGAAATGAATGCTACAGGAATGTGAGTTATGTTGCTGTTCAGTAGCTTTAGTCTGAGTCAATATTATGGATTTGTTCAAGAAAAGCTTTAGAAAAGGGAAGTACCCACCAAAAAAAAAAACCCAAAACCCAAACCAGACTGTTCATTCCAAAGTTCATACGTTATACTTTTAAAAATTATTATTACTTTAAGTTAGTCTGAACCTGGAAACTTCACACCATATTTCCTCTTTCCTCCAGACGGAAAACTGGGAACACTCTGGCTTGATTCATCAAAGTACCTAATCATATGCTTAACACTGAACACATGCTTACATCCTGTTTGAGTGAAAGTTAAGCCTGTGCTTAGACATCTCACATCTTGTAGGATCTCACATCTTGCAGGACAGAGCCCTAAGTGATACAAGGCTAAAAGAGAAAGGGGGATTTTTTATTTTGCCAAAAGCTAAATGCTATTGTGTTGATCGTACACGTAGTTACTGCTTTGTGTATACATCGAACACTAATGATGGGCTCATTAAAAATCCATTCCTCCCACGTGCAAAGAGAGTGGGGCTGAATGATGCTGTAGCACAAGGCTGAGCTGCAGAGCAAGGCTGGGGATGCTGGCAGAGGCAGATGCAGCACAGATAGCAGTGCAAGGGAAAGGGAGGTTAGAAACCTCATTAACTCCTTAAAACCCTGACACTGCAGCATGACACTCTGGGCCCTTTTTAAGTCCTTCAGCTTCATCAGGGCCAAAATACCCCTCTGTGGTCCCCAGGCAGACCCTTTGCTCTGGGTATTACTGCGGGGCTCTTTGCCACGGCTTTCCACGTGCTGCATCTTGGGGGGGGGTGGCCCAGCGCAGGGCTTTCAAATACTTCTCTTCAGATCTGATTAGACCCCTTATGCTAAACACTTGATTTAATTATGCAGTGACGCCACTTAGAGAAATTGAAAGAACAGCTGAAGGAACGTGTATTTAATTTTAAGCTGCCATCCCGTCCCTATGTTTCAAGGCCCAAACACTATTTTTTGTAATTCTCATGGTTCCTGTAGCGTTTATTGACTGCCAAAGGAAATGTTTTGCCACTGACTATAGCTGAAGCAGTTTCAAATTCTCTTTGCAAGTAACTTGAAGTCACTAAAGAACTCTCCTTGCCTGGGGTGAGCTTGTTTCTTCTTAATAATAGCATGAGGCCCTAAACGCCTGTTCCCTTATTCTGTATGTATCTCCATAAGTACACGGCAGATTTGATCCTATGAAATGCTCAGTCTGTTGCAGGGGGGATGAAGTACCTTACAAGGACAAACCTTAATTAACATTTTCTCTAGAAGAGCAGCCCTTCCATACATAAGCACCCACAACCTTTATCTCTGCATGCAATCAGAAAAATGGGGTAGTTCAGCAAAAACAGTGGTGCTGGGCTCTTGCTAAGAAGACCTCTGTGTTGTGGTGCTGTGTCTGGCCATTCTGGGCACCTCCAGTTTCTCTGGAAAACACTTAATGGCAGCACTCAGGTTGAGCAGCAGACAGGCTATCATCTAACAGCAAATTTACCAGGAGAGCTCGAGGTAGGCTATAATGCATCAGAGGTAGCTGCGTGCTGTGGTAGATCTACTGCAAAACAACTGGTAGCTGTTGATTAACACCCCCTGACTGTATTTAATAAGCAGCTTTTTCTGTTATAATTTACAGTAGATTTAATGTTTTTTTTTCTCCTGGTTTTCTCTGGACTCATTACCACAGCCACAGTAATACTTACCTTAAGGGAGAAATGGTGATCAGCCATAGCAGGTATTTCAGATTAATACAAATTGCATTGTGGTGGTTCTGTAGCAAAGGGTCACTTAATCTGCTTTTTCTCCAAACAGGGCCATGCTTTCCTGGAACCCACAACTTGCAACAGTGCTGTCTGGCATTTCAGTTAAAATTAAGTCCTTGTTTGCTAGGGAGTGCTATACAAAGCCTTTACATTTCTAGCTCCTTAACTGTATCCACTCCAAAAAGCTGTGCCCAAATTCAACCTATCTTAAGAGGAGCTTGGGATGTTTTTAAAGGGTCTTTCAGCAATTAAGAAGATGTATTTTATGAAACTGTTATTATAGAAAACTGAATAGAATTATTGTCTTTTTAAATACCAGTGGAAATTTGGTTGCTTTGATAAAAACATTTCTCCGCTGGGGCCCCAAAGGCAGAGATGTTCAGTTTATTATACAAAGATGGAGGTGAGGCTGACAAGCCCTAGTTTCACTCACCATGTTGAGGATGCTGAGAATAACCTGAAAAAAAACCAACAACCCAAAGCCAGTCAACATGACAACAAAAATGGAGATTTTACAAAAATGGTTACCATGGTCTGAGGGGCATGTCTGTAATAGAGGTAATGGCTTTTGTTAAATGTGTGCTGTTAGTCTTGATTATATATACTTAAATAATTGTTTAAAAAAATCAAAGAGAGTCTTGTGTTAAAATTGTCAATTCCTTTGTTTTTCAACTCCAACAAATGACTAGGGCATGACTCCACTGATGTATGCTTGTGTCAGGGGTGATGAGGCTATGGTGCAGATGCTGCTAGATGCTGGAGCAGATCTGAATGCTGAGGTGAGGACTTTTGTTGGTTGTATCTTTATTCTGTTATTTGTTTGCATCTTAAACTAACCCCTGAAACCATACTGGAGGGAAAATCCCAAAAATTAAAAAGAAATGTGTCTTACCCTGGACAGCACCACTTGAAATGAATAGTGAAATCAAACTGCATTAGATTAACATTGGGATTCACTGCACAGAAGGGGTCAAGTCATCGTACATGTCCCACAGGTAATATTGATTTAGTTGTGTTTGTGCACTGGAAACGAATGCAGGCATTAGCACTAGCACAGAGCACGGCTCTAATGATATTGGAAGGACTCCCTGAATCTCAGCTGAATAAAAATGAAGAGGGTAAAAGAAATACCCATCTGATAATCTGCCAAAGCTTGAGCATTTCTGCACACTGGGATGTTCCAGCTAAGCATCCCCAGCGCACAAGCTCAATGTAGGTCCCACTGCTTTGTCCAACAAAGTGCCTCAGGCTAAAAACTGTTGGATGAGGAGTTTGAAGCTTCCAGAATATCAGCGTCTCTTTGATGAATGCACATCACAAACTTACACAATCTGTCCACTTACACAATCTCTTGATTGTGGTCCAGCTCTGTGCAGTGCAGGTATGTACATTTTTAAAGAGCCATTTGAATATCCGCAGAAGAATTATTTATTTGTTAATGACTCCAGTTTCAATTTGTTGAGGTCATGAGTGAATTAAGCTGTCTGCTTCACTTATCTGTGTTCCATCTGTTCTGTTTGGACTTGAATGAGCTGATAAATCGTAGTCACTGCTTTCAGCCAGGCGTTTTGCACTTCTGAAAAATCTAATTTAAAAGTAGAAATGGATGTCACCTGTAAGAGACTGATAGTCATTACTATCTGATTGCTGTTTGGTGGCTTATGTGAAATCAGCTGATGATTTCAGTTCCCCAAATTCAAGCACACCACCCTCAAGAGCTGGCAATAATTGAAAACTTGAATCCCTGTTAGCACTCTCGATAGGCATGCCAGAGACTGGATGGGCCTGGAGACTGATCTCTCCTTTAACCCTGTCTGTGGCTCAGAGGTGAGTGGCATTATTTGGTTCCTAGGACAAGTTTCCATTAGGAACAGTTCTCCCAACTGCTCCAGTAATCTTCCAGACTTGAAACAAATGCAAATTTAAACAGTTTTGTCTTCCTGAAACTGCTGACATCTGAGAGAACAGCTCCAGTGACGAATGTGAACCTCCCTGATTCATTTCTGTAGAGTGTTTGCTCTGAAATCAAATGAAAACACTTTGGGACAAGAACTGTGAATAATTATGGTGTGCAATTATAAGATGATTTGTGCACACCACAACCAACTGTGCAAATTGGGCAATTATGGGGAAAAAAAAGGCAAATCAACCACGAACAAAAATAAATACTCTGTCAGGTGCCTGCATCATTTTCCCCTTTCACTTTGCAAATCAGTGATATATATATATGTTTCCAAAAGTAGCCTCAAATGCTGGGTGCCTCCCTTTCTGATTGCCCATCTTTAGCAAAAAATGGACTCATTTCCAGATGTGCTGAGATGCTGCAGTTTGCTCTGGAGTCAGTGGGACCTGTAGCTGCTCAGCAAATCTCAATGGAGGCCTTAAAAGCCTGGTCAACAGCAGGTCTTTTGCAAGCACCCTGTCAACTGGAAGGAGCTCTAACCCAAAAAAAGGAGCAAAGGAGTTAAAATGACTTAATTTTCTTTGCCGCTTTCCATGGGCTGCCCTGAACGGTGGTGGGAATCTGTGCTTGAGGAGGAGCTGGAATGCATTTGCTAAACCCTGATCCTGCCCATCCTCACCCTCTGCTGCTCTTGCTCCCCAGGCTAAACCCCAAGGCCCGAGCTGCTCAGTCTTCTTCCTTCTGAACAAACCCAGACCTAAAGAAGCCTTTCTCAGAGGCCAGCACTCTTCTGTTGCACTTTGAGCTTTCTCTTTGGCAAATCTCTGCGATAACACCCAGGTGCTAGTGCAGATCTGCTCCTGGCAAAATGCAGGATCTGCACGGGCTATTCAGATTTTGCCCTCATCCCTGTCCTTGGGACTGAGGGCCTGGTTGTGTGCTTCTAGCAAAACACTGCATGTGGTGCTTGGAAATGTGATTTGCTAATGCAACCGAGCATTTAATAACTGCTCCTGCTCCCCTACGTGGATAAACGTGCTTCAGATGAGGTGGTGAAAGCATAGCTGGCTGATGAAACAGAGATGGTGCATCTTTTACTCTGATTTTAGTCCTTCTCTGAAGATGAATAATAAGGTGTTGAATTTTAGTGTCACACTCCATCTGAGTGTACAGCCTTGGACTGCAAACCTTCATTAGATTTTACCATCACTGTGGACCTCATCAATATTAATACCCCCATCTTTAAGACAGGGAAACTGAAGCAAAGAGTGGTTATTTGTCTTCCCCGATGTCTACATTAGATGCATCAGGCACTAAGGCGTAGAAAATGGAAGGAGCGATTTGAAAAATACCATTTTGTTTTCCAAGGATGTAGTTTGCATCTCTTTTATCTGTCACCACTCTGCTCTTTTAACTCAACTCAGACGGGAGAAGACAGTAAAAGGAGCGTTCTTAAAACTTTTCTGAAGTGCCACTCTGCCCCGTCACTTCTCAGCTGTCTTTTTTCCTCTGGTAACAGAGGAGGAGCCCAGAAGCACGCCTGTGAACTCTAGGGTAGGGTTTGCGATGTGTCATTCATGATGGCACTGACAAAGTGATAGTGATTTATGTGGAAGGAATTTCTTTGGGCCTGGAGCAATCCCAAGACCCAGGGCTGTTGATACACGGCCTGGAGAAGTCAGTGGGAGCGGTCCTGAGCTGTAAGTGTCCTGATCCATCCCTGCTTCCCCAGTGTGTGCTGTTGTAACCAGCTGTGGATGTTTTTGACCTTGTGCAAAAGAATCCGGTGGCCAGTGGTTTAGATGGAGCTACAGTAGTTGGTAAAAAGACTTCATTTGGTATGAACTCTATTCAAGCTGTCAAATCAGCGCAGATTTAATATTGAGAAAATTTCTGCAGGAAAAAAAATGAAGCCAATAATTTTATAAAGCACCTTTCCCAGGTTTTCTTTCTCACTCCCTCACATGCCTGGCTTTCAGGCAGGTTGAATTTTATTACGTATAGCTCTTTAAAAAAAAAAATAACTTTAATTTGTTTGTAGGTTGTCAGTACTGCTCATAAATACCCATCCGTCCACCCTGAGACCCGCCATTGGACAGCTCTGACATTTGCTGTGTTGCATGGACATATTCCTGTAGTTCAGGTATTATTGTATTTCCCTACCTGCATCTCATTCTTTTGTTTCTCCTTTTCAGTTCTAATTACATCCATCTCAAACCAGTATCCTTTTGTCATACTTATATTGGTTACTTCTGCTTCTTCTAGAGTGTACTGATATATAATAGACCTATTATATTGCAAATAGTGTTCAAACCTTAACCAATATGAGGTTTAAATAGGACGATTTTAAAGCAAAGTTGCACCAAAAAAAGTCTGACAACTCCTTGTGCTCCTTCCTGACCACTTGTTTTATATGTTTGTTTATTCATTCATTGCACTTTCTTACACTATAATGTTCTAGCAAATACAAAACCACTACCTTGGTGGGGAAGAGGTTGGACAACAGCCCTTGTGCTGCTCCAAATGGGGAGAATCACTCACTCTCCTTACCCCATCAAGGTGTCACGTGGGATATGCTGGTTCTGTGCTTTGGCATCTTGAAAGTTGAAAAGGTTTATTCTTCAAAACAGCTGTGTCTGTGGCACACTTAATGAAGCACCAAAACTGTGAAGGTCTCAAGACAGAAATGGCCAAGACAGGGCTGGAGCACAGGCTCCATCCTGCTCAACTTGGCCGCTTTTGTTTTCAGCATTGTTGTTATGTATGTGCAAGTGTCCCTGATGGAGATCACAACTTTTGGACTGATTGCTGCAATTGATTCTTAAGAATTGCCTTTCTTTTGGCCATGACTATATATAAAGATGGAGAAAATTGAAATCCAACCCATTTTAGGATGGTGCTGGGCTTCTAGAAGACCATGAAGGAAGGATGCTTGTTGGGTTAATTTTCAGTACTTCCATCTTCTATGCATCACTTCCTAACACTGACCTTACCCCATTTCCCATTCAGAAACACTGGGTTACACTTTTTTGGCTCCGAAGTTGGACACTACTGCTCCTGGTGTCTGGCAGCATAAAGTGAGCGAAAAAAGGAATGAATTTTCCTGTGTGAAACAATGGGCAGAATTTGCATGTCACTTGTCTCCATCATATCTGGTTTGCAGATAACAAGAAGCATTAGACTCTCATTCGTCACTGTTCATGAATTCTGAAGACTGTGATACCCCCAGTTGCTCTAAACAGTGAATTTTCTTTCTAGCTGTTGCTGGATGCTGGAGCAAAAGTAGAAGGTTCCTTGGAGCATGGAGAAGAAAATTACTCTGAAACTCCTTTACAGTTGGCAGCAGCTGCTGGTAAGGACTTTCTCCTTCCACTGTAATAATTTCTTCAGTCAGGATCTGTGATTTAGGTGAATAAACGCTGGACTGTAAAAGAAGTAAAACTGAATCTCTTGACTTGCAGGAAATTTTGAACTGGTCAGTTTGCTGTTGGAGCGAGGAGCTGACCCCATGATAGGAACAATGTACAGGAACGGCATTTCCATGACTCCACAAGGTGACATGAACTCTTTCAGTCAGGCTGCTGCACATGGACACAGGTAGAGTGGGAACAAGTCTAGTGGCATCCTTCAAGTGCTTTTTTTTTTGCCTGGACATCCGGTTTGAGCAGATGGGTGCAAGTTCTGCATGAACAATTGAACATGCCACCAACTGAGCAGAGATGTAAGGCTTTTTGGTAGCATGTGATTTTAACCAGTTGGTGGTACAAGCTGCTTTTTGCTATCTGGTTGAAACAAAAGAGGAAGGGCAGTCCTCACGCTGTGTTGCAATGCAATGGTTGTTAAATGGCAGCTGATGTGATGACTGAAAGGAATGCCAAGAGCATTCCTTCTGAATTTCTTGATATATTTCTCAGGTTTGAGCGAATCATGTCTGTACTGCTGCAGCCCTAATTTTTGTTGAATACAGTTTCTGCATCTGTGTTTACTGTAAAGTCCTGTATGTCTTAATGTTGTATGTATGCTGTAAATCTAAAAGAAGAGGCAATGAAATGAGCACCTGGCATGCATGATCTTGCAACACTCAGGAGTTGACTGCAGTGTAATGGATTAGTATTATGATCTTCACGTTCCTACTTTTCTGATTGTAGCCATCCAGAGGAACATAGATACAGGTTAGAGACAGTACCTACCGTCTGTTTGCTTAGAGATGAGCTGCCAGTCTAACAACTTGCTAATGGCGTGTCAGGGTGGGTTTGCACAACATTGCCCATCTGGAGCCTGTGGGGGATCCCTGGGACAGAGAGGACAGTTTGGTTACTGGAGCCTCACATTCAGCTGGCATGAGTGGGAGCCATGTGCCTGGGGAGGACCTGGGGCTCTCCTCAGCTTGGCTGCCAGCTGTGCCTGTCACAGGCCCTGGCTCTTATGTTCCTGTGTGTACAGTGCTCACACACACTCCCTCCTCCTTCCCTTTCTGCCCTAAATTTGTCTGGGATGTGCCAGGCTTTGCTGCCACCCCATGCTGGGGGATGAGCAGCTGAAGGGAGGACATTGGACTACAAGCAAAGTGGGATGGGGCCCAGCCTGGTTTCTTTTCTCACAGCTGTGAAACCGAGTGACTCTGTTGAGATTGATGAGGTTAAACTGGTACAAACCTAAGGGCGCCAAGTCTCTGAGTTTGGGCTTTGCTATTTGATGGCACTTGACTTTGCAGAGTGGTCTCAGATGTGCTCTAACCTGCCCTGACTGGCCTCGTTCAATGTCTAGTTGCTCCAGCTTTCCCAGACCGCTTTGTGTGTTAATCGAGTGGTGGTGCTTTCAGTAGCTCCAGGCAGCTCCTTTCTCAAGTGGCCTCCATGGTGGAAGTCCTGAGAGCTTGTCCAGAGGCACCTCAGCCTTCCCTGACTGTGGGAAGAAGTCTTGAGTCACATTTAGCTCATGGGTCTCTGTTCCCATGAGATGATGCCACTTGTGCAACATCTGTATGGTTCCTGTCACAACAGCAGACGTGGCCCAGGCAGTGCAGGTGGGCTAGCAGGAGCTGTGCTTGTCTCTAGTCTGCTCTCAGCTGATTCTGCCATTAACTGGAGTAATATCCTGGATAGGTGTTCTAACTTGCCATGTTGCAGCAAGTATGCTGGGCACAACAAAAGCCTAGCCACTGACTATGCTCTCCTGCCTTCTCCTTCCCTCTCTCCTGTCTGTCATGCTGTGATTGACAGGAACGTCTTTCGCAAGCTGCTTGCTCAGCCAGAGAAGGAGAAGAGCGATATTCTGTCACTGGAGGAGATCCTGGCTGAGGGGACCGACTTACCCGACTCAGCAGCAGCTCCGCTCTGCGCCAGCCGCAACAGCAAGGCCAAGCTGAAAGCCCTGAAGGAGGCCATGTACCACAGCGCCGAGCACGGCTACGTGGATGTGACCATTGACATACGGAGTATAGGTCAGTCCCAGCACCCTTTCTCCTCTCCCTCAAGGAAAGGATCGCTGAAAGAAATGCATCTATTGATCGGCTGTTGCTTAAACCGACCATGGTTTCACCTTCCTCAGCTCTTGTGGAAGCAGGTGATGGGGGATCCGGCAGGTGCCCAGCCCACTTCAGCTCCACAGCATGCCCCATTCAGGGGCTATTGGCACATTTCTGCAGGACAGAGTGTTTTCTACTAGCAGCCATCTTCACTGCTGCATGGCAGAGCATTAGATAAGGCTCTGAGGCAGTGTTTGTCTCAGGGGTTAGGCCATCTCTAACAGCTCCTCTTTCATACTCTGCTGTAAGGAATTAAAACGTCTTTATTTCCTGGGGTTTGTGAGCCTCTGAGGGTATGGGCAGGGAACTGACTTCTTCTTGTGCCAACTCTGCCAAAGCAGGGCTTGAACATCATACCAGCCTGCTGGGAATTGCTTCTGCCTGTGGGGAGGGTGGTTGGGTAGCATGGAGGGGAATTGGTCTGGACTATACCTACCATCTCCATCAATCTGCATTCAGAGAGACCCATGTGCCTGGCATGCCTCTGTCTGGTGCGGTGCTCCAGCTCTGGGGATGTGTGGCGTGGGGCAGTGTGTAGCAGTCTGAGGAGTGGCTCGCCAGGTGGGCTAAGCAGGCAAACCTTGGTGATGAATGGGAGGAGAGCAACAGGGCTGCTCTCCGGGCACTGGACATTCACTGAAATGGAAGGAAAAACCTTTTTCAGCCAAACAAGAGGCTTGCGTTTCCTCCCGCTTCGTTCTGCAAGAGCAGAAACTAGGTCACATCCAGCCTAATGCCTGCAGAGGTACATTAGCTCCATGTGCTTTCTCGCTCACTGCATGGGAGCAGTTCCCTTTAAGTTCCTGGAGAGTGGTTCTGCCACAACAAACTACTTGAAAAGGCTGATCTGCTGAACTTGCCCACTGCTGTTTAGGGAAAATTGTAATGATCAGGAGAGGACATGGAGTAGCACTAAAGAAAGTTTTAATCTGGAGACCACCAGTCTGCATCCAGGTGGGTAGTGGCCAAAATTGGGGTTTTTTTACCATTTAATGGCTCTCCAGGGCTGCATTTGAACAAATGAGCTAGTGTAAATCTACTTTCCAAAAGGCTTTCGCATCACAGAGCACCACAGCAATTACCACAAATTGGCAGTCTCAGCAGAGACGCTGAAGGCTAGATGAGCAGAGAGACCACAGTCTTCTCCTAGCATTTGGAGGAAAGCCTCTGTGCAATAGTTCTGGGATGCCCTGATAACCACCAGCCTTCTCAATCAGGGAAAAAATAGGAATTTGATTTCTAGGGTTATTTGGCAGCTTTTGCTTAAAATCCTAGCATAAGTAAAGGTGAAAAAGCAGAAGGGCGCACTTTCTTCTCCAAAGCTGGGAACGAGCTTTGTCCTCTGTCCATAGGTGTTCCCTGGACACTGCACACATGGCTGGAGTCCTTGCGCACATCCTTCCAGCAGCACAGACGACCCCTCATCCAGTGTCTGCTAAAGGAATTCAAGTCCATCCAGGAAGAAGAGTACACAGAGGAGCTCATCACACAAGGGTTGCCTCTGATGTTTGAGATACTTAAAGCCAGCAAGGTAGGATAAATTATGCATTTTAAAGAAATTGGCTTCATTCCCATCCATTGCAACTTTGGTTTTGCACAGCTCTCCCAAAGGTTGTTTAGACTGTCTAGAATTATTATTTTTATTATTATTATTTGTATTATATATCTCAGGGTTTTTTCACAGTTAACATGGGTTAAAAACAAGCTAATCACATCTCTTGCTAGAACAGCTTAATACTGATGCTAACAATAAGCTGAAGAGACAACAGAAGCTGATGCATAGTGGTGAAATTAACATCAAATGGGTCACTGCAGTATAGCAAGAGATGTTGATAATGAAACCAAACCAAACCAACCAAAGAATAACTTCACCCAGCTTGTTTCACAGGACCATACAACAAAGCTAATATTCATGTTTGCTTTGGATTTGTTTAACCTCGCACGTGACTTTCCCTTCCCTTCATGTGGGATTTGGACTCTTAAACATGTGGGGAGACTGGTCTCTACAAGCACAGAACAGGATGGGGTTTTTTAAATCTTTTGTGTGTTTGTACTTGCAGCCTTCCCAGATTTATTCTTAGCTGACATTTTCTTAGCCAGACAAATCAGACTAACAAAACCTTTTGAGGGGAGGGTACCACTGGGTATGAAGTATAACAGCCAAGGGAATGATCATGGGGTGGGCAAGGAAAAGAAAATGTCTTATCTGGTGAAGGATGGATGCTTCCTTTTAAAACTTGTTATAACCATCCTTCTCTTCTCTACTGGTCCCCCTGACAATCAGTTGCTCCCAAGGAATGCCCAGTCATCTTTACTGTTGCCAGAAAATCATTTTAGTGATGAAAAGCATCAAAACGGTTTGATTGCTGTTCCTTTTCTCATGCATCATGTTGCCATGGTTTTCTAATTGTTGAACTGGGAAATAAATAACATTTCTCACCCAACTCTGCATGTAACAGCAAGGAGCAAATAATTTTTAGCATCTGCAGCAATAGCCTAAATAATATGAAAAGGGGAGAGGTTCTGGTCTAAGCACTCAATACTAAAAGATTCCAGACCTAATATAGCTAGTAAAAGCCTACATGGCTTTATTTCTTCTATCTTGCTGCAAAAGAGGGCTTGGACTACAGTCCGAGCAAATCCTCAATGTTTGTTCCAGCAATTGTTCTGATATTTGCTCCCACGAGTCTTCCCTTTGGGATTAGTTTGTATTGGATGGGCATTTATGAAGAATGTTTGAGATAGCTTTTAGGAAATCATTCCAAATCCTAGGATTTGTAGGTTCCTTGTTCTGAACTCACTTGGGTTAATGTTTGGTCGTCCAGGAAACTACCAGCAAGGTGCTGTTTGGTTTGAAAGTTGATATAAAATTAATCATATTGAAAACTTAATGGAGATTCAGTTTAAGCCTTGTTATCTAGGTTGAGGGGTGTCATTAACTGCTCTTCTCCTGGGTGGCTGAAGCCAAGGCCAGTGATCACTATTAGAATAAGTGACTTACAGGATAAAACATTTGGGGCATGTTAGACTGTGTCTATTGAGTCTGTTGTAAGAAACCTGCAAACAAATAACACTGCTACCTTCTGCTTTGGGTTCACTTAAAACCTAAAATGTGGCAGGGTGAAAGAACTGAAGTATCAAAAAAACCCCTACATGACAAAGAAGAAATCTGTGCTGATCTTTATTCCTGCCTTTGGGCCTTAGGGGAGCTGCTTTTCTTCACTCTTCATGAGCATGCATATTCACAAACACACACACACTACTTCATATTCTTAGAACAATAATTAATCATTCTGGGACACTGTAAGGGTTTACAAATTGTCTGCAAATGGCATGAATTATTGCAGTGGTCTTGTCCAAATGGCCTCTCACAAAGCTCTCCCAGACAGAAATGAGGACAGACTCTATGTAAACCCTTTGGAAGAAATCAAAATAGATTCATTTGTAGGAGAATGAGCCAATAAAATTTCCCCCTGGTCACTCTGTAGAAGGAAGCTGAGATTCAAAGGATCTTCTGTTCCCCTTCTCTTGAAGGGCTGAGAGCAGAGACTGTTCTTTATGTATACTCACAGACTGGAAATCTCCTTTAAAATGTGCAGAAGGGCCATAACTGTGGTTCACATCCCTCTTTTTCAGCAGCAAATTGTAAAGTGCTGCCTTTGTGGAGTTGTGGGAGAGCAGCTGGATTTGCCCACATGGACATCCTTTTCCCTGTGGGCTGGAAACTTCAAGAGAGATTACGACTCTTGCTAAACATCTCAGTCTAGCTCAGTACCCTTCCTTAATGAGTTTTTCAGGGCAAAAAGTATAAAATAAGCAACTAGGAAGCACAAAGCCACTTTGCATTTCTTGGCTGATGCAAAACAAGATGTACCATTTGCTACGTATTGTGATGCTGAGTATATTTTAATAGCATGGCAACTTGCACCTAATAGAATTGGCATTTTGCATTCCTAGAAATAGTTCCAACCATCCCGTATTCTCAGAACAATTTGCAAATATTAATGAGTTGAGACATTGAGGAAGATCTTACCTCCCTCTGCGAACAGGGAAACTGAGGTAATTAAACAGGCATATTCTTAGTGCTTCATAAAGTGACAGTCCTGGCCTCAGAAGCTGTGACAACCTGGATAAGCCAGACAGAGTAGGAAGCACACCTTCTGCCCCACCTTTTGCTTTGCACTGTCAGACAAAATGTTCTTGCATGTCCAGATAGAAGAGTTTATATGGGAGCCCTGCACCAGCCAGCACTGATGCTGGTGTCCTGCAAGGTGGCACTTTGCTCCCATTTATGTGCTGGAACACTGACAGTAAAAATAAAAGTAAAACTGGGAGAAGTCCTGATGCTGGAACACAGAACAGCAATAAAAATTGGCAAATCGGGCAAAAGTGGATGAGCTGAAGGCCATAGTTTCATTGTTTCTTTTCAAGCTGTGAAATAGGCAGGGAAGAACAGTGAATAAATTGCACATTGGTTGTTCACTGCTGCACTAAAGCCCTGGAGGAAGACTTCCTAAAGCACAAATGAAGGTTCAATACCCAGCTCCTGGTGGCTTCCAGTGGGACAGAGTGCTTTCATTTCTTTTCATGCCTTTAAATGTCTTTATTAGCTGCACCTTTGAGAATTGGGTGGAGAGCAGAGAAGTGGCAATATTTCCATGCTGGTGAGGCAGAGCTGCAAGAACAGGCAGAGAATTGCTCTGCACTTGCTCCCTCCATGGTTCCTGCTGTTGTGAAGTGAGCTTGGGTCTTTACCAAACCAAAGACCAGAGACAAGGTAATTTGAAGAAAGCAGCATCAGTGGAAAGGACGTGGAGAGCTCAGTTTAAGGCACTCCTAAAAGGAAGCAAAACTCAAACCAGGGAAGGTCCGACATTAAGAATGTCAATGATGTGGTGGTGGATTTGTGCCACCAAATAAGGAGCAAAGGCACTGCCGTTTCAGGATGGATTGAATGTCTTTGGCAGGCAAGCACACAAACACAGCCTGCTGGAAGTGGTTTGGACAGGGCTGCATGAGACAAAAGTTGTAGAGACACTTCTAGGAGTGAGTAGCCCTGAGCTAAACTTCAGCTGCTGCACAGAGCAGAGTTGAGTCCCTCAAAGCTAAGATGACACTGGAGATCTTGTTATAGAAGAGGGATAGGAAGATGCAGCTGAATTCCTGCCTGTTGGTATCTGTGCTGTGCTCTTCATGTCCTGGAGGATGCCCCCCAGACTTCTCATAGGAAGCTCTGCTTTGCCTCCATCTGAGGTTGAGGTTTGCATTTCCTGAGCTTGGCTCTGAGCTGGATTGACCTCCTGCCTCATGTCAGAGGACTGTATTTGCCTGATGAGTGCATGTACCTGAGGGCTGGCCACTGGTCTGAGATTACCCCTTTCTTCCCCCCCCCCCCACCCCAAACAGACACTTTCAAAAGAGCTGTGTGGAGACTGCACCCAGATCTGTGGGCTTATAGTGCTTAAGGTGGGGGCTCACAGGTCAGCTCTTCCACTTTTGCAGGGAGATTCTCTTGAGAACAGTGTGCTGAACGTACAGGGATGCTCCTTTGTCCTCTCTCTATGAAAATCCTGGAGCTGTTTCAGTTTGATCTTGACATTTCCACAGCCTGAAAAGGGAGAGACTCAAAACCACAACCTTGGAAGTTAAACACATCTGGCCTTTAGAGGAGGTTGGTTTTAGATTTCCACTCTGGAGCTCTGCGTGAGCTTGAATTGTCATTAAAATCACGCAGCTCCATCCATGCAGACGAGCCAGCACTGCTGCTGGTAGTATGAGGTTATGAGCCAGTTCCATCCACTGCTTTTTCTGCGTGCAGCAATTTACATCAGATTGTCCTTGGCCTATTTTTTTGAGGAAAAAATAATACAATTTTTTAATTCCAAATAATCTCTCTTACAACTTTCTCCCTTCCCTCCCCCCATGGCATGGGCAAGGAGCTGCTATTTGGCACTACTTTGGATCCTTTGTGGGCACACATCACCAGAGTGCATGTGATAGTCCCCATGTGCATTGAGTGCACGTGCTGAAGCGTTGTCTGAAGCTGTGCCTCACACTGGAGGTGTTTTGCACCAGGAAAACTTGGCTTAGGACTGTTCCTGCCAGTGTATCCAAGACAAAATCACCTCGAAAAGTCATGGGAGAGCTCCTTCATCACCATGGCCTCCGTTGCATTCTGCAGCTTTCTCTTCATCCTTCCCATCAGTTTGTGTCAGTGACAAGGTCATTTATTTAAAACCTAGCCCATTAGTGAGGTGTTGCTCACACTGTGCAGCCAGGCTTGTTGAAAGATGCAGGAAACTACTTTGCAAAGATGTTTCCTCAGGATTTACAATTCCTGCAGAGTTTCCCAACCTCTACAGAGGTATCTACAGGCAGCTGAAGGGACCTGCAGGGGTGCACCAGCTCTTTTGGAAGGCTAAGCTTTTTGAATAACAGCCATCAGTCTGGTGTTGACAGTCATTGAGAACAAATAATTCAAAACAGTAACCAGGTTTTAAAACTCCAAGAGGCATGTGGGTATCTTGAGAAACCTGGCCTGGATAGTTTAAAAGCTCAAGTACTCTTTTCAGCATTAACTTAGCCACTTGGAATCCAAAATATCATAGAAAGCAAACTTGGGGGGTGGTGTTAATATATCTGTTCACAAAGAGCAGCATGTAGCCTCTGCCTTTCATGTTTCCAGCAAACAGAAAGCAGCAGGAAAGGCTGAAACACCTGCCTGCTCTGCTGCAGCAGAATGTTCAGAAGCTGAGACTTGAGATGGGCATCCTGTTTCTTTATTGCTGTGGTCTTTCTGGATATAATCCCTCTAAAACAAATGTCAGGCGAGGTTCCTCGGAGAATGTCAACAGACTCAGGTCATACATGGTGGTCAGCAAACATCAGCTTTCCGCCAAGGTCTGCATGTGAGCTGGGAAGTAGCACTGGAAGAAGGAGCTGGAAAATTCCCCTTTTTGTCCCTTGCTTCATGATGGGCTGAAATTAATATTTGAAGATGGGCTTGAGTGAAGCTGTGTTTTGCTGTATGAAGCCAGACTACTCTGTTCTGCAGGAAGGGCTTAGAGGACTGGTGAACCCCGTATGGCACTTGTGCAGACACTGCGTTGTAATCAGCTCCTACAGGAAAGCCCTTTCCTAGGAGAGTGTTGTGTATGTTTCTTTTGCCAGGAGACAGACCAGGAAAGACCCCTCTATTCTGGGTGAAACTTTACTTCCTTGTTTAAACTGCCTCTCAAGAGCAAATTGAGGGTTTACTCTAGTAACAGGTTTCATTAGAACGTTCGTTCTCCATGTAATATTTTACCTTTCTTGAAAAAATTAACACCTGAAAATTGAGTATTTTGGCTGATGACTGAAACACTTTAACTGAAGTAAAATGTGGACTTCCCACAGAGGAGACAGACACACCAAAACCTGCACTGAAAAATAACCCTGAACACATTCCAGGATGCTAAAGTGCCTGCTTATGGGTTCCACGGAGTGGCTAATGCCCTTCTGTGTGTCAGCTAGTGCCCAGCTTGCGCTCAATGATTGATCTTTTGGCTGGGACTTTGAGTGGTTTCAGAAGGCAGCTTTCACTGTTCTGAAGAAATTGCAGTGATCTGTAACATTCATTGCCCCTTGTCATTTGTAGTACTTCTGTGTCTAAACAGTTCAGAATAACCAGGACGAAAGTTATCCACACATGTACATCGTGCATTCCCCATGTGAGATGCGAACGCCAGGTACTGAGTGGCATGTTAATAACTCTTAACCCCGTCTCGTGTTTTCGTAACGCAGATTCAGCTTTGTACTAACACAGGTTTGACTCTTTTTTTACCCTCTGTCTGCCTTCTAAACTGATTCCCTGCCAGAGACAGGAGCGGTTTCTTCATTTACAGTAAATAAATGCCATGGATGTGACACCTGCCCTTTTCTGGGCTCTCACCCAGGGATTAGACTGTGCCTGGGGATCTGAACTCTTTACATACAATGCACAGCTGTGGTATAAGGAGCCTTTTGAAAGGGAGGCTTGGCAGCTTTCCCAGAAGTGAACTGAAGGGTCCATTTGTGCCTTACCTGTGATTAATTCTTTTCCGTTTGTATTTGCAGTGGAAGGACTTGAGCCTGGCACTAACAAAACCAATTTTGTTGTGCAGTTCACTGCCTCTAACTGTATCTCCAACCTCTGGGGCTTCCCTACCTTTGCAGCTGTTGACTAGTATTAATTATGTGTATGCTACTTAATCATCTAGGAGTGACCCTCTAAAGTGGCATTTAATCCGTTTTGAGGCAGCTGACAAAAGTGAGTTATGCCAGAGGACTGTAGTGGAAACACCTAGGCAAGGATGGAAAAGGTTCACAGGGATGGCTTTGACAGCACCCCTGTTCCATGAACAGCGTGCTTCTCTGCTTGCTGTGTATTAAGAGGCAGACACCAAGCCCAGAACAATAAATGTTTTACCTTTCTGTCTAATGTGGTGAGCTTTTGGTTTTGGGGCTTTGTGGTAGAGGAATTTGAGGGCCTGGCACACTTAGGTTAAAACAGCATTAACAGGGCGGAGCTGGTGAGGGTAACATCAATGGAAGGAAAACCCAAAGTACTGCTTGGGATTTGAGAAGCAAAGCAAAGCAGCCTGACTTGTTACCTCTGCAGAGGGCACCAATGTGGAGGTGGTGGGGTATCTATAAGCCAGTAAAGGGAACTAATTGGTATGGGTTTTGAGCGGCCCAGAGAGATACGATGTGGGAGTGGGGGAGCCTATGACAAAGAGGCAAGTGAAGCACAGTGTGATCAGAGAAGAGTAAAAGCTTAGTCTAACTGATGAATCCTACCAGACTTCTTCCCTTGAGAGTTTGGAGCATAGCCACCAAGATGACATGTACCTTCCACAGGTACTGGACAGAGCTGGCTATGTATTTCCCAGCTGTGTCTTGTACCTTGTAGGTCCATGTCCCAGAATGGCTAGGCTGGGTTGAACTGGGGAAGCTGAAATGGAGCAAGCTCTCCCAGAGTATGTGCTGAAGTCTGGAGGAGCCTTTCCTGAGTCCTGCCACAGACTTTCATCAGATGGACATTCAAGAAAAAACAGCCCTGCACTCCCCACCAAGGTCTTCACCTCTTTTCAGATCAATCATCCACTCACGTCTGCTCCAGCAACTTGAAAACCTTCAGCTTTGCTTCAAAAGAATTCCCCTCGCAGTTCAAGTGCATTCACCAGGAGCGGGGGAATTCCTTTAGATCTCTGCTGAAAAACGCTTTTAAGTCAGGAGACCGCTTGTATCTACAAAGCAAAGTTGCTTGCTCACCAACCAACCCTCTGCTGGAAGCACCATCTCCCTCAGAAGATTCACTGTTGTCCCCTGTTCCCTCTCGCCTATCTGTAAACTACCCCTGTGGCTAGGTAAATATTGTTATTATATCCTATGCCAGGTTTTCTTCCCCCTCCTACAGCAGAATACGCGCATCAGCTCACTTTGTGTGTGAACGCCCATGTCTGAAAGGAACCTGGCTTCGCTCCAGATCTCAGCCTCTCACATCCTGGCACAGTGTTTTCCAACATCAAACTGCAGCAAGAAAACAAACTTTGGTTTGCTCTTCTGGTGTTAATATCGCCACCCACAACTGCTGCTGCAAGTTCTTACAGCTGTTCTTTCACAGTCAGCTGGTAGGGTGATAGGATAAAATTATCCAGCTCCGTGCTTAAACAGGATGAATGTGGTAACCAGGGCATCTTCTGAGCTTCCCAGTGTGGGCACTGTGCAAAGGGGAAGGTTGAATAGGCTGGACATGTCCTCCTCTCTGCTAGAGCAATGCTGGTGCCCCAGGTCATGGACTCATGCATTTGAGTTCCATGTTACTTCATAGGCATCTCAGCTCAGTCTGCTCCAACAGCAGGATTTGGCTTTAAAGAGCCATTTTTTTCCACAGACAAAGCATTTTTCCTCTTTGCTGCCTCTTTCTGCCTGGTTTATTGGTAAAAGCCATCAGTGGCTCTGTGGGGAGCAGACCCAGAGCCACAGCCCTGTGAGCTTGGCTGCATGCGGGGTGGTGTGGGAGGCGAGCTTGCTGTGCTGTAATAGCTCACCACTCCCCTCCCTGTGTCTCAGGGAGAAAACTTGCTGCTGTTTGTTAGCAATGACTCTAAATGAACTTTCGAGACAAGCACATTCTTAGCCTTTCAGTGGCATGTGTTGTAAGTATTTAATGTTATCGACACAAGCCAAAGGTCTGCAAACCTCCTCTCTGCCAAATGAGATCAGAGTCCTGTGTTGGAGGTCTGAAGTTCCGCAGCGCATCGAGCCACTGTCTGCCTGATGGCCCCACTTTCTTTGATGTGCCAGTCCTAAGGTCTCTTTTCTCGAGGTTTTAAGCATCTCTTACGTGAATGTATCACATCTTGAGATAATTTGAGCTGTTTGCACTGTGTTTTTCAGACTTGTGGGCAGTCAGTGGCAAGGTGGCTTTATAATGGACTTTATAATGGGCTTGTGTCTGCACACCACAGGGTTCATGCCCTGTTGGTGACCCAGGGAGCTGGCAGCTCCTTGTCTACATAGGCAGGCTCCCATGGGGTTTGTCACGTCGGTTGTAGTTATGAGTAGGGATCTTCACCCACCTGTGTGACTGGGTTTTGCGCGTTCTTCCCTGATCTCGGTGCACCAGGACATCCTGGCACGTGGTGCCATAGCTCAGACTGGTGAGTGAGACCTCTGGCTCCTAATGAGGCTCTGGGAAGTCAATACCCAGGTACTCCACCAGTGCATGCCCACAAGCACCCCAGAAGGAGG
The DNA here is from genome assembly GCF_037157495.1 of Lathamus discolor. NCBI lineage: Eukaryota > Metazoa > Chordata > Aves > Psittaciformes > Psittacidae > Lathamus > Lathamus discolor. The sequence goes on along the minus strand of NC_088884.1, from coordinate 71,995,452 downwards.
AGATCGGTTGTCTGTATTGATGTATTTGTGCCTTTTAAAAAAGCTATTGCCCAGGCACAGCTGTGGCTATGACTGGTGAGTTCATGGACCCACTAAAACCTCAACAGCATAGACAGGACCTGTGCACCCTGGCAGATTCAAGAGGGAGCTGCCAGTAGCTATCCTCTTCAGTGCAGTTACTCTGCTTTATTCACCACGGGTAAAGGTGAGCATTGCTTTTCCAATTACGCCTCTCCTCTCCAGAAGTGTCCCTCTGCTCTGAACCACAGAATTATCCCCATCCTTTCTTGTATTTACTGACTTCTTAGCATCTGCTGGATCCGACTGGGAGCTGCCCTGCTGGTAATCAGCATCCCCCCAGACACACTCCTCCCTGACTGACTCAGTCAGCCACAGTGCTTCAGCACAGCCCTTCCGAGCAGAGAAGCAATTGCTCTTTCTGCCCTGTCTGTCTAGAGCAATCCCAGCCAGCCCTCCTGGCAGCTGAGTCACTTCCTTCTTTAAATCGTGGCCTTAAACCTTCCTTTTCTCTTTGCCCTGTGATTCACTCCCTTTGTGAAGCGCTTTGCAGAGCTCTGGCTGGAAGATGCTGAACAGAGAGACGCCCCCAGTGCGCGACATCCTCCTTGTCTTGGAGCCACAGCGGTGAGACCCTCTCTGAGGGCTGGTCCCTGCACAGTGCTAAATGGTGTCTCTTAGTATCACTGTTTCTCTTATCTTACGCTTTCTTTCAATGCTGCATCTTGACGTAGGAATAGGAGCCAACTCCCGGCTGCAGGCGAATGCGTGTAATTTCCTTTGACATCAGCGTGTGCCTGTGAGGACACAGCTCTACCCTTTCCCACCCCATCTGATTAGGCGTGGTGAGGGAGTCATTACAAGATCTCCGCTGCTCCTCCTTGTCTCTTGTGGGATTTAAGGAGAACCACTGTTAAAACTGAGCTGAAATGCGCTCAGAGAAGGGAAAGCTTCAATTTCTGCTCTATAAGCCTGGAGATATTTTTAGTATAACATCTACACTCCCTATATTTTTCTATTAAGATTTAGGGTGTTTTGTCCCTCACCTGCTTATTTCCTTGGCTTTGAACCCTCTCATACCTAACTGCCTCGCCTCTTCATCTTCCTGGTGTGGAACAGAATCAACAACCGAGAGCACAGTTAAAAGATGTCATCATGTGGCACCATTGAACTTGGCTAGACCTGCTCCTGTTATCAGCAAAGCATGGGGGAAAATTTGCCAAAGCTTTTAAAGCCTGCTTTTGGCTGCGACTTAGGTAGTTAAGCACTAAATCCATTTCACTATCCTTGCAGCTTAGGCATATGAACACTCAAGTTGCTTAGCACTTAGCAAAGTGTCCCATGGATGTACCCTTAGAGTCTTGGAACAAATGCATACAGCCAGGAGCCAGACTTGGTTCTGTTATGGTCTCATGGCTTCCTTAGGACAGTGATGCCCAAGCTAGCACTAGTGTTGTAAGAGCACATTAATGAAACATTTGAGAATGAATGAAGAGAGACGCAGTGGCAGACTGTGATGCTTTGGTCACTTTGTAGGGGAGGGTCTGTTTGTGAGATTATTACTTCTAGAAATGCATGCAGGCTGTACAGCTGTATCTGTCTGTAGCTCTGGTTTTCTAAAACATGATCGATGACCCTTTTCTAGAGAGCGACAAAAAGTCATTTTCCAGTACAGCAAGCCTGCAAATAAAATGAAATCACTATTGTAAGGGAGCTTTGTTTCTAAGGAGGGGACAGGAGCTATGGAGTTTTTTAGAAATGAAAGACCTCTGGTCCAAGGAGAGGACTTTCCCTTTTTAACTAATTCTTATAGGAGACACAGCGATCAAGTAAATGGGAATTGTCATTTCTAACAAATACTGATAATCTTAAAATCTGATTTTTAATAAAGCTTCAGCAATCACCTATCCCTGGTGGTGTTCAAGGCCAGGTTGGATAAAGCCCTGGGTGGTATGGTTTAGTGTGAGATGTCTCTGCCCATGGCAGGGGGGTTGGAACTAGATGATCTTAAGGTCCTTTCCAACCCTAACTATTCTATGATTCTATGAATCACATTCTTCAGCTTCAAAACAGGCAATTCTTGAGAACAGTGTAACATCTCCTTGACATACTGATGTTCCTTTGCACAATGAGCTTACATTTCATATATCTGTTTTCTTTTGCTCAGAATGAAGTGATCAGCCAGCAGCTCTCTGTCATTTTCACTCATTGCTATGGACCCTACCCTATTCCGAAGCTTGTTGAAATTAAGCGCAAGCAGACCTCTCGCCTAGGTAAGCATGGCTTGAAGTGCTTGTTGTTTCTCCAAGGGGAGCTGTGGGAAGTCTGTGTTCTGGCTGTGTGCTGGGTGGGCACGAGTCAAAGGAAAACCTGAATCTGAAAGGCAGAACCAGAAAAAGGGCCCCAAACTTAGCCTGACCTGAAACTCCCACTGAAATCAGGGGGGTCATCAGATGTGTAGAGTGGGACCATAACTCTGCAAAGATTTGTCTGTGTTGATAACTAGGCTGGAATCTAAGCTTGGAGCCAAATGTCTGCCCACATATGAAAATGCTGTGGCTGGCTGTGAGTGATGCTGGACGAGCACAGCCCTCCCTGCCTGCAGACAGAGCCCAGGTCATTTTAATGTGACCAAGAGAAGACCAGAGAGGTTTTACCAGGACCCTCTTCCCCTGGGCAGAAAGACTTCCCCACAAAGGGAGAGGGGTGTAACAGGGTATAAATAAGCATAGGGCCCTCCAGCATCCATTCAGCTGCAGTTTACTTTGGGTAGCAGAGCTGGGAGGCTCTGCCAGCTCCTCTCGGCAGGGATGGCTGGCTGTCAGCAAAGGTCCTCACAGACTTCAAAGCTTTGAATTCTCTTCATCTGAACTCCATGTGGCTGTCTGGGGTTTCAGGCTGTCCACAGCAGTTTCATAGGCTTTACTCTTTAAAAACAATATCCTTTTACGCTATTGTCATCTTTTATCAAACCAGGATAATATTCTGTACATTCATGACCTCTTCAAACCAAAGTTATTGGCTTTTTTTTTTTCTTTTTTCTTCTTTTTGTGATTCTAGATCCCCATTTTCTTAACAACAAAGAGATGTCAGATGTTACATTTCTGGTGGAAGGAAGACCATTTTATGCACATAGAGTGTTGCTATTTACTGCATCACCAAGGTAAAATAAAGAGGCATTTCTGGTTTTGTAACAAAAATCAAACTTAATTTTGTGGTTTGGTTTTGTTGGGGTGTTTGGGTTTCTTTTGTAGGTGGTTGGGGGGGGTTCATTGTTTTGGTTTGTTTTTTTATGTTAAAATTCTTCGAAGGTTAGTGACCCAGCCTTCAAGTTTTTCCTATGAAGAACATCTCAACAGCTTGTTTCTTGTTGATCTGCAGGGTGTTTAACAAGTCCTGCTATCACTAGGTTCCTACCCAGTAAATCATCCATGCTTCTGGCCGTGCATCTGACTTCATTCCACTGAGGAGCATTTGCATGGAGCTCCTTGCTGCATCCAGCTCTTGATCGTAGAGGAGTCTTTTAATATTTTTATTCCCAATGATTTATCCTCTCAGTGGCTAAATCCTGCCTTGCATCGGTGTAGGCAGCCTCCAGCAAAAGCAAACTCCTATCACTGCTTTCATTGACAGCATTTGACCCTTTTAAAATACAATGAAGTAATTATGAAACATATCATACTGTATCCAAAGACAGTATTTATCGTCTGTTCCCTGTGCTCACCCTGTGCTGGACGTGGGTTACCCAGCACAACCCAAACCTTATTTGTATGCAGCTTTATAATTAAAGGTGTGCTTTGAAACAACTTTAGCTGGTCCTCCATAAGAGCTTATTTCAAGATGTGGCAAGGACAAGCCACTGAGTTTGGGTAGTTGAGCTACTGTGGGAACTGATGCTAGTTGTGCTGCCAACCCACACCACAGAGTAAAGAGATTTGCGGAAAGCAACTGCAGTATCTAACTCTGCCTTCTATTAAGAAATGGGTGTTTTGGTTTGGAGCTTATTGGTAGAGGTACAAACATGTTCCAAACTCCAGCTTTAAACCTACTAAATTGTGTTCATAATACAGTTTGACACTAGTAAAAGCAGATCAATTGTTATCTGTATGTTAATTAACAAGATGCAGTTATGATGTGGAAAAGGTTACCATCCAGCAAATGCTTGTCTTGATAGATAAGCCAAGCTTCGCACTACTGTTAGAAGGTCAGGTGAATTACCAAAATAAGGAAGTACAAGGGCAGATGTTTCCGACAGCATATTTCCTATTTTTGTCTTCTGATCAATATCTGGTTTTGAGAAATAGATTGCTACCTATAGATATGTCTCACATAAATCTGCAATTATTAACTTAGAATGTGGGGTTTTCTCCAGAAACTTGTGTCTGAATTTCAGGGTTTGATAACCAGAGAACAGCAACTTGTCCAGTTTTCTCTCCTGCCTCTTCTTACACAAATGTACTGAGCCTACATATATGTAGCATTGAAAGTCTTAGTGTAGCTGCATTAATATTTTTTTCCAAAACCCTTTTTTTAAAGCAGCATAATGGACATAGGCCAAAATTTATGTGCTTCCAAAAAAAGGTGTGCGATTTGTAAATGTTGTGTGTCTTCCTAAAGATCATGTTGCCTCCAAGGGGTGAGGGGGAAAGAAAACAAAGGGTTTGGTTTTGTAATATGCACCATTAGAGAATCCAAATTTCTTATGTACATTTTATTTTGATATGCTATTAGATGTATTGTTCCAAAATCTCAGACTGAAATCTCCTGAAAAAGTGGCATCTTCCTTTTGGTTCGAACTTTATGTCAGTGTCTAAGTCTTGATGCATTTTGTGACAAATCCTTTCATTTCAGTGTACTGTATTTGCAAGAGCTGATGCTGTCCTTCCACTTCACTGTGCCTTTTCACAGAGATAATTGGGCTGGTATTTCAGTCTTGCTCCTTTTTATCTAGGTTTAAAGCACTGCTGTCTAGCAAGCCCGCATCTGATAGTACTTGTATTGAGATCAACTATGTGAAGTACCCCATCTTTCAGGTAAAGTCAGTTCGCACACTGAATTTGAATGGAACATGTAATAGGAACGTCGAACGTGCCCTGTTCAAATTAGTATGTATGTATTTGGACAACACATAGCTCAGAGTAGTGGTTTCATGAGCACAGTTTTCAGCTGCAGAATGCTACTGATTGCAAATGTTGTGCCCAACCAGATTCAATAGCATGTATATGGGCTGTGCCGACAAAGCAGAGCATATCAAGGTAAAGCACCTGACTCTTTTTTCTCTTGCTAGCTCTTTCTGTATTTAATGGACAGACTTGCAAGAGAAACAGTTCATTCCGTACCTTAGCAGTGTTGTTCTGTCAATTTTTTGCCATGAAAATACAGAGATTTCTTTCTGTATCTGAAGCGTGTACATGTATATGCTTCCCTTTATTTGAGTCAGAGCTCAGACAGTTCCACGTATTGACTGCTACTGCTGCAGATAATTCCCAGCTGTCTACAGTAACTTTAGGCTTGCTGGAAGCTCACTGCAGAGGGATCTTAGCTGGCTTGTATTACAATGCAGAGCCTCCCCCACTCTTTCTCATCATCCGTGCATGCCCACACACAGCTGGGTGAAGGTGGGGGTGCCATTGCCAGGGAAGGAAGAAGGGAATAACCATTATATATGCTGTTTTCCTGAATTAGTGATGTACTTTGAGAGAGAGAGTAACAAAATATATCTTGAAATTGGGAGGTTTGGGCTGGTTTTATTTATAAATCCTTGGTGGTGTTGGAGAGCCTTAGGTATTGCCTGCAATCTTTACTACATCACTCCCTATTCCCTGATGTCTTGGATTGCTTTTTATAAACACTTCCTTTGTTTTATTACAGCTGGTTATGCAGTATCTTTATTATGGAGGCGCAGAGTCACTCCTGATTAAAAATAATGAAATTATGGAGGTAAGAGACATTTATCTTTATTGCAGTGGGAGCAATGCTAAGTGATCTCTGTACCGTTCACCAAAGGGCATGTGGCCATTGGGCAAGACATGAACACTCCTGTTAGAGCCAGCAGTGCACAAGCTGTCTGGAGTCCTGCAGGAGGCTCTCAGTCTCCTTCTCTGCCAGTCATCTGTTAATGGTAACTTTTACCAGTATGAAGTTGGCTGTCAGAGAAGAGAGAGTATAAAAATTATGGTCATCAAGCCCCCCAAAAGTATCTGAAATAAAAATATATAGGTAAGTGCTTTGAGGGACTCTGTCAAGGAAATGCAAAGCTGATGTTACCACAATCTGGAATCAGCCCCCAACAGCATAGTATACCATCCTCTCTATCTTTCAGCCTGATAGGTGAGGTGCTCTTTTACAGCTGGGCCAGTCAGCTTCCCTCTGACATACTCTTGCTTTTATGTTTATTAGCTCAGGCTTACATGTCCAGACCCATCTCAACAGCATAAAAGCATCCAGTTTTGTTCTTCACTCAGGAGAATTCTTGGGCATGTACCAGGCTTTACCCATGCGAGAAATCCCACTGGAATCACAGTTCAGTTCAGTTTCAAGCATGTGACTGTCAAGTTTTCTGAATAATCCTTTAAGCTGCTCCCTGAGCTACAGAGACTTCTTTGCCCCTTTCTCACTGGATTTAAAACATCCAGTGCCATTGTGCCCATTTGTGAAAGTCAAACCAAGCCAGCTGGGCTGACTGAGCTGTCAATGTAGCCACACATCCACAACCTCTATGGATGTTAAGTCATCCTCTTCCAAATACTGTGCACTGTCATTGCCAGCTATGATCAACCTAATGACCTCAACTAAATTGAACTAAGAGATATTAGAGCAAATTCTTGATAGCCATTGAGGGAGTTTCCTGTTGACAGTCATCAAATTATGGCAGCCAAAAATAATACAGGACAGTAAATACTAAAATCTTGAACAGCTAGTGTACAGATTATAGTCTACCACCATGATGTTTTATTGTTGCTTACATTATTAGTTAGTCTGTCCCTGTGACACTGTTGCCTGGGGCATCTATGCAAGGCTTGGCTTTTACCAAAGTACTGCTAACCACAGATTGGGAGCAACTCTTTGGGGTACAAGTGGCCAGGGTGAATCAATTCTGATGGGTACAGGGACATCCGTACCAGCCCTGCTGGCAGTCAAAGGATGGAACTGGTTGGGGCTGAAATTACCCCTTTCTGGTGCGGGTGGTGGATTTTCAACTAAGCATACCCACACTGACTTTCTGATCTTTAAAGGACAAGGTCACTGATTCTCATAGCTTGTATGAAATCTCGTATGATTTCACTTGTAGTTTTGAAAGAAGCTCCTGAATTTCTTACCCTCCCTGGAATAAGGAGCCTTAGATGAGGCAGTACAACAGCTTTATAGAGATGCCTGTGTTACCACCTAGGCTGTTAAAAAGCTTGTGCTGCAGTTCAGCTGGCAGCTTGCTCTACTTTTTTGACATCTCAAAACTTCTGTGACTCAAGAATGTGTGACTGATTGATTGATCTGTTGATAACAGATCTAGCCACGGTTCCTCACAGTTTACAGTAATTACAAACCAGCACGTGACTGCTTGAGCCACAGAGACAGCTGGAATAGGATTTGGCTTTATCTTTCAAAACTGCATTTAGCAACTTGCCTTATTACAAATAAGATAACAAGAAGCACCAGAAATACTCCACAGAAATCTTTGCTGCAATTCATAATTGGGGCCAGCTGGCTGCTATCACATCAGCACTGCAGATTTTGAACACTTGGATTTATTTATGGGATTAAAGCAGAGCTCAAGCAGACTGCATAGGAGAAGTTAAGAGTAATGTCATGGAAGTTTCAGGGCTTTGTTCCCCAGTGCTCTTGCCTAGTGGCGTGAAAGCCCTTTTGGGATTCACAGGATAGCTTTTTGTCATGCAGTTATTGATGGTAAGGGCCATATAAATGCCTGAACACCTGAACAGCTTGGCCTAAGAGACCTGGCTGGATTAGAGCAAGGTGTCAACAGTGAAGAACCCCTGCTTCCTAAGCCAGAGCAGAGAGCAAGAGGCAATGATTTAACATGGAAAGACAGAAAATGAAATCCCTTTTCCCTGCTGTGAAAGGAGAGAAAGGGAGCAATAGCAGAAATCTTGGCACTGCTGAAATCAGTTGGAGAAATCAAAATTCAAGCTATTTTCACCCTGTGGGTTCAGGTCATGCCCACAGATCCCAAGGCAGCACGAATCCAGGTAGTATATCCATACGGTGGATGCAGGGCTGAAGAGGGAGGTCAGCTTGAGTCCTGATGGCGGGAGAGTCATGGTAGTACAATGATACAAACATGACACTAACATAACTAGGCACTGCCTCGCACCAAGCTGGTTCCACCTTTGCATTGTATCCCACTGTGCACCCACTCCTTGGAGTAATGTGGAGTCAGCCAGTGTTTTAGTGTACATGGCCTAGACATGACCTTACTGCTGCTCACAAACTAGAGCAAGGCGCATGTGGAGATTTGATTCCACTTCCTTGAGCCTGCTGAGATGACAGATTTGAAGTTTATTGCCTCTCTAGACTTTTAAGTCTGCCCAGGGTGGTCATCATCATCTGGTTTGAATTCCTCTGTCCTCTTGTCCTGGTCCTTCTGCTGACACCCCTGTACCCAGCCTAGGTGCTCTGTTTCAGCTACAGCTTGGGGAACGGCTGAACCAGAACTCTTTTTTTCCTGGAATGTAATTGCAGGTCCTTCCTTGCCAAGTCATGATGCAGAGTGACCGGAGACTCTCCAAGCTGCCGTTTCCTTCTTCTCTCTTCCCCCCACCACTGCCCCTATTCCAAAGTTAGCACATGGGTCTGAGCAGCCTGTGGTGGTCTCTTCACGGACACCTTCCCCCAGTATGATCTAGAGGGGATTGCAAAGGGTTGAAGCAACCAAGCAACCTCATTCTGACTGTCAGTACTTTCATGCTAACTGAAGCAGGGGCAGAGAAAGAAATATAATGAAACGGTAAAGAAGCAAGCTCTGATTCTGTATCGCTCAGCAGTTTTGACTATTTTTTCCCTTCTTTTTTTTTTTAGCTTCTCTCTGCTGCTAAATTTTTCCAGCTTGAAGCTTTACAACGACACTGTGAGATCATTTGTGCAAAAAGCATTAATACAGAAAACTGTGTGGATATTTATAATCATGCCAAGGTAAAAATAACTGTATATGCTTGCATGTTATGTGTCTGTCCTCATATCCATAGGTCACTGTTATGATAAGTAGTGATACATACATATATCGTATGCTTAGTATGTTTTTATGTATCTAAGATTTGTCATTTACTGTGACTGAGTGGCTAATAGGTACCTAGTATAGTGACAGTCCTAAGTCATGTAGTGTAAGAGCATCAGTGGCAACTTCTCACCTCCTTCCCTAAGTGGTTCAAATTCAATCTGAGTGTACCACCATGTGGCAGATCTGTCCCTTGTCATGGCAACCCAAATTGCTGCATTATTCACCAGGAACCACCTAAGTGAGTAAGACACCTCTCTTTCACCTTCCAAGCCACATGGTTTTGTTACAATTCCTCTTTCCCTTCTGCCTGAAGCCCACTGGGGTGATATACTCAATGCTGGTGACAGCTTGTCAATATATAAAAATGCCATGCTGTCAAAGTACAACGTCTCAGAGCCATGCATAGATGGTAATGAGAATTTTGTGTCTCAGAGAGATTTGCAGCTTCCTAACTGGAATCAAATTATTTACTTAGCTTGTAAGGGGGCCTAAGCCATTAGGCATAAAAGCATGGCATTTTTTGACCTGGAAAACCTATTTTTGCTCATTGATGGAGGTGGTTGCCACATTGATTAGTTTCAGTTTTTCTCCTCCTTTTGTGTACTTAGTAGTTAGACTTTCATTCAGAAAACGGAAATGATACACAAATAATTGCGACAAAATATTTTTAGAGCATTCCTTAGATGTTTTTTTCTGAACTTACATGGTCTATATGAATGATAAAATGGTGCAGCATGACATGGAGGTTTGATTGAACACAGTAATCCTGCAGATTGCTCCAAACTCCCGCAGATCTGACCTCTATTCACATTATCAGGTATTTCTTAGAGAAAGCAGTAATGTTAAGTCTTGATGTACAGATAACATGCAATCAGTGTTTGAAATAGCATAAAGTTCCACCTATAAAAGGAATAAGAAATGAGTTTTATCTGCAGGTCCATTTATTGTAATAGAAAAATAAAATCAGCAGTACAAGAATCTTTTGAAAAATACCTGATTTATCTTCTCGCTCATGTAGGAGCTTCTCAGTTTTTATTAGTTACTAAAAGTAAAATGAATGATTTTGGTTTAAAATCATGTGTTTTCTTTGAATTGTGAAATGTAGCTGTTATTACATCCTGATTGAAGGAAGTTCTTACATGGAACTTTATACCTGTCTAAGGGACTTGCATACCACTGGTGCTGGGACTGAATAAACCCAGTGATTAAATCCAGCTCCTTGTTTGCCTGCAAGGGCCTCAGCCTGCAAAGTTTTTTTGCCTGCATTTTCCAGTGGTGGCAGTGGAAATGGTGTCCTTGAGAGGCTTTCATGGGCAGGGCCATGTTAGCACTGATGTGGGTTGCGTAGTGCAGAGATAGCCAAGCTAGATGTGAATGAAATCATGTGAATGAAATCTTGACTTCATTAAGCCACATCACCCTAGAGCTCTGCATGGGCTAGTTTACTTTGCTACCAGTATATTACATGGGCTAAGCTTCATACTGCTATAGCTAGAAGGTGTCCAGGACCTGAACTCACACATTTAAAGCTAGTTTGGATACCTCTCTATTATGCTGTCTGCAGAGAAGAGAAGGCACTCCATCTTTTGGTTCCCTGTCTGTGTGATGTGCAGGTGATTAATCTGAGCACAGATTGTTCTGCCCAGAGTGCTCCTGTCACACAGTAGCTTCATTCGTTTGTTATGTGAATATGAGATAATGGTATGTAGTGGAAGAGGCCAGATGGTTGTGATGAGCCAGAGGAGCTCACACGCAGTTTAAGTGCAGCTTGCCAGCCAGCTGTCTGCTTTTCCATGTTGCTCTCTGAAGCGTGGAAGAAACTCATGTTAGACAGCAGTTAGGCTGGGAATAAGGTGAGCAGGCACTGAAGCCACAAATCACCACATGAGCCAGGAGCAGGTTTAAAGTATCTTGCTCCTGCTGTAGGTACCATTTCTAGTCTTTGCAAGCTCAGCTGCATCTGCAGGTGCTCAGGTGGTGCTGAGACCTGCCTTTCCAGATGGAGATGTGCAAACAGGTTGGCCTAGAGACTCTTTACTCAGAGCTCAGACTTTGCAGGAGCTTACTTAGGTGGGAGGGTAGGCTGAGCACTACTCTCCATACTTGCATGCTTATAATTACAGCTGTAGTGGCATATTGTGGCTTTACTCTTTGTATGACCACAGGATCTACAGATTTGAGCAACCTGGTCTAGTGTCCCGGCCCATGGCAGGGGTTTGGAACTGGATGAGCTTTAAGGTCCTTTCCAATCCAAACCATTCTATGATTCTGTGACCAATACAGGTCACCAATCAAATGAACAGCGTGGGTCATTTAAGGTTTGCTCATACATTTTCACTCACACATTTAAGGTTTGCTCTACACGTGCTCTATAAACCTCCATTTCCCCTCTAAAGATTTCTTGAAGCAAGAAACTTTGCCTGACAAGTTTCTGCAGTCATATGTCCCATCCTTACTAAGGATGGCATTCATGAAGCTTGGTCTGTAGTACATTTTCCCAGACATACATGTGTAAGTAATACTGTGCCTGTCTGAAAGGCTTAGCATGTGTGTTTGTTTGTATGCAGCTCTTATGCACTGTATTTGCTGAGCGGGTTTATCTTTCTCTAATTTCACTTCTTGTAGTTTCTCGGAGTCACAGAACTATCTTCCTATTGTGAAGGCTACTTTCTAAAAAATATGATGGTCCTCATTGAAAACGAAGCGTTCAAACAGCTGTTGTATGACAAGAACGGAGAATCGTCTGGTCAAAATGTGCTACAGGACTTACAGAGGACGTTGGCCACAAGGATTCAGTCAATCCATTTGTCTTCTTCAAAGGGCTCCATTGTGTAAAGCTGAGGAAGATGATAACGCTCTAATAAAGACCCTGCAAGTTAAGTCTGCTGTGGCAGTTGCCTAAGCCCATTGCAGTTGCTTAAACGACTACGAAAAAAGTAATTAAAAAAATTCTACTTTGCATCCAAATAGTTCTGTGTTGGCCAAAGGCACTGCGCCGGGACTGCAGCCCCGTCTGGATGAGGGAGTGTGGAAGACAAAAGCTCCTCCATGTTTTTGAGCAAACAGGGTACCAGTGTATCCAGTGAATTGCTGTTGTACTCAGTTTCTGAACACAAACACACACACACGCGCGCATACATGTGGTCGTGGAGCTTGATGCCAACAAAAGCCAGAACTCAGTGAACACCAGAAGCCCCTGACTGAGCGGTGGTGCCAGGGAACACCCAAATTGACCAACTGATCACTTAAGGCAGATTTGTTCCTGTGTTACATACTTAAGAACTATATCTATCCTGGAGTCCATTAGCTCATGCATTTAAGAAATGTAAGAACTGTTACTGCTGTCGAGCAAAGATCAACTGTATTAGAGAGTGGGTAAGCCTGTTGCAGCTGAGGGAATATACAGACAGATTTTTAGGGGTGGGAACTTTTTAAATTGTTCATAAAAAATAACGGGGTGGCCTTGTAGTTTAAAAATGATTTCTTAAGCTTAAAATTTCATTTTCAACAGAGCTGTGTTTGAGGATCTATGTAACATGTTTTGGTTTTTTAAATGGTAAAATGTACATTGTGTAAACATACATATGATCAAGTTTTGCTTGTATTCTTTCCTAGGGTGGTCTAATCTTGCCTAACAGGCTATGATTACACCAAAGAGGTACATTACCCAGACTATCTCTAATACAGTAGTTGGGGGGCGGGGGACGGGCAGGAGAACTGCATGCTACTCATGATTTGGGGTTGAAAATAATGACAAACTCAACATGCATTTGCATGGTAACTGTACCTGTGAGATGTTACGTTCATGCTTCATTTCGCCATGACAAATGCAGTGTTACTTCTTGTCAAACTTCATTTGTGAAATTAGCACATTTTTTCATTTGGTGCGATTGGTTGTGATACGATACCCCTGGAGACCCTTCTCGAGGTGCTGATTTCTGTTTGTTACAGTGAAGTGATAATAACAGATCTTTACTTCAGCCATGTGTTGACACTTTGCTACTGGCCAGAGATTGTGTCTGAGTTAGACTTTTTTAAGTTATAATTAAATATGTCTGATAGAATGATTTCTCATTGTATCCTGAGAATGTATAGGTTATCTACAGTGCAGGGGTTAGTGGGATGGGATGGCGGGGGGGGTGATTGTTAAATGTTAAAGCTTTGTTTATTTTGCAGCATACTGTTAGCAAAGCAAATCTGCTACATGCCACAACATTCCTGGTGCTGTGTCTCTGAAAACCATAGCAAGAAGCAGGCAAAGATATTGCCTTCTCCATGGCAAATTGACATTAATGTATTTATTTTCTAGGATGCCGTTCAGAAACTGTGCCCAGTTCATAGACTTTAGAAGTTTTATTTTGACAGTGCATGTTAACCTGTTGTTCTTTTGTTGAATTATCTACATTGAGTGCTATTCATGTTGATAGCTTTTGGCATGCTCAGTGAACCCAGTTTTGGCTCTAGTTACCAACACGGTAGGAAGCTGGTTTATGACTCTAAGGTGTAAATCCTCCTGCATGCTTGGTCTTTTAAAGCCTCTGCAGTAACTGCAACACATTAAAAAATGCCTAAACTGCCACTAATGTTGCAGAGACTCAGCATGTCAGTCAATTAGACCTTTTTTTTCCCCCTGCATATAGTCGATGTTCACACAAGATGCTGTCTGGAACATTTGGGTAATGGCAACTTCTGTGTGAACGTTGCGATCCTAGTGAAGCAAGACCATGGGTGACACAGAGCAACAGGCAGGGGTGCTTGCTGTCATTTGGTGTGTGTCCTTTTCTATGGAAACCCATCTTTCCATGCCAGTGATAACTGGATAGAAGCAGACCTCACCCCACAGCTTCATGGTTTAAAATAGCAAAGTTTTCCAAACAATAATCATGATACTAAAATTCTTCTCTTGGATACACACGTAGTGCCCAACAAAATCATCAGGAGTTGCGTATTTGTATATCCATAGGCAAAATGTTTTTTTCTAGGAAACACACCCACAGGTATACATATGTATATATATTAATCTGGCATCAAATGCTGTAGTGAGAACCACAGGTGCTGTACCCCTCTTTCTAGCTGAAATACTATGTTTTGGTAAGGGGATGTAGAGTCCTGTGCGTACAGCCTGCCCCTTGAATGTGATGTCTTTTGAGTATTTGCATGAACCTGCCTGGAACCCATTAGGAAGGGAACACTGATAACTGTACAAGTTGTTCTGATGAGTTGAGAGTATCTGTGGTGATGTTCACTGGTTTTCGTTCAGAGATAAAGAGCTTAATATCCTTTGGCTGTACATGAACTGAGTGGTCGCTGTGTTTGGGCCAACACAAGCCAAAGGCTCTAGCAGCAGAGTGCAGATGCCTCCAACCACACATTGCACAAGCCTGCCAGCAGACCAGCGCCAGCCCATGCACTCCTGTATCCCCTTGCTCTTTGGGTCCTTGTGAATGTGGATTGCTGAGCACAACAGAAATTGTGGCACCTACTGGTGCAGTGAGATCTGCTTTATTGGTGTCTGGCAAATGGTAGGAGAGAACAAGCCCCTAGAAGCTATCGTTCAAAGCTGTTACAGGCAGGGATTGCAGCTATTGATTTATAAAGGAGTAACTTTAGGCCTTCAAAACTCTGGTAATCCCAAAGTCACAGATGTATAGCTGAAGGGAACCTAAAAAAAAAGAGAACTAACTTTCAATTCCATGCCAGATAGCGTGCAGCTTGCACACAGGGATAACAGGGATCCATGACCTTCACCTCCCTCATAACCAGAAGGTTTTCCTAAGAAACTGCAGTTTACTGCAAATAGAGCCACTTTTCCTTCAAGCCCTGATTGAAAGTGAGAAGGGATGATCTTACAGGATCTTCTTACATTCTTCTATGCATTAATCATCCTACTTTCCTCACTGGTATAGTCTTTTCTAGTTCTTTTGCTGTTGTTTTCTATGTCTCTAATTTTTGCTGTCATTCCTTTCGTTACTCCCCAGTTTCCCCAAAACACATCACTCCAGCAAGGGTTTTATACAGTAGCAGGCAAGCAGTGTTAACTGTCTGCTGTGGTTTATAGAAAGCATATCAGAAAATATATCCTGGAATATTTTCTACAAGAACACCCCATGGCTGACTTTGGTCTAGTTTGTCTTCTTTTATAATTCCTGGGTGATTCGCTGCTGCTTTCCCAGGAGTTCCCATTTCGGTTTGTGCATTTGTTTACTGCACCTTCCACAGTATAACACTTTCAACTTGTCTTTATTAAACTTGTTCTGCTTTAATTGGGGAAATTTCCCCACTTCATCAAGATCAGTTGCAATTCTGATCCTGTCTTCTAGTCTGTTTCATAATCTCCAAGCTTTATTGTATGTGGCTTCATGCATGGATTCTTCATTCCATTAATCTGGGGCTGGAGGAGGGAGGGGGGAAGGTCTCTGTTGTCAGTTTAATCTAAAAAGCAGTGTGAGTTTCAGTGGGTGCCCATGAATACCATGCCTATCAGATAAGGCTCTTTCCAGCAGAGCTTTTTATTAGCATTTTTTTAGAGAGATGGTGTTATCATCTTGGAAAATAAAACGCCTTCTGCTTCTTTAGTCTTTATGAGTTGCAGTACAAATTTTGAGGCAGGATATTAGCTCCAACCTAGGTGAAATGGGAAAAAAATACAACATCCTTAGAAAAACTTGTGATTTTCTTCTTTAATTGTAACTTTCCAGCCTTTAATGAGAAAAACTTGTGATTTTCTTCTTTAGTTGTAACTTTCCAGCCTCTAATGAGTGAAGAGCTCTTTTGGTTCCTTTCCATCTGTCTTTTTTATACTAATCCAGTGCTGTAGTATTGGAGGAGTGGCAGGCATTCTGCCCCTGCCTCATGGCAGATCTTTTCCTTCTGCCTCTCCATGAGGTCCTTCTTTAGTTTCCACAATTTCCTCACTTTGCCTCACATTCTGCCAGTTGCCACACTTCCCAGGGGTTTGGGTTTTTTTTTACTCTAGAGCCCTACTGGATGCTTTCCCAAGCCCAGAAAGAATATCTGTGTTCTCCTGAATGGGCGGTTTTCCAACAATTGGCTTGAGAGCTGGGAAGAGAAAAGGACGGGAAATGTAGGAGGGCAAAGGTTTTGGACATCACAGAGTAAGGCTGGTATTATTTTCACGACAAAAGTCAGCACTGTCTACTTGTTTCTCAGATATTCCCGTGATCTGTTCCTTCTGCCTGCTGTCCTCTAAACACAGCTGGTGGCCAGATGCCGTGTTCTGGGAAAGCGCCAGCTTTCTAACGGCTGAGACTTCTTTTCTTTTCTCCAGCTAAAAGTTTTGCCTGCTTGGTCTCGGCTTCAGAGTAGATTTGTGCAAATGTCTATTAAAGACAGAGGAAACATCTTTAAAGAGGTGTGAAGGCTCAGTAGCCAGGCTGCTATTGGCACTAATGAGAGCTGCTTGCTGAATCCTCCACATGCTGCTTTTGACGCTGAGCCTTTTTGTGTTGAATACCCACTGGCTTCGTACCAAACACTGCACAAGTTCTGGATGGGCTGCAGTGCGTGGTGTGCTGGGGGATTTCTGAAATTCTAGTTCTGTTTCAGAGCGCAGCACCATGTGCTGCCCTTTGAAGATTAAAGGAGAAAGGGAAGTCCTCCATTTGTACTGAAATAAACTGCTCTGAGGTGGTGCAGTGAGGAAAAAGAAAGGGCATCTCTTCTCCCCCTCCCTGTACCTGTCTAAAATCAGGGGAGGGTTCTGTTACGGCATGCAATGCAACTAGGTCTGTGGGGACTCGGCATGCAGGACCCTGTTTAAGTTGGGTTCTTATGTTCAAGAAAAATACAGGTGGTGTTAAAGTTCACACAGCCATATACTCAAGGCAAGGCTCAGGCCATCCTAGGGAATAAGGATTCCTAGTGCTCTTGTCTATGGGTTAAATCCTCGGAGAAGCGGAGAACCTGCAGAACTTGTCATTGGTTACAGGTATTCAGTGTCCCCATGGGAGCTGGCTCTTCTTAAAGCTTGCTGAAATGACATCCCAAAGCCTGTGTTCACTAAAGCTGCCTCTGAAGTCAGTGGATGATATTTTATTTTGGGGGATTGAACGAGAGTTACCCGAAGTCAAAGGCTTTAAGTTAGTTTGTTTGACAAAGTGTCTTTCATGTGAGGCTGTGCAAGCACTTTACAGAAGTGAAGGGCCTGATGTTGCTTTCATCCTCTGGCCCAGAGATGTTGAAACATAAAGCATTTAAAAAGCTGTTTGTGATTTGTCCTAATATTTAATAAACTAGCATGCAGAAAGTTAGCCTTGAAATAGCACTCAAATAGTATCTGAAACCCCGTAGATGAGAACATCACTAATTTTAGATGTCTACCTATACACACAACATTGCTATCTCTTAACTCGCAGCACTTCCAATCACATCTTCCATAGGTTTGTAACAAAATTAATGTTTTGCTAGTTTTTAACCTGTTATTTATTTTAAGATAAGGCCTGTTATTTTCAGTAGGTGAAAACTGACCACTCTGACCAGATCATCACATTTCAGGTAGAATTGCATCTGACCTGCCGTTTGTAACTGTCCTCCATGGGCAAAAAATAGCAAAGCTGAGTCTTCAGCTGTGAGTCAGTGATCTGTGACTTCAGTGAGACTGCGGCTGAAAACACTGCAAATGTGGTACCCAAAGCAGAAGGAATATATGGAAACCTGCAGAAGCTGATGGGTGCTTGTTACCTGCCTTCAGTGAGCCAAAGAACTGGGAAGCGAGCTCGCTGCAGATAGCAGGAAGGTATTCAGTTTCTTTTTGTTGCCATCAAACTGTCGTTCTTTCAGGTTGGTTCAAGGCTTCTTGCATGGAAGAGCCATGGATGGCCTACTGTGTATTTATCTTAGGCGCTTGCAGAGGGCTCACAATGTGGTACCTCATGTTCTCAGGTCAGTAGTCCCTGTTAGACGATGCTTTATGTGCTTTGCTTGGATTGCTTGCCACTAAAACAGCCAGGAGACATGGCAGCAAGTTACAAGAGAAGTTGCATTGGCTGGATAGGCTAAATTCTACAAACAACTTGTGTTTTGCAAGCTATGCTGTTCAGCTGGCAAAATCTGTTCACCTGATTTTATGTGATGTACCAGAACAGCAATTTTCGTGTTTCTTTTCCTTTGGAGAGGCATTTTTCATCCTTCTTTCAGCTTACAGTTTAGATCTTTCATCCTGCAGTGGTGATGACACAGTGTGATTAGGCACAGGTTTCTGTCCATGTTGGATGGCACGCTAATGAAGAGGTCTTAGTAAGGGAAGAGAATTAGGGACGAGATTTCGATGTCTAACCTCAGATCTTTGCCTTGCATTCCAGAGGCATAGTGTTCCTTGTTTCCTGTTTCATATGTTCTCCAACTCAGGAGTTTCCATGAAATCAGAGGGGAGGGCAGAGCAGAAGACAGGTAGGTGAGGAGGAAGCAGTCCCATCTCGGCATCCCCAACCAGCCCATTTGGCTCTGGTCTCTTTAGTGCTCACAAAGAGGGTTTGCTTGGTCCCACTGCTCAAATATGTCTGTGGAACTCTAGCAATCGGTAGCTTTTCGTTGTCCCTATAAATATCTTGACTGCCACAGCTGCAACAGTGAATTTGGCTGAACCCCTTTGTGTGTGGTTAACTTTGGTCTTTTCACTTCCTGTCATCTCTGCTGCTGTGTTTTCATTAAATCTTCCATTACTTGGCTTTGCCCAGCTCAGTGAGAGGCAATCTTGTTTCTTATTGCCTTTCTAAAGCAAACAAAGACGGGGAAAAACTCTCTGAAATACCCAATCAGAAATCATTCATGGTTTAAAATAAGCCACATTAGAAAATGGAGATGCTCAGACACACAAAAAGACAGCCGCTTTAGAAAAATCCAATGTGCTAGAAGGTCATTTTAATTAATTATGGTCAAAGCCTTAACACCTCACATGTTCTGGCAGGGATGGATTAACGTGGCTCAAAACATCTGGACTTGTTCAAGCCACGTGTTCAAGAGAGTCCAGCCATACCCTTTCCCCTTCCCAGCAGTGGATAAATTGACTATCCTGTAGCTTACTACGTGAGAAGCTTTCAAATGAGCTTTTCCGAAGCCTGGTTCCCTCTGTTCTGCGTAGCTTTTGAAGAGCTCACAGCACATCTGTGGGCTGAGATCTGCTTCTGAGGACAGTTAAAAGCCCCCTGCACCCCAGCACTGGCTGTGCCTTACTGGGGCAGGAGGTAGGAAGGAGCATAGGGAGCCCCTGGAGCCTCATCAGAGAGAAAGCTGCTTCCCCAGCATCCAGGCATTCACTTGATCAAATAACCCTGCTTAACCTGCTCAAGCCTGTGTAGACTGCTGATAGACAAATTTGGGACAGCTGGTTAAATACCTTGGGAACTGATTTTTGCCTTGCCATTATTGAGACAGTGACTAATTGTGCCATTTGGGAACATGTAAAAATGTGCAGTCTTCCTGGAGTTGCGAGTTTATGTTTATCCATTGAAGAATACAAGGACCAAAGGAAAATACCTGAGAGCTTTTTGACCTTGTGTTCCTGGCTGAATTCCAATTAATACTAGAAAAAACTTGACTTATTTAAGTCACATCAATACATTTTGACCAGTATGTTGTTTCTTGTCCATATTTCTCTGAGTATTGTGGCTGCTGTATGGCCATATGTGCTGTACCAGTGGGGAACAGAGGTGCCTGAGCATCACACTTACAATAAATAAGTAAATCCCACTCTCTGCAATGCAGGATATTTCTTCAACTGATCTCTTCAGTGTTATATCAAGGTGAATTAAGCAGCTCAGCTTTTTACAGCCCGAAGATAAGGTCAGTGCTCTTTTTCCAAGATGCTCTCTTCACTCTGCCAACTACCACACAGCAGAGGAATCTGGATCCTGCATTTTAAAAATCATAATGTAATTAAGAGCAGCAGAAATAAAACCCAACATGGGAAATAAAATATTCACTCCCCCCACTCCACTCCCCCCCACTCCCCCCCCAGTAACAGGTGGGCTACTCAAGTGTCCTTCAATCCCACTCATCTGAAAGCTTATTGTAATGCCATTTGTGCATTAGTTATCCTCAGAACTGGCTTTTGATTAGGTTGAAGTCTGGAAAGAATCTGAAGTCATTCAGGATAGAAGTGGCACGTACATTAATTTGTTCTACATCATCTGAACTGTGTGCTTTGTGCTTCTTTGTGGGTTTTGGTGTTGTATTGGTTGCTTGGGTTTTTTATTGGGAAGAAAAGGTTAAGAACGTGCAATGCTTTGGGGTTTCTGTTCATAGTTATCCTTGTATGTTTATATGTGAGAGAGAGATAGACAGTAACTAGATCTACGGGATATGTTATGAGGCGTAAAATCACGTTTGTAATGAGATTTCTTGTTAATGGCAGTCAGCCTTCCTTGATGCTAAGCATTAATGCAATATCCATTAGTGCAGCTAAACCTCCCTCCACTCCACTTTCCCAAATGGGTTTCACTTTGTACCTAGTTTATCATTTATAAATATTTGATACAAGGTTCAAGAAGTAATTTAAATGTTAAATGAAAGATAGATGAATGTTCTAGGAAAGATACAAGTTAGGATTCTACTATAACATCATTCACAAACCAAACATGAAAGCATGATGAAATTTGCCCCATGAAAATCGCTGGAAGCCTTTTCATTGATTTTTCTAGTCTGTTTTCCATTTCTCTTTCATACTATGTTACCTCTGAAGTCTTTGCACATCTCGCATTTTCCAAGCTGAATGCCTATCTGTAATTAGAAAACACAATCTGATCTTTAAATGGGGAAGTGATCCTTCCTCTGTCATTCACTTCTGAAGCTGGTTTTGTATCTTTATGTTCACCACTGAAAACAACAGCTGAATGGGGAAATGCCAGCGCAAGCATCCTGAAAAAACAAAAGAACTAGCACTGTCAGTGGGACAACTCTTTGCTTCCTTCCTGCCTCTTCTCATCCACTCCCACTTGTCCCTGAGATGTCTTTGAACTTAAAGCTAGAAAAGAAAAATGAAAACAAGAGGAAAGGATGTGCTAGAAATAAGATGGTCTCTAGAACACTGTGGAACCATCGAGTTAACCTGGATTGTTTTCAGATTTTAGGCAGACTCCTGGTTTGTGTAATATAAATTCAGGAATAGTCATGACTGGTTTGCATTTGTGGTTATTATTATTAGAGTTTGTTGTGTTTTTTTTTTTTTTTTCCTGGAAGAGTAGTTTTGTTTGCTGCCATCCATTGTTGGGGTTTTATGAGCAAGTTTTTGAGAAGCAAATGAAAGATCATCCAGCCTAACAGTAATTGTGAACAAATACATAGGTATTGTCATCCATCCCACAGAGGTAGCTGAAATACTGTTTCATGGCTTCATAGGGATGTTTGAGGTCATCTACACTTAACAACACAGGTGAAACCTTCTTCTCCTTTGCTTATCTATTTATAAGAGATAAAAAATAAAACAGCAGAGAATCAGAGTATAGACAATAGGGTGGCAGATGTTTTTCAAAAGACAAAGAGGAGAGCCAAGAAATACAAATGTTTCTGGAGCCAAATCTTTTTCCTCAAAAAGACAGGTAGATATTTGTAACTCATTCAAAAGACGTCAGTCTCTCAAGTCTATTAGATACTTTTGAACTCTGTTTCATGCTGTTAATGTTCCAGAGCAACCTGTTCCACCAAACACTGAGGGCACTCTGGAACGAGCCAGAAGGGAATGTATTAACAGAGAGGAGCTCAGTCATGATTTGAAATGGCAGCTTTTGTCCATTGTGTCCACAACTTTATTTTAAACATTTATTTTGAACATTATTTTAAAATGTGTGCTTATATTTAATTTATTTTGATTTTTTATTGACTGTTTTGAAAAGGAAAATAATTCTCCCTTGAGTGAAATGTATTCAGTCAGCAGGATCAGAAACCTCTATGTGTTTTATCACATAATCAGGTCTTTAGCATAAACGTTGGGAACTCTGAAAGGGTCTTCTCCGAGTGCACCTTAGGTTATCTTAAACCCCATTCTGTCTGATGCTGATCCTTTTAAGGTCTCCAGTGAGATTATGATCCATTTGTCATTGCTAGATGTCATTCTGTTAACAATGTCCAAAGGCAGGGCAGCATGTGAAACCAGCAAATTGGGGGTTTTATTATTCCAGAACTCTAGCAAAAAGAGGAAAACTAACCAGATCTTTTTTTCTAGTGTGAACTACTCCCCTTAGTTTGAGAGGACATGTTCAAAGCCTCTGCTCTGAATGCCTTGTTATAATCAAGTTACAAAATGGAGGAAAATGGTATTTGAGAAAGATTTTTGAGGAACTTAACTCCAGTGGTGCAGAACATGCACTTGTTAAAGCCTGCTTTCTCTGCCTCTCATGAAGTCAGTGAGAATCTTTAATAGGAGTTACTGCAAGGCTGTATGCTTTTTAATGCACTAGCAGATGTAATTTCCCATCTAGTCATTTGCTCAGTTGTGGTTCGTACACCATGAAGGCTGAAGGCCAAATCCTGCTGCCATTGCACACAGCAGCTCTATTTCAGCAGGGATTGTAACTTAGGTTACATGAGTTAGCTGCACAATTTTGAGGTACTTGCTGAAAAGAAATGACGGGAGAGGGCATGCTTTCCTTCTGCTTGTTCATCACAGCCTTTGCATTTCCAATGACTTTATTAGAAACACCATATATTTACATGCTGCAGAATGAAGCCTGCATGGGATGGGAAAGATTTTTACGATTTTAGACTTGCCTAAGAAAACATCAACCATTCTAATTTTAGACAAGTTGCATTCCATGTCCATCTGTTTAGTGGATCAGTCTGATGTTTACTGTTTAGTAAATTACATTTGGTCTCCTTGTTTTATGTTTCTTCGAGGGCACTGCCTACCATCAGCTAGTGTAAAATGGTGCCAGGGACTTTCAGACATACCCTTAGGGACAAACTCTACTAGCTTCACATACCACAATCCCATCAAAAGTAAAGAAAGCCGGACTGGGCACATGAACTGCAACCCCCCAGTGTCCAGTCACATCTCCTGCCTCATTTCGTACAGATTGATGACTTCCTGGAAAGAAAAAACATATGCTGCCAATTCACCCCAGTTAAAAATATATTGAAGTCAAGGAAATTACATTAGATATGACTGTAGTCTACCAAATCCAGTCCTGTGCATAGGCAGAACTCCCAAGGGAAAGTAATGGGAGTTTCTGTCACGGTGTTTGCGGAATGAAGCCTATGTAATGAACTATGATAAAGTGTCAACTTTGTGTCAACTCGCCTGGTGACTCTGTATAAAGGTTTGTAAGAAATCTTCGTTGGAACACACCAGAGAATAATAAACTTGCACCTTGATAGAATAGCTTTATTTGTATATACTCTATGTAAATTTTAAACCAGAGGATACATGTCATTCCTTGTACATATCTGACTAGAACTGTGGCAGTGCTGTGCACTGCTGTTTAGGAGATCCAGGTTCTCTAGTCTTGGGTTTCCAATTGTAAAGGCTGCAGGAGACTGCTTGGGACCAGCCAAAACAGGATGGACAGATGCTCACCACCCGCTGCTTAGGACTGAAGGAGCAGGAACTGGAACAGATGTTGGCTACAGAGAAGACTGCTTGCCCCCACTCCTGGCTAAAGGACAAGTGCCTCCTTCACTGTCATCTCCAACAGAAGTGATTTATGGTCAAAGAGTGTGGAGAACATTCAGAGCCCTATTTGGATCACTCTTTCGTAGGGACCTGAGCTTACAAGGAACCCACACTTCTGGTGTAACATGGGAAGGTCCATGAAAAAGCAGTGTGTATATACATCTACCTATCTGTCTGTCTGTTATCTAATATCACAGTGTTTCTGTATTGAATGGTTTCAGTAACCTGTAAACAAGTGATTGCTCCTGTTGTGTTACTGCTTCAAAATTCTTTGCATGCACTCTGGCATATAATTCTTTAAGAAAAGAAATTATACATATTATATATATATATTGTAGCTTGCAAAATATTCATGTTGAAGAGCCATGTTTTGTGCAAATTGTACATTTATGTTGTGAGCAATATTGCAATATGAACTTTTATTAGTTGTTGGCATTAAAACATGTTTTTATTGATAGTAAATTTGTCACATTATTTTTGAGCGTATGTATGTATCCCAAGCTTTCAAACTCAGGCTTTATATCAACTACTGAAGGAGACTCTTTCTGTGCAGTAGAAATAGCACAGGCTTTCAGTAAACAGGCAGGTGTGCAAGTCCCATCGCAAGTTGCAAGGCTGATATTTCATGCAGTTTGTTAGGCAAATACTTCTCTTTTGTCAGTGCTGGAATTAGTGTTTGGTATGAGGATGCTGTTGCCCTCATCTATAACAACTAAAACCCCAACCTTGCATAACAAAGTGCTTAACTCCTCCTGCCCTCTGTCTCTGCAGGTGCTTCAATATAAACACAGTGAGGACTTAAGAAACTTCCAATTTCCTGCCAGATAGCCGATGTTATATTTTCAAATGCTCATGCTACATAGTTTTCAATTTAGGGGCTAGATAAAAGAGTAAAAGTAATACTAGTATGGCTTTAGGAAAGCTGCAGTGTTTGGAGCTTGACCCTGAAACTTCCCTGATTTCTGAACTTCATTGGTGGCTTTGTTTGCTCAGTGTTTACCTCTGAGAAATGTATGCTGTTGATTCAAATGTTTAATATATTGACTGCCTTTTTTGTATATTTGTTATCATAATGGTTTGGTTTAAATGCTAACAACTGTGGTCTATTTTCAGACTTTAAATAACATACGGTTCTGTATTTGGAAGACAGTTATTAATGAACATAGCAATTTGGTATTTTATTTCTATTTTATACAGCTGCCCCCATAGGTTATTATCAGATGGCAATGACTATTGCTGAACAGCAGGTGGAACTCCTTTGAGTGTGTTTATGAGCCATCTCTGTTCAATAAAAATTCCATTGTTTTCTAGCCTAGGAAATGGCTGCTGCGAGTGTTTTTGTTGTTTCTTCTCTTCAGGTGTTTCTCAGTGTACTTCAAACAGCAACAGGACTGAGCTTCTTCGAAGAACTATCTCCCAGAAACCACACTTGTTTGGGATTTTACAGTCTGGAAGCCCGGGTGATGTTTGCACCCATACACTGCTGTCAGTAATGGTTGCTGTGCATGTGAAGAAGTGACATGGAGTCTGTTCCCCAGAACTTTACTCTGAGCCTTGACCTGGCAAAAAATGGGCACGTAAGACCAGGGAATGGAGCTCTGTGGTGCTCGAAATTAAGCATCTGCAAATGCATTGTAGCCAGACCGTTTGGATGCAGGAAGATCTGAGAGGCTGGAAGCTTGCTTCATTGTACAACATCACTGCGAGTGCATACAAATAAGTTGCAAGCGGGTATCTCAAAGAGAAGTCAGAAGTAGAGGGAAATGATTAACTTTGGCATGAGTGTAAAACTCAGGTTTTGAAAAATCTTTGTATTTTGGCATATTTTTTCTTTTTTAAGTTAATTTACAGTGTTTTGTATGTTTCAGTGGATTTGGAGTCGAGTCCTTTCTTCATAATGTACCAGATTATTAAGAAACAGGTTGGTCCATGAGGCAGGAGGTGGTAACATCCTTTCAAGCATGGCCTGTATGTGAGTTGTGGGAGTGAGACACTGCTCACACCACACTAGATGTGCGTACCAGGACTGTGTCTTTGTCGGGTGCCTTTGGGGTCTCCAAGCTCTGCTCTCCAGGAGCAGAGTTTGAAAGGCAGAACAATTTAAAAACCATCATTTCTGGGCATCGGAGTTAACTCTTCACTGAGAAAAATAGGGAAGTTCAGCTGTAATTGTTAACACCATTCTTCTCGGTTCGCTATAAACTCATCTGTGCTCTTGCTACATTCATTTCACTTTTCTTGTTTGAGTGTTTTTGGGCTGTCCTAACATGTAGAGACTGAGGGCTGTGGCACATGTTCACTGGGCTAATTAAGGTTTAGGACAGACTTGGCCACTACTGTCTTTTCTTCTCAATGGGGCAGAAATGGGCAGCAATGTCTAAGCCACCACTGCTACACTGTAGGGCTCACATTAGTGGAGCCTAAGGTTTTGTCCTGAAGCAAAAGCACTGTCAGAAGTGCTTGATGTAGATCTGCTGTCGGAATCAGTAGCAGAGACATCTGTGTAACATAAAAAAGATCATTATATGTCTCTGTTTGACTACTTTGAAAGCAACAGTAACATTTAAACCAGTCAGAAATATTTTCTTTAAATCTGTATAATACAGACATATTTCTTGCTGTGTAGCACTATCAGCTAAATTTCTCCATGTCAACAAAGCCTTATATATTAATGAACATTTCTGCAGTGGCTTCCATTTTATCTAATGAATGTTTCAAGGAAAATGTTGTTTCGGAGAAGGCATGTGGGCTGGTTATCTCTTAAGCTTTGTAACAAAGATGTAAGACTATGAGGTAAATGATGGCTGACAACCTGTGCACATATCCTTGCATGCTGGGAGGCCCCCATACCCAGGACAACCCTACTGCCTGCCTACCTTCCTAGAGCTTATCAGCCCTTCTGCTCTGCAAGCCCAGTGGCTTGTGTAAGGAGTTGGAGTCTCCTCCTGGAATAGGCAAATCTTTGGAGAAACCAGAACTGAACAATATAAGGCCAAGTTGAACAGGGCCTTGAGCAACCTAGTCTAATGGGAGATGGCATTGCCATTGGCAGATGGGTTGGAATCATATAATCTTAAATTCCTTTCCAACACTAACCATTCTATGGTCCTATACGTCTATGTGCCACCAGTGAGACAAACACTGGCCCTAATGTCTGCATCAGACCCATGGCGCTGCAGGGGTAAGAGTCCTCAGGTGTTTTGACACGTGCCCTTGTCTTCAGGGGTGTGATGTAGCCCTGCTGCACATGCCACTTCTCCCAGCACTCCAAGTGTATGCTGGCACTGAACCTCTGGTTAACAAAGCCTGGAGCTAGAGGCTGTAGCAAAGTCAAGGGAATGCACACAGACCCCGCTTCCCACCTGCTGTGAGAACAAGCGTTACGGGGCACAACTCACGTAACTTGGTTGAGTCCCAGCACATGGAGCACTGCCAGTTGTGGCTTTTTCCCATACCCATATGTTTACTGACTTTACTAGCAAATCTTTAGTACGTTGTATCATTTTATGCTTCTTTTCAATTTAATTTTCTCTGTGTAAGTTGGCCAGGAATTATGCTAGATCTTTCGTTTTGTCCTACCTTCATGTTCATCTTGGTTCTCCTTCTCCAGAACACCTCTTTTCCTCTCAGCTCTCTAATCCTGGATCCTGGTAGGCCAATGTATTTAAAATGACTTTTCTGTATTGGCTGTATGTGGCAAACATGACTCTTCTCCATGCCCAGCCATCCCTTCTCCAGCTTCCTGAGAGAGCACTGGTGACATTTCTTTCCCTTCCTTTATGTTAGTTCCAGCTCTGTCTGACAGCAATCATTGCAGGGATGATGGGATTCTTACTCCCAAGCTCTCTGCACACATTCTGGGGAAGCAGATGCTCTGTAAGCATGCCTCTCTGCCCTGATAATACACTTACTGTATCCCAGGAAGGATTTAATATCTTTAACATGTATCTGGTTCACATTGAGATCACCCTTATTATTACACGCAGTTAAAAGCAAAGTGACAGACCTAGTTTATTTCATAAAGTTAAGCAAAGAGCACCAAAAGCAACACGTAAAATCTGGGAGAATAAGCCCTAGCTCAAAGAAGTTTTATCTTTTAAAGTGAGGAGATTGGTGCTCTCCCAGAGAACTCCTTAAGGAGATCATGGATGAAAGAAAACCAAACCAGCCTTGTTTCAACTACCTGAAAACTTAACTTTATGCCTAGCTATCAGTTCTTCCCTCCAGGCTATGCTGCTGTGTGCAGAAAGGGTGTGTAGTCTCCTTGACAAGATGCTGCCCTACTGAGGTCTGATTTTCCTTTGGTTTCCTCCCACTATTCATGCTATGTGCTTTGCAGAAACACACAGGGAATGCAAACAGAGAATCAAAAGGTAACCTTGAGGACTTTTATGGCTGCCCTTAGTGTTTCAAAGCCACTCTTAAGTACTCTTTTCTTTCTTTGCTGAGTTAGATAATTTCTTGATGTTGTGACTTTGGTTTTAGCTGTTCAGCATCTCTGGAATTGCAACACTAATATTTCACGGCTCATTTGAGAAAACACAAAATGGTTTTTTTTTAGTAAGATGCCGTGCTAATACACCAGTCCCTTTCCCCTCTTCTCATCTGAAGAGTCAGCTGAACCACAGCCATAAACCTATAGCACAACTTCCCTCAAAACACGTAAAATCCCCTTTGTTTTCTTGCTTACACCCTGTATGATTTGCAGTAAGAACCTTTTCATGACCTTGTAGTACCTTCCAGCTGTTACACTAGCAATGTTTACAGTGCCTCTGACAGTTTCATGATTCAAGGTATGTCAAAGCCCTTGCAGAGACTTGGACACTGGAGCTGGATTTCAAATACCAGAGCCTGCTGGTACCAGCATCACTCTTTCATCAACCAGCTCTCTCCTCTCTTCCACCCTTACTCAGTGTGAAGAGGAATAATGTAGCTTTCTGGGAACTTTGACATGCCCTAAGAAACAAGCTGGACCTTCCCTTTGGAGGAGCCATTGATTTTTCCCACTGAACCTGCTTTTCTTGACCTGGTAAATCCACACCAGAGGTTTGCTCTCTAACTTAATGCAGCTGAACTTTTGTGAATGCTTATGACAATGCCTTGAACAAGGCACAAGCAAACACTTCCTGTGGATGAGAACTCTCCAGCACTTGCATCCTCAGGTGAAAATCAGTAGGTCAAGATGGATCAAATGCAGAGCTAGAAACAGGAGCAATGTTTTAGTGCTTTTCACTTCAGACAGGCAGAAGTTTCTGACACCAGAATTGATTACTAAGCTGAAACAATGAAAAATCACTGCTGTCAAGTTTTATCTTAACTTTGCAGAGGTCCATTGGGATAAAAAGAAACTCAGTTCTGCTCATTGGAAGATAAGTAATGAGTCTAAGAGAGATTCCAGGCACAAACTAGCGCTGGAGGAGAAATACTGCTGTGTCTGATTGATATCTGATGATGTAGGGGTGTGGGGGGGAATGAAGCCTTCAGTTTTAGAAGCTAGTTTTTAGGAAAGGCCCAAGGCCAGCCCAGAATGGGCTGTGATGAGAACGTTTGATGACAATGCTTCTGGTCAGAGACCCTTTATTTCCACTGGTTCCTTCCTGGGACAGCCATCCGAGTCCTCGTCTCCTGTTGTATGTATCTTTCTTCATGGCTATTTCTTCCACCTCATAGAGATGCAGAGAGACTTCCGTCAGCTATACAGACTCATTCCCAATTGGGACAGCACTCTGAGTTCATCCCAAATTTCCTCCAACAGTTGTGTCAGAATTCCATCCAAATTAAGAAATGAACATCTGCTTTCTTCCCGTATCTTCACACGTTTGTGGCTGAATCATCTTTGGACACTAAATACCAAGAAGATCACTTTTTACTGGTGTGTTATCACCTATGAATCGTCCTGGCTGGCTCCTTGGGGTGAGTGGGCTGTACTGCACTAGCCCCCAGGTACTATGTCAAGTGTCTCCAGGGTGCTACAGGGGCACCACCTTTTCAACCAGCTCTCTGCGATTGCCAAGGCACCCTGGAACAATAATATCTTTAGCAGATTGGTGTTTCTTTCCTTAAGACCTTGAGACCCACCTCCACATCCCCAGCAAGTGTGTTACTGAGAGAAGTACTGGAATCACACAGCATTTTGGACTGGGTCTTGAAAAAGAAGATTTATTACTACTAGCTGCAGTTCTCTAAGCTGTGATATCCATGTGCACAGTTGATACCTATTTTCCTTCCTTCCTCCTTCTCTAAGTCTCATTTTTTGGTACCTCTGTTGTTAAGCCTCACTGCAGTACACTGCTATTTTGTGATTATGCACACAATAGGAGAAAAGGTAGAGCATGTGTGCCCCCTCTGGGTATTGCTTCAGTAAAAGCAAGTCTGGCTCAAGTGTTTGCTGAGCAAACCTCCACACTGTAAATGCATATCTCTGCAAAAACACGTATCTAGGAACCACAGCCACTGGAAAGCAACCTTGCTTTCCTTGTCTTGGCTGCATAACACTCCCCTCTGCTTGTCCTTTAGGAATAGCATCTGCTTGCACAAAACTGACAGGCAAACCATAGCCAGCTCATGTGTGGAAGGACAAACAGGATTTCTTGACTGCTGTAAGAGAAGGTGACCAGTAAAGCAAATAGTAACAGCACAGCAAAAAGGCAAGCATACCAAAATGCAAGACAGGTCATTATAGTCCCCACGTAGGACTAAGATGCCTGTGCGACAGGGTAATACAAGGAATAGCTAGAAATAAGCAGCTTTTGCCTTAGTATGCTTGTGTCTACACTAAGACAAAATGTAGCAAATGGGTGAAATGTACAGGGTATTTTGACAGAAATGTATTTATCTCTCATGCCAGAACCACAGAATAATCAGGATAAAAATAATGAAATCGAATACAGTTGCGCTGCCTAGTG
This sequence comes from Lathamus discolor, assembly GCF_037157495.1. Lineage (NCBI taxonomy): Eukaryota > Metazoa > Chordata > Aves > Psittaciformes > Psittacidae > Lathamus > Lathamus discolor. The sequence goes on along the minus strand of NC_088884.1, from coordinate 71,964,671 downwards.
ACATGTGGATGAAATAACGTAGCCATCCTGTCTGCCAAGCTGAAGTTCAGTTGCCAAGTCCTTGAGCTTTACCATGAGAAATGCTCCTTCCCCTAACCTCAGCGGCCCATCCATGTAATTTGCAGTTATCCCCTGAATTAAGATTTCACTGATGGAAAGACCAGTGATTTCTGCATGTTAGTAAGAGACTACCTTCCTGTGTATTCCAGCTGGCTTTCTATCCATTTCCTGATTTAATAAGTTAGCTAGTATACTGACATTTGGGAGGGCAAAAAGCAGCACCTCCCATGAAGACACCGGTCCCTCCAACTTCTGTAACTCCCTGTCACCGTTGACTGTGCCCTGGTTTCTTGGATCAATTTTAGGGATCAGTAAAAAGTTTCTAAACCTTTACTTTTGGTGGATCACTGCTGGGGTACTTCAGAGCCCAAGTGAAAGCCAATGTCAGCAGGGCAGGTTTCTCCCTGCAAATGGGGAATGCCGGTGGGGGAAACGGAGGACCTGAAAAGCCTGAAGATGGGGCTGTGCACTGAGGTGACCTGAGCACCTCCAGCTGCACAAGGACCTATCGCATGGAAAAGCACTGATTTCTGTTACTAGGAGTGTCTTGGAGCTCCAGCTGGGCCCAGCCCTAGCTAAAGATAGCAGGGGTACCACGTGTGACAGCCTGGGCATGAACCATAGAATCAAACAGGTTGGAAAAGACCTTTAAGATCATCAAGTCCAACCTTTACCCCAGCACTGCCAAGGCCACCACTAACCCATGTCACTGAGGGCCTCATCTACACGGTTTTTGAACACTTCCAGGGACGGTGACTCCACCACTGCCCTGGGCAGCCTGTTCCAGTGCCTGAGCACCCTCTTGGTGAAGAAACGTTCCCTAACACCCGATATAAACGGGATCGCCTCAGAGATACGAACACTGAGCTGGCAACAGACACCCACCCACACACCCCCAGCGGCCGCTCAGGCCCCGCCCTCCGGCCCTTCCCACTGAGGCCACGCCCCGCCCCTCCTTCCTGGCTCCCTCGGCGCTGGGTGATGACCTCACGCCGCTCTATCTCCGCCCGTTCCGTTTTCCTCCGCCGTTGCAGGCGGGGTCTCGTGTCAGACACGTCATTTGTGGCGCGCCGGAGCCGCTCGCACGTGTCGCACCGCACCTCACCGCACCGCCATGAGCTGCCCGGTGCCGTGCGCCGCCTGGGTGCGCTGCGGCGTTGCCAAGGAGACGCCGGAAAAGGTGAGGCCAGGCCGGGGCTGGGTTGAGGGACCCCCCGCCGGCTGTCGCCCCCCGCCATTGCCCTCACGCCTCTGTGTGTCTGCCCCGCAGGTGCAGCTCAGCCAGGAGGAGCTGAACGACCTCATCGAAGTGGCCCAGGACAGGATAAGGTGAGCCGGGGCAGCGGGCGCGGCCGTCTACCGGGACCGGCTGGGGCCCGCCTGGTCTCGTCGCCACTGACAGAGCAGGGGAAGGGAGGAGGGGGGGCTGCACAAAGCTGTCACACCTTAGTTTTTTTGTACGTAATAGAATGGTTTGGGTTGGAAAGGGCCTTAAGATCATCTAGTTCCAATTCCTCTGTCATGGGCAGGGGCACCTCATACCCATGTTGCTCAAGGCTCTGTCCAGCCTGGCCTTGAACACCACCAGGGACGGCACATTCATAACTTCCCTGGGCAACCCATTCCAGTGCCTCACCACCCTTACAGTAAAGAACTTCCTCCTTATATCCAATCTAAACTTCCCCTATTTAAGTTTTAACCCGTTACCCCTTGTCCTGTCACTACAGTCCCTGACGAAGAGTCTCTCCCCAGCATCCCTGTAGGCCCCCTTCAGATACTGGAAGGCTGCTATGAGGTCCCCACGCAGCCTTCTCTTCTCCAGGCTGAACAGCCCCAACTTCCTCAGCCTGTCTTCATACGGGAGGTGCTCCAGTCCCCTGAGCATCCTCGTGGCCCTCCTCTGGACTTGTTCCAGCAGTTCCATGTCCTTTTTATGTTGAGGACACCAGAACTGCACACAATACTCCAGTTGAGGTCTCACGAGAGCAGAGTAGAGGGGCAGGATCACCTCCTGTGACCTGCTGGTCACGCTCCTTTTGATGCAGCCCAGGATACGGTTGGCTTTCTGGGCTGCGAGTGCACACTGAAGCTGGCTCATGTTCGTTTTCTCATCAACCAACACCCGTAAGTCCTTCTCTGCAGGGCTGCTCTGAATCTCTTCTCTGCCCAGTCTGTAGCTGTGCCTGGGATTGCTCTGACACAGGTGCAGGACCTTGCACTTGGCATGGTTGAACTTCATGAGGTTGGCATCAGCCCACCTCACAATCGTGTCAAGGTCCCTCTGGATGGCATCCCTTCCCTCCAGCATATCAACCGAACCACACAGCTTGGTGTCATCGGCAAACTTGCTGAGGGCTCACTCAATCCCACTGTCCATGTCAGCGACAAAGACGTTGAACAAGACCGGTCCCAACAGCGATCCCTGAGGGACACCACTCGTTACTGGTCTCGAGACGCACGTTGCGCCATTGACCACAACTCTTTGCGTGCGGCAAATGAGACCAGTCTTGTCTCATTGTTGCCTGGGAATCTTGAGGGCAGAAGGATGGAAATAGAGTGTATTCAGCAGGGATGAGTTCCTCTGGATCACATTCCATTGAGACATCTCAGATGCCTATTAGGCCCTCAACTAATCTTTAATGCACACTTCCTTCTGCTGAATTCCTTGCATATGGAATTGTTCCACCTAAGTACCAAGTTATTCAGATGTTGCATATTTTACCCCGTAAGAAATAATCCACAATATGTCCCTACCTAATGAATTTTATGTTGTTTTTTCTTCTAAAGTAAGTATGGGAATTATGAGGTCTTGAAAAGGTCTTGAAAATCTTGAAGAAATGCAAGAGTCGTCACACATGACAGGGCCTGTGAGTATGGGAGAAAAAAAGGAAGGAAGGAATTGGACACATGCAGATGCACACAAGTGAGGTTGAGAGCATTGTGTGCATAAAAAAATAAAAAGGTAAGAGAAAGGGATTTAGACACACAGTTTATCTCTGACAACCAAAATGTCTGGCGGTTTGTCTTGAAAACTTTTCAAGGAAAGCTTTCTTTGAAAGTCTGAGAATAATGGTGCCATTTATTTTGGGAAAAGATAGGAAAGGTGTGAATGGATTTCCAAATTATTGGCATAAAGGCTGGAACAGCCAGGATCGGGTGCTGAAATCTTGTAAGCAGTACCCTAAGCAATTACCTGGAAGCATTCTAAATGTCTGCCTTAATTTCTCAGGGATGTGTATCTTTAAACAGGGATGCTGCCGACGGTAGTGATGAAGGCCAGATGGCATCTGGAGTGAATGTAGATGTTCCTGGCAGAGCTGAGTCTTCTCATGAAAATGAAGACCCACCTGATGATGAACTAGATGAATATGATTTGGAAAATTATGATGAAGAGGAATGCACAGGTAACAAAAATGTTCATGTCAGATACGCAATATAAGTGAAGAAGCTTTTCATGCTTTCATTGTAATTAAGACATTTGTATCCTAAAACTACACAGGTCTATGTTTTAAATGGTAAAAATCTACATTTTTAGTAATCTGTTTGTCCTGGTTTTGGAAATCATTTAGTGAGTGAAGCCCTTCGGTGTTCCCCTCCCTGATGCTTGCACCGAGAGCATGTTGGAAAGATTATCGCTCCCCCTGCTGTAATGCTGGAGCAGAGCAGCAGAAGTCCCCAAAAGCAGTAAGCAGTTTAGCTTGCTGAGGTTCTTACATTTGGAACTTGGAAGTTAATTTAGCCTACTCCTTTTTTACAATATAGGTAATCCAGGTATTGGTACAGGAGTTTCTGACTTCACCTGTCATTGACATGTGTTAAAGATGTTCTGAAATTCCCACCTAGGTGATCTAAAACTTGGAGACTCCTTGGCTACCCTGGCAGTATATGGGAGTAATGATAATGATCCTTACATCACTCTAAAAACCACTGTAAGTATTATAAAAATGTTAAACATCTTAAACAGCATAAACTTAAAAATCAGTTAAATTTTCCATGCTGCCTCAGGGTCTGTAGGTGCTTGCAGTCCTTTTCCAGAAGTGTGCCAGATTTTTGATGAGATGGAACTCCTTTTATAGTTGCTTTGTGCAGGTCCCTCTACACGTGCTTTTTATGTTTGAGTCAGCTGTTATGTGAAACTGGCTCATTATTTAACCACACAGTTCTATATGCGGTGTGGTTTGTCACCTGTCTAGTAGGACACAGAAAATACTTGAAGAAGTAACAAATCTCAGGCCACTAATGACCCAAATATTAAAACTTCTCAGACTGCAAGACTTCTACACCTTCCACCAGTTTGTGGAGGAAACCAAATTAAGGTAGACTCAGGTATGGCATGAAGAAATATGTCCCTGTTAAGCATATATGCCCAGCATACTGTGTAGTTAACGGCTTCTGCCTGCGTTAGTTTCCATCAAGTATCAGATGGGGAACATCTTTGCAGGAGTTGGCTTCGTAAGAGCTCTGCAAGGAGTGAAGAAATCTCTGGCTGTAGTCTAACAAGCTGACTGTGTCAGCAGTGTGGTCATGTTATGCAGCCTGTTTGTCTTTCTCTAGTGAATATTGGTACTGCCATGGCTAGGATATTTGGTCCTCCTCAGAAAAGACAGGGAGCAATTCCAGAGACTCCCACATTTTAGTTCAGAAAGATAGATTGTGACTTGCGATTGACTTAATTTATATGGAGAAATCACATAAATTAGTTGCAAGATGAGGTTGCATGAGAAGAGTCAATGTAACATAGAGGCATCAGGGGAGACTATGGTCACCTGGGTCAGGGTGAAGGTATAGGTGAATTTTTGGGACCTCTTGTAAGCACAAAGATTTTTCTGGGTGCTGTCCTTTTTATACTATTTTTGATTCTTTACAAAGCTAGTAGGGCGAAAGAAAAGAGGAGCTATAGGTTTCCACTGCAACATCTAGTTTGTGTGTCGGGGACTTTATCAAATGTGTGGTCTTGGACAAGGAGTTATTATGGTGACTTCATATACTTTAACAAACCTCAAGGAGGAAGGCATTTAAAATACCTTTAAAATGAGGTCACTTGCTGTGTGCATTTTGAGGCACTGGATGCTTTCTCTATGTTCCACTGATTGTTGATGATTTTTCTTGTTCTTGTGTAGCAGTAGAGGAGAGAAATGCTATCAAAGTGATTTTTATAGTCAAAGAGGTATTCGCACAGGGCTTCAGAGTTAATATGAGCTGCATATATTCTGTATCAGAAAAGCTAACTTTCTTCCAGACAGAAAGAGTGAACATCTTTTTCTTGGGCCTTTCTTGCTACACTCAAGACCATTGCTCAAATTCTGAAAGAGAGTAGTTTTTAGTCTTTAATATGCATTTTATATTGTCTTTTGGTGTTTACTGCTAGTACTGTTGAAGGCTAAGTATTGTGTAACATTAAGTTGATTAATTCAGAGAAGTGCAGGACTTGATAGAGTTCAAATATTGAAAAGATGCTTGCAGTGAATAAAATAGAAATTAAAAAGCTTGCAACAAGTCCAAAAAGTCTTGTATGTGTTGGATATTTGAAGGATGGTACTCTGTGTAAGACTATTGACTTTTATGTACAGTTCTTAGTTTTCCACTAACAAAAGTTCCCTGAATGCCTTCCATTTCTCAGTAACAATGAAAATTAGATGAGATGTTACATCTGTTCTGGTACAGCTGAATGCCCAGTGTAGCTGTAGGCAGCACTTCTTTTGAAATATTTTCCATAAAGTAGACAATGCTTCAGTGCTCTTGGAATTGCTTCCTGGATGTGAGGCGCAGTTACAGTATGCTTATTGTGTAAAATGATGTTACACTATATAGATGCTCAAGGCATGAGAGCACAAGGGAAATAAGCTGCATGTGTGGGCTCTGGGCAGTGTTTTTCTTTTCAGCAGTGGGCTGCATCATGGTAGCCTCAAAATACAGTTTCATATTTGGTAATTAAACATCTCTCTAAATCCACCTAGGTCCACATAAACACTCCTTCAGTCTATATCATAACTATCCAATTCCCCAGGATTGAGTCTGGTTCCTGCCTTTCTTCCTTTACCATTGTAGGATGACTTTAGGCAGGTGGGCAGCAGGGTGTTGGGTTTTTGAGTGTTTTCAGTTACAGTTAAAAATTATTACTGATTCATGTGTAGTTCTGCGCATTTATGTGCTCTATTTAATATCCACTATCTCCTTTTTGCTGTTCAGGATCAGTATGAAGAAGAAGACTTCTTGATTAAGCCCACTGACAATCTTGTCCTTTGTGGCAGAGTTGATAAAGACTACTGTAGTTTGGAGGTCCATGGTAAGTAACATAGGATTTTTTCTTTACAGTGAACTTAGGGAGTATGTCTCGCCTAGCCTGTGCCATATGGCTCTGTAGAAGGGGGAGAGGGTTGGTTTTTGTAAGGTTCTTTTTCTCCTCATCTTTCCTGTGTCATGGTGCTTTAGCCACTTTCCAGAACTTGAGTATTTCATGTGGTGGTATTGTTATTTAGAGGGTAGTGTGTTTTTTCAGCTATATAGCATTTGCTTTTCTTATTTCATTTCCAGTGGCACTTAGAAAATACTATGGCATTTTTATTCTCTGAACATATGATATTTCTTCTAAATCATGCGAGCTTCCTCTACTGGCTTTGTGCTAGGAGCAGAAGAATCAACACCTCTATCATCATAGTTTTAGAAGAGATGATCCTTAATGAGGTCTGAATACCACTTGTTATAGAATCATAGAATAGAATCATAGAATAGTTAGGGTTGGAAAGGACCTCAAGATCATCTAGTTCCAACCCCCCTGCCATGGGCAAGGACATCTCCCACTAAACCATGCCACCCAAGGCTTTGTCCAGCCTGGCCTTGAACACCGCCAGGGATGGAGCACTCACAACCTTGCCGGGCAACCCATTCCAGTGCCTCACCACCCTTACAGTAAAGAATTTCTTCTTTATATCCAATATAAACTTCCCCTGTTTTAAGTTTGAACCCATTACACCTTGTCCTATCACTGCAGACCCCCATGAAGAGTCCCTCCCCAGCATCCCTATAGGCCCCCTTCAGATACTGGAAGGCTGCTATGAGGTCTCCACGCAGCCTTCTCTTCTCCAGGCTGAACAGCCCCAACTTCCTCAGCCTGTCTTCATACGGGAGGTGCTCCAGTCCCCTGATCATCCTCGTGGCCCTCCTCTGGACTTGTTCCAGCAGTTCCATGTCCTTTTTATGTTGAGGACACCAGAACTGCACACAATACTCCAGGTGAGGTCTCACAAGAGCAGAGTAGAGGGGCAGGATCACCTCCTTCGACCTGCCGGTCACACTCCTTTTGATGCAGCCCAGGATACGGTTGGCTTTCTGGGCTGCGAGCACACACTGAAGCTGGCTCATGTTATTTTTCTCGTGGTCCAGCACCCCCAAGTCCTCCGCAGGGCTGCTGTGAATCTCTTCTTTGCCCAACCTGTAGCTGTGCCTGGGATTGCTCCAACTGCCTGGGATTGCTCCGAATGTTCTAGGGATGGTGTTTACAAATTTTATTAACTGTGTAATTTTCCCAATATACACTTATAAAACAGTAGCACAGGCTTCTGCTGTTCATAACGTAGGGTGGCCTTGTATTAGTTAACTACTAAGACTGATTAGTTAACTGAAGACTTCAGTTTACTATCTGAACATCTGTCACTTGCACTTACACAGTGATTTTGTGTTTGTGATGGTACCATGTTATTAAAATAATTAATGGGTTTCTCTGCTATCCAGTTAGTAAATTCTTTTATTATAAGGGAAAAAAAATAGCTGGCTAAAGGGAATGCTGTATTTAGTATACGGTTGCTTTAGCAAAAGTCTTCCTGCAGCTCAGTCAAAACCTGCTAAAGGTAACTTCTGACTTCTTCAGCTTGCTCTTATTTGCAAACTGTTTGTCTTTACCTTCATTTCCCCTTTGATTTCCTCTCAGATAGTTCTGATTGTATCCTGATGTAGAGAGTGTTGGATATGGAGCATCAATTTTGAAGTAGCCGTAGAAACAAAGTAGTGTAGTATGCTTGGAGTCAAGTGTTTAAGCTTTGCTGAACTTGTCACTTCTTTGTCTAAAGTACGCATGAGAATGTTTATATTTGTTTTGTGTAATTCACAGGCCATAACATTAAGTAGGCATAATATTAGTAGTTGGAGGCACTGGCCTCTATGCTAAAACTCTGAACATACTGAGTTCATACTAGAATGTAAATTGACATCCTAGATTTCCTTGACAATTTAGGTTTTGCTACATCTGCCTTTTGCAGAAGTGAACTGTTCATAGTTGCTTACTTTTCCTCTTCACTGATGTCTTGTATGTGTTTAATTCTTTTTCAGTTTATAATCATGAAGAGAACTCATTTTATGTACATCATGATATTATCTTGCCTGCTTACCCTCTAAGTCTGGAGTGGCTGAATTTTGATCCTAATCCTGATGAATCAGTAGGTAAATTACAAAGGATACTGTAAATGTCCATTTTTTTGTTTGTTTTGGTGATACAGTCATCTTAGTGATGCTGCCATAACAAGTCATTTTACTAAAACACTGGCCTTATCACAAATAATAAAGTTATTGGCAGTTAGACCAGAGCAAGCTCTTCTATAGTTTGCTTTATTTTCCATTTGCAAATGAAAAGTTGCTTTTGTTCAAACTCATCATGGCAAATCCAGTTGATTAACTGTAAACCACAGCAAAATTTTTGTATGTTTGTGTATTCAGTAACTTTTTTCCTGTGTTTTACAGATTTATTTTTTTCCAATAGTACAGGGAATTTGGGATTTTGTTGTTTGCTTTTTCATAAAGAAATAAACCAAAGCATGTGGAACTTTATACAGCTGCTTTGGGCAGTTATTTGTACTGTAGGAGAAGAGCAAGCAATCTTTTTTTCTGGCAACATCTGCTGTCAGTTGATTTTTTTAAAATTGCTCCTAGCCAGTTATAAACATGAAATATGTTCAAATGGAAAATTCTGGCACATAAGTTTTACTTAATCAAAGAAATAAGCAACAGCTGGATTGCCAAATATGCTGTTTTGTAATTCTAAATAAATGTGGTCGCATTTGTTTTTCTGCTTATAGGAAATTATGTTGCAGTGGGTAACATGACCCCAGTTATTGACATTTGGGACCTTGATGTAGTAGAATCCTTAGAACCAGTCTTTTCTCTTGGAGACAAGAAAGAGAAAAAGAAGAAAAAGAAAGGGAAGAAAGTAAGTATTGCAAAATTGTTTATCTAAATCATAGATAATTGGATTTAATTCAGTCTGTCATGTTGAAAGATGGTATTTAGACAGGTTACAGAAGATAATGTCATGGTCATCTGCAGTAGGTAAAAATTGGCATTTTTCTGTGACTCAGTTGAAAAGGCATTGAGGAATAAAGGGCAAGGTTTACACTAGTAAAATACATTTACTCAGGATTCACCTTGTTAGCTTTATCTGTCTAAAATTTAAGCCTATTTCAAGATGATAGTCATAGAAATTGAGGTAAAGGCATAGAGGCACAACCTGAGAATGGCTCAGTGTCTCTTAGTGGACTACAGAGAAAACCTTAACCACCGAAGAGGAAGAGTGAGGTTGAGACTGGATGCTAAGTTATGTGAGATGAATGTGATCCTAATTGTATGCCAGAATGTGCTATGATTTATCCTAATCCTTTGGTATGTGAAACAAGTATGGAAGTTGACATCACTTAAATTTGCTAGATTTTGTGTGTAGTAGATGCTTTGGGAAGTGCTTAAAGACTCCCTAGAGTAAATGGGGAATGTGGATGCTAAATATATAGCTAATCTTGGTTTCCCAAACGAAGGAGCACTGCAGTGTTAGTCAGATAAAGAACCTTGTCATTAAAGAACCTTACTGTCATTGTGTAGGGGGTTGACTACTGCAGCTGTCAGACCTATTAGTTTTAAATACAATAGAGAATATATCTTTCGAAGGGGAATTTGTTCTATGAAACTTGCTTCTGAAAATCGCTGGGTTATCAGAATTGCTGTTGAAGATACCATTCATAAATGTTACCTCAGTTTGAAATGCTAATTGTTCTCTGTATGGATAATTAAAGCCTGGAACTGAGAGGAATGGGGTGAGTTATGGGTGGTTTCCAGTTGCTGTCTTTGAAGCTTAACCATTTTAAGTTAGAAATTGTAGGAGCTGGCAGTTACAAGGACTTCAAGCTCAGTTAATTTGAAGGAGTGAGAGGAAACTGCCAGGAGTGCTTAGAGAGAAGCTGAAGAAGCTGCACATTAGCTGGAGAGACAATGAAATTCTGCTACTAGCCTGAAGGGAGTAACCAGTTCTGTAAACCCAGCAGCTGTGAATGAAGCAATCTGACATCTGGGATATGAAGTGAGCTGTAGGTACTGAAGAGACACTTCTAACAAAAACCTTGTTGCAGCAAGTGAGAGTAATATAAAATACGAAGTTGTTTGTGAAGGTATTAAGGAATTCTTACTAATGTGTTATAATTCTTGACTTCATTGGAGCTGTAATTTTCAAAAGTGTTCTTTATTTTGTATCTACGTACAGAGTTTATCTTCAGAAGAGACAGTGAAAGGACATACTGATGCTGTGCTTGATCTTTCATGGAATAAACAAAGCAGGTAAAAGAATACTTGAATAACAATGGATGGTTACAAATTTGTGTGTCTAATTTGGCATGCTTTTTTCGCAGAAATCCAAAATATTATGTAGTATAACATTGAAGTTGAAAGCAGTGCTGAAATGAATCATTTCTCAAAACTACACCTCCCTCCCCCCTTTTTTTAACTAGAAGTCTGATTTTTTGATTTTTTTTTTTTTTTAACCTACATATTGCTGCAGATCACTGTGTGTTTGCAGGTTGTCCAGATGAGTGCAGGGCTAAGGTGGGTTTAAGCCATTTGTTGAATCAGCTCCATTTAGGTCAGATGCACAGACTGGAGAAGCAGAGGGCTGCTATCATCTGTACTGATCTGCCAGTGACCTAAAACACCGTTTCAGCAGATAGTAGTAGATTTATAGAAGGAAAGTCCTTGCTATTCTCTTGGGTTTTTTTAACTCTGGCTTTTGCCCCTGAACTGTGAGCAGGAAAGATAGTGCAAAAGCCTTAATAGCACAGTTACAAAAATGCCTCTGACCTTTGGGTTATCCTAGACAGAAACAATTCTTTGTTGCCTGAACAAACTAGCAATGAAGTGCTCCTATTGAAGCAACACAAAGTTGGCCCATCTTGGGTGAGGGGTCAGGGGCAATGTGATGACTGAAGTAAAGATACTGCTGTTTTTATCAATTAAGGTAGTTGTTAATAGTTCAGCTGTCAGAGGATCCTCAGCATGGGCCTTGAAACTTGGAAGAACTTCTTCCTTATATCTAACCTGAACTTCCCTGTTTTAGTTTGAACCCATTGCCCTTGTCCTATTGCTACAGTCCCTGATGAAGAGTCCCTCTCTGGCAACCTTGTATGCCCCCTTCACATACTGGAAGGCTGCTCTGAAGGTCTCCACACAGCCTTCTCTTCTCCAGGCTGTAGTCAACTCTGTGTAGTCCTAATGAGCAGGTGTAAACCTTCATTTGTAATGATTTTTACCTAGATACTGAAGGAGGAAACACTCATATAGACATGCAATAAATGTACATAGATTGCACTCTTCATTTACAGTGCTTTGCCTGTTGTTCCTAAATTATACACGTGCACAGCGTGGCAGTGATCTTTCTGTCTGTCTTACAGAAGAGTAGTTTTCATGTACATAGAAATGATTGTCTGGTGATAATATAGAGAGAAGTCATAAAAATTAGAGCCACAATAATCAAGTGTTTGGAATGCATAATTCTGCAGTGGGCTGAGTTACAGACTCATTGATACTGGTAGATCTTGAAATTAAACTAGCCTTGAAGTAGGAAGCTTATGGGCCAAACAAGAAACTCCTTGGAGCAGCTTATATTTAAATCTTTGGTTTGTTTTTTAAGCAAGATATACTGTGACGGCTCTCTATAAATGACTTTCTGCCTGTATGCCATAACGGTGCTACTGTAAAATGTTCTCAGAGCCTTCACTATGCATTTTCTTAACTTTCCCTTATAACGGTGTTTGGAAGGACAGTGTTTCCAGGAGGATGTTAGCTCTTTCAGTCCATAACGCTTCATTAATACAAAAAAAATAAGGTGACGGGGGAGCAGTTTTGATCAGAAACAACACGTTGAGGTAATAAATCAGGTTTTAAGAGCAATAGTAGTTGTACTATGTATTTGACAGGCCTTTGGGAATGTTTTGAGGGGTTTTTTCTGATTAAAATTCTAAACTGCATGTTTATTGCTCTTAACACAGTTGGCCAAATTTAAATTGAAATAGGGGGTCTGTAAACTAACTAGTATATTAGTGGTTCCTTTTAGCATTCTCAGAAGGGTGTACAGTGTCAAGTCTTCAGCAGGTAGATAAACACTCAGCTATTAGCAAAATATTTTAAAACCAGCTTTTTCTGGCACTTGGCTGCATGTGTATGTAAGCAGGGCTAAGTTGCTAAGGAAAGGAAATGCTTAAAAGCCTGTCTCACTTCATTTTGTTCAAGAAATCTTCCAATAAATGATATTTTAAGTGGTGTCAGTCAGGAAATACAAGCAAAACTGTCAATGTTGTTACTGTAAGTGTTAAATAATGTAATATGATCTGTTTGTAGTCTTTACTTGTAACTTAGAATTACCTTCGGGGAATTATCCATCAGGCTTGAGAGATACAGTCTATAGTCCAGGCATACTTGATCTCAGAATCGGGCTCTGTCTGTATTTTGGGCTTTTGACCATTTGTTTGTATCTGTATAAAGATATTTAAAACTTGTTTCTTGATCTGTTATCAGGAATGTTTTAGCAAGTGCATCTGCTGACAGTACTGTGATTTTGTGGGATATGTCTGTGGGTAAGCCAGCAGCCAGCCTGATGCTACACACAGACAAGGTAAGTAACCATTGCTGTGTTTCTTGCACTGTAAAATGCAGAGAAAAAAATAAATGCAGTTTTTCGTTAGCTGCTTGGCGGTGACCCCTCACAACAACAGTTCTGTAGGTGTCTAAGAACTGTGCAGAATTCTTTGAAGTTCTGAATTAGTTGCCTTTGCAAACAACATTGAATTTGCTTTTAAAAATGCTGCTTAACTTGTCCTTTAGATAGTTTGTGAAGATTTACAGCAGTTTTCTAAAATGCCTTTTTTGTGAAGGCCCTAATGGTGGGAATCTGATAGTGCTGGAATAAGCTCCAAAAAATAGGTCTCTGAGAATCGGTCAAACTGTAATTCTCTCTGAGGAAACTGTGAGTGTCAGTTCTAGGTAAGAAAGGTTTAAAATAGATGATACTAAAATACCACAGTGGTGGGTACTTCAGAAATGAATTAATCTCATAGTAATTAAAATATGGAAGTTAGTTATTAATAGCTGTAACCTTATTCTGCTGTTAACGAAGTCACTGCCCTTGGCAAACTCCTGATTTTCATTTTTTGCTAACATTGCATTTTTTCTGTAACTGGAAGCAGCTCTTTTTTATCTCATCTCCTCTGATTTTAGGGGGTTTTGGTTGGTTGGTTGGGTTTTGGTTGCTTTTTTTTCTGATATCTAGGGCAGAAAAGGGCCATGTGGTTCTGTTCAGTTCATTTATATATATGTATAAATGAATATATATTCCTTTCTATATATATAAAAATATATATAAAACAAGGAAAATACCTTGTTTCCACTGGGTGGGGGTGTTTGAATAAAAACAATATGCCTCTCTTGCACTGTTTTATGAAAAATCTGAGTATCAACGAGCTTAATAGGATCGGTTTTGGGGGGAATGTGCTGGCTTTGGGAAGGAGGGCTTGTGCTCTTGTATGTTCAAAGAAAGATGATGTATGTGTGCATTGTATCTCAGTGCTCATTTTTAAATACAAAATTTTCTGTTATCTAGGTCCAGACATTGCAATTTCATCCATTTGAAACTCAGACCCTTATTTCTGGATCTTATGATAAGTATGTCAGGGTCAAATGTCATTTTCATTGTCATTTCTGGATCTTATGATAAGTATGTCAGTATGTCATTTTCAAATGTTACACCTAGGGAGGTTATTAGTATTAAATAAATCCTGTTAAGTTGCTTCATGTTTTCTTTTTTGTTTGCTTGTAACTGTGCCAAATTTGAATAATGCTATTTATTTTTCTCCAGCAAGGTAGCCAGGTTTGTATGTGGCCAAAATGTAGTTTTCCTTACCTCTTTCTCAGCACTAGCCAAATCCTTTAACCATCTGGACCAACATTTTCTGTGCCAGGTGTCTACGCCAAACTGAATTCATTTCTTAATTTGGCCTTATGGCATTTTCTGCATTGGGAACATGACACTGATTATTCCTGTGAAAACCTGTGCAGGTCTTGCCAAGCTGTAGGACCAGGGTGGGTGCATGAGGGACTTTACATCCCAGTCTGCTCCCTGCAGCCTCTATTAATAGGTGTGCCATAGCCAAAGTTTAATGGGCTACCTCTGGTGACTGCAGTCTGGAGATGCTGTGAAATGGGTTGTGTCTGCACTCTTTGACTAGCACTGTAACTAGCAGTAGCTTATAAGCCCTACCAGCCCAAAATCTTCCCCTCTGTTCTCCCATCCCATAGGGGTAACTGTTTAATTTTGTTCTGTAACTGTGATTTTCTTACATTGATTTTTTTTTTTTTTTTTTTTTTTATTCTTTTAAGACTTTGTCCTTGTGGTATTTATAGACTTGTCAATCTTTAGCCAGGCCTTTATATTCTCTAGCTTCTATTGTGCTCTTGCTCCATCTGCTTAAGTGAAAGTAAGGAGAAAATGCTTTTATTGCTGTTAGGAGTTGCTCTGCCTGCTTTCCTCCCTCTTAACTTCCTTCAGTAGAAAGAAAAAAGTCCAAACCCTGAGACCAGCTACTAAATGCTATTTTAGCTAGCCCTTTGATACCATGGACACCTATAAACCAGTTTACTGTCTATACACCGCCTTTGTGGATTTTTTCCTATGAAGCCTTGCAGAAACACAGGCTATTCAGTGAATATTGGCAGATGCCTTCATAACCTAAAAGTCAGACCATTAAAAATTGCATATGTGCTAAAACTGTTGTAGAATGCCAGGTAATAGAGGTCTAGATCACATCTCTTTGGTTTCAATTATAGGATAGAGTAGGAGCTAGTGGATGCTAGTTGTGATGAGGTGCTGTGAGAGTGACATCATCACACCTATCTTGCATTCATATGCAGGAGATTTTTGGGTTGGGACACATTCTGCCACCACTGGTCTAAGCACATACCTGTAAAGAATCCCAGGGGACCCATTTGCTCCCATCCAGCTTCTCCTCTTTGAAGCAGCATTTCCCTAATCCCTTGTAAAGATTAATTTTGTATTTCTTAAAGCATATTTTAAAATGCTTGTTTATGTATATGTATCCCACAAATGTGGAAGGTGTCCTTGCCCATGGCAGGGGGGTTGGAACTAGATGAGCTTTAAGGTCCCTTCCAACCCAGACTGTTCTGTGATTGAATCCTGAAATGGATTTCCTAATTAGTGCAATATTTTTGAAAGTCATTACTTGACTTTACTGAAGTGTGTTCATAATTCAGTGATATATTTGCATAATTATGGTCTCCTGTGTGATAAGTATCTTATGCATTGAGTAAATTCAAGCTCTATTTGCGTAGTTTCAATAGAACAGCTGTTTGTAGCTGAGATGAAACTTGAAGACATATGGGAAAGTCTTGTGATTTATCTGAGAAATTTTCATCTATTGTTGAGATGGAAAACTAAATAGTGAAGTTGTTTCCATTTTAACTTTTGAGTTGTAGTTTATGTGGGCCTTCTATAAATGCCAATGGTAAAACAAACTTCGTAAGGTGTTCTACCCTGATTTTTCTTATTTATTTATTTCCTCTCCCTTTTTCGCATAGATCAGCTGTGCTGTATGACTGCAGAAACCCACAAGATAACCATCGCGTGTGGCGGTTTAGTGGTCAGGTTGAAAGAGTAATTTGGAATCATTTTTCACCTTGTAACTTCTTAGTGAGTACATGCTCTTCTATTCTCAGTTTGTAGACTGTTGCCGTTTCATTTAGCTTGTATTTTTGTGTTCATAATGTTTCTGAATCATATAATGGAGGTGATGGAGTTGGACTGTTGTTATTCCTTATTTTTAAGATGCAGCGTGAGGATGGTTTTGGGTAGTTTTTTCAGCAAGTATATGGAGACGAGCTCTTTACCCAGTACCTTTATTATTGCAGTAGAAAAGCAATTGATACTGATGCTTTTTGACTCCAGAGGTGGCATCTTTGCCATGTTGTTATAGTGTTCAGTGGCTGGGATATATTTTCCTTTGCATAGTTGCCCTTGTGTTTCATTGCCTTGTGTAATGAGGCAATTGCAGCTGAGAAGTAGTTAGTTAGAACGAAGACCCTGAATATTGTTTCAAATCAGCACTAGAGGGCATTGTCCACCCTGCTGGGGTACCTTGGGTTTGTGAAGATTTTTATAATACAAGTTTTAAACAGAATTGAAAAAGAAATAATTTTTATTACCTCAGTGGCTGTCTGGGTCTCTGTTGCTTTATATATACAGCCAAAAAAAGCAGTTGCTCAGCTCTCTTGGGTTTGTGATACAGATCTCTCAGCTTTGTGTATGGCTATTACGTACCCACTGGACAGATTCAGAAGCTTTGAACTGCCAATTAGGAGACTAATGGCTCTGTATTTCATTGCCTACCATGACAGCCAAGTGTAGTAGTGTATCTTCAAAATAACAATTTAAGAAATTTGTATATGATTAAAGCTTCCATGTAAGTCAGTGGAGCATAATTTAGGTACATAGAACAGCTCAGGCACTAGATGGATGGAGTCTGACTTGGCGGATGCAGATCCGTGTAGTATGACATGCCCTACCAAGAAGTGTAAGTCTGTCTCAAATCACAGGGGTTTACTAGAGGGTGGGTATTACTTCGTAGGAGCTTTTTACCAGATGAGTGACGATGGCTGTTTTCACAATCTTGTGTTTTCCTTAGGTGAGCACAGAGGATGGCTTTGTGTACTGTCTGGATGCTCGTTCTGATAAGCCACTGTTTACTCTGAAAGCTCACGATGAAGAGGTGTCAGGTAAACACTCTGTGTGTTGTGTTTGTCCCCAGTGGCAAGGCGCATCTGGAAGATGTCTTTAATGGCTATGACTGAGGTGGTAGCAGTTCCTTGCTTAACAAGTTAAAGTTGTGCATACTCACTATGGGTAACTAGTGAGTGAAACAAATCTGCTTAGAAGCTGTTGTAAGCAAAATATTTTAACAACAGTGAACTTTTCTCAGTGAATGTCATGAATAAACATGTCAAAGCACATCTGTTCACTTGGGACACATTCCCTGTGTTTTTCTGGGTGAGGAAGAACAAAAGCTGTGGAATCTGGTCCAGGATCACGGACTATAATGTTTACCTCCTCTATCAGTAATTATTTTATACTGACATTCACTCTGGAGATGATTTATGTATAGCACTTGGGAAGGTTTATACACTGCCTCCTTCAGGCTACTTTATTTACTTGATCAGTGTAGGAGCCCCTGAGAAGCAACTTGAAACACCTATTAGGTGTCTGAAATGAGATCTATGAATATGCCCCATTGTCTTGGAGAGCAAAAGAGTCTTTGGCAAATGAATAAAGAAAACTACCTGGAGAGCCAAATTATGTGAAGAAAGAAGCATAACAATAGCATCCTTGCACTGCTATAGTTGTTGGAGTGGGAAACAGAATAGGCTGGCATAGCATCAGTTTGTTGTCACTACGGGGAGCAGTGGCAGCATGAAACATTATCACTTTGCTCCTTTCTGCTGGAACAGTTTAGTGTGAGGAGAATATTGGATTTCTCATGACTTTGCTTCAAAAAGGGTCCTCATCTCTGTGAAATAGTGATTACCTGGTGCTATCACACTGCTGTATTCTTAATCTTCCAGGGCTACAGCTAAGCAGTCAGATCAAAGGATGCCTTGTGACATCATCTGCTGACAAACATGTGAAAATCTGGGATATCCTGGGAGACAGACCAAGTTTAGTCCATTCCAGGGATATGAAAATGGTAGAGTAATATTAATTTCTTAATTCCAGGAAGGTTTATGTCTGCTTATTCATTTTTTGTCTAGCTTGAATCGCGTTTTACCTAACATACTATCTTTTAGGGGAAAAAAGTCACACCTGTGTATTCTGGGTAAATCACTGTCATTATAGTGCAGTATTCAATTCAGCATCTAATTGGCAGACCTGAATATCAGATGCAACATTCTGAGTAGAATTGTAGGTGCTCCAGTGTGTAACTTCCAGGTTCAAGACAAAGATGTGATTCACTGTAACTAGCAGCTCTTGACTTTAATTTTGTGTCTTTACAAAGTCAGTTTCAGGAAACTGTCGTGGTTTAAGCCCAGCCGGCAACCCAGAACCATGCAACCGCTTGCTCACTACCCCCCTCTCCCCACCTTCCTCCCCACCCCGGAGGGATGGGGAGGAGAATCAAAAGAATGTAACTGCCATGGGTTGAGATAAGAACAGCCCAGTAACTAAGGTGTAACACAAACCACTGCTGCTACCACCAATGATAATAGTGATAAGAGAAAATAACAAGGGAAGAGAATACAACTGCTCACCACCCGCCGACTGATACCCAGCCTGACCAAGCAGTGATCTAGCCCTTCCTGGTAACTGCCCCCAGTTTATATAGTGGGCATGGCGTGCTGTGGTATGGAATACCTCTTTGGTCAGTTTGGGTCAGGTGCCCTGTCTCTGCTTCCTCCCGGCTTCCCCTCCTCCCTGGCAGAGCATGAGGCTCAGAAAGTCCTTGGCCAGACCAAACATTACTGAGCAACAACGAAAAACATTGGTGTTATCAGTGCTGTTCCCAGGCTGGAAGTCAAAACCACAGCACTGCACCAGCTACTGAGAAGGAGAAAAATGACTGCTACTGCTGAACCCAGGACAGAAACTTAGATTACATTTCTTAAAAGTTGCTTGGGATTTTCAGATGACAGATTCATTTTAGGATGGTGGGTTTTAAACAGTCTCCTCTTTTTGTTTCCTCTCCTGTCTTCCCAGGGTGTTCTCTTCTGCGCGGCTTGCTGCCCTGACCTCCCATTTGTTTTTGCCTTTGGAGGAGAGCGAGAAGGGCTGCGCGTTTGGGATATTAGCAAGATTTCTGCAGGTAACATTCTCATTTCTTTGGATCTTGCGATGTTCCCCTTGCCCCCAGGGTGTATTTGTGTATTCAGTGATGTCTTGCGGCTCTGAGAGTAAACTGTAGGTTAGTATTTTTAAATACCCCAAAGCTGCAGGTTTGTTCACATTTTCAGCTTTAAAAAATGTGGGTTTTTTCTAACTTGGAGACCCGTGTTTGCCACATGATTTTCTTGTAGCTGAAGTGTAATACCTGATTTCCTGTAATACCAGTGTTTTACTTTGTTCTTAATGTTCCTGGTGTAATCAAGTATCACATTCTCGGGTAGAGTGAGGACTGGGTTTGATCAGTGGTGGTAGCTACATGTAACTAAACGGTGTGAATTTCGAGCTTGGTGGAAACCAGAGACCAGAAATCAATTATTTAAATGTAATGTTTTGCACTACAAAACTCATCCATTTCACAGTACTGAGGTGCAGAAATTATGTTGGAAACCTCTAGAGCCGCTTTGGAGGAAAAATAACAGGACTTGTAATTTAAGTATCGTATGTGGGAGATTGTTCTGATGTGTAAGCTTTAACTCCCTACACAGGGTAAGGGGAGAAGTTTTGCAACTGCACCAAGTTAGGATTTCCATTCCATGATGCTCACCATGCTCCACCTACTGTACTTCTCTTGCCTCTGGGAGAATAGTATGTACCAATTCCCATCTGTTTTGCAGTGAATGAAGTTTTTGGAAACAGAGAGAGACTTGTTCTGGTAAATGCCAACTCTGTTGCCAGCAGTAGCAGCAACAGTTCGGAGACAGCAATGGAATCGTAATGGACCAAACAGCAAAAATCAAAGTAATTAATGGCACTCCGACTAATGTGGATTCTACAAGTCCCCCCATTTGGTGAGAGTTCATAGAAATTACTCTGGTGTCTTGCAGTCTGCGGGCTTCTTCATCTTAAAGAAACACGGTGATGGGCTCAAGCTCTAAGTCAGCAGTTCTAAGTTCCTGCTTCTGTTACCACCTTTGAAAGATAAATGACTTGCTTTTTGCCTGAGATTATGATCCCTCTAACAGGAACTACTATGTGTAAAGTTGATTACATAAAATGAAACAGGCACTAGAAGAGTATTTTGCTACTACCAGAAGTTTGTTGAATACTACAAAGAAGGTATATATCTTCTAAAGGCATAAGGAAAAATACTTCAGCCAGCAGGTGTAATAAAAAAAGTTGAATGAAATGACAAGTGTAAATAGGTAATTTATACTTGATTTGAGGCTAGATTTACAGATTTCTAATACAGATTTTAAAAGTTCTATGTAACTTCTCTGAGTCTTAGAGTATTTCTTGGGCAGTAAGTTGGGAGTCCCTGAGTAGGATCTTGAAATGCCTTTGTAACACCTCAGATCACCAGTATCAAACCAGAAAGATCCCATCTCTATCCCATCAAGATCCAGGGGTTCTTTTTTGTGGTTCCACAGCAGCTGAAGCTTATTAATGTCGCATGTGCATTGGGTTTTTCTTCAAGCTCCAAATGTTATATATATATAAAGACAATTTGAACTGAAGTAAGGGGTTACTACTCAGAAGAGGGCGAGAGGCTGTCAAAACACAAAGCAAGGGTGGGGATCTCAGCTGGTCACTGTCACTGGTGAAAGCTGACTATGTTGCATATCATGTTCCTAACTCCTCCCAGGCATTTCTGCCTGAAACCTGAAGGCACAAAGGAACATTTTGAATATCATCAGCCTAACTGCTGACTTTAATCATAGGTTAGGGTGGAAAGGACCTTAAGATCATCTAGTTCCAGCCCCCTTGGCATTGGAATGTGACTTAAAACACCCAAGTGCCTTACCCCAGGCCAATGATTCTTCTGTCCTCCTGGGATGTGCTTCCCTGTCTTCATAGTAGAAGGTATCTGTGTCTGTTAAGGTGGTGCTGCTGCTAGAAGGTCCTGGGTATCAAAGCAGCCATAGTGTTGGGGCCTGTTAACGGGATCTTACCACCACTTCCCATCGCAGCTTACTGTAACTCCTGGTGAGGTGAGGTGAGGCAGATCCAGCGTATCAGTACAAAATAAAGATGGTGAAAAGGCAGGGCTGGCAGTTTCCTTCCCACCCCTTTAAGTTAAATGGCTGCTTGTAAGTCCAATTTAGTTGCTTCTAGTCTGGTGGCAGGTACCTAGCATGACTCTGCAGGAACCACGAATACTTTGGATGTGTTGGAATTCCTGCTGCAGTCCAAGCAGTAGTGAAGGACATGATGTGGACAGTAAATGAACCACCACTTTTGTGAAGCTGGAGAAGGTGAAGGCATCAAAACCACCTCTGTTCAAGTGCTCTCCACTGAAAACCTACATTTTTCAAAGCTTTCCTTCAAAATAAATGCTTTATGTTAAGCTCTTGGAGGGCAGTTGTTTCTGTTACCTGTACCTCTGGTACTAATTTGCACCACAGCACTAGATGTTACTTTTTGTTTTGGGAAGAAAGTGTGTTACTGCAAGCAACCCATCTTTCCCTTGACTAGACAAAATCCCTCAACCTGTCCTTCTGGAGCTTTTTATTCACATCCTGATCTCAGAGGGCAAGCAACATGCATTTACCATGGGATTCTTTGGGATCTCCCTAGGAAATACAGCATACAAGTGATGAAAAAATGCTGTTATTTCAGCATCACTATCAGAATGGGATCCTTTTTGTAAGAATGTGTAAATACCAAAAAAAACCCCAAAACCATTAGAAAAGAGCCACATTTTTAATTTTTTCAAAGGAAAACAACCAAGTGAAAATACATCTTAATTCCATAAATAATGTTAGCAGCAAACCCTCCCATCATTCTAGGTGGTACAAGGTTTACAGCATGAGAAGTAATATATACTGTAAACACCATCTGAGTATCTGTAAGCCTGCTCCTTAATGAGCCTGTACAGTCATTATGTCTTCACCTGCTGCCATGTTCTCGTGAACCAGAGCAAGAAGAGGCAATAACTGTTCTCCAAAAGCCAATGTCTGATTTTCTGTAGTGGGATAATTGCTTTCTCTGCAAATGCTGATTTTGCTGATTTCATGGGCTTTCTTTTCCTTTAACCAAAGTTGGTTGGTTGAGGGTTTTAAGAAGGAAACCTGAGCATTGCTAAGTCTTTGCTTTGTACCAAACCACATCTTTCAGTTAAAAAGTATTAAAAAGCAAAATACTTCACATGCCACCACCATTTTTTGTTCATTACTCTCATTGTCATGGCTTTGGCAGCTAAGGACAGTTGGCTTACAGGTCACTGCAATCACTCAACTACATTTCTTCTGGTTTGTGGCTCTTTATTCAAAGGGCTATGCAAGGTGTGTCATGTGTCCCGGCACTGGATGGATTAATCTGAGTGATTTGGAAGAGGAAGTATGCACAGTGTGTGTGAAAAAGTCTGCTTGACTCACATTTCATTCTTAGCAACTCTTGACTTGTATGTGCATGATCCATTCTCATTCAGTGTTCTGGCTACAGTTTAATAAGCGGTGGTAGTGTGGAGCTAAAAATAGAAGGAAAAATCCTCATTCGACATACGCTGTTGACTGGGAAAACAAAGAAGAGGGTGTTTTTCCTTCTCAAGTTACAATATCTGAGGAAATTTCCCTCTCGCTTTTCTTCATTTGTGTCCAGAGAGGGCATCACCAGTTGAATAGACCCCATTGTTAATCCTACAGTCTTCAGTCCTTATAGAGTCTATTAATTCCTCCTCTGAATCATCTTCCTCTTCCTCCTCTGGGGCTGACAGGCTGGATGCAGGGCCTTTACATATTTTTAAGTGGCGAGTGAGGTGATATTTGGTTAGATAAGCCTTGGAGCATTTTTCACAGACATAGTCCCTCTTTCCTTCATGTGAATTGAGATGCTTCTTCAGGTGATTTGTCCTCAGAAACAGCTTGTCACACTTGGGGCACTTGATCTGCCGTTCTCTGTAAGACATGATAAAGTTAGTTACAGCCTGCTCCTCCTGCAAGGCAGCTGTTCCTGTATGAAATAGCTGGGTGGGTGGTGATAGGAAGGGTGAAAGGGTCAGTCTGACTCCTAAATCGTACTTTCAATATACCTGAAGGAGGAGCAGACCAGAAATAACAGTGCTACTAGTGTAAATACTGCTCAGTTTTCTCATACAGTACACACACAACCATCTTCCCTGAGGCAAAAGTCTGGCTTTTTAGGTTAACTGCTAGCTTGGGACCAATTGTTCTTTCCCAATGATGAACGGAAAAAGAAAGAATTCTACAAGGGTTTTGTTTGTTTGTTGAGTAAGACACAGCTCTGGTTGAGCTCCATGTTTTGGCAGGGGAAGCAATATTGCCATGGTGGAAAGGTGGGTCTCCGGCCTTCCTACCCTCCCACCCTGCATAAATGGGTGCAGGGGGTGGGGAAAGAACAATGAAGCAAACAAAGCTGCCGAGTGTTAACAACCCTCGGTCTGTAAATGCCAAGCAGAGGCTTACCAGATTGCAGCAGTCAAATTCTGAAGACGACTCTGCAAAACACCTCCCAGCAGTAGTGCTCTGGGCATAAGAACAAGCAGCCAAGCAAGACTGTCTGTCTGCCTCTCACTCATGCTAGCTGTGCTATCCTGTCTCCTAGGCAGCATGACAGAAGCAACAATCAATTCCAAGTCAGTACAACAAACAGATGCTGAAAACAAAGTAAGCAAAATGAATGGCTTTGGGTGAACAGCCTTTAAGGGAAGACCTTGTCTTGGGAGTAACGAAGCAGGATGGAGAAATCTCACAGCAGAAGGAAAGATCTGGCCTGGCAGGTCTGGAGTAGGAGGACCTATCTGCCCTGACCATGGACATCTCCCTGCAGGAGGAGCAGGAGAGAGGGTGCATGTATGAGACCTGGGGGGAGGTAAAAGCTGGGAATGGCTGCACCCCACTCCAGGTGCAAACAGGGAGGAAGACTTCACTAACCAGTTACTCAGGATAACATTGAGGAGTTTTACAATTTTGATTTATATGATCTATGATTGGGGTCATGTTCTCAGCGGAGAACTAAATGTAAATCAACTAACACCCTGTCTCTCCAAAATGATGAACACTCCAAAATGCCATTTCACAGGAGAAGGTGCATGCCTGGAATTTCCTGTCATTAAAATACTGTGAAGACTAGAACAGGACAACTTCAGCCAGTAACAAGAAATTTGTCCATCTTGACTTCTCTGTCATTTCAGAGGATAAGCCTATACTCCATAGGCCAAACTATTTGCAAACTTGAGATTCTCTCTCAGACTGTCCAGATTCATTATATATTGCACTGGCCAGTCCAATGCATCCTGTGGGATCACTTACTGCGTGTGAGTGAGTACATGCTGCTTGAGGTCCTGCCTCCGCATGAACAGCTTTTCACAGTAATCGCACTTGAGGTTCTTCTCCCCGGTGTGGATGACCATGTGCGATTCCAGGTGAGCCTTCTGGGTGAACGACTTGTCGCAGAGGGTACAGCGGTAGTTCTTCTGCCCTAGGATTGCATATGTACACCCACAAACTGACAGTCAGTGTCCCAAGAAATACAGTAAGCAAACAAGCCTGACCACTTCCCAGAAATACATTTTATCCTGAAAAAAAGCAGATTCGTTGTGAACAGGACCTGTTTCCTCCTGCAGTTCCTTTAGACTCACCATACAGTCTAGATTTAGCTATGCAAAACCCAGGCACGGAATCATAGAATGGTTTAGTTTGGAAGGGACTTTCAAACTCATTTAGTTCCAAGCCCCTCCCACAGGCAGGGACACCTTCCACTAGACCAGGCTGCTCCAGGCCCCATCCAACCTGGCTGTGGAGCTGTCAGGGATGGGGCAACCACAGCTTCTCTGGGCAACCTGTTCCCATTATCTGTCAGTGTCCAGTGCATCTGACTTCATCATTCCCAAAGCTTTTCATCCCCTAGCCCATGCCCCCAAGCCAAAAGCACCACTTGATGGTACTGTTTCAAACTACTGATGCATAACTGCATCTCATGAAGGGCTCCTTATTGGTCCTTCTAAACAACGATTCTTCCAGTGCATGTGGTCAGCCAGCCTTTCCCATAAGACAGACTTTCTGATTCTTGCCTACACTATCTGTGCCTCCCTGAGGCATGTTCTGCATAACAAAACATCACCAGTAAGCTTGTAATTTTTCCAGCAAAGAGACTGAGGCAAGCACTTAAAAAGACCAGGCTTATCCAAGATGAATTCTTGAGGAAAAATAATGGTAGCCTCCCTTTTAATAGTAGCCATGGTAGCCATCTAGTTACTGTACAGTAGTAGATCCCTATCTCCACTGATTTCCCACTGGAACAGTATCTGGTGCCTTACTGGAGCCCAACATTTGGTGCACTGCATTGCCTTTGTCTAGAAAAACAAGTTCTCTTATCTAACAAACACAGGTACAAAGCTCACTGGCTCTTTGGTAACTTCTGTGTTTAATCCCATTTTCCCACTTACCTGCAGTTCTTCCATTATTCTTTGCCAGAAATAGTTCAAAACCCCTGCATGCCACTGAATTCAGACTGTTTGAATACCACTGGACTCCCTCTCCCACTGAGTATTCTGTGGTTGTGTATACCACATTTGTACTTGATCAGTTTATTAAAACTCCTCACTGCTGTGCCCACAGCTTCCTGTGCTTGACTCAAGTGCACTGAACTCCCAGTTTTGTTTCCAGCTTCGTGATTTGCATTCTGTGATTCCCAATAGCTGTTTCAACCTTGCTGAAAAAAGGAAGCAAAAAGATGCACACTATTTCTGGCCTGTACTTGACCTTTACCTTCTCCCTGTCCTCACATTGTGCTATATCCATGCTTTTTGTATTTCTTCTCTTTCACTTTTTTTTTTAAGCTCTTTTAATGCTCATTCACTGGCAACTCTCCCTTTATCCCCAAAGGCTCTAGTGATACCCAAATGCCCACAGAAGTCAACAGCATGTTCCAACTTCAGTTTTGATGAGTGGCTGACTGACCCATATCCACATCAGTCTCACCCAACAGTCACCAATTTCAGTCTTGTGCCATTACCTTAAGATGGAAAACAATTCAGGTAAGAAAGAGGGGAAAGATCTCAGCCTGTAATGACAGGACAAGAGGCAATGGTTTTAAACAAAGGAGAAATTTAGATTTGACATGAAGACTTTTTTTCAGTGAGGGTGCTAAGGCACTGGCACAGGGTGCCCAGAGAAGCTGTGGCTGCCCCATCCCTGGCAGTGTTCAAGGCCAGGTTGGACAGCGCTTGGAGCAACTTGGTCTAGTGGAAGGTGTCTCTGCATAGGCAGGAGAGTTGGACTCAATGATTTTTAAAGGTCCCTTCCAACCCGAAACATTCTACAATTTTATGTTTCTTAGAGCTTAGATTTATAGGCACAAGCTATGCCCTGAGAAATGGCCAAAGGATCAGAGAGAACAAGTCCTGCCCCAGTGTTTTTACTAGCAGATGCATCTCTATTTAAAGACCCCGGCCCTTACCTGTGTGTATCTTGAGGTGTGTCCGTAAGTTGCTAGGATCGCTGAAAGCTTTGCTACAGAAATCACACTTGTGTGGCTTCATGCCCATGTGCCCCATGAAATGGACATGGAGCTTGGACGGGGAGATGAAAGCCTGGGGACACATGGAGCACTTCCACTTCCTTTCCTTGCCATGGCCTGCTCCATGGCTGCTGCTGTGCCCCTGACTGGGGAGGTGGCTGTGAATATGGCTGCTCAAATGGGCCTTGAAGTCCGCATAGGAGGCGCATTCCTTTCCACAGTGGCAGATGTGCACGTCTGGATGTTCAGGTACACCTTTGGGCACAAAAGCATCACTGTTAATGAGGCACAGCAAGGCCTAAGAGAGTGTCATCCATGTTAACACTTAGTCTGTGGTAACAAAACCAGCTGCAGAGATTTTCATCCCTGTTCCTCTCAGCTCTGACGCTTTCTTTTCAGCACTTTTAGGTAGGCCATTTCTAATGTTCTGGGGGGCCAAACTTTGGAATGGTTTTGAGCACAGCTCCACCAAACCTACATTATCATAAGCACAGATAGGGGAGGATGGGAAAATCTTCAGCTAGCAAAACTCCTTTAGCACCAGATGGATGAACAGAAGAAAAGAAGAAAAACAACCCTTTTTCTTTGAAATGGCAATCTTTTACTCCTAATCAGTGGAATTAGATAGTGAAATATTTCTTTCAGATGATGGTACTCCTGTAGTCATGGAATACAAAAGGAAACTAGGAACTGAGAAGGAACAAAAGGTACTCTCAAGTCACGGTGCCCAGAGATGGCATGAAATGGGAACTCAAGCCAAATACTCCCTGCAAAGCCAACAAAGATGACTGCTTACTTACCAAGCTGTCGTGCGTAGTCCCGACTGTAATAAAAGAGAAGCTCGTGTTCAGGTGGGATGTCCCGAGATGTGCAAAAGTAAATCTTTCCGTCATGAGGATAAGCTACGAGATTCTGCTCTTCCCGGTTCCTGTGGCAATAATGAGTGTTATGAGAAAAAAAAACCTCTGGAAATAATGACTTGCAGAGAAAAAAAAAAAAAAAAAAAAAAAAAAGGAAGGGAATTCCTACAAATAGGTAATAAGAGAACCTCAGTGCTTGTCAGGACATAAAACCCTTCCTGTCTGTCACTTCTGTCCTTGCTTATTAAAGGAAAGTAAAAGAAAACTGGACCTTGAGAGCCAACCTGCTTCACTAAATGATGTATTTTTCACAGCACTGTGGTAGCTTGCTGAGAAAATTATTAATACACACTGGAGTGGGTTGAGAGAGGAGAGTTTATGATCCCTTAAGGAACTACAAAAATACATATATAAAAAACATTAACCCCCTTCAGAAACAGATAACACATGAGGGAGAAATAAATACCAGTAAAGTCTTAAAGCAAGATTATCCTCAAAAATAACTGTTGAAAAGCATTTCCAAGATGTGGTAACTCATCTGCTGAAGCTCTTTTTTTGCGCATATTTGTTGCCAGTACCTGAAACCAGGAAAGCTGTGCCCCACTGCAATGGGAGATCAAGCATCAAGTTCTTGACTCCTGCATACAGGAGCAATTAAATGAATTGCAGGGAAAACCTTGTGTCACAGAGCAAGAGGAAAGCCTCCTCAGTAGACCACATATGGAGCAATGCTGGATAGTTTTCACTGCAGGCTCCAGAAAGACTGAAAAGGACAGTTCTTGTGAGCTGTAAGAGCCTCGAACTTGGCCAGAAGAACCCAGGAACACTTTGTTGATAAATTATTAAAATCAAAAATACAATCAATATCAACTTCACAGATGTATCCAAAAGGAATGGGACAGAGCAAAGGCAGTAAACAAGCTAATACACAGTAAGTCAGTATAAAAAGAAGCTGGGTTAAAGCTTTAGAACAAGAGAACAAAAGTTCATGGACAGGTTTGGCACTGTTTTACTACAGCATGTGTATTGGCTCCCCTGTAACATTCTCCACTGGGTGCTCTGTTTCGTTCTGCCCACCAGTCCAAGATGCCTGTATAACTCCTGAAGAGAAGGTCCCCTGGTCCCAGGCTCATTACCCTTCTGGGCAGTCAGTGCAGCAGTGTACATTCTCCAGCACATCCTCCTATGACCCCACAGCTCAGACTCAAAGGCACTCAGCACAGTACAGGTGGTTCTCACCTGGCTTTGTGTACAAACATCATCCAGTTACATTCATTTTCATCAGTTGTAATGATGCAGAACTCCAGGACACCATTGTGGTAGATCTACCAGGAAAAACCAAATGCAATCTTAGGACAAAACACAGCAAGAAATGCAGTGAAAGCCAGCTTCTTTCTTTAAAAGAGCATATGTTTATCTAGAACAAGGCAAGAGGTCTCCATTGCAACTGCAAAGACCACAGCCCTGTTCTCACTTTCCCTTCCCACAGGAATCTTGACCTCTCTGCTACCCAGGAGGTTAGAAAAACTGTTTATCAGCATCGTTCCTACACACCACCTTTAGCTCCAACAGAAATGCATTTGGCTGCTTTTCTTACAAGCAAAGTCTTGTGAATAATAGTATCTGAGCAAACAGTACATGTTTTATTTATATAGATCAATT
The DNA here is from genome assembly GCF_037157495.1 of Lathamus discolor. Classification (NCBI taxonomy): domain Eukaryota; kingdom Metazoa; phylum Chordata; class Aves; order Psittaciformes; family Psittacidae; genus Lathamus; species Lathamus discolor. The sequence continues at coordinate 71,935,430 of NC_088884.1, read as the reverse complement.
TTACTTTCTGAACATGAAATGATGGGGGAAAGAAAAGCTTTAAAGCAGCTTTCCTAAAACAAATCACTCATCACCTGGGGGAACTTTCAATAAACAAGGATATAAAACAAACAAGTGCTACCCAGTAATTCATATTCAATCTATACTGCAACTGCACACAAATACTGGAAACCACATACAGCCTTTTAAAAGAAAAGATGTTTGTTGTCCTTCAGAACTGATTACCAGTGTATTACACAGTATACAACTCTGCTATGCTGATGCAAAGTATTAAACAATCAAACTGCATTAATTTTGATTCTTGACAAGGAAGATAATGTTAAATCTGAATGCGTCATGTGGTGACTTTCACGAGATAAAGGCATGCCTGCAGGCTCTACAAGATGCAACATCTGCTGACCTTCCAGATGTGACTAGCTGCTTTGTCTGTCCAGTCTGCCACCTCCAGAGAATGGCTCTGCTGCCCGATCAAAGGTCCAAAACAAGTCCGTACAGGAATGGTTTCTCGTGTCCACACACCTATCAGTAGAAGACCAAAATCTGCAGAAATCAATTATTTAAACAACTAATCATGCATAACAAGGATGTAGGAAGTTTATGAGATAATGCTCCAGGGGTAATATCTAGGCATAAGATCATCAAAGCTTCTACTTCACATGTAAAACACACCTAAGGCAGAGACAAGAACCACCACCACCACATGACACTATTGGGAGCCGCTTTGTTCTAATTACAAATGTTTATTTTGTTTGTCAAAAGCAAGTAATTTACTTTTCAGTAAGCTATAAAACTAAGATCCTAGCCACTGGTACCAACTCAAGTTTTCATGGCACTTTCTGCAGACGCAGAAAATACTAGTTTCAGGAACTACGTTTCGCCTACCTAATCCCCAGGAATTTCCAGAATTGTTGCTGGGCATTGTTAAGCAGCTTCTGCATTTCTCCCCAGAGGCAGCTGTATTTCTGTCATGGGCAGAGGGATTCCTGCGTGTATATTATTTATTATTAAACATTTTTATATATATATATATATATGTCGGTCTACATGAATACACTGAATAGCTTTTAGGAATAAACTGGAAACTAGTGCATCTTGAAAAGATGTGATCTACTCTCAACAAGCAGCATCACTAAGCAAGCCAATAATCACATTCTCCTCTAGGCTTCAGATCCTTAGGGTATTGCACTGTACTCTTCGATTTCCAGGTGACAGTGGCGTGAAATACAGTAACAAGGTCCACATCCAATGACAAGGTCACAGTCTACACGCCAAATGTAAATGAGGGAAGAAAAAGAAAACAAACAAACAAAAAAGAGGCACTTGTGATCAATACTACAATGAGAGCATCCAGAAGACCCCCAGGTAGCAATCCAGGCTGATGAACAAGCAGACAGAAATCTCCTCCTCCATTAATAACTGTTACCTTCCCCCAAACTGCAACTGCTGTAACGTTTGCTCATCAAAGCTGTGCCCAGGCTGCTTAGTGTGATAAAAATAAACACTGTACCTTGCTTGTGCTTGACCTTATGAAGTATTTCAGTAACACTGTGGTAGCACACCTAGAGTCTAGCTGAAGTCCAAGCCGTAATGAGAAGACAAGAAGCTCTTGCACAATGTAAGTAAGGGCGATTAGAGAAGAGGGAACCACCTCTCTATTGCAGTATTTCTTTCCCACATTAAAATCCCTGCGGTTTTGGATTTCAGGCAGTGAGTGTATTTTAAACTGCTGCATAGAAATACAGAGTAATGTGATTCTTACCCGCTTCAGCTCCCATGATGGACTGCCGGAGGACGAGCTGCTTAGGGAGAGAAAGCCTGGCTCGGCTCTCTATTGGGGTGTCAGGGACAAAGGTGACGGGCCCATGATCTGGGCAGTCTGACGGATACGCCTTGTCACACAGTGTGCACCCTGCAGGGAGGGGAAGGGACAACAGGGATTAAAAAGATGCAACAATCCCCACAGTGCAGTAAGGTTCCTCCCATTCAGCTTATCAGAATCTTCAGCTGCGTTCCTGACAAAGGCTGCTTCCATGTGGTTTAACTTGTCAGCTCTACTAGTGTAAAACCAGTAAACCAGGACAGACTAGCTTTTACTCAGAAGAATACAAAGCATACTATTACAGATGGGCACTGACAGACATGTCACCCATGTCATCGTTCCTATCCAATTCAGATCAAATGTGAGGATCTCCACTGACTTTCCCAATGGCAGATTAATCACCTCTATTCTCAGTTATCCCTACTTGGGGCAATCTAGCAACGGGACAGAGTCCACACTTCATAAAAACTACGGCAAAGCAGATGGTAGTCTCCCAAGAACTGGCACTAATGCTGCTGATGAAAGAGCCACTTTCTGATCACAAGTGAAATGACCTTTATTGGCAAAAAAATCCAAGCCAAACACTTTCTATCTGGTTATGGGTTTGGAATTTGCCAGGAACACACAAGTTTTCTTACATGTAGAACCTCAAGGATACTCCTGCAAAGGCACAGTAAAGTCTTCCTGCTAATCTTTGTCTAATTTGAATGTACAAATCCCCTTATCTCCATTTAAATTCAGACAGAGTGCACATCTTCATGGCAGCAAAAAACTGACCTCAGTGCTGCTTTTGAAGGACTCACTGCACTAAACTCATACAATATACCTCTGAGGGATGCCACTGAATAGAACAAAAACAAAAGCCCAGGAAAAATCACTTTCCAATCTATCACTCAGCAATAAGTACTGCTGAAAAATAAACCTCTGAAAGTCTTCTAATAGATCTAATAAATTCGGGAAAAAGCACAGCATAAAATGCTCTCATTTAGAAAAAACTATGCCATTTTAATTCTCTATGAATGGAGCAACCAACACTTATTCAGCAACCACCCTCCTGATAAATCATTCTTCTGAGGAAAGATGCTCAGCTAATTAAGCAAGATCTCCACAAAGACCTTCTTTAGCCTCTTGATGCTCCAACTTCAGTATAAAGACCTGTCACAGAAGTAGCCTTCAGTGAGCAGAAACTGCAGCTCCATTATTATTTGTTCAAAGAGCTTTTCAGTACAATCCCTTCATACATCAGAGTTGTATGTCTGTCCCCATACAACGCACAGTTTGAGCAACTACACAGTTACAGATAGGAAGGTACTCAGAAAATTATTAGGTAGGGCTTACACAAGCATTGCTTCATGTGCATAGATGACATGTAGGAGTACAGCAACAGCCAGACCTGACTAATGAGAAACACTACCTGGACCCGTTGTTTTTAAGCACTGCCTAGCACACACCACTACAGCTCTGTGGAGAGGTCTAGCCCCAGGGAGAGGCAAAAAGGAAGTAAAGCAAGTTCCAGGCATCTGACCCCTCCTGATAGAAAGATTTAAGGATTCATACATTTTTAATAAGTTGAAAAAATCCTACATTTTACAGGAAGCAAAACACATCATTTCCTTTCCACTTCTGCCCTTAATGAATAGTAAACAAAAATAAGTTAACAAAAATAAAATCACAGTGATTTCTTCTCTGATTTGGGTGCACAGAACTCTAAGCAAAGATCAAAGAAAGAGCTACTTAAAAGTTTCAGAAACATTTAGGACTGTAGCAAAGGCACACTGTTTCCTTCCTGCTTAGGAACAGTGTAAAATGCTTTTTGAAAAGGGCCATGACTCCTGCCTTCTTAATAAAGAAAAGCCACCACAATGAGCTAAAACAACTCCTCCTCCTCCTTGCTGTCACTTGTCTGGACACAAATTCATGTTTTATTCAGGAGAAGTTTAAAACTAACAACAAAAAGTTAAAATTTAAACCTTTCCAAGTCAAAGACCTATTTTGGAAATCACGTGAAAGCAGCAGGCATGCAACAGCTGCTATAACTTCCTACCAATGGGGACCATCATCTGGGAAACAGGACTGTTTTAAGCATAGTGACAACAGGCTAGCACATCGAACCTCACTTAGGTAAAAAAAAAAAGAAGTGATTTCATCATGAGCATGTTGGATATCATAGTATTTTGACCATTATTTGTTCAACATGCAACAGATGTATGTAAGAATTTTGGAGTGCAGCAACTGTAAAACTCTTCCTCTAGGAATCCCACAGAATACAAGTTTTAATTCAAATTCACTTTGCACTAAACTGTAACTCTCCCATTGCTAACCAAGGCACTATTTCTTTCCATTCTGTAAGAAATGTTCTGCAGGCAAAGCTTGTCACAAGGCTCAGCACTCAGCAATGCCACCACAACTAACAAAAAAACCTGAATATAAAAGCTGGCCTTACACAGTCTCTTCTCTCAAGTAACAAGCAATAGGACAAGAAGTAACGACCTCAAGCTGGGCCAGGGGAGGTTCAGACTGGATACTAGGAAACGTTTCTTCACTAAGAGAGTGATCAAGCATTGGAACAGGCTGCCGAGGGCAGTAGCGGAATCACTGTTCCTGGAAGTGTTCAAAAACCATGTAGATGAGGCCCTCAGTGACATGCGTTAGTGGTGGCCTTGGCAGTGCTGGGGTAAAGGTTGGACTTGATGATCTTAAAGGTCTTTTCCAACCTAGCTGATTCTATGACTCTTATGATTCAGTGGCAGGAAGCCAGATACACCAGGGGTGGAAGTTCAAATCTCTGTCCCACCAAATGAGAACTCCGCAGTTCTCCAGCACCACTCTTTGAACGATGTCAGGACTGAGTGAGTGTAATGCCCAGTGTTCCTCTCTTCTTAGGAGATCAACTAACCTCTGGACTGAAGTCTTTTGATAAGAATAATTGGAAATATTTAAACTTCCCTTTCTCTCTGCAATTTTTCCCAGCAGGTCCTGTTGACAACATCATTTTCATGATGATTGTTCATAGTTTAATAATAACATCATACTCAACAACTATACCAGCTTGATGAAATGTGTTGCTTTTGGTGGCGTTTACTATGTTTTTTCAATGGAGCAAGAAGAGTCATTTGTGATGTGACTTTGAAAAACAAAAGTCTTATTGCAAAGGGTAATATCAGCATACCCCGAAAGACTAGAGGCTCATAAAAAACTCAGCTTCCAACCTCAAGGCAATATGGGAGATGTATACAGAAAGAATGACACTAAAACATCCTATTATGTCCGCTTCCAAATACTGTAGTTTCAACATGGTTAATCTGCCACTGCAGATGTTCCAAGTTTCGTGGACTTGCTAAATAACTAAATTTTTTCAACCAGAAATCTTTCAGGCTAGCAACAAGAGTCATGTCATCCCACCAGACAACAGCTATGTAACAAACCCCACCCCAAAAAAAGCAGGAAATGCCCACTCACATATGGTAAACAAGGTTGCCATGTTCTCCTTGTTTGAATTGGAGTCTTCCATTTGCAGAGACGATGGTACGAAGGCAAGATTGTCTGCAGACACATCCACGTGACTTGGGCCCATGCCTACTTCCTGATTCATGGAAGAGACCGCCACCGGCTCAAGGCTGAGGCCCACTTCGTGCAAGGCTACTGAGTCCAGAGAAGCTAGGTTGTGTGAGGTAGAGAGCGCCACACTCACAGAGTTGGTGCTCATGGCCACAGTATGAATGGAGTCGTTTAGTGTGCTGTCCGGTATTCCTGCCACCCGCCCAGCCATGTGGTCAGGCTCCATGACAACAGGGAGTTCCAAAGTGCTACCGTGAATGGGAATGACACCGCCGTGTCCCACAGGGTCCGATGTCAAGTTACTCCCCACCGTGTCTACAGTTAAAGGTTCATGGCTCCGGGAGCCATTTGGGATCTGTGAATGATCCCTGGCTACGTCATCCATGGTAAGTTCCTCTGCCATCCCATCTGTAGAGATGGGGCTGGTGACCCTCGATACGCTCTCCATAGTGATTGTAGTATCCAGAGCTACCTCATGGCTGTCACTAGGGTGCAGATTTTGAGCACCATGGGTGTTCACTGTGCGGGAGTCCATGGAGACAATCCCTGGTTCCAGCCCCACAGTTCCACTGGGCTGGTAGGGATCTAGGGCTGAGGGATTGCTGGGGACTGACAGTGCTGGATTGCTATCCACATTTATAGTGTTGGGATGGATGTACTGAGGTGGAGGTCTGTCAGCCAAGTAAGATAAAATACCTGACACAATGAGAGAGGGAAAGAGAAGAGAGTGAGATAACATTGGTTTTCAAATCTTGAACAAAAATACCCCACCATCGCAGCATAGTATTTTAAGAACTAGTTCCTTTAAGACATGTTCTTTACATTATGCCCAATTAAAAAACACTAATTCTAAAACATGGCTCACAAACATATGCCAATCCAACACTCTTGTGAAAGTATCATTTGAAACAAATACAGAGCTTCCATGCAGCATGGTGTGTCTCTAGTTATTTGTCAAACCCTGAAGAGCCAAGCTTCTGGCAGCATATAACCCAGGCTCTTCAGTACAAAGACTGAATTAGAAAGAAGTTGTTCACATTTCAGGCATAATTTTTCATTCTTAAGAAACAGCTCATGAAAGACGAAGGACTGCTACAGGAATCTAATATTTGGTAATTTCTGGTTCATCTTTGCTAGAAATAGAAACAGTTCTCCATGATACATCCTTTTTTTGCTTAGATATTTAACAATGACTACTTCCTTCCTCTAAGACTAAAGTGACACAACTGTCCATCTCAGAGATCATCAACTACAATTCTGAAGAGCCAAGATAAGGTCTCTCAAAGGTATTGTGAGTCATCTGCTCTCTTTCCTTACGTGAAAAGTATGCTATTTCTCCTGAAACAATAGACCAGTTAAATTTAAATCAGAAACCCTGACATCTTTTCTCGAATTCTGGAAAGCTTCTCAACTGCAACCAACCTTAGAACTGAAGATACAAAGATATACTAAGCTATATTTACATGCTACCAACTTCTCTTGTTGGATAAAACTGAAAAAAAAAAAATCTTTGGAAGAAATACATCAGCACATTCAAGTAAACAGCAGTGGCAGAGATGGATTTTTGCAGATTCTGCAAGATCTGAGTCAGCACATTTCTTTCTGGCCTTGCACCCTACCAGCCATTTGTTATGTAAAAGTTTTCCATGCAAACATGTCCGTTATTACAAGGATGCAAGCATGGATACTCCTTCTACAGTATCATCCCATTAAAAGTGGCTAAGCCAAGAAATGGACAGTTGAATTTAACCAGCTACATGAAGTATTTTGGCATGCAATGCTGCCTTGTGGCTTGAACAAGGAAGATCCTTGACAGCAGTAAGATGACTGACAGAAAAGCCCAAAACACATTTCTGCATAAATTATTCCAGCTCAGAAGAATGGCAAATACCTTTGGTCCCTAAATGTGCTGTCACCTCTTCTACGCTTTGCCCACAAAATGGGCCGGCATGTAATGCAATAGGAAAGGTTACTCCTTAACAGCTGCTGAGTTCAGCCACTAGTTAACACTAGTTGGATGAGATCTGGGCTGCTGTATTTCTTTTCCTAACCTAGGCTAACTAACGACACTCACTGGGTGACCTTGAAGAAATTTATCTACTCCCTTCCACCCTGTCAATCTTAGCCACAAAACAAAATAAGGACTACATTTAAAGCTCAGACATCTGTCTTCACAGAAATAAAATTCTGCATTTATACTCTAAAGCACATGTGAGACAGGACTCAAGATAGAAATCAGTGTGTCAGGCCTTTGAAAATCAACCTTGACCAAAAATAAAGAGAACTATGTCATAGGCTAAATGGGAGGGAAAACGCCCTAACTCCTCAGCTGATGGCTTGCTCTTTTTGACCTCTGAACTACTGCAACCTACTATTATGCACATATTAAGTATGGCTTCAGACTACAGAAGAAAAAAAAAGAAACAGCTTTCAAACTACAAGCCATCTGAGGTATAAAACAGGCATGCTTGGTTTTTTGTTAATCTTTAAAACAAAGCAGCAGGAAGAGTGATAAGAGGTCAGGTTTAAGTAGAAAATTACCTACAATTCATACACATGTATAGCAATAGAGACCTGAAAATAAAGGTGTGTAAATGACACAACAGACTCCAGACAAACTCAGGGAATTTACAGCTCTGCAAAATAATCAGTCTCACCTGCTTCAGGACAGAAACAGGTAGCTCTTAATTATATTGCTCTTCCCACCCATCGGCATCACACTACTTACCAGGTAGAATGTGCCTGAAATAGCTGCTCTCCAGGTGAGGGTATGGTGGTGGAGGTAGGGTGTAGTTTCTCTCTGGTATACCACACATCACTCCTCGATCCCCAATACCCATTGGGAGCATCAGAGACAGAGCAGAGGGTAAGGAACTCAAGGAGGGGCCCAAGTTTGGAATTGCAACAGGTAAGCCTGCAAAAGAAAATGTCCATTTATATTCAGTGGAACGAACTGTTATGAACACAAGCTAACAAAGAGGTTACCAATTCCTCGGGAGCTCCCTATGGATGTACAGTATGGTACTGTCAAGGTAAAGTGGCAAGCTTCAAAGAAAGGATCACAGTCATCACAACACTAAGGGACACCCCTTGGGTTGTGCCTGAATGTGGCTAGATCTTTTTTTGATACATTATGTAGGGCTTGCTTCTACTTCACAGCTGTAATGGACTTTTGTCTCTGTAGCCGCCTGAAGAAAAGAGCTAGGAAAAGAGTTCTGCTTTACAGGTGAAAAATCATTATTTTCACCTGACTGAAGACAGACCTAGATGGGGGCAGTCTATATTTCAAAGGATTATACTACTACCCACACAGTGCAAACCACCCCATTAGAACAAAACGAGACTCCCATTAAGGCATAAGTCTGGTAAGCACACATCCCTTTTGCTTTGCCCACCAACGTTTTATGGTCTACCCTTTTTCGATATCACCTCATTTCCTGCCATAAAGACATGACTTGCTATCAGAACAAGCATTGCTACCTAGTTATGAACACTCGCGTGACAGTCAAACACTGAGCACGAGCTACAATACCTTCTGTGGGAGCTTTCCCCATTACCTGGTGCTGGTATGGCGTTGTGAGTGGGTGACGCTGCCAACCCCAAGTGACTCCCCGAGACCGGCAGGGCATTGCTCACAGAGGATGAGGTCAGCTGGTCCATCCCTACAGTACTCAAGTTCATTTCATTCATTCTGAGGGGAGGGAACAGAGAGGGGAGGGGAAAAAGAGAAAGAGAAGCAAGAGCATTCCTGATTACTGACTGTACTGTGCTGAGGAAGGGCTGAGTAAACAAACTAAAAATCAGATACTGACAAGTTAAAAACTCTGCCTTAGAAAGCTAAGCATAAAGTACATCAGCCACACACACTGTGATCACATCATAATCAGTACATATTGATTATATCAGATAGCAATAACCAGGATTGAAAAGCCAGTTCAAAAAGACAGATCAGATCAGACCATAACTTTTTCCTTGCCATCCAGAAAGTCTCACTCCTAGTAGTCAAAGCTACTGTGACTGAAGCATTGTGAACACAGATCTATTTGCAAGCTGAACATCACAATTATTTGGGCAACAGCATCTGATTTATATTTCATGACTTCTGGACACCACATTCATGTTCAAAAAACAAACCTTAGGGGAGAGGAGGGGGAAAGATCACTTAACATTTGTAATAGACATAAACCACTAATTCGAACCACCAGTTCAAACCAGGCCAGTAGTGACAAGAGTCACCGCTGCAGAGTTTTAACAGGCTGCCTCGGTCTGGTTCTGCAGACGTATTGCATGTTCCTACCACATCAGAAACTTGGCACCATGGATGACACTGAGTGACCAGCCAGTCTTTCTTGAGTGTCAGCAACCTCTTAAGCTACTCGAGTGGGCATACACCACATGCATGGCTCTACTGCTGCAGAAAATTCCAGGCTGCCCAATAGCCCAAATCCCCAGCCTTGGCAGAAACCATGCCGGCTCGGGGCACATCTGTCCCCTGGGGCATCAAGCTGTACATGCAGCCTGAACCAGTCCATGGGGACAAGGATACTGAGGAGACACGGTCACCTCTCACCTGTCAAAGCTTTGCAAGCTCTGCCTGGCCTTAACTCTGCTCACCCAGGTGCTGCTGCCCACACACCACCTCTAATCAGCGTTTCCTTGGGTCAGAAAGGCCGGCTGCCCCCACTGCGGTCACAACCCCAGCAGCAAAACCCCACACTGACTGCACCTCTCACATGCCCCTTGCAGTCAGCAGGCCTAAGCTCTGCAGTACCGACAGAGAGCTGGAACTTGGGTTGCCACTCGGGCAAGGAAAGGTACTGCTCACCCTGGAGAAACAGCCAAATGCACCAAACTCACGCCAAGTTAACCCAAAGGTCTGAGCCGCACAAACGGAGTCCCCGACTTTCACGTCGCTTCTGCCCAGTTTTTGCATCGCAAAGCCTGCCCTTGTCAACCGCCCCACTCTGTCCAGGACAGCTTTACAAGGACGTCGCCGAGGGGTCCTACTATCCGGCGGGGCAGGCACATGCTCCCACCCCTGCCCCAGACGGCTGCTGAGGGAGGTGATACCCGTGGTAAAGACCCGGGGCCAAGCCTCGGGGCCTGCGGGCGGGCTGACTGCTCTAGGGACCCCCTGCCCTCCTCGCCCCTCGGCCGGGGTGCGCGCCGCCGTCGCAAGGCCCGAGGTGCCCGCTATCCGCCCACCTCCCCCGGCTCCCCGGCGGACGCTCACCTGGGGTGCATGGGGCCCGGCACCTCTCCCGGCGGCGGAGCAGCCGCAGCCACATCAGGGCCCTCAGTCCCGGCCCGCCGCCGCCGCCGCCCCTCGGGCAGGCGCCTGCCCCCGGCCCGGCCGCAACCACCGCCACCGCCGTCGCCGCCTCATGGGCGGGGCCCCGAGTGGCGCGGGCCCGGCCGCCGGTGAGGGGGGAGCGGGGCGGAGGAGGCGGGAGAGGGAGGCGGTGATGGCGGAGGCGGCGGGAGGGGGACGGTGGCCGCTTCCGCCGCCGAGCGCCACATCCAGGAAGCGGCGCCACCGCCCCGGAGCTCGGGCGCTTGCCGCTGGCCGCCGCCTCCAGCGGGGCTCGGTCACGGGGGGGGGGAAAGAGCACCTGCGGGGCCCGCCCGGCTCCGTGTCACCCCTGACAGCCGCTGGCACACCGCGGCCCGTGCCGACTGTGGCAGCCGCCGCACGGCTCGGCTCCAGCCGCAGTGCTGGAGGCCGGGCAGGCCTGCCTTCGGTGTACCTCTGCAGCGCTTCGGCCCCTTCCACCGCCTTATCTCCAGATTGCTCCCAGAACTGCGGCAGGAGCCGCCCAGCTTCACGGTAGTTCGCCCTTTCTGGAGGAGCAGCTCGGTTGGCACTGCCCAGGCGTAAAGCGTTATCCCCGGCCCGCTCGGCTAACCAAAACCCCTGCCCTTACATGCACTACCTCTTTCAGAAGGGTGCGATGCTAACTCTTGGTTTGCCACACAATAGTCGCAGCTCTCTCACTGCTTTCTCATTACGCCCTCATGTCTGCTGTCATTAGAGGGTTGTGGTTCATATCCTCTGGTACCATAAGCCTGTACATCCCCAGCTGCCTTCTGCACATCAACCGTTCTTCAATTATCTAGGATTTATGGTTGGTACAATTCCCGCTAAGGCTACATTGCAAAGGGATGTCTTGATATGTGCAAGTGGTTTTGTAGCTTGCTTTCTCGCCTGTGACACAAGGGTATTCATCACATACACTGCCCAAATCAATCTACAAGTTCCGTAAGTGCCGGGGTGGACAGCTGTTTCCTGAAACACCATAATGCGGTTCTGTAGTTTCATTGTGCCTGACACTTACAATGCCTTATTAAATGAGACATCTCTTGATAGGCTGTCAGCACAGGAGGAAACTTTATTTTTCTGCCCGCTACCTTTTGATCTAAAGAACTTAAATGTAGGATCTGGAAGGGTCATTCCAGTTCAGTACAAACCTATTGGTTCTAAGCGTGGAAATACGCTCTCCTCATTTGGCTTTAGCTGTCGGGAAGTAAGACACCTTGTATAGGCTAGGTCTTCAGGCTGTTTCAGTAGGTGAAGGAGAGAAATAGGCTGCTGCTTAGAGTGCTTCATCCCACCCTGAGCTGGATGTCTGAGAAGGGTGAGAAGAATTTGGAGCTACTTCTCTGTAGCTATGGCCTGTGGCTGGGACCTGCGTATTTAGTTTAGCCTATCACTTATAGAGAACTACATTTAGGCAAAGTAAATACAGGTCTCTGCCATTCATGACCAAAACAATGACCTTATTTAGTTTACCACATACCCTATAAAATCTCCTCCACTAAGCCAGGTAGTCCTTCCTCTAACCATGACTGAGTGTGTCTGATTTGGCTCACAAACATATTTCATCAAGTCAGGAAAGAACTCATCAAGTCCTCAGGTTTTTACGGACTGCTAAGCTCGTGATGGGGGGGGGGGGGGGGGGGTTAATCCGTGCTTCATTTTTACGTGTCTAGTACCACATATTCACATGGTTGGTGCTAACACTTCATATCTTAGAAACTCCAGCAAATGATTACAAGCCTAAAAGTCTCTGTCTTCACATTGCATTCCCCAGTACATACGAGATGACTGGAGACCTTCTATTTTCAGTTGTCATCCTTTCAACTTTACAGTTATACTCAGTACATCCCAATTCTGTCCTGAAATGCTAGGTTATCCCAAGCTCTCAGCTTGCCTTAATGCCAATTATGATAGTTCTAGTGCAGAACTGCCCTGGTGCTGAAATCCTGATGCTATTTCAACTGTCTGAGCTAAAAGCAATACTTTGAGCCTATGAGACAGATTGGATATTATCGTACGCAGATAAGAGTGTGTTTTCCTACTGTCAAACATGAGTCCTCTGAGATTCCAGCTTTTTCTGTAGTCACTTTACTCCCTTGAACGAGTGATATCTTAACTACCAGTCTAAAGCAGAGTATCAAAGGAAGCCAGTGATAATATAAAGTGTCAGTGAATGAGAAATTAATCTGTGTCTACAGAGATGTATGCTGCACGCCCAAGGTATTGTGATAAAACACATTTTAGAACTGTTTTTTTTTCTGCAAGGGAAGATATTTTTTTATATACCAAACACTTTTATTGTATGTGAAGTGTTTTGATAAGACAACTGCACTATGTCCCCTGAAAGCTTAGTTTATTGACATTTATAGCAGTACTTGCTGTGTGAGTAACAAATTGCAGAGCTATTTTTCAAGTAGTCTTCAGATCCTGGAGATGTACTGAGAGATAAGGGAGACTTATGAAACCACGGGGGAAAGAGATGCAGTAAGCATGCTTCAGTCCTTCTCTTTGGTGTGAGCCAAAGTCCCTGCTGGACCATGTCCACATCTCGATACAATCAGTTCTCTTCTGCTGTCACGAACCTGCTGTTGGGTTTCTTCTCAGAGTGAGCAGAATTACACTGAATGAAGATTATGCAAAAAGCCAAGATTGAAGCCAACCATTTTAACATCAAAAATCCAAATTTCTCGCCACCTTTTACTGGCTAGTCAGTGCTTTGTAGGCGTGTATTTTGGTGACAGTCACAGCATGAAAGCTGGATAGTTTAGGTGCAGCTCTCACTGCTAGCTATAGAGCTGGAAAGAGATGGCTCATGCTTAAGGATAAAACAGGATTAGAGAGGCACAAACCTGCTCGATCCTGTATTCCTGGATCTCAGTCTAAATTGCAGTTATTACTCTAATTCTGTGGTATGCAGTTAACAAGAGAAGCTGCTAATTTCACAGTTTCATATCCGTTAATGAATTGCAGCAGCCCAAACTAACTATAATATGTATTGTAAATACTAGAATTTGGTATAATTATAGCACAATAAAATATAACAAATCATAGAATGGTTTGGGTTGGAAGGGACCTTAAAACTCATTCAGTTCCAACTCCCTGCCATGGTCAGGGACACCTTCCACTAGACCAGGTTGCTTAAAGCCCCTTCCAGCCTGGCCTTGAACACTGTCAGGGATGGGGCACCCACAGCTTCTCTGGGCAACTTGTTCCGGTGACTCAGAACCCTCACACCAAAGAACTTATTCCTAATACCTAGTCTAAATCTACCCTCTTTCAGTTTAAATCCATCCTGCCTTGTCCTAACACTGCATACCCTTGAAAAAAGTCCATCTCCATCTTTCTTGTAGGCCCGTTTTAGGTACTGGAAGGCTGCTATAATGTCTCCTTGGAGACTTTTCCAGGGTGAACAAGCCAAACTCTCTCAGCCTGTTTCCGTAGCAGAGGTGCTCCAGCCCTCTGAGCATCTTTATGGCCTCCTCTGGACTTGCTGGAGTAGGTCCACATCTCTCTTGTGTTGGGGGCCCAAGAGCTGAATGCAGTACTACAGGTGAGGTCTCACCGGAGTGGAGTAGAGGGGGATAATCACTTCCCCCAACCTGCTGGTCACAGTGATGAACAATGTTGTGCGGGTTTCTTTTTAAACTCCTGATGTAATTTCTTTTTCTGTCTCAATAATGTGCTCACAGGTGAAATAGCTGAGACATCATCTATTGGGAAATAGGTGGACTCAGCTGACTCTTGTGTTTCTACTACAATATTCCCGTGGATGACTTTCTTTTCAGACACAGAGGGACACAGTGTCAAGGAGAATCTGTTGCTTTGAGTAATTCAAAGTAATTCAAACCAATCACTGTGTAGTGTCAGTAGTGTTATTCATGATTCATGTGGGAGTGTGAATGAGTTGAGGGTTCTTTTGCACAAAGATTACATTCTTGTAGATACTGTATCAGGATATATGCAATTAAAACCACAACTAAGTTAGATCTGGAAGGAAGATGCCTCAATGTTTTGTTTTTAGGCATGTCAGAAGTATTTTCTATTCATTTTGGCTGTGTAATTAGGTGAAGTAAAAGGAAGGAAAGAAGGAAGGGAACCTCTTTGAATGCCACAGTCAGTGGAGTATGTAAGGAGTCTTCCAGCATCCCCATTTAAACTTTGTATTCAAAAAAAGCAAACAAAACAAAAAAGACCCCAAACAAACAAAAACAAAGCCAAAGCAAAGCAAAACATACAATACATATAGAAACAGTGCAAATTCTGCCATTGCAGAACAGTGAATGACACCTGGTTTGTACCACCTGGAAAGCAAACCAGGCCATCTGCTTTGTATCAGCATGAAGGATATTGCATTCTGAAGTAAAAGCATCATCCAGGCAGAGGTGTGGAGAGGAGTTCATTGGAAAAACAGTGTAAGAAAGAAGATCAAAGGTTTGTCTTAGAAGAGGCAAGAGCCTTAACCTACTCTTAAAATTAAAAGGAATGCATATTAGCCTGTCCCTTCGGTGGGCCAGTCCTGCTACTTTCACTGAGCCTGCATGTGCAGACGCGTTGAGAAGGGTCTGCTTTGTGCAGAAGTCGGTATGGGAACTGTACATTGCTTTAATCCTGCTTGCGCTCTCAACAAGAACCTTCAGGGGGATGCAAGGTGCCTTGGCCTTGTGCTGGCTCCCTGCCAAAGGGCAAATCCCTTTCTGATCAAGTGGCATTACAGTGTCAAAAGTGATACAACAAAAGCCTGTGGCATATATTCTTATTTCTCTTGCACACATACAAAACCAGACTACAGAGTCCATTTGATATGAGATCAGCTTCAGTCATTCAGATTCATAAGTAACATTTACCTGTAGTTTTTCTTCATGTATTTCTCTAAAGGTTTAACAGTGTGGATTTTCCTGTAGGAAGAGCAGATGTCTGTTTAGTACGGGTGCAATTCTGACGCTCTGGGAAGTGCCAGTGACCTGCATTTACAGTAAACATAGAAAAGAGGTGTGGTGGCAGGGAATAGTGCATTTGCATGACAGAACTGAAATGTAACCCTGCCTTTTGAACATGGCTAGTCTTCAGGCAAGGTCATGGAGATCTGTGAAATGATCTGGCATCTGAGACCCCGAGAGGCATCCTTCCATTTCCTCACAGGAATACTTCTAGAGAGCAGCATTTTAAGTGTAATTATGACACAAATCAGATGGCATTTTCCTACTTCAGGTATCTGGCTAGAGGCTGATATCCTCTTTGTTTTAAGAAAACTCTTAAGTCCTGGTCTACCTTAGTGCTACAGTGAAGGAGTTATTTTCATTTCTAAGCATTTAATGAATAAGCATTCATTTCCAAAAACATTTCTACTGGACAACAGAGTTTATAGTGCAAGTGAAAGCCTGGACTGTTCAACTGTTTCCAAGGGTTTTTTTAAAGGCAGAAAAGCTCCCATGACCATTTGATCTGAAATGAGTTGTGCATACCAGGGGGTGTTCCCCAGTAATTCTTCCCTCACACCCATACCTTCCATCTGAGCTATGGCACATATTTTAGAAATACATTTATTTGTTACTGGAAAAGATCACAACCCGTCATGGAATGCATTAGCAAACTCTTAGGTAATGCTACAAAACCTCCAGCTTAAAACACCAGCTCTTGCTAGGCTATGTTGGTGATGGAGACAAAAGTGTTGCCCTGGTTTATGAGCCGTTTTGATGCTGATCCTGCCCCTGGCATAAACTGGAGTCCAAGGTTGTTCTCAGTCATGTCTGTCTAGAATGGTCTGTCCGTATGTTCTTCATACTTTGAAGATTATTGTTGTTTTTTGAAGCTGCAGGATAAGCCAGCAAAGATACAAAGGCTGACTTGAAAATGAACGCTGACGTCATTGCTGCTGGTTTCTGAGTCAGCAGAGACATAGATGTGTTTCTCGGAGTGGAGGATGTTGTTTCGGTTATGCTTCTGAGGCAGTTTGGCATGAAAGGCTGAACAGGGTGGAAACTTTCACTTTGAGCAAAAGAACCGTTCTAATGGAGTCTACGTGCTTGTGCTTTTTCATGTCTGTCCCTTCCCACAGCTCTCCCAGACCAAACATTCAACTCCCCAAACTGATGGTGGCAAAAAAAAAAAGAAATTCAATTAACTGTGAAGATGTGTTTTCAGAAAAAAAAAATATAACTATGGAGCTCTTGAACAACAACGTGGGAAAAGTCAAAGACCCTTCAGTTGCTGCAGAAAGAGATCCCAACACAACCAGGTTAAGTTAGATGAAACGCACAGATGAGGACATTATGCCCTTATAAACCGCCAAAAGTCCTTGTCTCCTCATCAAAGCTGCTGCAAACTGGAGGATGCAGCACAGATCTGGCGCAGTCAGGAAGGATTTTCAGCTCCCCAATTAAAGCAGTGTGTATGGTCCATCAGGTAAGCCAATGCCCATGTAAACATCTAGTAATAGCTACACAGCAGGCAATCAGAGCATCACCTTTGTTTTTGTTTATCTGAGGCAGGTGCTCATAGTGGTGACCAGAACTTCCCTGCAATAAGAAGAAACATGCAATATGGTGAAGATTTTCTGAAAATCCTCATGTTCATTTTGTGAAACTCACATTTCTTGAAACAGCCTCTTTGGGTGAAGAAGGCAGTTTTTCTCTTATGCTTGCACGTGTGCATTCTTGATCTGACATGACTTGCAACCACAAGAGAGCACTCTTTCCTTTGAAGATTTCTCAGCTTGCCCAGAAAGCTAGAGACATGCCGTATAAGTTTGCAAACTGCTTGTAAGCTGTTTCAGTTAGACCAGAGCAGCCGAAACAACAAAGCTTGCAGTTGTCTTTTGGATTTCGTTGTGAAAAGCCTTTGGGTAGTTTTCAGATGACAGAAGATCCTTGGTTCCTGAGAGGGAGGAGTTCTGCCAAAACTTTGAAGATCCCTGTAAACTTTGCAAATTACCCATCTTTTGGAGACAATTATATCAAACGATATCATGGATTACAATACATGAGAAGTGTTTAGAGCCTGGAAGATTATTTATGTTTGGCATTAGCTCTTATGGTCATAATTTCAAGCAGAGAGAAAAGGAATACACGGGAACCCTCTTATTATCTTTTGAAATATGAAGATCAGAGGAAAAGAAGGGTTTAAAGTGTGGAGTGATGGTCCTCAAAACCTGTCTGTAAATTAGCTGGTATCCAACATCTATAAAAACAAGACTTAGAGCTGATTTCCAGGCACAGAGTGGACCTCATGAGTTGTTAGCAGTGCTTTGAGATCTGAGTTTTCATACACTGCAGGAGGAAATTGCAGCCTGTGGGGCAGAGTACCTATACAAATGTTTCCTCCTTGCTTGGACTGATACAAGATTTGGAAGCCAAATTCAGGAGCTGACATTCCACCGGTGGGGAATAAAAAAAGAAGCATGAACAGCAGTAAAGAGGATGATGGACTACTGAACCGGATTGCATTTCCAGGAGCTGTGTCCCTGGCTAACAGCCATGTGCATCCCCATGGGGTCCCCCTAAGAGAGCCCTTTGGGGTTCCCTTCCATCTGGACCCATCTTACTGGGAGCAAGCCTATGGCGGGCACACAGGTCGCATCTCCTACGTCCCATTCCCTGGCTACGTGGGCATCTATGACTATTCCTTTGAGCCTGCCTTCATTCGAAAGAGGAATGAGAGGGAAAGGCAGCGTGTGCGCTGCGTGAACGAGGGCTACACACGCCTGAGAGAGCACCTGCCCAAGGAATTTGCTGACAAGCGCCTCAGCAAAGTGGAGACTCTGAGAGCTGCAATAAGCTACATCAAACACCTACAGAGCTTGCTGGACTGTCATCCCTTAGGGTCGAACAGTAAAGAAACACTCTCTGCCAAGGAGCTCCCAGAAGCTCCCAGTCCTGGTCCCCCGCGGGAGTGCAACAGTGATGGAGAGTCCAAAACCTCGTCAGCTTCATCCCCCTACAGTGAATTTGAGGAGACGGGCAGCTAGGTAACAGCCTCTCTGGAGACAGAAAGCTGAAAACCAAATCTAAAACCCTGGGGATTTTTCTACAGGTGAAAATGAATACCAGGAAAAGGAAAAGCAGCTAGGGAAAAACAGAAACGGTACTTTCGATCTGTCAAAGGACTTTAACTGTTGTCAGTACAAAACCTAAAGTTGATTTGTAAGCAAACAGATATATCTCAGGTTGCTTCAGCTGTATTACTAAACTTCCTTTGGACTGTTAAAACTGAAGAAATGTTTGCATTCTATTTTTCATTCAGCTTTTATTCTGTTCATCTATTTTCTTTTGTCTTTTGCTTGATGAGACAGTAAAACGAGATGAATGCATTTAAGGAAATTCCCCTTCCCTTTCTTCTGCTTCCTCCTGTAAGTTTTATTGGCTGGTTTTCCTGACTGCTAATCTGAGATGCACTGGCTTGCAAAAACATGGACTGGGAAAGGTAAGATTTAGACAAAATGTCTTTCCCTAAAATTTTAGGAAACTCACAAAAATACTTTTGTGTCTGAAAAGGCAATTACAAAATATAAATAAGGCTATATTTGGGAAATAATTTATCTTATGGCATTTTCAAAAGTGAAAGAAACAACTCATACCTTGGACACTGGCTATCTGGTGATTATTTGAAGGACAATTTTTAGGAACAGAAAATCTGATGCTTTCATTTTAACCAACGTGAAAAAGAGGAAACAAAGTTGTGTAAAGCTGCACCTTCAAAAGCAAAGCTCCGCTCATTATGCTGAAAAAATGTTGCCAGTCTTTTTCCTCCTTTTCTGAAAACTGAGTTTGTTGACAAAATAGTCTTGACTGTGTCTTTCTGGCAGGTCTGAGAAATACGCTTAGAAGTATGTTCCTGTAGTGGTTAGATACCAGTGTGTACAAAAAGGGTAACATTGAATATATCAGTTTACATCTGCATGAAAATCTAGGTATTTCTCCTTTTGTTTAGAATACTGTAATACCTTTTCTAAGAATACACCTTTTAAAATTAGTATCTCAAATTCTATGGACTACCTTTAATTTGGACCATGTCTACTTAAAATGAGAATTTGTCTCCCAATTGCTCTAAAATCTTCCCTTTCTCCAAGGCCAGATTTAAATAACATTTAGCTATGTCTTAAATCCCATGCTGAATATGGGGTAAACCTTTCTTACCCATACACTTTCAAACAGACTTTTCAAAATTCTGCTTTTTTTGCCATATGTTGGTGAAATGGGTTTGTATCCTTTTGTCTTTCCTTCATGTCATGCTGACTCGATGCCTGAAAAAATACTCGTGTATAAATAAGAACAAATACTGATGAAATACCTCAAAATGTGTCTATAAATTTCATTTAAATGAAAAATTGAATTATTCCTGGCTGTGTTCTTTTTCACTTTCAATGGCTAACAAATGGGACAGCACTGTTTGCAGGAGTAATGAATTTTCAGGAAAGAAGAAAGAAACTAGACAAGAAGTGAATAGGAACTGCGACCTATTAAACAACATTTTAATCTAGATTTTTAAATCTAGATAAGGAGCAGGTTTGTGCGGTGGGCATCTAATAAAAATTATTGGGTATAAAACCTGCTGATTTCTAGCAGATCATTCTGAACATTTATACTTTTAGTTATTGTGTCCCTTGCAGCCACAGGCTTCATTCTTTATTCCTTTTCTAATGTCTATTTTGTTTTTCTAAGGGCTGTTACTTTTGCAGGGTCTGTTTCCCAGACCCAAAGAGTAGAGGTCCAGTTACCTGGACAATTCAGATCCAGAGCCAAAACACTCATTTCTGGGTGCATGTTGTATTTGTTATCCAAGAAAGGGGAGGGGAGCAAGGTAGTGGTCTGAATGTGTGTTTGGGATCCATTATCTCTTGTCTTTTTTTCTTTCCTTTGTGTTCACTGACAGAGATTCAACCTCTCTCTGCCTCAGTTTTTTGGTTTCTAGAAATATGGTGGTGCTGCCGGTAACCCTGTCAGTAAGCCTGAGCTGCATTCCTCCATCAGAGCAGAGGTTAAATCTTTGTTATCTGTGAAAACCATACACTTCCTCAGAGTACCTGAGGCAAGTTCTGTGAAACACAGTTGTTTGTAAAGCGCTCTGAAGATGAAAAGTGGTTAATGTGCACGTAGTGACAATTCATAGCCAAATCAAACGGAATCAACATAAAAATTACCAGAATGACCGTTACTTCCTGGGCAGGGCACATCAGATAACGCTCCAAATAGTTTTTTAGGTCAGACGGTTATCACAGAGGCTTTGTCCCTACAGAGATATATGTAGGAGCCACAGTCCTCTGATTTCAAACGCTAGAGCTAGTTAGGCCATCCAGAGAAATGGACTAGGCTGTGGCTCTGCCCCCTTTCAGCTTCATCTCAAATGGGATGTTCCTCATAGGGAGTCTAATTGAGTGACAAGCATCACAACCTGCGCCTGTGCTTGGCTGTCACTGCTTTAGGATATCTCTTCCCCTGTGAGATGCAGGCTGATCAGCTGCACATCTAGATAGGACTGGTTTATTTGTTGCAGATCCTAAATATTCTGCAGTCAGAACCAAACCTGGACTTTGTGAAATAATATTCTGGAAAATGCCTCTGGACTTCAAGACAAGGAGACTGGTTAAAATCTGCATTTAATAAAACCGTAGCTACTTTTATGTATATAGTATACATCTCTGGAGATGCCCCTAAAATACCCCCAATCCGACCTTAATACTGAAGATGTAAAATCTGGAATGTGACGTGTAGCTTAATTTAATTTTAAAGGAAAACTAGTTTCTGGATGAAGAGGAAATTCTGTGTGAGAAAGACTTGTCACAGGTTGAACTACTCTCCTTAGGAAAGTTTTACCTTTCTATTTCTCACAGTTCCTGTTGTCATGCAAAGCTCTTGCACATTTTTAGCACAAGGAAGCAGAAAACAGCTCAAGATTTCCCGAAGATGGATCAATGCTTCCTACAGGCATCAACAAAGGTTTAAAGAGAATGCTACGTTTCAAAAGCTTTCTTAAGCTGTATCTGTCTAGACAAAGGTTTTCTTCAAAGCTTCTAAAGTGTATCATTATCAGACTTTGAAAGCAGACAGTGATCCAACTTGTCACCATGAGAATTAAACTTTCAATAAAAATGTTGACCAGGGAATTCTCTCCATGTGGCACAGTTACTGTTTACAAGAAAGGTGAACACTGCTATCTGTAGGCAACCATGCTACAGCTCTATCGAACTCCTGCACACCAAATGCAGACACTTTAATCTTTGTATCAAATGTGAAAGAAACCCCACACATCTGAAGTCTTCCCTCTTCTGCCATTAAATTACAAATCCATTTGCTCCTTGATATTATCAGCATTTTAAAGATGTGTAATCCTGGCCATGGAATTGCTTTTAATCCCCTAATAGCTATTTAGCTGATTTCTTTGTAAAAGCCCGTCCACACTCCTTTCATGTTATATTACCCAGTGTCAATAACATGGCCAAAGAAAACCAGAGGCACTATAGAAAAGTCATGTTCAGACAGTAAAGCAATCAGGGCCAGTTTATCTCACTGAAATAAATGAAAAGGGAACATCCACACAGAAAATAAAGACTTTGGAAACATTTGACACCAGCATACTTGCAAAGGAGACAAAACAAGATCCAAAACATTTTGAGGAGAGGCTTGCAAGTTGTACCAACAGGAGAGCCCTGCTGAAGTTAGCTGAGCTCAACCACTATAGCTGAGCAAGGTCTTAGTAAATCTCTCCAGAACAGAGTCTAAGCAAATGTAAGTTCAGCAGGTGCTCCTCACCAGTAACCCTCAGGGTATAGATAAATGGCTACACCCAGTGGTGCATTGGGTGGCCCTGGAGTTCTGGAGAGGCAGATGATGGCAGGGTGGGTGCGAGAAGGCTATTGCTACTCTGAGAAGGAGTTGGGGAGTGAGGTGGGAGCTACTGCTCCCTAAGAGCAGGAGTCAACAGGCCCTGTAGCAGCAGTACTACACTTCAGTAGCCTTTACCTATTGTCCCACTCAAAAGATTCTTATTTAAAAAGCCAAGTCAAAAAGCAGGCCTAGAAAAAGACAGGGGAGCTTCAAAGGAGTAAGTCTGTCACTAAAATCAAATGAGCTTTTCTCACTTGATAAAGCTCTGTGTTAAAGTCACCTGGTGTCACATCTTAGCTGGGTTGTCACGCTTGTTAGAACTTGTTCTCCATGGCCTGAGCCTGCAGCATGAACACAGGCAAGGTACAACCAGCACCATGGCAGGTACTTGAGTATATGAAGGGTGTGGGTATCTGCTTTTACCAGGCTGGAGCTAAGCTCTAGCCTGGCAGTGAGGTGCAGCCTTAGAAGACAGAACCTTTGCCTGGTTGTGAATCGAGTTGAAAAATGAAGTGAACAACAACTGAAGTCCAACTTAGGAATGGATAGCATGAGTATGTGCAGAGGGTGGGCTTCTTGGGTATACTTCAGAGGAAAAGCACAAGAAAAGGTTGGCTTAATTGGTTTCCCTTTATTTGTCATGGCTTACACAAGAACCATTCTTCCCTAAGCAACACAGTAGCTGCATGTGTACAAGCTGGAAAGGCTGGGGTACCCATGACCCAGCTCTGGAGCAGCGCCCTGACACTGTGCTTTTTGCTTTTCCTGGGGAGAACAGGAACTTCATGCAGTCTCACACCTTACAAACCCAAGACAAAGCCCATTAGCAGGTTTTTGTCTGCTTTCCAATGAAAACAAAGCTCATGTGACACATCCGTCTCCAAAAGCTTCTGAATCTCTGACTGATTTTCAGCCAACCCCAATGGGGAGAACATCTCAAAATGCAAATCAGATTTCTTCCCCCTCACCCCCAAAAGAGGGGTTGGGCAGAGGTGGGGAGCTCAGCTTAGTACTTATGGTGATGAGCTGTGGTGCTTCATGCTGGGTCATCCTGTGATGCTCAGCTGCTGGAGGCCACAACCCCTGGGCCAGACACAGAAAACAGGCAATTCATTTGCTCTTCAGCCACCTCCAGTCATAACTCGGTATGTTCATGTAAACTGAGGGGATTTGTCAAGGTTAAAACACCCATCTGTGAAGCTGAGCAGCTGAAAACTCTGATTCATTACATCACTGTCTTTAGCTATGCCTGAACGGGCAAATACCCCCAAAACTGTGGGTTACAGGGATAGGGAGCAGCCAGCAAGCTTCTATTTCACTATGAGTTCCCTCGGTCTTTTTCAAAAGCTTTGAAGCCAGGCTCATGGGACTCACTGTCACTGGGGAATGGGTTTGCATTTGCTGAAGCACCAAGATGGAAGTTTGTTAACCTGGTCCTCAGTTTATCGGTTATGTTTTTGCAGCTGCAGGGAATTAAAAGATATATCGGTATGGATCATGGTTTTTAACCAAGCTAAAAGAAGTCCATACATCTCGCTGCTAGTCTACCCCGTGCAAATTTTGGACACCCCTCAGCTCACTTCAGATGTGACTGGTGATAAGGGTTTCAAAGACATGAATTTGCTACACGGTCCATGAACACTGGTGGCATCAGAGTAGAAAAGCACGCCAAATTAGAGTCCTGGGAGCATACAATACCAATCCAAGCCAACCTGCATTTGCTGTGCTACTCACAAAGCACCTTACTTGTCCCCGTGATTTTATTTGGATGTGTTGTGGTTCTGGGCATATACAGCAGCTTTTTGTGTTGCGGGGCTGTCAGCAGTCGGTACTGAACCCAAACCAATCTCTTCCATCTGCACTGAGATTACAAAGAGAACAAGTAGTTACAAATAAATGGAATTTGCACATCTTTTCATGCATTTGTTTTACTGCCAGAATTATGCTATATTAGGCTGCTCTCTAGATGTAGCTTTCTGAAATTAAGAAGCATCGAAGAAGTCTCAGGCTCAGCTGCAAAGGGTTTATCCCAGGGGAACACTCATGAGGAGGTGATGTGTGCATCCCAGAGGTGTTAAAGCTCAGTGGTGCTTAATGAATTGAACTGATAATAAACAGGGTAATGTATAAATGAAAAAAGCCAGATGTATAAACAGGGGAGTGTGTGTTGTGGTGTCTGTGCATGGGAAAAAGAGGAAGGGTGGCAGAGGGGAGGGGGAAAAGAGTGGTATTGAAGTGTGGCATGCTGCTTGATAAGAAACCAGCCGTGTGGCTGAGACAAGGGAATTAGCAGCCAAGTAGATAAGATACATTTTGGGGAGGATTAAATCCTTACAAAGAACAAAAATACCTATAATATATTTGCAGGCAAACCCTGTGAAGATATAAAAAGGCTGTGACATTTGAATAGCAGAAATGCCAATGACAGCAAGCAAAGTAGCAACTCTCATGAGATTTAGAGGGAGCCATAGACAGGACTGCAGAGAGATGACTCCCTCCCTGCCCCGACCATCAGCCAGTGTGGATGTTTTCCAGCATTTAAAGTGCTTTCCTCCTTCCCATGGCATACTTACTCTCCCCCACTGGAAGGGAGGAGTGATCCTGCTCTCCGGGCATTTTTAACGCTGGGGAGCCATGAGTTTAGGGAGGACTCAGCTTTGCCTTTTGAGGCTTTGCTCACTTGAGGCATCCCTCACAAGGTTGGCTAAAATCAGCTGCATCTGCTGTCTCTGTTACGAGGCTGAAAATGGGAGGTGGAACAGGCGGGGGCTGAACTACAGGGTGGGCCCTAATCCTGAAGGAGCAAAACAGAATAGTGGGGAGAGTAAGAGAAGCCAAGCACCATGATGAGGAGTCTGGAGCATGAACAAAAGCCAAGCACAGAAGATGTCTCTCCTAAAGGAGTTGCACCACTGGCACTGCTCTGTCTCTCTCCTCCTCCATCCCCCAGGCTGGGAGTCATGAGTTCTGCTGGAAACCATGGGGACATTGTGGTGGCCATCTCAGGGCAAAAGGAGAGCACTGGTTCTGCGAATGGGGGTGAGGGGACAGGGGCAAAATCTGTACTGTGAATGTCCAACCTAGTGCAGTAACACATCTTTTAGGAAGAGGAATCAGGTAGCTGTAGGCTAGGCATGCTCTGCTGGCCATGATTAAAAGCCTCGCAAAGCTGAGGACTGTAGCAAGGGCTGTTCACTGCTGTTACTGTTTTATTTTAGAGGGTGGATATAGGCTTACATCATGGTGATAATGCCCCCACTTTCTTTACATTTTGCTATTCAACATCAATTCCTATTGTTTTCCTACTCTCCCAGCCCCTGTAGCTGTGGCTTCTGCTGTAGAGGCAAGGGTTTAGAAGCGTGCCCTGGCTGTGTATTTTGTGTTCTTCTCATACAGGAGCCTGATTTTAGCATCCCTTCTTGCTAACACCTCTCTGCTGATCACACTGTGTGCAGCCCTTGATGAAGATGGACAAGCCTTGCAGGAGCTGGGCAGGGAGCTTCTTAATAAGCAAAATTTAAATCCAAATAAAACGTTCAACCCCCATCAGAAAAGCAGCAGCGATATGATTTTACCACCAGCCATTGTGCAAAAATGGCTGAAACCACAGCATCTGCATGAGGATGAGTCTGTCTGCCTGCACCTCAGACACACAGAATCACAGAATCCCAAGGGTTGGAAGGGACCTCAAAAGATCATCTAGTCCAACCCCCCTGCAAGAGCAGGGTAACCTACAGTACATCACACAGGAACTTGTCCAGGCGGGCCTTGAATATCTCCAGTGTAGGAGACTCCACAACCCCCCTGGGCAACCTGTTCCAGTGCTCTGTCACTCTTACAGTAAAGAAGTTCTTCCTGATGTTAACGTGGAACTTCCTATGCTCCAGTTTACACCCATTGCCCCTTGTCCTATCACTGGATATCACTGAAAAAAGCCTAGCTCCATCATCCTGACACCTACCCTTCACATATTTGTAAACATTGATGAGGTCACCCCTCAGTCTCCTCTTCTCCAAGCTAAAGAGACCCAGCTCCCTCAGCCTCTCCTCATAAGGGAGATGTTCCACTCCCTTAATCATCTTTGTGGCTCTGCGCTGGACTCCTTCAAGCAATTCCCTGTCCTTCTTAACAGAGGGGCCCAGAACTGGACGCAATATTCCAGATGTGGCCTCACCAAGGCTGAGTAGAGGGGGAGGAGAACCTCTCTTGACCTACTAACCACTCCCTTTCTAATGCACCCTAAGATGCCATTTGCCTTCTTGGCCACAAGAGCACATTGCTGGCTCATGGTCATCCTCCTATCCACCAGGACCCCCAGGTCCCTTTCCCCTTCGCTACTTTCCAGCAGGTCAACCCCCAACCTGTACTGGTACATGGGGTTGTTCTTCCCCAGATGCAAGACTCTACACTTGCCCTTGTTAAATTTCATCAAGTTTCTCCCCGCCCAACTCTCCACATTTATCTGCCTACCATCGCTTCTCATTCATCTTTTCTTGTTCATCACTGCAAAATACCTCCAAGCATATTTCTTATCAAAGTGCTGAGCAGTTGTGAGCAGGCTGTGCTCTAGCTGGGGAGCTCAGCCCACCTGCCATCAGGAGCTGAGTGATAAACCCAGGTTACTTCAGCCCTGGATTTTCTTTCTGTTTCAGGAACAGTGTGGCCCTCTTGCCACTTGCCTCTGTGCTGGGAGCACCAGTAGATCCTGCTCCATCTCACCGGAAAATATCACCAGGCTGTCCCTGTCACACTTTACCAGGAGCTGGTTGAAGCCATGGCTCTGCAAGGAGCTAACTGGGCTGTTTGTTCCCTGTGTGAGTGGAATCTCATAAATAAATCTGCCCTTACACATTACCCACATCTGGTATCACAGAGCTGGCATCTGCATCTGCATCTGTTCTACTCTAATCAACTGTACTCTACTCCATTCCATTCCATTCCAATCTATTCTGTTCCTGTACATTACAGTTATAGTGAGGGTGGCAGGGAAGAAGAAGTCTCTGTGCCAGCCTGTCACACCAGTGATGCCACCAGCATCCTCCTTGCTATGAGCACCCTCTTTGCTGACTAATGCAAAAAATTGCCAAAGCCAGGCAAAAAGCCATAAAAAGCCCTGCCCAGTTCTACTATCACATCCCTCAGCACCCTGGCCACAGCAATACGCTCCCAACACAGCTGGGTAATGCTGCACTTCTGGTTCGCAGGGGCAATGCCCTGTGCAAGCAGTGGTGGCACATCTGGAGATGCCTGTTAGATCAAAGCTGAGCACCTGCAGCATGTCATGCTGACAAGTGCAAGGCATTTACCTCTGTTTATGTGCAGAGTGCTCTATAGCTTTGCATTTTGCAGTGCTATGAAAGCTTCAAAAGTTCCATTTACGTTAACAAGCCCATAAAGCATAGCGTTATTAAATGGTGTTTATAGTACACTGTCTGTGAAGCTCATTTAGTTACCAGCTGGCTCAATTTTTACTAAAAGTGAGTTCCGTGAGAGTGCCAAGTTGTAGCTTTGTTGGGGGAGTTTGTGCTGAAAGGACAAGAAAAACGATGGCAATGCCATCACCATGCAATGGCTGAATTACTCTGTAGTAGGAGTGGTCAGTGTTTTCAGAGATGAATATGTTGGCTTTCTGATTGAAGAAAAAATGTTGTGTTTAAGCATTTTTAAACCTATTTTTGGTAAAACTTTGTTATTTTCTGCAAACTTCATTGGAATTTTACTGAGGTCACAGCTTAGGTCATTTCATCATCTAGTAATCACCACAAAACCTAATGCAGTTATTGTATATGTGGAGTGACGGGTATCAGAAGCTGTGGCTGGGCAGGAGATGGTCATATAGAGTGAGGATTAGGTGACAGCAACACAGCAGCTGTGGCATTGTGTGGAGTAGGCATTTGCAGAGAGAGGCTGGACAGGAAGGGCTGGAAAAGAAGAGTTAAAGGAGGTACCTCTTGACGTGTTTGGATAGGATCCCAAGGCTTCATCCACATGGGCCTACTGAGAAGGTGACACTAAGCACATTCACAGCCTCAGGGTTGTTTTATTTGCTTCCAAGGAGGAAGTCTGAACTGGGGTCTCAGGCCAGACTTCCCATGGCTGAAGGACGGGGTAGGAAAAGCACCTCTAGGAAAGTCACTGCTGAGTTTTCTTCACAGTTCTTAATTGCAAGAGAGAAAGAGTTTGGTAATTAAGTCCAGCAGCCAAATGAGCAAGTTGCTCAGGTGTGATTACAGCAGCAGCAACCTGTGTCCAGGAATCATAGAATCATAGAATAGTTAGGGTTGGAAAGGACCTCAAGATCATCTAGTTCCACCCCCCCTGCCATAGGCAGGGACACCTCACACTAAACCATCCCACCCAAGGCTTCATCCAACCTGGCCTTGAACACTGCCAGGGATGGAGCACTCACAACCTCCCTGGGCAACCCATTCCAGTGCCTCACCACCCTAACAGGAAAGAATTTCCTCCTTATCCAATCTAAACTTCCCCTGTTTAAGTTTGAACCCGTTACCCCTTGTCCTGTTTCACTACAGTCCCTGACGAAGAGTCCCTCCCCAGCATCCCTATAGGGGATCATCAGGGTGATGTGTTTTATTTTATACCTGAAATAAGTTTTACAGATAAGAGTATGTTTATTCTGAAGGGCGTTTTCAGTTTGCAAGATACAGTTGAAAATACTGTAAAAATCTATTTGTATTGAGCCATGCCTGCAAAACAGAGGCAGTGTAAGGTTTACTTTTTTTACGAAAGCACTTTTCTCTTTTCAACTAGCCCCAGCTTCTAATACTGAGAACAAAACCCACAAGCTCATGCTTAAATATTGAGGGTGACTTGATCACGATTAGGGAAGCAACTTGGCAGATGTGAAGGTTTTAGGCATTCACACCATGAAAGGTGTGAATGGGAATCCAATGGTGTTAGAATTTACTCGGAGAGGTGTAAGGAAAGGCAGTTTGTAGGGTAGACTAAAAAAGCTCTAAAGGTTTTGGTGAGTCAGTGTGACCCCTGGAAGATCAGATGCTGTATTTTTATGGGACTCCTTGGGATGGACTCTTTGGAGAACAGGTTTTGTAGAGAAATTTCCAGTACCTCTTTGTTTCAGCCAGGTCAGGTAGATAGAAGTATTACAACACAGATGCTCCAAAGGTTAAGCGTGTATAAACCAGGTTATCAGACAGCACTGGAGTATATTCTACTTGGCATGTTATGGATGTGAGACATATAGGTGAGACAACACCTATATGGTTAAATCATATCCCTTCTCTTTTTTTCAACCCTAGTTTCAATGGGACAAACTCAGCCCCTCATGAAAGATCTGGCAGCTCCCTCCAAGTGCTGAACGCTATCCAAGTGATAATTACACCTGTTTGAAATCTAGGAGCTGAGGAGTAGCCTCCAGCCACTCAACAAAGGCTCCTCCAGTGCTCCAAGGAAGCGGTGCCGACACTTCCCTTCTCCTGCTGAAACACATTTGCAGAGTTTCCTGAAGCCTCTAAGGCTTTTGCAGAGAACTGGTGGAACCAGACCTGGTATCTCATGAAGTATCATCACATGCAAAGACAAAGAAACACCCCCACAGGCATAGTTAATGCACACGAACTTTAATGGCTTTCCCCCCCCACCTTCTTTTCCCTCCAGTTGTAAATGTATAATTAATCTCAGTTCAAATTTACATGTTTGATCTGATTCTGTTAGTCTTCAGATGTCTTTGAAGGAAGGGGAAGACCCTGTGATTTGATCTGCAACGTGTAGGATACACTCAGTGTTTACGTGGACAGATACCCCGTGCCCAGTGCAGGTTGGATGTGGAGCACTCCTGGCTTGCAAACATGGGGTGGGAGGACAGGGGCTGAGGTGCTCAGCATCCCTTCATCCCAAGCCATCATTTCTCCAGGGCTTCCATGGACAATGACTACATTTATATCCTGGTGGTGGAAATGTTCTGCAGATAAGGGCCGCAGCAGGAGCTAATCCTCCCAC
Source organism: Lathamus discolor (assembly GCF_037157495.1). Lineage (NCBI taxonomy): Eukaryota > Metazoa > Chordata > Aves > Psittaciformes > Psittacidae > Lathamus > Lathamus discolor. Next base: position 71,904,937 of record NC_088884.1, on the reverse strand, counting down.
TGCAAACAGACCCTCTGAGTTCTCACTTGCGCAATGCAGAAGAAATGAAAGGTGTAGAGATGAAAAACATATCCACTTCAAACAGGGGTATTTCCATTTGAAGTGCCGTCTTGAGTCAAATCCTCCCCAACAGCAGCACTTCTTTCCCCCTCAGTAGTGCGTGTATCAATTTCTTCTGACAACAGCTTCATGGCTCCGGGATAAACCAGCCCAGCTCCATTGGTATTATATTTTACAACTACAGACAGACCATGGAGATTAAAATTCCTTGGCTGAGTCACCAAAGATGAGCAGGAGGGAGGCAGGTCTGCCGGGCGCTGTGAAAGGCGAGCTGAACCCAAAACACACTGAATCCAGCCTTTCATCCTCCGCTGCACCAGGGAGAAGGCAGACGCAGGCGGTGAGTGACAAGGGCAGAGCTAAGGGGACACCATCACGAGGGTGTCATCCCTGTGTGCTGTGGAGGTGGCTTCTTGTCCTCAGGGCTGACTGAGGGTTGGGGAGGCCCCATAGTCCTTATGGCACAATATTAGTTGCTTGTCTCCTTGGTAAGCATGAGTAGCTGAAGAAGAAAACAATTTATGGTTGATCTACAAGGGTTTTGGATGGTTTTATTTTCCCACTGGAACAAAAAACCTCCCTTAAGTGTTTTCGTCCCCAAAGTGCAGCATTTTGGTTTGATCTCCAGATTTTTGCAGTCCTTCAGAAAGTAAAGTGAAACAGAACCCCCATGCTGACAGGCATTGCTGAGATGTTTCCTGCTGAAAAGTGTCAGCCAAATGCTGTCCCTTTCCGTGGTCCACCTTCCTTTCCCTCCATCCCAAGTAAACCCACTGATGAATTTGGTGTGAAGTCTAGATGAGTCAAATACGCTTTATCAGTAAAAATAAATCTGCTGGAAGCCACAGGCGACAGCCGGGGCTGCGCTCCACAGGAGGGTACCGCATTGTTCAGCAGCACTCGTAGGTGCAGAAGGAGACAGTCCCTGAATCAGAGCTTGGTATTTAAACAGGATAATTATATATATATTAAAAAAAACCAAACCCAAACAGATAAAAAGTGAAAGCAAAGGAAGTGATTTTTATCCCCATTTGCAGATAGGGCACCAAGACATAGGAAGATGAAGTGACTTGGTAGAGGCTGGACAAGTCTGTGGTGGACAAGAGCACAGAAAACTGTTCCCTAGAGATGTAACCAAATGCCGTATGCCAAACTTTTCACTCCAGGAACCAGTCTGTGAAGGAAGATTTACATTGTGCCAGAGGAGCAGGGAGGAAAGGAGACAGCAATGGTGCTGTTGGCTGCTACTGGTAATCACCACGCTCCTGCCTGAGAGACAAGGAAATGAATACTTGTCCCACAAGCAAGGCTTCGTGTTTCTCAATCCAGATAAAACTTCTGCCTCATCCACTGACCATTAATGGAAGAGCTTTTGGGGTCTGTCAGGAAGAGCAGCCAGAAGCCTGTGTGTCTCCTGAACTAACAGGATTTGTGGAGGCTTTGCTCAGGTCACCTGGACCTGAGGCAGGAAGAGATGGGGGAAGAGGAGAGACAGAACCTCTCCAGAGTAGTGCACAGCTCCTGGCACGCCAGGTGCCTGTGAGCAAGGGTCTCCTTCCCTGCTTACTGCTCCAAGTGCCTTACAAGCACTGCCATATCCTGAGACCCCTTCCCTGGGGAAGATTCTGTGCTATGGAGGTGCCCACTGGGGCTTGACAGCACTCAGCACAACACTGCCTGCACTCAAAGGCCCCCTCTTGCCAGCGCAGCACAATGTCTTGGGCTGGGCAAAGAGCTTTCCATGGGTGGAGAGGTTCCTGCTCCACTGCCAGGCTCAGGCTCCAGCCCTACAGACGCACATAAGCTTTTGTCGAGAATGAGACAAAGTCCTTTGGGGGCTAGACTCAAAATACAGATTCCAAGAATACGCAAAATGGAGAAGAAAGTGCTCGTCAGGGACCTCTCTGTATCTGCCTGACAAAAACCACTCCTATGGGAGTGAATGGAGAAAATCCCTTTGGCAGCAGCTATGGTACAAATACCCTCCAGGGGGAAAAGAATAACAATTTACAGCGATACCTTTTTCTTCCCCGTCCAAGAGGTGGTTAAGGATTTGGCAGGGAAACAGTGGAGGAACTGATCAGCCTACCTGTGATATTAAAACGTGATAACTTGTCTGTGAAAGCCTCCAATTTATAGCCCAACAATATTAAGCTTTATTTAAAAATAAACCAACCAGCTTGCCTTTTTTTGTTATAAGATTAAAAGCACAAACAGGTTACAATTCTTAAAAGCCAAGAGCTGGGTAACCAGATGATTTATCAGCGAGGCATTCCTCCAGCAGGGGAATCTCCCCTGCTTCCTTCTGCCTGGAACGGCGCAAAGAGTAACAGAAAGTGATGGAATTTCATTTCAACTACGTTTGCTTGCTTTTCCTCTCCCTCCTTTCCCCCTTGAATTTAGTCTTAAACCCCTCATGCCTTGCTCTCAGGTGAGTATATTCACAACCACCAGCAGGTTGCTGTTCTCCCTGGGCGGCTCTTCCCTATGAGGGTGCCCAGGTGTGATAATCTCCTACCACTTAATTGACTCAGGTAATAGGCTGCTGCTCTAATGCATCAGGGCTTAGACCTTATCGCACATACACCCACTGCTGCCACATCTTCCCCTGAGGGAGATGCACCCTTCCCTCCTCTTGGGTGCCCGCAGGGGCTCCCTCCCCATCTATTTCTTCCTCGTCTCCTGACAAATGGCAGGGGAACAGGTTTGCCAGGTTTCAGATTCACAAGGAACAGCAGAAAGCCTGACCTACTCGACTTCGTACCCCATGGGGCTGAGAGCAGAGAGGGGAAGAGCCTGGGCTCCCACTTTGCCTTCCTGATGTGCGGCACAACTTGTGCAGAGGGGAAAAAGGGGTTGGTGCCTCAGTTTCCTCAGGCACTGAGAGAGGGGAGAAGGGAGGAAAGCATTCTCTCTCCCTTGCAATAACCTGTGGGGCAAAGCTGAGCCGAAGCAGAGAGCCGGGTGCTGGCTGTAGCTCAGATGGGGTGGGAGAATGGGGGGAAACAACCCAGGCTGTCCCTGGCACCTCTGTTTAGGAACAGGCTCCATCACAAGGCTGACTCAAACCCTTCAGTATGTGAGGGCAGCCCAGCCCCTTCATGTCTTTTGCTAAGGTAGTAAATGTTAGATTAAGTGCTGGCAGATGACTCCACTTCCCTTTCCTGGTCCTAATCTCTACTATTAAGACTAGTGATTATTTTGGTTTCTGAACTTTATATACATGGCCTGAAAGCGGTCTCCTGGGTTTGGGGAACGAGAGTGCAGCACAATGGGGATGTGCTCAGCATCAGAAAAGATAGAAGCAGCAGCTCAGGCTGGGGATTGCTTGGTCTGTGCCTGAGGAAGCTGAGTAGCCCATGTGTCTAGAGTAGATCAGAGGCTTTTCTGTGCCTTCTGCCCTCCCATCTCACTCACACATTGCTCCGCACTGGAGCGAATGACCCCCACCCTCCTGTTACAGGAATTAAAACCCAAAGCCCCCAGCAGAAACCACATCATTATTGGTGGTCTGTGGGTGCCATCTTCCTCTCCCTCCCACAGTGCAGGGACCTGGCTCTGGAACTCCTGCTTCTCTGCCATACACCTCCCACTGCCACCTCTCCAGGCAGAACCAGAGGTGCTGGTGATCAAAACCCCTTGCTAGGAGAGGGCTAAAGAGAGCAAAGTGAACGCAAGGTACAGGCAGGGCCCGCTGTTTAATGGAAGCCTTCCTCTGCAAGCAAGGGAGCATGTTGGCACATGCCGCAGGAGGAATATTGCTGTGTCTGATCGCTTTGAAGACTGGGGAGTGGAGGGAGAAGAGGCCAGTTAAGTGTGTTTATGTTTGAGAGGAACAAAGGAGAGTGGAGGAGAGAGTAGGGGGTGCCTGCAGCCAAAGATGTGTCAGAGATCACTTATTCCTCCTGGGCCAGAACAGCAGCCTGGGACCACCAGCGGAGGAGCGAGGAAGCAGTGTGTGCAGAGCCCTGTTTAAAGCAGGGAGAGGAAAGTTAAAGCAGAGGAGAAAGAAAACTCCCAATAGACTTAGGATGGTGATAATCAAGACACAGGTTAGACACTGGTTACCTATCAGTGGGGTGTGTGATACAGCACAAATATACCACAGCAGATGAGCACTGTACCTTGCTGGATCTTGGTGTCCTTTGCGGAAGGCTGAGTACACGAAGTTTAACCAAGTCAAAGAGAAGGAGTCCATCACTCCACCCCAGCTCTGCCATCCTTTACAGCAAATGAAATGCGGGTCTCCCTGTTTGCAACACTGCCTGGAGTATTGCAAACACTCCTTTCTCAGGGGGTTCTAAGCATTTCCCTATCGGCCTCACACTGTACCCCAGCAAAGGACCCCCCCCCAGCACAGGGGATGCAGTTAGAGGAATTTATGGAAGAGCCACCCACCAGCAGCAAGAAACCCAAGTGCTTCTCTATTTGCTGTTTAATGCTGCGATGGGAACATTACCTGCACAAGCCCCTGAGTGCACTGCTAACAGCCAGTTCCCAGCAAGAGAGGAAGCACTTGCCCATGCTCACTGCCACTGCAGAGCACCAGTCCCTGGTGAGCACAGAGAAGGAAGGTGCCACTCAAGCTGCAACCAGAGATGATACCTTCTACTTCTCCCAGAGGCATTAGCTTCATTTTGACATGTCCAATCTATAAGTTAAATGATCCCGTTGTCAAGCAGAGAGCAAGATAAATGCAGTGAGCTATTTGTTCTTACCAAAAAGAAGCCTGCATTCAAGGACTGGTTTTATTGCACTGGCTGAAGGCAGACTTACTGCAGATACCCTGTGCAAGCCCCAGGGCCAGAAAACCTGCTGCAGGTCACGAGTGAATTAACCACACTTAGGCGGGGAACAGATGAATGCCTGTGGCCAAGAGGTGTGCAACAGCTCCAGGGGTGTGGTGTAGCCACAGATCTACCTGCAGTTTCCCTCCAAAAAAACAGAAGAAAAAAAGACCCTAAATGATCATACACCAAAGCTTTTTTGGTCTGTTGAGGGAGGGAGGGAGGGAAGGAAGGAAGCACATCATACGTTAACAGGTATTTCCAAGTTCTCAGTAACCTTCCATGGAAGCAGAGATGGTTCAGTAACCAAGTTCTCTTTGGTGTTGCCAAAATGCTTCTGCAGATCCACCTGTATTGCAGCACACGAATTTTAATACCGTGTGCCTTCCCTACCTTCCAGTTTTTAAAATTCACTTTGAAAATGCAGATTAAAAAAAACCCCAAACTAGTGGGCAGCCCTCTTTGGAGAAAAAAAGCCAGACTTGAATGAGAAAAACATCCAGGTTTAAACAAAGAACCGGGAGACAACATTTTCCCTCTTTTTTAGGTGGTTAGGAAGCCAGCACTCTTCTCCATATAGCACAACATATAAGCAGAATAAGTACTAGCTTTGCAACAGGAAACCAAAACTGGCAATACTTCTTGTGTTCTTGAATGCTAATGCATAAATACTGATGCCCAGGCTTAAGGCATACCTATGAGACCACCTCCATGGTACCTGAGATTTCTGCCTGTAAGAAACTGAATTTTTTCTCTTGACTGTGATGGTAGGTAAAGGCTGAAAGAAGAACTGTGTCTGAGACCCCCATGGATTCACAGCAGCGACTATAACTGCACGCGCTGCCTCTGAACCTGCAGCAAATACGGTATTTGAACTTAAGAAATCGGTAAGCACAAAGCAATTAAAACAGTAAAATACCATTATGCCTCCTGAGATCAACAGTTTTCAGCTAAGATCCTAAACTTAAAGGGATGTTTTATCAAAAGGTATTCGAGTCCCATCAATCACTATCTGCTCCTTTTACAAGAGTCCCTGGCAAGGCTCCACTCCTGCTTTCAGGTTTTATTTTCCTCCAGCTGCCCTCTTGTGTCTGCATATACACTTACAGGCAAGCCCCATCCCCTCTCCAGTGAGGTGGACCCAGCAGGCCCTAAGGAAGACAAATCGTAGCTATCATAAGCTTATCATAACCAAGCTGAGAAAACAGCACTGTGTTGCCCTTCTCGTTATTATAGCCTGCAAGCAGTTATGCCATCTGCACATTTCTTTGCAAGATCCACCAGCTGAAGTCACAAAATGATGGGTTTCAAGCTCACGTACGTACTTAGAAGTGGAAAACAGACATTTTAGCCACAGAACAAACATGACAAAGAAACACTGCTGTGTCCATCTTCCCGTTTTATTTGTAAACTCCAAAATGATCCAGTGGGAATGGTCAGCTTCCCCTCGAGTCTTGGTTAATGAAAGCAAAAGAAACATCAGAAGTTACATTATGCTGCACCTGAACCTGCAATTGGACTTTAGGACACAGTGAGCAACACTATCCAACCCAACTTTTACACACAAATTTGTAAAATGTTGGATTAGCACATCTACAATTGTGAAGTCACAACTTTTACTGGGCAAACAAAACTTCTCAAAGCAACATACTCAGTCCTACTGTCATTTCCAGAAAGACCATAGAACACCTTCTTGTACTGAGCCAAGTACATCAGGTGCTGTGTTAAATGGGAGAGAGTGCAGGCAGAAGAAGGACTGTGCCTGGAGCCTAGCTAGTCCCTCTCAACCCAAGCAGAAGACCACTCCTAACTTCAGGTTTCTTACCCATTTGCCACAAAATATGGAACAATAGAGATGATGCATAAAGGTATCTGCAAACAGAGCAACCTCTCCCTCCCCAGGGGTGCTATACCCTGCCTAATAGAGTACTTCCATATGCTGAAAGAGCTTCAGGCACTCAGGTGTGGAGACAGCAGGTCTGGTTCGTATGCTGTCTTCACTGACGGAGGTGGTCCTGCAGCACAGCAATTAGTGACAACTCAGGCAAGCCTGAAGTCCTGCCTGCGGAATCATCAGGCAAATGGAGGGGGAACTGCATATAAAAACCAAGACTTACTTATTTCTTTGCCCTTTCCTCACAAGAAAAGAACACCGTATAAGGAGGGGGCCATTAATTATGCCTAGGAGTGGTTAAAAATAGGGGTATCCTCGACTGCTGTGTTTCCAGAACAGGGCTGGGATATCTGAGTGTCCTACAGAGTCCAAGAGGTGTGGGAAGACGATGGTTCTAGTCAGTTTTGTAAGGCCTGGAGATGTCGGTGAGTTTCTGATGCCTCGACAGTTCCTAACCTTTTATAACAGCAATAGGTCTCAGTTTAATGGCTTTTTTGCTGATGCCAGCTGCATGGCAGGTATTAACCACATCTGTCACATTCTTATAAGACTCTGGTGCCTGGAGGAGGAAGAGAGAAGGGAATAAAACAAAAGACAAAACTACAAACAACCCAAAGTCACAGGAAGCTAAATGTAGGCTTTTGACAGCCCCTCTTCACAAAAATAGTCAGATGTATTGAGGTGAACAGATTGGGAATCTGGCTGCCTTACATATCTGAGAAATCTGTGAGACACTTAGGTTTCCAAATAAGCTTTCACCATATTTGAAATAAAATACTAGCTATGCTGGTTCAGCTTTCCCTATATTCTCAGATAATCCAGTCCACTAGCATGCGAGAATGTCAGGCCTCATTATCTGGCAGGAACTGACTCCAACTTCCTCCTTACAGATAGCCTTTAAGATTTATCTTCGCTATCCCTTAGTGGCAGGAATCAGGGTTCCCCCTCTAGCATTTTGACAGGGAAGCTGCTGTTAAATAGAGACTTTTAACACCAACAGTGCTAACAGCGTACTTTCAAATGATTAACACGCTTCTATGAATGAGGTTGTGAACAGAAAAGACATTCTGTAGAGGAACTGGAAGTCATAATATTCAAAGTATCTAGCATTTAGAGTTCTCTTCTTCTTGACCAAATATAGAAATTCATCTTAAAAGAGGCAGATCATTTGTAACTATTTTCATGATGTTCACATCAAGACTTCTCAGGGTCAATTGGTAATTACCCTACTGGCAGGCAGAAGAGGAAAAAGACATACCCCAAAACCTGTCAAACAGGCATCTCTCCCCTTTCAGCAGGATTTTAAGGACAGTGAATATACTTCACCTTATTTTCAAAAGGTTAAACAGCTCAAGCTCTATATTTACGGTACTAGCAATCACATAGCCCTGCTAAAAAATGAGTAAGGGATGGGCATTAAGCTTAAGAGCAAGACCCCCTTTTTCTTCTCAGATAATGAAGTATTAAACTTACTTCCTCCATGACCAGTTTGGGAGAAGCCACACGGATGGCAATGCCCATGTCGGCCAGCTTGTCCAATACATCCTGGAAGTCCAAGTTACGTCGAGATTTGGCTCGAGACAGCGCGCGACCCTAAGACAGCAGTTTTGTTAGTTACAATTGTTTTTAGTGGTTTGCAAAACCAGAACTCTTTCTTATTAAATAAAACCATGATTACATTATAAGTAAACACAGAATGGCTGAGAGCACAGACCACAGTAAGCTACAAAGCAAGAAATTAATTTAGACTTTAGGTGATGGGCTCCTGCAGAATCACACATGTGGTATGATGGCTAGGAAAGATCCATGTGTATAACATACTACTCTGCAAGTGTCTTTCTACCTACACCACTTGTCAGGCAACGTTCAGAAGTCAAAATCTTACTCGAAGCTATTTCTCTTCCTCAATCATCCTCTCACACTGTAAATTGTAGGAAAGGAAATACCTTCTTCTAACTACTGAGGAGTTTTATATGGACAGCCTCGGCACAGTTAATCCTTCTTGTTAGCTCACAGATGCCAGAATTTGGTAAAAGGAGCTCATTCTCCACATCTTCATCCTACCATTTGCCTTGCCCCCTGAATTTTCTGCAGAAGTAGTCAAAACTACTCAGTAACATAAGGGACTTCTAGCCTGCAGTCCTCCTGGGCTGGGATTACTCTAGTGGTACGACCAAAGGATGAATCACACATCAGATGACCCTTGAACAACCCTGTTCTCTGAATGATAGTCCCATTTCCCATCCCTTCCTATCACTTTTTGACTTACAGCTCCATGGCAAGTAGTTCCGAAGGTCTCAGTCATGCCTTGCTCTGTGCCAGTAAGAACATAGCTACAGGTGCCCATAGTCCCGCCGATCAAAACAGGCTGTCCAGTCAGCTGTGGATGCAAAGTTTTAAGTCACATGAAAAAGCCTTAAACTCATTCCTAATAAAAGTCTGAAAGGAACCATATCTCCAGAAAAGGAAGTCAGATTCACATTCTCTCAGAGCATTCCTGCTTGCCTAGGGTGGTTGGTATCAAGGATTCTGGAGAACTAACTGCATTGAAAGATGCAGACCAGCGGATCAAAAGACTTGTGTCCAACAGGAAGACAAGGCTAACCACTGAAGCCTGCCCTAGGTATGAAACACTTCTTTCCCTTCATGATATTCCAGCCTTTGTGGGTGTGAAGCAGAAGAGAGAGCTCAGTGCCCCAAAGATATAACACTCAGACAAGCAGAATATTGCCATCCCACTAGGGTTCCAGTGCTGTCAGCTCAAAAAAGGAACTCATAGTGTTAGATCTCAGTCAGGGACAGAGATGAATTGTCTGATCCATCCAGAACTGTCTTCCAATTTACTTCTCCCACAGTTAAACTTACTTGATAATCAACAGCAATAAGAGGATGGTGAGGAGGGAAGGCCCTGGTTGATCCCTTCCTGTGCACCAGCAGAGTCCGCTCCTTTCCATCCACTACATGTTGCTCTACTTTGGCAATGTTGTGAGACACATCATAGATAACATGCATATCAAGGTCATCTGGGGTTGTGTTGAAGACTTTGGCAAAGGCCTAAAAAGAGAGCAAAACAGGATGTGAACTACAAAAAGATAACCGCTATGTTTATGTGGAAGAGTTACAATCTGTTTAGAATTAAAAGGAAGAAATTTGCTTGAAAGTGTTTCATACGGTAAGTCAGTGACCTAAACACTTGGAATGGCACATAAGAAATGTCAGTTGAATTCAGCCAGAACGGCATTCAATACAACAAATGTGTGTGTGACAGAACTGGACTATCTAGATTGTTTATCTGCCCATTGGAAGCTTTAATGCTGGAATTCAGCCAGGTACTGACAAGATAAATTCTTGCAACTCTGAAAAGATGGCTTTAGCAGTGTAAAAACAGTTTTCTTGTACCCTCTTCTTCCAGTTGAAGGCATTTTCAAAAATATTGCTTAAGGGGCTTCTGCAAGTACAATCCAGTGATGTTGAGAGGATCTATACAGACTGTAATGACTGCAGCTTTGTGTAAGTCTCCCCAGAAAACACAATTTAAGAAGCACAAAAATGAAAATCACATTAAACACAGCAGCTGCTCTGTGTTCCGTATGCCTGGGATAAAGCAGGAGATGCATACTAAAATCTCTGCATCAGAGGCAACTCTGGTCCTACCTGTCTTGTTAGAAAAGTCATAGAAGAGCGGTTGACCCAGGCATAGTTTCCAGCAGCTGCCATTCCCTTCAAGTAATCCTGCCCCTCTGCGGAAGAAATCCTGGCACATGCCAGCTGGCGATCATTCACTATGATTTTGTCCCGTTTCATAGCTTTTTCCATAGCCACCAAGGCATCTGGGGAATAAACACAGTAAGTGACTTCGTAATTATGTTTCAAACTGTTGAGATGGATGTCTATAGTTTATATGCTAAAACTGAGCTCATCTGTCTGAGGGTCAAACCTATGGTGTCTTCTCAAATGAAAAAGCAAATCTGTGGCAGAACCTTAGCAACTATTTGCAAACAGACAACCCCTGTCAAGGCAGTTCAGAGCAGACTCAGCAACTGCACTCTAAGAAATGCTTTTTGGTGCTGGAATTTACTGTCAAGGACAAGATCACGCTGAAGAGTTGGATTCACTCCAGTTACCTGTGCCAGTCAGATCATACCTGTAGCAACTTGGTGTCCCAGACCTCTACTGCCACTGTGGATCATCACGCACACCTGCCCTTTGTGGTCAATGCCCATCTTCCTGGCAGCATATTCATTGTAAATGTCATCCACAACCTGGATCTCGGCGTAATGATTTCCAGCTCCTAGGGTCCCCAACTGCCAACCACAACACATTGATTAGAAGTGCTACTAAAGCAGCCTCTGGGAGCAGAGGCGTGAGCTACGGGAATATGAGCAGTAGGGCAAATTTCTACAACAAGGTTTTGATTTTAGAAGTTTTTCTAGGGGAAAAAAACCCCCACAAATCCTCATATGAACTGAAAGGAAGTAGAACACAGCAGCAGCATCACTGTCCTCTTTGTTAAGATTTATAACTATTTTTACTGTTAGGAACAAGACTGCGATTAAACAGAAGGCCCAGGATCTACAGCTTGTGCCACCACTTTTTTCCAACTTATTCAGGCCTAGTTGAAAGATGGGAAGAGTACGGAGTATTGGGAATTTATCTTCAATTTGTATAGGCAAGGCAGATATATAGCCTTATCATTGTGCAGCTGTAACCAAGTAAGTTACAACATCCTGTTAATCACATACTTTGAACCTTTCAGTAAATTAAAGCAAGATATTCAATTTCCAAGACCAAATTTTTTCAACTCCATAACAGATGATCATTTACTTGCAAGGCAAATGTGAAAACTAAGGATGGAAGATCACTGTCAGGTTAGAATGCTATAATCTTGGAGTACCACAGTTCATAAAACTCATCATATAAAAGAAAGCCTTACAAATGTAGTATTAGTATAGTCATCTCAAAAGTGTCCCACACACAGCAATGAGATACTATGTATAGAAATGAAATCCCACCCTTGAACTGCAATTGAAAGTTACAAGCTAGTTCTGTTTATTTTTATGTCCTTCTTTGGCATGCTATTAACTTGCTGAGCAAACAAGAAGAAAAGTTGCAGAGTAACTTGCCCACTTCTTAAAAACAATACTCCATCTGGAGGCTGAAATGCCACTGAACATGAATTCCAGTCCCAGGTGTTAACTGATAAAAGATGGCCTCGGGGACCTTGGGTATGTCCAGTATCACTTCTCTATGTTTAAGTTCTGTCAAGAATTATTCAGAAAGGGCTGCACAATCTCACCTTTCTCCCTGCCCAGAAATGCTAGGCAGAATTACAAGAAAAGACACAAAATTAGAGAACTACTTGCTAACCTTTATAATTGAACCCTGGGAGTCCTTACAGCCCTCCAGAAACACAGTATTACCTGAGGCAGGCCCCTCTTCTTTGCTCTAGAGGAGACCTTGTTGGGATCGGCCTGCAGCATCCTTCCATATTCCTCGCAGTGCTCCTTGTCCTCTGCCCAGGCATAGCCCTCCCGGAGAGACCAGTCCACACCCATCTCTAGTGCCTCTTCCAAATCCCTGCAATTATCAAACACCCACATAAGGTGGTTATCCTTGGATATACTCAGAATGCCACTGGATATGGCCCCGATCAACCTGATGTAACTTTGTTGTTAGACCTACCTTCAGAGTTAGCTCTCCTTCATGCAAGGAGTTGGAAGAGATGACCTCAAGAGATCCCACCCAAACTAAATAATTCTATGATTTTATGATGAGCCCCTAACTTCTAGCAAGAAGTTCAACATCTTAATACTTCATGAAAAAGCTCTACATATATATTAACTTCCGGTGGATCATTCCTTTCTCCTCTTTGTTGTGTGGGGAATAGCTTATTTTCTCACTCATCCCTTTCAAAAAAATACCTTAAGGTTCATGGAGGTTTTCTGTCGGAATAAATAAGAACCTTTCAAGAATTTTTAGTTATTGCAGGGTTTTAAATGGGGGAATAAACACCTGACTTTATGCACTGATGATTATAACAGTCCTCCTGGTGAAGCAAATATGCAGAAAGACTGGAAAGAGTTTTCTGAAAAGAGAATTACTTTTTCTTTCTTAAAGTCTCCCACTGATGAATCTTTCATCAAAATAAACACCAGAGATGTCCTCTCCAGTAATGTGTGCACAACGTCAGTCTCTTACTTGGCATTCATGGGTATGACACCTTTGGAGCCAACACCAACAGGAATATGGTCAAACATAGCCTGGGCAAGCTGCTCTTTCACAGGTTGCACATCACTTTCATCCAAATTTGTACGCAGCAAGCGGACACCACAGTTGATGTCAAAGCCGACACCACCTAGAAGCGTGGAAAAAGACAGGAGGTTAATAAAGAAAGCATTCTGATGGTGAGCACTTGATGAATATTCATCTTAAATCAGTGTCCCTCTGACAGGGAGCAACACTGAACACTGTGATCTTACACCTTCTTTCTGACACAATACTGGGAAAAAAAGCAGAACTGCAGTAAGCATTATCTTAATGGAATTACATGGAACCTCAGATTTCAAAACAGTCAAAAATGTAGTCGTGAAAAGAACCTGAAAACTCTTAAAAACCTCTAAGTTTTTCAGTCTCGAGCATATGCTCCACAGACATAGCTGTACATTTACCTACAGAGCTCTGCATCTAGCAAGTTGCTCCAGCAAGCTGACAAAGTAGACACAGTTATAAAATACACTGCCCACAGAAAGTAGAGAGGATGTTCCTGTTTTTCTGCCTAAGGTCAGAAGTGACAGATCTTAGCATGGCTCCCTGCTGTAAGATGCTCTCAAAAGCAAGTCCGTTTTGAATCTTCACTGGAATAATAACAACTAGTTATAATAAGTGATAAATACTTACAAGGAATATTAAACTTCGGTGCTTAGTGTTTTGCTTAACTTTTACTATTTAATAAAAATAAATACTGTAGGGCAAGGCCTAATGTGAAAGATCACTCATGCCACCTTCAGTATGAAGGTTCTGGAATTAACTAGTGTCAGAGATGCGGATACCAGACTAAGAGATCTTGGGTTTGAGTCAATCAGAAACACTGGAACTGACTGAAGGAAACCTGAAACATGAGTATCATATTTCATACAACCACAAAAGCATCTCCAGACCATCAGTAATTAAAGACCCTGGTGTTGATTAAAAAGACGGACATATTTTAAAGTCACATTTTTAATCAAGAGTAGAAATATTCTCAATAGAAGTTTTCAAACATTGCTCAAGGAAAATAATCAGGTTTTTATCAACTTGGTGAAGCCCAAGTTGAAAGCCTTGTCCTCCCCTTTCAAAACTGAGGGATATCATGAGCGCAAGCCACAAACACAAGGGCTATTCTCTCTTCACTGTTTAGCCGTTTTCAGTGTAATCACCTGCTCCATAAAGAATAAAGATTCTGAATGCAAGAATTAGGCATCTTTTAACTCCCTATTTTTTTTTTTTTTTTTTGCTTTGGTTCTGTATATGAAGTAAAGACCTGTAATTTCATAAAGTGGTTTTGTGCCATCCCAGCTATTTCTCAGTGCAGATGAAGTCAGTCATCCTTACCTGGTGAAACCACTGCTTCAGGATCATTCATATCGAAGGCAGCCATGTTGCCAATGGCAAACCCATAGCCAGAGTGGACATCAGGAAGACCTATAGATCTCTGAAAGAGAATGAAGGGAATTGTGAAGTTGTATGAAACTCTACGCTGCATAGCATCATCTTGGTTATGTTTTGCCTTGTGGCACTGGCTGTCACATTAGTAAACAAATATACCAAGAAGACAATGGATGTTCAGATGTGGATGAAGTAAACACATTGGTTCAGGTCAAGTAAGTATCTAAACTTTTGCAGTTACAGGACAGTCAAATAAGGCAGAGTACAGATCTCACTCTGAAGCAAACACCTAGTGGCTAGTCATCTGAGAAGCCCTCTTGGCTCTGCTGACCAGATCTCAAGAAAACCTAAGGGGAACTTAAGCACTTAAATGCAGGAATTGTGATCTCAAGATGAATTCTAACCTAGCTTTTTCTTGGACTAAAGAGTCCTTGCATTCCAAATTTATGCAGGCAATAGCTTACTGGTAGCATAAAGCAGAGACATAAAAGTGAGGATGAGTTCATCTTTACCAAGTTCCATTTGGAGGCATCTGCAACATTTAACTACTGCAAATTTAACAAGGGAAGAGTTCAATGCTATGGAATGGAATCATAAAACATTTTCTCTTCCTGTCTGTCATTGAACAATGACCAAAGACTGCACCCTATAGGCAGGAAAAAGTCATCCTTTTCAGGATGATATCCTGAGAGGACAGGACAAGAGAAGAATCCTTTTCAAGGAACCTTTCCATATTATTACTAATTAGAGAAAGTAAGAATATGATTCTACACAAGTCCAAAGGATATCTAAACTTGACAGGCTAGATTAGGATGCCACAAACAGCATTCCACAATCTATTTGAGCAAACAAACATAAAGCCCCAAATACACAGAAACCTGTCAGAAATTGGAACTTTTCAATGTGCATTGAGCAGTCACCGTACAGTACTTTTCAGTGGCATATGTGCTTCTTTTGCCTATTCTTGCTATAACCAAGAAATCTCTTGGTTTGGAAATAAATCCCTGGCAAATAGTAACTGAAAAAAGAACAAATTTTAAGAGCAGTTACTTACGTGAACAATGCCAGGTAACGCAGCCACATTCCCAATCTGTTTCATAGCAGGCAAAAAGCCACCTGCACCTGAAGAAGAAGAAAAAACAAAAGGTAAGTAATCTGATGATTTGCCGCAATAATCACAATGGAGCACTTCATAAACAAGTTGCTCAAAACACTGGCAAGTCAGAAGTCAGTTACCAGCAAGTATTGCAATCTGGCGTAAAGCACCTACCATTATGCACGATCTGCAGCTTAATTACATGAGGTATTACGCTAATGTTCTCCTGCTGTGTTAGTACCACTGGAGACCGATCCATGCTCACAACAGAAGCGTGCTACCTGTCACACACTGTTAGTGCCATGCCAGCTGTCACATCTGGATCCAGCCCTGCAGTTCAGCCCCGCACAGAGCAGACAAGCCTAAGTTATATCCCCCACTAAAGCAAATTCTGACAGCAGGCACTCAGGAATGCTCTGGAGCACAGACAGCAACCACCAAGGCTGTGCCTACACATCTGATCTGGGCACAGGACATGCCACAGCTGTAGGCAACATGCCTGGCACGCAGTGGCTGGCAAAGTGAGAGAACTCATCCCTGTTTGCTGTCCCTCCACACGCGCCACCCGGGACACACACCGGGCCCGCCCCATTGTCCCTGCTACACTCTGGCTTTCTCAGGACCCACGGGCAGCTCGATGTGATCCCAGGCGCTCAGAGAGCCCACAGCAAGGAGCGTGCGAGTCTAGCCCCGGGGCAGAGGCCCCTCCTACCATACCCACCTCCTCCGCGGCAGGCATTGCGCAGCTCCTCGAACATCAGCTTCTCCAGCGGGTCGTTCACGTAGAAAACACCCTCCACCTGCGGGGAGAGCTGTCAGGGATGGCGACCGGCACCAGGCCGGGACACCCCACTCGCTTCCCAGTCCCCCCAGGGCTGGGTCCCCGCACCCCCACGCACATGCATGTTGGGCACGAAGCCCTTCTTGATCCGCCAACAGTTCTTGTCAATCTTGTCCAGGTACTGCAGCTCATCGTTGTAGCTCCGGCTCATGGCGGCGCCGCTCCTGCCGCCTGCTCCCCGTCAGCACTGCCGCCGCCACCGCGCCGAAGCGTGAACGGACGGCGGCCGCCGAGGGCCACGCCGAGACGCGCAGCGGACGGGAGCCGCCGAGGGTCAAAATCCTGCTGAGCTGTTGGCCGCCGGCGCCCCCTGGTGGGAGCCGCCTTCCGTCGGGGGAGGCCCGGTGCAGCCTCGAGGTGCAGCAGCGGGGTCGCCGCATCCAGGCAGGGACGCACCAGGGGATGCCGCCCGCTTGTCGCATTCAGCTCTGCGGCCGGCCGGAGGCCGTCCGGCTTACACAGGCACTGTCTCTCCCTCAGGGCTTGACTGTCACTTATCACCTGGGAGAAGAGACCGACGCCCTAGGGCAGAGCAGTGACAGCCTGCAGGCGTTTAGCTCCGGCTCTGGTGCAGGTGGGTGGGTGGAGTTTGCTCAGCTCCATTCAAGCAAAGCCTGCTTGCACCCCGTCAGTATCTCCTTTTCTCAGCGTGAGGGACTCAGCTTTTCGCTGCGCAGTCCTGGCTTGAAAAGGATTCTGGTTAAGGAGCGAGAGGCGTGTTTCAGTGCACGGATGGGGTTTTAGGTGGCTATGAAAGGGCGGATTGCCGTGCTGGTGGCACTGTTCCGGAGGTCACCATGCGTAGGTGATGCCCATCACCAGGTTTCCGTCCTGAACGCTCAGGTTTAGGAGGGGCTGGATGTTTGCGCTGTGCGAGGTGGTCTATGGGCTGCCTGAGAGCACTGCCCTAAGCGCAGTATGCAGATGGAGTTTTAGGTGGCAAAGGAAAGGTGGATTGCTGTGTTGGTGGCTTGTCCGGAGGTCACCATGTGTAGGTGATGCCCTTTGGGGAGTTACGACTTTGATGGGGATGAGGACAGAGCCTGCTCAGCTCTAGGTTTCCTCTGTGACTGCAGCATGTGCAATGTGGAGGAGGGACTGTTGTTTTAGTTGGGTAGCGCTCTGTGATACTGCCTTGCAGGATGGGGCACCACCCAGCTTTGGGGTGCTGATCATGTGAGGCCTAGAGCTGACTTCAGTCTTGCTTTGGTTCTCCACCATGCCCTATCTACCGCAGGGCTGTACCATCTTCTCACATTTATTAGAGAACATTTATCCTGGTCATTTGGCTTATGGGACACACATCATGGTGAAAAGACCTTGGAGTGCTGAGACATTTTGGGAATCATTACTCAAAGGAAAGAGAAACTGTACCACATAGAGCCATAAACTAACCTTTCCCCAGCTATCTAAAAGCAACTAGTGCTTGGCCTTGGGGTAAATATAGCTGGTCAGGGATACAGTGACTGTTTTTGCGTGATCGTAATAGTGTTTGTTTAGCAAACTTGCTTAAAGCCTACCTCTCACTGTGCCACAAACTGAAATAAATATTAACCCAAGGTCACTCTTTTGGGTTACAGGAGAACCTAAAAATAAGGGCCTGTGGCATTGTGACATGGTACAAGAGAGCTATGTAACTGAGAAGTCTGCAGTCTGGGCCATGAGTGAGCTGATGCTGGGAGAGACATAGGAGGGAAGGCCTCTATGAAATGAATTTTAACTATATCTTACACCAAAAAGACAAAAGAGTCATAAAGCTGAGCTTACTGTTTTTTGTGGTTTTTTTATGTGAACACAGTATTGGTCTGAAGTGTAAGTAAAAACATGGGCTACACTTGCAATGACGACATTTTCTGTGCTACCCGCATCACAAAGCTACAGAAGAGGCTGAGGTGCTCCAAGATGAACCAGAGTGGAAGCTCCTTCAGCTGATAGGTCACTGCAACTGTGCAACCATACTTTGAAATGTCTTCTTTTCTTCCTCTGATTGCTGTCCAGATGGAAATTGGGAGTTTTCAGCATTGTCTGGGGATGCTGAAGCTGTTACAGTCTGACCAGCCTCCCAGTGAATCTCAAATCCTTGCACATGGACAGGCCATGTACTCATCACTTGTACACTGTACAAGGGAGAATAAATTGTTCTCCCAAGATATTCTGGTCCCAAATAAGGCACAAAGGTTTGTGTGCCACACATTTGTTTGGGTGAGAAACCCAGGGAATAATTTGATGTGTGTATTTAAGGTTTCAGACTGGGGGAGTCCCAAACAAGGAAAAAAGCTGTTAATTTCTATGAAGGATACAACCCTTAGTCATGCTTACCTAGAGAGAAGCAAAAGAGATTGTATCAGTATACATCGCAGTCATAACTCATTTCTCTTTTTAACAGTACCAGCTTGGTAAGGCTATTGAGTATTGGTGCTGCACTTGGAGCACAGAAAGAAAGGGATGTTTTATGGTCCTAAATTCGATTCATGGTTGAATGTCTCAAGTAATGGAAGCTTTTACCACACCACTTGAGAGACCATTGTATTGTCTGCTAGATTTCATAAGCAAGGAGGTTTATTTTTTATTTAGTTGAGCTACTTGCTTCTTTCTGAAGAAATAAATGGCCAAATGAAAAGGAAATCTGAAAACCTCCCCTACTGAGACTTTCGGTTGTTGCTGTTTTCTTCACATTTTCCTCCTTAAAATGCATTAGTTTCCAGTTGAAGGAACCTGAAGAAAAAATTATTATTACCAAGAAATTTGCAAATTAGCACAGCTCAAAACACCCCCACAGCAGTGTTCTAGTAAAATGAGTGTGGCTGGGCTAAAACCTCTATATATTTATTTGGATCATTCTATATTTGGATTTAGCAATCCTATTACTGAGCTGAAATTTAGGACTCTTTAGATGCATTTGTCCTGGAAATAGCAGTGGTAAATTATAAGCTCTGATAGGTGGGAGGAGGAGGATAGCATCAAAGTTCAAACAAGGAGAAAAGCAATAGACATTCTTCCTTCTCTATTAAGTGTGTTTGCATATTTTCAGCACATTCAGCAAATGAATAGTTTCTCTAGATGGACAAAATTAGTGGTTAAAGAGAAGCAGAATGCACTGAGTTTGGGATGTGGGATATTGCAGTGCTATTATACAAATCGATGTTACGCCTCCAGGAAAAGTTTTCAGTTCAGTTTAGATCACCTCCAAAGGAGGAGGAGACAGCAGCATGTCTCTATGCATGGAAAAAACTCCTATATAAAGACAGGTTGTAACATTATGAAGAGATGAAGAAAGGAAGGGATGGGAAACATACATGTCATATTAGGTACAGTGCTGGAGCAGATGTGACCATTAATCTCCGGGGTATTTTTTTCATGAAACAAGAAGAAAGGAGAGTTTAGCAGTGAGGAAAGACAGGTAAAAGGAAGCTTTCTTCCATATGGATGCTTTTGTGTTTCTTGGAGTCCAGGAGTTTAGTCCAGCTCTAAGCAAGGGTAGAAATTTCTGTGTTAACTTCAGTGTAATTACTGTAGTTGCAAATGCAATTTTTATTTCAACACTGCCATTGTGGAAAGCAGAGCCCTGCCATATTCCAGAACAGAAGTCAAGTTTGGACTCTGAGAATTTGTCCGGAAATGCTCCTGGGAGACAAATGATCACATAAATGTGAACGGCAGCATTTCTTAAATGTCCCTGCTCCAGTAATTGCCAGGAGTAATGTTTCAGCAGTATCTTTTGGGCTGAACGTGGACCTACACAGCATTATGCTCATTATTTCCTGAAGACATGCAGCACTGAATTTTTCACCATATTCCTGTCTTCACCACGGCTAAGTTTGCAGTTTATGTAAGTATTATCCTGCGCTGCTAAGCTCATGCTGCCTGCCAAGATTTGCAGCATCTCTCCTAAAGCTCAAATGTCTACAAAAATCACCAGGTGGCAGCAGAGTCATGTCTGGTCTCTTGCCATGAACTGGTCACAACTGCTTGCTCTGGCGTGCTCCTTGTAACCACAGTTCCCAGTTTTGCAGGGTATGCAAAGGCAGGTATACCTAGTGAGAAAGTACTTGCCTCTTCATCAGCAAAGGTTTTATGTTCTCCATCTGGTGTCTTCACGAAGGCTATGTTTTAAGGGATGATTTCTTCAGATTTTTCTCCAGATTCCTTGGTTTTGTCCAGAATTGCCACAGTTTGTAGCTTACAGATCCTGGTATATACACACGATAGTGGCTGTGTTCTTGTGGTATATGCTGGGAAGGTAATGCAAGGTAATTAACTTAACTTTGGCTAAGAGCAGAGGCTGTCTCTGGAACTAGCAGAGGTTGACTCCTTGGCTCAGAGATGAAACTGGCTAATAGGAATCTTGCTAATGGCTATGCTGTTGTTCCACTGTTGTGGTTGGTTTTGCTCAATAGCATGCTAAAAGCAGAGTGCTAAGAGGAGACAAATACCCCAAAGGATTACAAAATTCAGACTAATTTTGGCCTGGAACAATCCTTAAGTTTCTCGGTTCTGGAATTTCACATAAAAAGGAGTATTTTGCAGACACAACCATTAGACACTGAGGCTCCATAGTAGTAAGTAATCAGGTAGTCATGATCTGGTCTCTGTGGGTCCAATAGTTCCTTCCCTGCCTGCATCAATGACAAGCTGAGCTCTGGGACGGGGAAAGGAGAGAAAGGTTATTATGGGATTCTGTGATTCTGTGATTCTGTGATTCTTATGGATTGCTTCTTCTAGCAGAAAAAAACCCCAAATCAACACACATTTTTATTCTTCCAACAAGAGCTCCTTTCAGTGGAGTTTTAGGTCTGGAAATGGATCAAGGGGCACCTGTATTCAAATCTACTGCAGAAGACATGCTTTTGTCATTTGATTTCAAAACCACCTTTACCAAACTCTTGCAAAATCAAAAGATGCTGATGTGCTCAGCAAAAAGAGGTGGAGGCTTGTAAACTCAGGGTCATCAAACATGGTCCTGGATAGACACTCTTCCAAGGTTACCTCTTACGCAGCCTGTAAAATAACTGAATTTTATTTATCACTTTTTTTAATTGCTACCTGGGGGTCGGTGTATCTGGAAATTTTCACAAGATTAAGGACTTAATTCTTATTCCCACAAGTGTCCCTATGGTGGAAGAGATTCCTCAAAGTAGTGCTGTTCCACCCGTTTTTAAAGCCTTAAAGGGGTTCTGGAAAGGTAGCATGAAAGAAAAAGAGACTATTTTATGTATTTGCACATCCAGACACTCATGCATTTAGGGCTGCAAACTTTCATTTCTTCTTTCTCCCCCCTACTTAACATTCTTTGTGCTGTCCGCCAGCAGGGGTTGGAAGTTTGAAATGGACTTAAAGCAAAAATGCATACTCTATTATGAGCATATTTCAAGGGTAAAATGGATTATAGTTTTATTGGACTGAATGCATTCAATTGCAGAAACTTCCATTATTTCAAAACAAAGTTCTGTTATTCAAACAAAAGGGTGTTACCCACTATGACAACTCTAAGCATTTTCCTGTAGCTCATTTTTAAAATAGCCTTTAGGTTTTACTTGACTAAATCAAACCTCAGGAAGGAGAAGCTTGGCAGGGGGGAGAGGCAGAAATCACAGCATTAGAGGTGATAAAATGAGAAATGAGAGAGACGAACATCAGTGCAAACTCATCAGCATTAGAATAAACTCAGAAATAGACATTTTACATTTCCATAATGCTGTCAGCTGCCACTACAGAGACAGGGATCTATTACCTCTGTTTATACTGCTGCTAACTTAATTTATAGCAATTTCTTCTATAAAAGTAGACAGGAACTTGACTGCATAAGAAAAAAAAAATCCCTTTGAGCTGAAAATAAAAATGATAATGCTCATAATAGATTTCTGGAAGTGATTTGAATGGCCAGTTAAAATGCAAGGTGAGTTAGACATATTTTTAGTAAATCTCAGCACGAATTACCTACTTTCATTGCACATTTGTAGATGGATCGACAAAGGGCAGACATGGGACATTTGCTTAGTAAGATTGGATGGGACCAGGTTAGCTTACCACTCGCAGGCTTTTTTATTTTGCTGGGATTGCATGGGAGGAGGAGGTGAGAGCAGAAGTAGGCACAGTGCCCTCGGGGCTGTAATCAGATGCCTTTTCATAATCAGTATTGTGAGAAAGGGGTCTAGTACAGGTTTGTCCTGGCAAAAATGAGCAGCTCATGTCAGTTCTGTCCAGATGGCCAAGAAGATAAGAAACACCAAGCTCTCCTCAGCTTTCAGTCAAAGGAGGAGTCTGTAAGATATTTTGCAGGCATACATCAGTATGTTCTGCTTTTGCTCCAAACCAGCTGACACAAGCCACAAACTGGAGGCTTGTGCTCATACCCATCCCTCAGCATGGTGTCTTAGCTTGAACTCAGCCCTGTGCTCACCACCACTGCTCCATGTTGGTTCTGGAGCTGATTGCATCCTATCAGATTGGCTCCAGAACCAGTTATCATCAGTTTGCAAGATACCACAAAGACATACCTAGAGATGCTGGGATCTTAGTCCTTTGAGTGAGGTTTCATCCCAGCTTTTTAAAGCTCATGACCTGGCTCTGCCATACCTCTTCTGCTTTCAGACAGTGGTCCTTGGTCTCTTCATTTCCTGAGCAGGAGTCCAGACCTTCTCCATAGCAAAACAAGCCTCTTGGTGAGAAGCTTGCTCTTCTTAAGTACCTTTCAGGCCCCCTTAGAAGTAGTTCATGAGCCTCTAGGGATCCATAAACCAGAGGCAGAAAAACACTGCTCTGGGAAGTCTAAGGAATGTAATCATCAGCCTCCAGGTAAACATGTGCTTAAATGTTTTGCTGATCAGAGACAGACTGCTGGACCTGGACCTGGGAAGCTGCCTTGTGATCAAAGTTATTCCCCTTTATGACAAGATGTTGATCTTCAAATCGAGGTGAAGCATTTTCCTGTTGCAACATAACCTGTTTTTGCAGGGGAAGGAAAGGCAGGAGAAGACTGGCAAGAGGTTGTGGCAATCTTTGCTCAGGATTTGCTCAAAATTAGGAGTACTGTCACTGCTATGCAGATACCACCAGGTTTGAATAAAACAGGGGATGAGTTAGCTGAGAACTGAGTTGCATCCACCAAGCCACATGAGGAGAAGTGTAACACAGAAACAGCAAAGTCTGGCATACCTGATAATGACTCTGGGTGGAGAGAGGCACGAGAATATTGCTTGATACCTGTTTGCCAGCTTTCTGGATCCAGAGAGTGCTGGTCCAGAAGAATCTCACATCTCATGACAATGCCATGAGCAAAAAAATGTTGCTATCACATTTTGCACCACACTTGTCCCACTGACTCAGTGGCATCCCCAGTGTTTCCAGGGTTAAAGGGGGAGGTTGCCCTCATGCTGACTGTTGTTTCAGAACTGAGGACTCCCAAGTTTCTTAGCTCGGATTTGCCTACGCCTCCCACCGCTTGGAGGCCTCTACTGTGCTTTCCCCTGAGTAGCTAGCTGCATGTTGGCACCACATCCTCACCACTTGTGGGTGTGGAAATTGCTGAGGTAATTTTAAGTGAGAGTTTAGATTAAGAAAAATAAGTTGTTGATTCATTGGCTCAGGTCTTCAGTTTTGCAAACAAGCAGGGCATTGATTTATGATATATGAGAGTCTGGTAGCCCACATCATGAGTAAGCATACAAAAGGCTTTATAGGAGTGTAAAAGGATAGTGTTTCTGCTCCTTATTAGTTTTTTGCTGCTTAAATACTGCCCATTTTGGTGGGTGTCAGAGGATTAATGACTTCGAGGATCTGCCACCTTGCATATAATTTAAAATCTCCTAATAGGGTAAGAGAGCACAAATGAATTATCTCTCCAAATTCATACAGTCAAGCAGACAACACTGGCATATGTAACAGCGTTAGGGGAAGGAAGGGAAATCTCAATGTGCGTGGTAAGAGATGACAGGTCTCAGCCACAGTGCCTTATGAAGCAGGACGCCAGGTTGGCTGTGGGAACAGGGAACTAGACAGGGGGTGAGGAGTGATGCTGGAGTAGTGAGTATTGAGATGTGAAGGAGCAACATGCATGGCAAGTTGAAGACTTCTCAGTGTACAATATGTACCAAAAAGTAAAGAATCCTTGTCTATGATTTCAAGCCTAATTGCTGCTCCTTGAGGGCCTCAGTATAACAGTTTATTATCGATGTGAAAGCAGGGGCTTGCTAGGAAACACATTTTGAACTGTAAAAGCTTTGATCATAGGGCTGATATATGTCCACTTCAACCGCACTTAATGTAAAGAATAGCTCATGACAGCATTTTTCATGGTAATCGTATATAAAGCTGGATTTTACTGTATTTGACCACCCATCAAAGAGAAATTAAGAGTCAATTAGGAGTGCACTATAATGCATTCAGACACAACATACAGGCAGCCACGATGCAGGTTACAAACAACATCACACATTGCATTCGAGTAGCTGCACTGTCAGGTTTGTGGAACTCCATGGTTTGCCTTCAAGTACCGTTCTGCTCTGAAAAGCAGGCTCTGAAATGCCCACTGTGTGGCTCCATGTTTATTGCATTGCTCTAGTCCTTATCAGATCACACTGCTTAAAAGAAGATCCTTTCTTCCTTCTATTTGCCAGCTCAATGTGGGATCAGAGAAAAAAGATGAATTGTTCTTCCATGTCAGTTCAGAGGATAAGTGATATATGAATGATTTCATCCCATTATGTTTTCCACTGTGCTTGAGCAGCCCTCGTTGTCTCACCTGGTAACACTGCTGCTGGAGCATCCACCTCAGTATTTGCTTTTTACAGAAGCCAGCTTTGCCTTCCTTGCCCAGTGTCATTTAGGTTAAGACAATTAGTCCTGGAATGGCTGCAGAGCTGTAAGATGTGTTTCAAGGTAAGGCAGCTTGCGGATCAGTTGGTTGGCTAAGAAGCTGTGGTATGGCCTCCTTTTGATGTCTGTTCTCAAACGTCTGTCCAGCCTTAGACTCCCGGGGCTGGGTGAAAAGCACCGTCAGACACCAAAGGGTGCACACCTGCTCATGCTTGCATAAATCAAAATCCCTTGCTAGCAGATGAGAGGGGAGCCAAATGAAGTGAGACACGGGATATTGAGCACATCTGTCAGTAATGTCTGGTGAGAAAAGCTGAGTACAGTTTCACTGCGGTGTGAGGCAATGCTTGTTCCTTTTCAGTAGTTGCCAACTGGGCCTTCTGGGTCTCATCTAGTTTTCCTAAGTACCTGCCTCCTACCCTTCCTCTTCTCTTTTCTTTCTCCTTCTTTTGTGCAGTTTTTCCTCTTGGTTCGGCAGTGGGGCATGGATGGACATATGCTGAGACTTTGGCTCTGGTCTCAAAAGAGGGGTTTCCGGGAGGTAAGGGACAGAAGGGACTGGGCAGGAGGAAAAGCACCAGGAGGGTGTGACCACCAACACAGCACAGTGTCCTTGGGGTTTGTGCTTTGTGGGGTAATAAGTTCCACTTCAATGTCTTATGAATGTGGTGTCCTCAGGTGTCTCTTCCTTATGGATCCTCTCACCTCTGTGCTCACTCTTGAAAGCTGTTTTTCAGCTGTGCTATTCAAGAGCCTCTCTCCACTACTCAGACAGCTTTTGTTCACTGACTTGTCAGGACAGAGCAGTCTCTGACCCTCTTTATCTAACCTGGCTGGTATCACAGTCAGCCTTTTCAGAAGTCACTTGTGTGAAGACAGGGGGACTGAACTTGATGGTTTTATTAGCCTTTTATATTAGCCTTGTTTCCATGGGAAAGCAAGGTAACAAGTGCAGATCCAATCTAACGGTATATAAGAGTAAGGCTTACATAAGGATTTATACGGAAAAGCCTTATAATACTGATGCATCTAGTTTCTTCTGGCCTGCCTGTGGGTCTCTTGGTCTACTCTGTAACAGTCTGCTAGGAAATGCTAATGGTGAGCAATCTGTGCTTTTCCCAAGTTTCTCCCCAGCATGCTTGTTTGTTTTCTTCCTAATCCACCTTGCAGAGAGGCCATGATCTTATGTGGGGTCTTATCTTAACAGAAACAACTACACTTCCTGCTTTAATTAACAGTGAGCTTGGCCCTCCCTTTCAAAACTGCAGGTTGAATTTCCCTTAGCTGTAGCTCCATAGCTCTTGCTGACTTGAAGATCAGAGACGTGCATGATAGGAAGCAGCCAGCCTCCTTCAGGGTTCCCACATGTATCACCACGGGGAGAGTCTTCCTTGCTTTTTGCTGAGAATGAACTGCTCAAATCCCTCCATAAACTCTAAGGGAAGAACTTAACCCAGAAATAAACACTGCCTTCAGATACGAGCTGCTTATCTGAGTGCTGAGCAGGAGCTTTGTACAGGAACTCCTTAGGAGATACTCCATCACATGCTTCCCCTCTAAAGCAAGTAGTCAAGTGATGGACCCTCCAGCAAGAGACAGTGATACAGCTTAAATTAACCTGCTTAGCCACCCCAGCAGCCTTAAGCAGGTTCCCCTGCCTTTGCTGTGTTGGCTCACATCCACAACCTTGATGGTCAGGTGGGGTTCAAGGACTGCTGCCTTTGCTAGCATCCCCAGCTGTGTGTGCTCGAGTTTTGGTGGTGATGCTCCCCTACCTCTGTGCTGGCCATTCAGTCCATTAATGGCCCTTGATGATCTCCATTGCTGATGTGGGCCTTCACAAGGTCTTGTCCTTGCGAGAGGCAGTGGATTAGCAGATTTGTAGTAACCTAGTAAAAGAGAAGTAACCTGTGAGGTAATAGTCACAAAGAAAATTCTCTCCCTTGCGGGCAGTTTAGAGGAAGGTGGGAGCAAAGAATAGTTTTCTCCTTTTATCTCATTAAAAGAGAAGCAGAGAAAAAAGAGCCCCTGCTCTGCCTCAGCAGCCAGAGGGGTAAGTGGATGTAGTGGGGGCAATTCTCTTCTTCCCCATCCCCATTCCCTGTTACGGACAGAAAAGAGGGAAGGGAGTCAGAGCACAAATTGAACAATGAGTGGTGAAAACCTGATGGAAGTCTGTAAGAGTCACAGGAAGAAAGATGTGAATAGTCAATGATGAGTGGAGCTAATGAGGCCTGGTTTCAGTATTCTTTTGTCTCACGGTTGATTGTCAGTCCAACTGAATCTTTTCCTGTAGTTGGGGCATTTGTAAGGCTTCTTGTCCATGTGGGCTGTCTTGAGCCTTATTAGGCTGTGAGTTCAGCTGCAGACTTTCCATCATTCGGGACACAGGGACTTTGTCTTCTACCCAGACATCCTCCTTTTTTTTTAATGAAAACCTTTCATTTATGCCTGTTAGGCCAGTGAATTTCAGCTAAAATTGCACAGTGGGCTCAAAAGACTGAAGGAAAGAAAGGCAGACAACTGAATGGACAGACACACATGCATTAACACCTCTGCACAAACAGCATAGTTGTGTGAATCCCATTTCCTTAGAAAATCTGGATCAAATGTCTGATTTTTCTGCAAATGGGGAGTGGATTAAAACACTCTGAGAGCCTTGGGGAAGTGAAGGGCCTTGCAAATGGGATGCTCAGTTTTTATTGTTCGATTTCCATCATTGTTCTAGAGAAGGAGAAATGCCACACATGATGTCTTGAAATCTTCACCCAGCATCTACTTCCAGCTTCTCCCCTGCAATTACCTTTTAAATGGAAGGAAATTGTTTTCTGCTCTCCATCTCTCACTGCTGCTTTCTTCTTCTCTTTTTTTTCATAAACAACATGAAATCAACACTTGAAAAGAGGCAGAGAGGGAGAGATTAATTAAGAAGCTTGTATTTCAGTTTAAGTCTTTCTCTGATAATCAGAAACTGCTTGAGTTGCGCTTTCAGGGGGTTGTAATATGAAGAGAATCTCTGGATAGGAAGACAGGCTGTAATTAATTTCTCTCTCCAGGACGATTACAGATATAAATAGTAAAACAAAGACAGGCAAGCATCAGCAGAGGTGCCCACGTTGCATATACTCCATCGTAATGTTGCTCGATAGCAGATTATTTTCTACTCAAGGTCAGCGGTTCACAGAATGAAAAGGATATGGCACTGGGTTTCCAGGAGGTCACTCTTCCTGGCTTTTGCTAGCACAAATTCTGATAATCATTGCTTTCAGCCACTTTTCCAAGTGTCAGGCATAGCAAAGAGACTTTCTCTTCTTATCCCATCCTTGCACTAGCAGAGACCTGCCCTGTGGAGGGCTGGCAGCAGAAGCTAGTTAAGCTGGGGTAGTTTGAGCATTAATGCAGTAGTACTGTGGGAAGCAGGAAGCTTTAGCAGGAGATGGAAGGATTAGCAGATGCCTCTAGCTGTTTTTCAGCATCTCAAGGTTTATGGGAAAAAGTAAGTGCCTTGCTGCCAGGGCTCTGCAGCAAATTTCAATGGAAAGGACAAGTCTGGTGTTGCAGCACTGAGCAAGTTTGCAGACAGCCTGCAAAAGCAGCTGTGGTATACAAATGATGTGGATTTGTTTCAGTAGGTGCGGTCTCCACAGACAGCGATGGTGCTTTCAGTGTCTTCCACATGAAATGTTTTGTTGCTGAACAAAGCCTGTGAAAAAGCAGGAGAAGGCAGAGTTTACAAAGGTTTGTCTGTTCTTCACAGACAGATCAGTGGCCTGAGCCATGCTTTGAGCTATATGCTATAAGGCTGTGAAGGGTGGGGTTGGGGAAAACCATGTCCTTGCTTGTGTGTCACATGAGGATGGGGAGATGTGGCTCCTCTGTGTGCCCCTTAGTCCAAAGCTAAGGGAAAGCTGGTGAGATAACAGCCAGCTCTTTCCTAAAGGTCTTCATTAGCAGTCATCAGTGTTTCTTTTCAAAGCAGGGCAACAGCAACATTGACTGTTATAGAAAGGGACAATGAGGCATGAGAATACACAGAGCTATGTGCTCACAATTTCTGCTACCATCAGATACTGTGTTTTCCATAATCCATATTGTGCCTGACCCAAACCCCGTAGCTTCCTTTAAGAGCAAATAAGCTCAAAAGAGCTACAGCAGAAGCAGCTTCCAAAGCAAGTTGAAGCCATAGCAATGAAAACTGCTTCTGTTGTTCTCTCCGGGCTTGTCAACTGCAGTTTCAGGTTCCAGCTCTGCATGCATGTTAGTACCAGGAATGAGGGGGTAACTCACTTCGAAAGCTTCCTTCTGGGGTCTATGTTGAGATTTTACCGACTTGTTCTCGCACCGACAATCTGCCTAAAGGACTTTGCTTTGAAAAACAGGGACTCGAGTATCTACTTTTAAATAAGCAGCAAGGAAGCAATAGTCAGGCACTGGCTGAATAATGCAGCAGGCTCCCTTCCAGAGCAGGACAGGAAGGATGGATCTGATGGTGGGTCAGAAATCATTGTTTGTCAGGTGAAGAAAAATGTAGGTGATATGGAAAGGTCCAGAGAAGGTCAGTGAAGATAAAAGTGTCATTGAATTTATAGATGAGAGATCACAGGGACTCTTTAGGCAGAAATGATGACTAGTTAGAGGATGACTTGTCTGAGACATCCACAATGATTAAAGATGGAAAGTGAAATTGATTGTTCCTTCCTTTCTTTCCTTTTTTATTTTTTTCAGGCTCTGTCCTGCAACATGGGAACAAGGGGTCACTCACTAAAATTAAAGGGCAGCAGCTTTAGAACTGATAAAAAGAAATCTCTTTTCTTTTAAAAATGCTGCATGTAGTTTACCCGTGGAATTTAATTGTCACTCCCCCTGAGGTCGTGGAGGCAAAGGTTGTGGCTGGATTTTAAAGAGGTGAGCTGATTTCACAACCCTTTGCAACATTTGTGGCTACCTGAGGCAAGGCAAAAAGGGCAGGTATTGAGTCACATGCTTTGGGGCAAAACCCTGCTCCTCAGGCAGGATAGACAACTTGTCAAGAGCATGGCACGATGTCCATCCTCTAGGCATCTGGAGCGAGTTTAAACATTCGCACTCATGTGCACCACTCTTTGTGAGGGGTTTCTGCCTTGTCTGTGGAGCATTTGAAGGGATCATGAGCTTCAACTCAGCTTCTCTCATGCCTGGGATGGGATCTTAACAAAACCTCACCTTCACAGCTGCCCTAAGCCATGAACTGGTGCACCCTGTGTAAGTTCCAGCAGAGGGTGGCAAAGGAAAGCCCTGCTTTAAGCTGATACAACTCCCATCAGGCAGAGCTTATTTGTTAGAGTTATCTTGAGCACTATTATTTACCCAGTGACTCTTCTCTTGCCTGTCTTCTGGTGCAGCAAGGGCAGGGTGTTGCAACAACATTAGGGACGCCAGCGCTCAGTTCCACCACTGCCAGCCTCATGCTGCCAGAGCAGAAGATGGCTACAGAGGCAGTGGAGTGGGATTTGTGCAGCCAGCAAGTCAGGGTGAAAGGGTGGGTGCATCATGTTTTGTTCTTTGGAAAGAGATGGTTTCATTATTCATTGCCCGTGACACTCCATCTGCTTGGGAAAACAGTGCGCAAAGGACAGGTAAAGCTGCAAATCAGCTGTGACATGTGTCCCAGGGCGATTCTGCCAAGGATGAAGAAATCACCATTTCAACAGCTGTGCCCTAAAGATAAAATTACAGCCTTCTAATGTGTTGTAGATACCTCATGCAGAGTAAAATGTGAGATGGGCTTTCACTTTTTGGGGCTGGGATTCAGTTTTGCTTGCAATTTTGTCTTCAAAGGAAAATGGTCGTGGAATGTGTGGTTGTTGGAAAGAGAATTTTTTCTCTGGCAAAACACAGGTTAGAGAAGTTTATTAGCACTGGAGTTCTCACTGGAAACGTCAGTGGTCACATCCCTGTATCCTGGAGAGCCATCAGCCTTTTCCAGTGTTAAGGGAAACACAGGTCTCTTGGTGCTCTTTCCCAGTATTTTCTGAAGTAGGGATTACATGTCAGTGCCCCTAACACTTCGTTTCATGCCAGTGGTCATCTGGCTAGTCTTTTTTTTCCAACAACAGCCATGACTAATAGCTGAGGTTCTTTATTGCTGTGTTCTGCCACCAGAGGTAGGTTTTCCCACCTCACCAGTCAGGAATCATGGGATAATGTCATCCTCTTGGCAATGCTGTCAGCTCACCAAAATGTTGTGTGATGTCCTCCCAGTGACCACTTTGGCAGGGCAAAGCTCTTACCTGTCTGGTTTCCTGCACAGTTTTGGGGTAAAATCCCCATTTGACTGCACAGTCTTCACATACTGATCTTAACAGGATAGCCTCCTGATAAGTGCCATTTAAATGGGTAAACCATTCTCCTTCCTGTCATCCCATCCTTCAGCTGTATTGTGCATGGCCAACTGTAGAGGATGCTTAAAGTAGCGGTGGACTGTTCCTCAAACTGACACAGCAGGGCAGACTTGTGAGTTTTCCCCAACTCTCCAGACGATGCCCTCCACTGAGATTGCTGATGATCAGGTGGAGCTCTTTTCCATCTGGGCTGCAAGCATACACATACACACAGAGGAAGGACTATTAATACCGCAGCAGTGACTGTGATGAACCATGATAGGTGGTGACAGAAAGTGGGAGATCAATACATTTAAATCAGTATGCTTGGCAGGTATATGAAATACTATTGTGTTAGAGATGGGACCGTTAGCACTGTAACGCCAGTACCCCATGCAAGAGATCCAGCACTGATGCTGTCAGTCACATTGCATTTTCTCTAGGTTCCTCTCACCCATTGCTATGGTGTAGGAGCACCTTTTATCAGGCAGTGTCACTGATGTCTGTCACAGTTGTCTCTTTCCTCCTTTTCTGGCTCCAGGAGAAAGAGAGCAACATTAAAACAGGCAAATGGAGAGGAGGAGAGCGGGTGAATGTGTGGGAGCTGTGTTACAAAGCGGACTGCAGGCCACTGCAAGCCGTTTAATAGCTGTAGCCAGACCCCCAATCTGAAAGCAATTAGTCGATGTGAAAGGCAGGAAGAGAGAGATTCAACTGCAAAGAGGATCACCCTCATGTATGCAAGTGCGATTACTTTTTGAGACCATAAGGAGAATATGAAAGGCAAAGTTTTCCAATCAGCCCATCAATCAGATGTATGCCTTTCCTGATCCTTTTGTCGGGAAGGGATGAAAATATTTCTGAATTTGAACTTTGCCTTCACAGTCTGAGGCCATACTTAATCTCATGGAAAAGCAAAATGTCCCATGATCTTTTACGCTTGTCTTCTCCTCTGATCCTTCTTCCCAGGAGCTGTTCCCCTTTTTCAGCCTGAAGAAATGAAGGCTGAAAAGAGCAGTGTGGTTCACAGGTCACTTGGCAGTCTGTAAATTTTGAACTCTTGAATGAAGGTCACACCGAATGATTTCTGGATGATCCATGTGCAGTTAAACATGTTTGCACAAAAAGCTCATCAAGTAATTCTGAATAATGAGTGCAGGTGCTAAAATCCTGATATGCTTGCAGGCATTTTATGATCAGAAGTAAGAGCTGAAGATTTGCCAGCTTAAGTTGTTCCTGACAGAATAATCAGCATGCTCTACCATGCACTGTGGTTGCACCCTCTGTTCTCTGCCTGCATCACAGATACAGGAGATGCTCAGTGCAGTTAGCCCTCCCCGTCTGGACACTTTAACAAGCCAGTTTTCTTATTCTGCCAAACAAGAAATCTCAAAAGCAGACTCACTGCAAGATAGGTTGGGTTTGGGGAACTGAGAATGAAACTGAAAATACTGTCATAGCTCACACTTAGAGGAGACTGGAGGTGACTCAGTACCAGTTACCCTCATCGGTTAAGTTTTTATGAAATGAGACTGTTGTGTTGGTTATCAAGCTGGTCAGCCCTTTGATCCTTATGGTAAAATACAGGCATGGGGATAAATGTCTTTGCTTGAACTACTCTAGCGCCTGTACCAGTGCTGGTCAGTAACTATGCAACAATCTAAACTAGCTGCATCTCTCTCTGATGGACAGGATGAGACTCCCTGAGAGGGCAGCTTCTGTTCCCTGGATTGAATCTGTTCTGTTCAAAACCAGAGGACTGCAGTCTTTAGAGCTATTGACTTGGCATATTATGAGGGTCCTATATGCAAATGTAATTATACATATAAAAAACCCCTGAGAAAAATCCAAATAATTCTTAAATTGGCACAAAGACTATACTGCTGCTGATTTTGAGGTGGTCAGCCTGCTGGCCATTGCATTTCAATTACCTTTATATTCATTTGGCACCACTGAAGTGAAGTAATTTTCACTGATTAATGCCAAGAACCAACAGATATGTTCTTCCCTTTTGTTTGCTCCTTTTCAGAATTGAATTTAGTGCTGATGAGCAGTGCCAAAATGACAGCTCTGCAGCCTGCGGTGTTATATTCAGCCAAAGAGCTAGTTCTAGCACAGTATGAGAAGGAATACTTTGCTTAGGGATGGATGCACTGAAGAAACTCTCAGCTACATGGCCTCATGTTTTACATTCCTGGTAAAAGGCATAATTTTTGGGCGAGAGGGAATAGGTGGAAGGGGTTCCTACACTTGTGCAGTGCTCAGACACCATTGTCTTGTGCCTAAGGTTGGTAATGCCGTGTGCGTACAGTGTGCAGTGGAGTCAAGAGAGCCTCTTTTCTTCTTTCAGAGCCAGCATTTATTTGAGCTCCCCACATCCATGTAGCACAACGTGTCTCCAGGGGTTTAGGTCATGGAAGTAGTGTAGCCCAGCTAGCAAGGTTCTGTGCCTGCCTGCATAAGGGCTGCTCCTTTGTGCCTCAGACTGCATTATAGAATCATAGATTGATTTAAGTTGAGAAAGACCCTTAAGATCATTGAGTCCAACTCAATGCTAACCTAACACTACCAAGGTCACCACTAAACCATGTTCCCATTGCTTGGATGGGAATTTTCTGGGGCTGATATCTCCTTGGTGCACTGTCATGGACCATGTAGATGAGCCCTCCCATGTCTCCAGACAACGGGACTTGCAGAAATCAGGTTGCACAAACCACAAAGCAACTGGCAAGGTAACAATGGTCTTGAGCCATCTGTCATGGACATGGGTACATTGACACACAGGACTAGGCTGTGGTCCCCGCTGTACCCTTAAAGGCAGGGGAAAACAGCAACTTCAAGTCTGAGCTGGGCTTCTTGTCCTACTTATAGCACAGCCAAGCAATGTACTAGATGCAGGGTCTTCGGGACAGGCCAAATGGTTCCATGGGGAATGAACTCGCAATGCTTCTGTACCACAGCACTTCCCATTGCCATGAAGCTGCTTAACCCATACAAATCAATGACAAGGGCCAGTTACCCCAGTCAACAGGGATGTCAGTCAACATTGATGTCTGCATCTCAATCCCTTCTCCCCACCCAGCCACCTCTTTTCCTGGAGTCCTAAGAAAGAACAGGAGGAAGGTGGATATTTATGAGTGTGTCAAGGAGATAAAAGAGAAACAAGTATGCTAGAAAGTCATTAGAAGGCATGCTTTTATTGTGACATTTTTTAATCATAATTATTATTTCAGATGCCTTTGGAGTACAATCAACAGTTGTCTCCCCATGAACGTGCTTAGTAAAAATGTCTCAAATGCACAAGAGAATCCATTTATTGCTTCTCAGTTGCAGGAAGCTGAAATTACTGCTTAAATAACCTCTCAGCTCAAGCGAGGGTAAATCAATGCTGACTGCGGAGAACAAACAGTGCAGATTTTACTCTTGTGACCCAAAGCTGCGCACCATCACAATTCATCTGATCTTGTCAAATGAAAATGAAGGTGAATTATCTGTCTTTTTCCAGCTGGTATTCCTATGATGTGGACAGCAGCTGCATTATTAGAATAGCTTAGGGATTTCTCCCCCTCGCCTTTGGTTGCTTGTCTGTACATTAAAAAGGGAATATGAAAACCCATGATGTTGCCCTGTTTAATGTGCTTTGTAAATTGTCTCTTGCTTAATGTTTCCTCCAATGAGTCATTTAAAATCTTACTAAGCATCTGCTTTGTCTGTTAAATATCTCATGTGGTTATGGACTGAGTATTGCTTTCAGCTTTGCCTGAGCCATCTTCTTAAGTCTGAGGGGTTATGGGGTGGTAAATGAGGTTAAGCCCTTGTCTTCTCAGTTTCATCACATGTGAGGAGCTGAATTTTCCACCTACTCCTTTGGCTTGCTCTAACCCTGACAGAAGCAGTGCAAATATAGCATTGCTTGTATTACAGCTTCGTGGCCAACAGAGTGCTGGTGTCTATACAGATTCATTTTGACAGAAAGTGGCAGAAATTAGTCTGGGATGTTGAATTTTCTGGGTACCACTTTTCTACAGTTACATTCATCTCAGATTTACCATCTCATTCTCTTTTAGGTCCCTGGATTTTACTTACCTTTTGAACCACTTGCCTAGCCATGAAGCTTAGCAAACATTTACACACGGATTTAACTGTTAAGGCTGGAACATGCAAGAAAGATTCTTCCAGAGAAAACAGCTGGAAGCTAGGTTTATTCACAGGCAACCTCTGGCTTCATAAGGTTTCCAGGCATTTCATAAGTTCCTTCAAATTGCTAAAGAGTCCTTGAAATTGTTAGTGGGATGATGAGCTGAGGAAGCTCATCATCTTCCAGACAAGGGCCTTTTCTGGAAGAGGCACTTTAATCCTATTGCATATTGGTGCAAGAAGTGGAGGGTGAAATTTATGGTCTCTCATGTGCGTGAGTGAGATTAGTGAACCTTAATGGTCTCTTTTCTGGCTTTAAATTAAATTTTCCTTTTATTTTTCGTGAAAATTGGATTGCAATGATTTTAGTACTCACCTAAGAAGGGGGTTGAAAATGTGGCTTATGATCAGGTGGAGAGGGTCTTTGGAAAAGCTGTTAAACCACCAAAAATTTCCTCAGTGTGATCCAGACACTTGGATCTCAGATGTTTGTGACGAAAAAAGGGGCCACAGAGAGGTTTCTCACTGCTTTTGCTCTGGAATGTGGTGTGTTTGGTCATCACTGCTCTGACAGCAGAGCTACGGGCAGAGGAAAATCGACAAGATGGAGAGCTTTCAGCCACCTCCAATTTAATTTAAAGAACAAATCAGTCTCTGTGGTTACCATCTACATATCCCCCCCCATGAATCTTGAATTAGCAAAACCTGTCTCCAGGCTGTTGGATGATCTTAATTAAACTAAATTAATTATTTATTCAAAGAAAATAAGACATGCCAAGACTCTCCAGGGAGGCTGTAAGGGTAATAATGCCTCTTAGTAGAAAAACGTGTCAATAGCTCGCACAAGCTGGGGCCATTTTATTGTTATGGGATCCTGTTTTCTTAAGCTCTTCATGAATTTCCATTTGCATATGGCAGGAGCCCTCCACCCTTCTCTTACCATCTCCCTCTTGCTGTTTTGTGTTGTGGACCTGCAAATACTAGACTGAGGTCTCTCTTCCCAAGAAGCTTCTGTCAGCCTTCACCTGAACTTTTAAGCTCATTTATACTGACCGGAAGCTAGCAATGCCAAGAAGATATTTGTTTTCCATGACACATTGTGAGTGATTCTTGCATAAAATTGCCAAGTACTTGACAAAGCCATAATCACTAGCTAATGATCCATAATGCAATTGCTGTAATTAGTAGCATTATTGATATTACCTTACTAGAGTAATTGGACTCACTTAACCTTTGTTTCTAGCAAGAGGAATTGGGATATAGATGCTGACAAGGGCTGGCATCAAGCGGACAATAAACAGTCTGTGCAGCAGTTATTTGATGACATGCCTGCAGCTTGGCCTCTGCTACTCACCACAGCTATGTGGTTGGTTTGGAGCTGCAGGAATTTGGAGTGGTGGACACTCAGGTCTGCTCACCCCTCTCAGGGCTATGCCTTGACTGAAAGGTTAACCGTGCTCAAAGTCCCATGACCTCTAGATGAAGCAGGGAGAAGAGCAGGAGGTGGTGAGTGAAATGACAGATGATGGCCATGTGGCGTATGGTGTGATCTAGTTTGGGTTTAAGTATTGTAGTAAAACCTTTGGGGAAATCAACATCTTTCTGTTTTTATTGGCTGTGACACATTACATTGTCCTCCGTCTGCTTGTTTAAAGAGGAAATGCCCACCAAACATGTTCACCTGCATACAGGCTGTCCTCCCTGAAGGCTGGTGGTGAGGAAGACCACTGCCTGTGTTGCAACTGCCTGTTGCAGGCATGCTGGGTAATCATGATGTTCCTTTTGGCTTTGTAACAGTGCACTTCATGGCTTGAATAATATTAATAACAACATCAATAACATAATATAATAATAATAACAATAATAATAGATGAAGAAAGAAACTGTCAGTTATGTCTGTATGGAGCACATTTTGAAGGGTGCAGTGGGAAGAAAGGGCAGAAGTGTTGAGAAGGGTTGCTTTGGAGAGCTGCCTTTCACCTTAGCAGAGCCATCCCTCACACCATTTCTCCCCAGAGCATGTGAAGGAGCTTTCCCCACTGCATGGCAGCATCAGCCCACAGAGCCTTGGCAGGTCTGGGTGAGGGCCAGCATGATGGCTCTTTCTTCCTTGTCAGGCTAGCTATCTTGGAGCTATTCCAAAGTTATTTCCTGATAGACCTTCATACAAGCCTTAGATTTCCAAAAGCCTACTGGGTTTTGAAAAATTATTTTTTTTTTTCTCAGATGAGGTGCATTTAGATGAGTTTCAGCTTATTGGAGCCAACAATCTCAGTCCCTTAAGTGTACAAGTGGATACTTAACTGGACTGTCCTCTTCATCAGAGGGAAAACCTGCTACATGCTAAGAAAGAATAGAATTTGCTGATCTTTATGAAATCTGTTCATAACAAAATCTACAAAGGTGAAATTAGATTGAAAACTGACTCCAGACACCACTTAGTAAGAATTATTTCATGCCAGTATGTGTTCAATATCTATTCCATTCATGCAGTGTAGCTTATTAAAATGAACAGCATCTAAAATATGCATTTCTGCATGCAGTTACCTCCGCCTATTCTTGATGGATCTATTACTGCTGAAGGATACAAATTTCTTCTGACTGTGAGAGAGTTTGTGGCCATTTGATGGCGGAAAAGAAAAAGGGCTGGGGTGGGGGAGAGTTGAAGGCATAAAGTGCCTCAGCATAAAAACAGCAGCGAGAACTAACCAGCAGGAGACCCACATCAGAGCAATATATAGGCTGTCTGTGGCTTTTCTTGTCACAGAGCCTGTCTGCCACATCACTGATAACAGATGGTTATTGTGAGCATTTTCCACTCGTAGGGAGGCATTTTACCAGGGCTATCTCAGGAGGTGCTGGAGCTGGGGTGCTCTCACCAGCCTTCAAAACCATCCCAAACCATGAGGGTTTGATTTTGCCTGAGCCAACAGGTGAGCTTCCTCCACAGACCCAACCACTTCTTTATGACACCAGCCCCATGCCAGCTCTGCCACTAGGACCCCTCCATCAGCTGGCACCTCTCTACCTTGTCCCTGACAACATCTGTGTTCAGGTCATTTTATTCCCCTCCTGGAATAAAGCTGTCCCCACTTTTTGCTCCTGCAGCCTGACCCCCAGGTGTCTGTGCAGCACCAGGCACTGTGCACCCAGCTCTTTGTTTCTCACACCATCCAACCACTTACAATGTCTATGTCCCAGGGACTATATTGAGTGTGTAATGGGCTCCCAAGGGGAAGCCACTGTAAAAGCTGCAGCAGTAGACATAGTCTAGAGTCCAAGAAAGCAAAACGAAGAATAACTAGGTATGCTGGCTGGTTTAAATGGGCCATCTTGACTTCTCTGTCTACACACATTTTCACTTTTCTAACATTCTTGCCTCCACCTCTGATGTTTTACTATATTTAACTGCATTTCCAGTAACCTTGAAAAGCATTTTCAGCTAAATGAGCATGGAAGATCCTACCAGCAATAGTATGAGGTTAGTCTGTGTTACATATAGGCTTATTTTTCTGCCATTTTCTCTGCTGGGGTGAAAATGCTTAAGACATGTATGTGCCTGGTGGCTTTAGAGTGCTGTCCAAGTGCTAATTGCTTGTGTGAGGTAATTACTGACTTCTGTTACCTTTATTAAGAGAAGAAAGATGAAACTGATGGAGAAAGAGACTTGCAAAAAGAGTCAGAAGAGAGTTCATGGCTAAGCAGAAGTTGAAACCAGAGATGCTGATGGGTGCTAAGTCTGGTAAATCAAAGCTCTCATTAGTACTATATGCCTGCCCTGACTTACATGATCACAGATTCTGCATCTCTGCCTTTCTCGTGCATGCTGAATTCCTGACTTCAGCAAATTGAGTGCTTTTCCATGGGTAATAAAACCAAATATACTCCAAACCATTCTCCATCATTGAAAAAATAGGTCAGGGATGTGATGTTTACAGCTGTGTTGCAATACCTGACATCTGTTACACCAGTCAGCAACAGCCAAAGATGTGCTGTATGCTGAAGCAGACCTTCGTGAATTGACTCAAAGAGACAATCCTGAAGTTCTAGCCCCATAAATTAGGGCTTCCACAAAAGGATGGGTAAGGATGTAAAACAGTGTGTCAGTCCAGCACCAGAGATGTCTTTAAAAGGAATAATTTTTGCCAGGGTTGAATCTTCCTAATCAAAGGCCTCCATTTGGAGGCTGGCTTTGTCATACAAGACTAATTGACAAACCTCTGTGCTATAATATTATCCCTGTTACCCCAGTGAAATGCAAAAGTAATGCTGGCTTCTATAAATCACCCTGATCTTAAAAAGGAGAGTTAAATGAGCATCGCATTATAAACCACAAAGCACATTCATCACTCTGCTACAAACCATAAATATGACAAGTACATCCATCAATTCAGCACCTTTCTTTCAGGTCTGCGTACATGGACATTAGTAACTTAATGGCTTCAGAAAGCTTCACCATCTTAAATACACTGAGAGTCTGATCTCTCATTAGCTGCAGTTACCAGTGGGGGAGCTCAGCTATCTATAGCCATGTTCCTGTGCTGAGAGCTCCTGGAAGGGAAAAATCCACCTCTTTGGAGGCTGCTCCTAGAGTAAACCCTTTGCAAAAGTTACTCTCCTGCTCCTCCACTGCTAGTGCTTTGACTGTATGAACTGTGGCAACAGTAGGATGTCTGTCTACCATGGCCATCAGGCTACACAAACTAGAAAATAGACTAGCAGAAACTCTGTCTATAAACAGATACA
This sequence comes from Lathamus discolor, assembly GCF_037157495.1. Classification (NCBI taxonomy): domain Eukaryota; kingdom Metazoa; phylum Chordata; class Aves; order Psittaciformes; family Psittacidae; genus Lathamus; species Lathamus discolor. The sequence continues at coordinate 71,864,559 of NC_088884.1, read as the reverse complement.
AAGATAAGTTTGTGGTGATTTGCTATCAGACTGCAAAGATTTATTGAGTGGGTAATCTGGGTCTCTGTAATACTTTGTTTTCATTACCAGCAATGTGGATGGGCTAGGGAATTATTAAATCTGCAGGTAAGTAGCTCTACACACATCTAGAAAGCAGGATTTGAAATGGTTGATGGGAAAGGTGACCCTAGAAAATAGTATTTGGTTCAAGAAGGACAACCACCAGTTGGAAGACTGCTAGGTCCTCTTTTGGACATAGTATCATGACACTTCAAGAGAGTCTGAGCCAACTAGTGACAGTCAGACTGAGAGTAGAGAGGATGGAAAACATGCCAGGTGACGCAAGAGCAAAAGAAGTGGGCTTGACCAAGAGAAGAAGCGATTGAAGGCAGACACGGCAGTGATCTCTAAACACACAAAAAGACACAGTAAGTACAGGAATACTTTCTGCCTGCTGTGGCAAGGGAAAGGGATACTGCCCTTTAGGTTTGGCATTAGGACAAAACTTCCTGATAGGAACAGCAGATAAAGCAATTGGAGGAGGTTGCCTGGGAAGGCAGTGACATCTCCATTGCAGAAGGCTTTGAAGAACTGACTAGGCAAGCAGTAAATGGTGCCTTGTGGAAGTGGGGGGAACAAGATGTTGCTTGTGTCCTTGCAGCTCTATTTTCTATAATCTATAGTGTGTTTGATTAGCATCAGGGATGTTAGTCCTGTTAGTCCTACAGGACATAACAATCCATGCTCTGCCTGCCCATTTTCCCATGTGCAGTTAGATTTTGGAGGAAGCATACTTAGCAGTTTCTCACTTGAATCTTTCCTACCTCCTGCTGAAGAACAGGTCCAAACAAGTCATCACATCTTCCCTTGTTTCATTTGATCCTTTTGGGTGAACAGCAGTAGATCTCAGCCCAACCCTGCTATACTGAGAGGAACAGACAGACTTCAGAAGCAGCACATGTGCAAACCCTTATGAAGGCATTACCACCAGAGCACTGTGCACCCCCAGAAAGAAGCTTTTAAATGTCAAATCCCAGGTGCTTTTAGGTAGAGCAGCTGCCAACCTAACGACTGGCTGCAAAACATCTTATCCTCCAAAGATAGTTGCAGTAAAGCTATCAAAGGCTATGCTAAGCACAGTGGACAAGGATTCTGCCATGGCTAGCACTCTGTGTGAAGGAAGTGGTGGTTTAGGATGGGTGGAAGGACCACTAGAAGAGGTTTGGGGAGAAAAATTCAAGATCTTGTATCTTGTACTTGCTTCCTATGGTTGTGAGGGTCTATGCCTAATGCTGTGGGGCTGCAGCCCTATAGCATTGGTGCTGACCACCACCTCCACTCATCCTGTCTAGAGAGGTTGACGCTCTTCCATCCTAGAAGCCCCTTCCCACTATGCCACAGAGCACAAGTGTATCCATTGTTCCCCATGCCATGTGTCCTGGGTTCAGCAGTAGCAGTCATTTTTCTCCTTCTTAGTAGCTAGTGCAGTGCTATGTTTTGATTTTTTGGCCTGGAAACAGTGCTGATAACGCCGATGTTTTCAGTTGCTGCTCAAATGTTTGGTCTGGCCAAGGACTTTCTGAGCCTCATGCTCTGCCAGGGAGGAGGGGAGGCCGGGAGGAAGCAGAGACAGGACACCTGACCCAAACTGACCAAAGAGGTATTCCATACCACAGTACATCATGCCCAGGATGTAACTGGGAGTTACCCGGAAGGGCTGGTTCACTGCAGGGTTGAAGAAGGTATAATTCGGTGCTCGGCTGGGGGAAGTGGGGCAAGTTATTGGTTGGCTGGTGTTGAGGTGTTGTATTCTCTTCCCTTGTTATTTCCCTTATCATTATCATTATTGGTGGTAGCAGCAGTGATTTGTGTTATACCTTAGTTACTGGGCTGTTCTTATCTCAACCCGTGGGAGTTGCATTCTTTTCGATTCTCCTCTCCGTCCCTCCAGGAGCAGGGGGAGGGTAAGAAGGGGGGGAGTGAGTGAACGAGGCTTGTGGTTGGGTTTAAACCACGACACCATGGTACCACTCATCCTGTGCTTCTGCAGCAGCAAGACAGTACCTTCATGATCCTAGCTGGGAAAGGGTGAAGAGTGGGGTCAGTCCTGCCTGCCTAGGTCCCACATCCTGCTGTCTGGCCCTGCAGCCAATGACCCATTTCAGTGTGTCTTTTTCTACCTCACACATAAAGTATCTTTTGTACTCATCAGCAAATGAGTTTGCCTGGAAAAAAAAAGGCCCAAACAAAAGGCAGCAGCTTTCCCTCACCCCCCCTTAACAAACCTTGGCCATAAGCAGGTGCCTGGGGAAGAATAAGAACAAAGCAAGTGCATGTGCTGCTTCTTCTAATAAACTTGCCTTGTTAAATAATTTAGGTCAAATCAATACACAGAAATCACAGCAACTGAATTAAGTAGGTGCTGAGAAAGCTGCAGGTTTACTCTGTTATGTTCAGTGTTGCATCTGAAGACCAGGTAAATTTGTTAGGGCAAATCTCAGGTGTTGGTGCCTATCCAGGCAATAGGCAGTGCTGCAGATAAGGAGCTGGTGATCACCTGAAGTGGAGCTGACTCCAGGGACAGACAGGACCTCACTGCTGACCTGTTACATCCTTTAGCTTGCAGGTGGATTTGGGTGGGTGTGAGAAAGGTGCTATTTGTATGTTTCATGTGCTTGCTCATATGCTGTCCCTTTAGCCTCCCCTAAGACTCCTAAATATCCAAGTACTTCTGGTGCACGTGTTTCATTTGCATGTGTGCAGCTTTAAAGCGGATTAGCTCATGCACAGACTTTAGACTACCAAGAGCTTCAGGGATAGTGGACTGGCCTAATAAGATCTTTGCCCCTCTATGAAAAACTTGGTGTGCTCCAAGTATACACTTAGCGTGTTAAGCCAAACACCCCAAATGTTGAAAATATAAGAATTAAAGATCTGTCTCCAAGCTTAATCCTGGCCCTTCATTCCAGTTCATTATGGTGCGCTCACTGATTACGTGATTGCATGCTATTTTTTTCAGATGCCCCCACGCATAATTTCTCATGACTAAATTTAGCAACTAGCTGATAGTGAGTTCTGCAGAGGAAAACACAGATGGGAAAGGTTGATATTAAACTGGCTTTAAGAGGCCAAATCTGAGCAGATTCAGCTGGATGCAGCAGATGCTACTGCTTGAACTCCCCTCCTGCAACATTTCCAGTCTGTGGCTTTTTTAGCAATAGAGAGAGATGGATAATTTCAATAAGGGTGTTGTGGGGAGATGTAGATGAAATGGCTACATGGACATGGGGAAAGAAAAGGGAGTGTCATACAGCTGCTCTTCTTTTCTTTGACCAGGAGTAGCCTGTTGCATCAGGCAGTACCTAAAGCGGAAGAAAGACTAAATCCTTCCCAGAGGTATAGCACTTTGCATTAGGCTCAAGCTGAAGGCCTTGCTCAAAACGAATCTGAACACAAGGAAGTTTAGTCACTAGAGTAAAAATTTATGGCTAGGACACAGCTCTCGAGTAAATAATGATACCAAAGCATATTCTTTTCCTTTTAAATAAGGTCCAGATAATTATGGAGGTCTGTCTTTGAGAAAAATTGCCCAACCTTAGCATATCTTAATTAGCTTCCATCCCAAAGGAAAAAATTGAACGAGATGGTGTACTGCTTAATTCACCTTGCCAGAAAGAGCCATCTTTGAATGCCTGACCTGTAACACTTGGTAACTTTTACCATAACTCAGCCTGGCTTAACATGTCCTGACAGGATATAATAACCTGCTGTGGCATGGTAAGAAGAAATAGTCATCCTTTTTGGACTGGGCTTTAGAACCAATAATGCTGACATCGAAAAAATAAAGGCAAGGGGGAGGGGAGCGGGGTAGGGGAAGAAACCCTTACAAGTGGATTCTAGGAATGAGATGTATTACATCAGCTATTTCTCAGGTGGTATAATCTGATGGTCCCAATGATCAATGATGGTGTGTTTTCCAGTAGTGGTGAAACTCCTGTCAGTCTTTGCTCATTGCTGTTCCTGAAGCATGAGAGGTTAGGACACTTGAATAATTAAATTAGACAAAATCTAGCAACTTTCAAAACTCCACACAAGTAATTCTTTTATGTTTGTTGGTGCAATAGGGATTTCATAGTGATTATAAAATGATCAGGGTTTTGGATGGCCACAAAGTTGTGGAATTAAGAGTCATGCCAGAGATCTTACCTGGCTTTAGCCATCTAAAGGCTGTGCATGTGGTAAGTATTTGGTGGCTGATATAGGACAGGTTGGCAATCTCAGTCCAAACCAGAATGGTGGCCAGGTGTCCACAGCGGAGCAATGAAGGCTTGGAGGAGAAATGAATTTGGGGTGTCCTGTGTCAAGGTTGGTTGCAGATCCTCCTAAGATGGCAGTGAGTAAGCCTGGAAGTTACCTGTGCTGCTTTCACTTCCTGCAAAGTCCTGCATCAGTCCTATGCAGTTCTAGTGGTCTGCAACCAGATGGGGATGAAAAGATCCATTCTTACCTCCACCCTCACTTGGGGTAGAAATATGTTTAGAATTTGTATTGTACCCTGGAGGAAAATAACAACATGGGTTCTTTGACCTTCTACAGCCCAAATCTTAGCTCTACTTGCAAGCTTTCATAGTTTCACCTTCATCATGATGCTGCAAAGTAGGCTATCCCCAGTTTATAACTGGGAGATCCCAGGCAGGAGGCACGTCAGGTGCAACATCCAAGGGTCCCCAGGAAGCCAGTGATGGGATTTAGAGGTGAGGAGGCCATACTCATGTCCCATGCAATGCAGATAAAGGCCCATTAGTCATTAACTGGAGCTTATTGCAGCTGATGTCACTGCTGCGCCTTCTTCACCAGGAGCTTGCGAAGCCTAGTGGTGCCATCGGAAAGCCTGCTACGCGCGCAATGGGCTTCTGGCCAGTTCTCTGTGCTCTGCCGCCAAATGTTAGTTTGCAAGTGAAGTTTACAATTTCCTCTCTCTTCACTTGCCCCCATCAAGGGCTCGGCTGAATACAGCAATAAGGAAGCAAGGAGGGTCAAGTTTATAAATGACTGTGGGAAGGTTGGTTTCCATGGCTGCCAGCAATTACTGTGCAGACTCAGATGAGTGGAGATTACAGCCCAGGGCTGCTATTTTGTGAGCTGGGAAGACACAATAACAAATGACAAACTTAATTCATTGCTGCAGCAGGGAGGAGGCATCTCACTCTGCAAACCTGGGGCTTATCTTACAGGAGAAGCAGCTCTAAGTGGATTTCTCCCTTTTCTGGCTGTGCTGATGCCAGCTAATACATATTCTTCAGTCACTAGCATCAACCCACCTCAGAGATCTTAAGTCTATTAGTCACCCATCCAATCTATTTCAGGACATGGGAAATGTTAAGCAAATAAGAAAATCCAACCCCCAAGTGGGCTTAGGGGTCAGTCTTTTTGTATTCTCCCCCCCCCCCCCCCCAAAGGATTGGATGAGTTCTTTGCTAATTGAAATACAAAATAAATAGTTGATCTGCTAAGATGCTAAGCTTGCATTCCACAGGGGCTGGGAGCTCACCTCTCTCCAGAACATTTCCACATGCTGCCTACCTTCAATGCAGATGCAGGGACTTTATTTACAAGTCCACTCTATGGAGCCATTTATTACTATTTGCAAACAATTAATAATGTACATCCATCTGTGCTAGTTCAACTTAGTACCGTGATTTAAAACATGGTAAAGGGTATGCACTTCAGTAGCGCATGGTGCATGTTCAAGCAGGAAGGTTTTGTGAGAGCCTCTGAGCCAAAAGAAGCCATCTGGGGCAAAAGGGAAATCTTGCAGTCTGCTCTTTGCTGAGAGGACACAAGAATTAAGTATGCAACTATACAGTGAGTACACACGGGGCAGCACTTTTCAACTGTTATCTTAGTTGTTGTTCCAATGTCTGGACGCAGTGGACAAGTAATGCTGCTTTCCAACAGACACAGGAGATAAATGCTGGGGGTAGAATTGTGCATCAAGGACCAGCTTCGGAGGCAGGTATCACTCAGCAAGTAGCTACTTCACTGAAATCAATGGTAGTGATGTCTTCCTCTCTGCTGGATGCCAAAAGATGGTGGTCAGATCACCCCTTCAGCCAGCACTTTGGTAAACCAAGCAGTTTTGCTGTTGAAGTCCTGCCTTAGAAGGCAGGTTTACAAATCCGAGGACCATTGTCCTTGGATCCTCTCTGGACCATCTCCAACTCATCATCTTGAGCTGAGCAGTCTGGGCTCCTGCTGTGGTTGCACCAGTTTCAAAGAAATGATGAAATTATCTCGTTGTTGCCCTGAGGGGTGGCCCCAATCAGGTGTTTTATCAGAGCTTTTGGTGGCAGTATCACACTGAATATTTGTGCTTGGCTGTTCCCTGTCCTGTAGATGCCACCTATATGTTTCGTTCCTAGATGTTTACTTCACATAGACTGAACTGGAATGCATATAATTCTGACATACTTGTTTCTGCCAAGTTCACCAAGAAACTGCAAAGTTGTTGCATCAGTGACCTCTCCCTACAATTTCCCACCCTTCCGGTGTTAGCATGACAGATTTTAGTAAAGATTTTAGTAGATCATAGGTATGAATGTAAAATACCATCATGCCACCCACCTCACCTTGTGGGATCCAACCCCACAACTGCAGGATGACAGCTTTCTGTGTTCAATTGCATTTTCAGTCATCAGTCACTTTAATCCATTTAGTACATACTCTGTTGGTTTTGTATTGTTCTAGGATTTAAATCCAGCTGATGTGTGGTGCCAAGCTGAATACTTCGGAAAATCTTAAGTGTTTTTTTCATCAACACCATTGACTTCATCAGCTAAACTTGCAATCAAGGCAAAGAAAGATATTAAGTTCATTTGACAGGGTCTGTTTTCCATAAACCCCTCCTGATGGGCATGAATTATATTCCCCCTATTAACTGCTCCATTATTTTACCTGGGATCGATGTCAGCCTGACAGGCCTATAATTACCTGGGTTGTCTCCTTTACCCTTTTAAAATATTAGCTCAACACAAGCTTTCTGTCAGTCCTGTGGAAATTCCCTGCTGCTCCATGCGTTGTGGAAAATTAACCTTCGTGGTACAGAGACCTGTAGACAAAGCAGCATAGGGCAGGACAAGGCTGTCTTCTCTCACTCGCTGTCACCTGTCATACTCAGAAGTTGTCCCCAGCCTCCCTGGTATCATTACACATACTCAGGAAAGTTGGACTTTGGCTACTTGCCCTGTTTCAACTATCCTAGGTCACCCTTTCCTCCCAGCGCCACTACACAATGACTTTTTTATGCTCCATACCATGGTCTCGACTTCCACAGTGTGTGTTTTTGGGGCCATACCCCTTGGGCAGAGCATCCCAGCTGTGGATGGAAGAAGCTAAGGATTTCCCAATTGTGGAGGCTGGGTTGCTGGAGCACTGGGCTGCTGGGGCCCAGGAGGTGGTGGGATGCCTGGCAGCTCTGCCTCTTGCCCGAGGAACAGCCCTGAACAAGTTTTTCCCCTTGCGATGCTGAGTCTCCTGGCAGGTGAAATTGGGGTGACTGTTTCTTGGCAGGGAGCTTTGTGGTCTGTACATGAGAGGAGGCAAAGGTCAATGTTTTCTTCTTTTTTTCTTTTTGTTGTTCCTTCTCCCCAGCCCCTGCTCCCCTTCTCCACAATCTTTTCTCTGCTCCTGCCTGCTTCTTAATCCTTGTCTTTGTCTGGGCTTCTGCTGCTCTTATCAGACACAGGCAGGGTCTGACTAAAACAAATGCCTGTGTGTGTAGGCACAAGAATCCACGGTGTGTCGTACCACAAGATGAGCGCTGTGGTTTTCATGCTCTGGAGTTGTGCTTGTGTCTGCAGGCTGCACTTTTAACTGATGTCAGGGTCCCCTGGGTAAGAGACAGACATCTTTTAATGTGTAACTGAAAGTCGGCATGAATAGTTATAACTTATGTAAAGAGGCAAGCAGACTTATGTGCAGGAAAGAGTTCATAATTAATAATATCTAGAGCAAATACACAAGCTCCTGCTGTCCCCATTCATGTAAGCACAAACAAGGTCAGCGCATACACACAGCATAAAGGAACTGAAAAGGACTGTCAAGCCAGGTTAGAGGTAACCCATAGTTTAGTACTGTTTGTCAGTTTAGCTGATTCTCTTTTAGATATGTATCTCAGCATCTTCTTCTGATCTATGCCTTTGGGTGGACTGCACCATCTCATCCCAAACACAAGAAATTTTTGTTGAAAGGAGCTCGATGGACCCCTTGTGCTGACCTCAATCAATTTTTTCTCTAGCCTCCTGAAAAAAAAAGGTCTTGTGTTTGAAGAAAAAATCTCTTTGCTTCTCAAAGTGCTCTGAGTTAGGCAGGGAGAAAGGGTTAAAAAAAAAGTTATAGATGAAGAAATTAGGAAAGATATATGCCAATGTAGAATTTTTCCTCATGGGCTATTGGCAAGGGACACAGCCAGTGCAGTAGCAGGGAATGATCATCCTGTCAGGTCAATGAGATGGAAGAGACATAGAGAACTCACTCAAATTTATGAGGACCCATGTAAGATGCTAAGCACGGCTTCCATTTGGATATTAGTTTGCAGGCAAGTGATGTTTCTCTTCCCAACACAAGCCCCATAGAATAGTAATAAGGGAACGTTAAGGACTGGAACCAACTCAGGGTTATTTTATTAGTGTATGTGGTTATCAGGCAAAGCCTAGCGCTGGGGATCCTGTTACACACCACTGCTTCCTAGTCATTACTCCAACCTTATGAAAGGAACACATTTCCCTCCGAGGGGAATCCAGACAATTGTTGATTTGGAGTGAAGATGAATGGCAATGCTGAACCACACACACACACAAAACGTCAGACTTCACTCCCCATACTGTAACGTAGATGCTTCAGGAAGAGGCCGAGTCATTGATTTCCTTCTCTGGGGTGAACCCTAAAGAATAGGTGTGCACTGACACACAATTTGTTTCTCTGTCTTTCTGATAGCAAACAAATGAAGCGGCACTGAGAGTAGCACTGCACTCATCGACCATAAAGCACCCACTATAGCATACAGCCAAGAGCACTGGGATAATGATGCAGTGCACCCCCGGGGAAGGCGGTGTTGTAGTATTAACTCTTGCTTGCCTGCAGGAAAACAAGCTTGAGCTGAAACTGGAGTCACTTAGTAACTTAACTCCCATCCTGACCTGAGGGTGCTGGTGTTTACTGGAGACACTGGAAGGCAGCAGTGTCTAAGACCTAACACACATGTCTTTGCCAGCATTGCTTAGAGAGGAAGAAGCCACATTTAAAACTCAACCAGACACTTGCTGAGCTTATTTGTATCTCCCACTGTAGAGCAGACTCCAGGAAAAGTTCACATAGGTGCACAGCTGGTATGAAAAGTCTGGAGTTCTTCATCTATGCAGACTCTAGAGGCACAGGCAAGTGTGTCCATGTAGCTCACTGGATTTATGGAAGTCACCTCAAACAAGACATTTTATTTCCTTTCTGGACTGAGCCAGGAGCACCTGAGGTCAGTCAGTTATGGCAACTTGGGCCATGAGTGATACTTCCAATACTGGTGGCCACTCTCTCACAGAGTTACTGCAGATATAGTGGTCATCCCAGCACTGCTTTAAAGGAGAGGGAATCAGGATGTGTGAAAGAAAGAAGGGAAGAAGAAGCATTTCTTGGTGCCCACAAACCCTGTGGGTAGTAGGGTGCTGGCTCGGTGGTGGTTTTTCACTGGGAGGGGGAGCAGCATCTTTCACCTCTAATTAGATGAAGATTCTCAGTCCAAAGAAAAGTATCTGATTGTAAGAAATTTGGAGAAACCATTTCCTCCTATGGCAGGAGGTTCCTTATATTAAACCTCCACTTATGGACATCAAAGCAGCAATGATATTTTTCTGTCACTAACACATTCCAGCATATCCAGGGACTACTTTGGCCCTCAATGAAAGTGAAGTCAGCTTTAAGTACACTCCAGGCAGGCTGCACAAAACTCATATGTTGCCAAGGCTACACAGCTACTGGTGTCCAAAATAGCTAAAGTCTGTCTGCTAGGCAGTGCTACCTGCAGCACAGACACCTCCAGAAGGATAAGGCCCATCTTGCCCGCGGCAATTTTGTGTCGGGGTTAACTCCCATTGGAATAATGCTGACATATGCTGCAGTGTTTGCATACATGACTGTGTGTGACCCTAGTTGTATGAGTGGTTCTTGTAAAATGTGCAGACGAGGGCAAGTCCTCTGTTTCTCAGATCCAGCACAAGCCATTTTACACTTGTGGAGTGTGTTGAAAGCATGAAGTCCACCAGGATATTCACTTCTATCACTGCTTCTGGCAATGTAGCCCTGTGTGTTGAGGTGTGCAGAGCCCTGGCAGGTCTTGCTGCCCCACTGAGGGAGAGCAGGAATGATTCCTGCTGGTCCATCACAGCGAGAAACTCTTTAGTGACGTGGGGATGAAGGGGCAAGGTGAGGGGAAGGATTTCTCACCACCCTAATTCAAACAGCAAAGTAAAACTAGAAAACTGTGAAAATCCTTTCACAGCTTGTCTTTAATTACAGGGCATCAGCCCTATGTGTTGACCTGGACTGAGCAGGGTGCTCCTTCTGGGGAACAAGTGTCTCTTGCTGTCCATGCTGTTTGTCCTAGAGCTGGAAGGGATGCCAATGAGTCATCAGGAAATACCACGTTCTTACAGACCCAGAAGTGTCTTTATTTCCATAATAATATTGTTTTCTTCTCTTAATTATTGATAGTCTTCCTAGATGAATATAGTCTTTAAAAATGTATTAGGCAGAGCTGTTCTGCCCTGAAAGAAAGAGTAATAGTAAACCTTTGTCTTGTAGCTGTCTGGAGGCTTTCTCCCACAGCAAGATGTTTCAAGGAGAAAGAATAACCTAACAAATAAGGTATTGGATAGAGACTTCAGGAGCTTCACTTCTGTTCTTGATTATTCCTTGGGTGTCCATTGTCACCCCTACTCCCTCATTGCTGACTGTGATGCAGAACAAGATGTATTTCCCTGGTGTGTGCTTTACTTCGAGGCTTTAATTTCCTTGCTTCTTACTCTGCAGAGGAGACAGTGGTCCAGGGGATTGGTGTCGTATGGGGGAATTTAACTGCTATCAAAATGCGTGCAGTAATGTAGGGAGCATTGTTGCGATGAGGAGAGGGTCTGGGAAACAGATGTAACTGCATTGTGGGAGTTTTCTAGTCATTTTTCAGGTGGTGCTGGCTGTCACCAGTCTCTAAGGCAATGTTCCGATGCTGTCATAAAAATAAAACCTTAGCTCTAAAGGTAAAAAATCAATGTGTCTTAGCTGTGGTCTCAGACCTGCTCAGAGTATGCCCCAAGGGACACAGTATCTGACAGCAGCCTTCTCCCTCGCTATCCTCTACAAGTCCTGTAATGCCAAGATCCAGGTGAGGCATGGGAGATCAAGCACAAGGGTTATCCTTCAGGGAATTCTGAGCTGGTATCCAAACCAGTAACATGGTAGTTAGCCTTCAGCTCCCTCCAGAATGTCATCTGCATGGTTCAGGTAGGGAAGGTGAGGTAAAAAGCTCAAGCAGTTTATTCCAGAAAGCACATGGGTCAGAAGCGGAGGCGGATCAGTGCTCAGATAGACCTGTGCGCATCAACTCCTCTGTGCCAACTGCTTGGCAGCCCAGTTTGTCCCCCTAAGGAGAGCAGAATCCCCACTAGGATTGCTTAAACTTACTTTGCAAAACTCATCTGTTCCAAACGACTACCCAAAGTAATAATTTACACGCAACGGAGTGTTGTCTCAGAAGTAATTTACTACTGATTACTTTTACAATGTGCATGCTAGTCATATGCAGCTGCGCAGCACTGCATGATAATCAGCCCTGCACTTCAGAGGGAAAAGCTGAGTGGCCCAACATAATCCAGTGAGAAATAATCTGGTGAGTCTGTAAGATTATAGTTTTTACTCTAAAAAGTTCTGATCCCGTTTCACTCAAGGACGTCCGTCATCCCAGCGTGAGTGGAGGAGGCCACTAGGTGGAAGTGTTGGCTGAGCAAGCTCAGGAGAGGACAAGCTAAGTATGAGAGGAGAAAGTCCAAGGTTCCTGGCTTGCTTTCCCTTTAGGAACATCTGTGCTAGCAGCCCGGACTCGGTCTCAGCTTGTTCGAGGAAGGAACCGTTGGAGAAGGTGCGCTGTCATTTTGCTGATGCACTGTTTTTTGAGTTGCTGTTGATTAAAAAACAGAGAGAAATTACAACTGAAATTGAGGTGGGAATCACCCAACCAATTCCAGAAACACTGTCAGCTGCGGAATTCCTGCTGACCCCAACAAGACAAATACCCCTGCTCATTGAAGTGTCTTAAAAATATAACAACAAGCAACATAACCCCCTTGGCTTTAGGGACCAGCCTGAGACATTCCTGACCTGCCATATTGTCCTGGTACCTCTTTATGCCCTATTTTGCTTCAAGTCAAAAAATCTGGGTGAAACAAGCTTTTGCTTGACGATCAGACAGTTTTGGGTGGAGAAGAGCTGGCACTGTGATCAGAATTGCTGCAGAGGTGCCTCCCTGGACCCCAACCCTGCTGAGATGAAAGGGGTGACCTGGGGGTCCATGCTGCCTTCAGCAGTGAGAGGAAGATGATCACAACAGGGAGAGCGAGCGCCGTGAGTGATGGCGGGTTGTTGCATGGAGAGACAGGGACTCATAGGCAGTGGGGCATCTTGGCTGCTCCCCCCTCAGACACTGAAGAGTGCTGTTAAACCTGCGTGCCATGAATATTTCTTCCTGCAAGAAGATTGAGGCTTCTTGATGCTCTCAAAACATGAAGGAGGGGAGCAGCGGGAGTTTCTTTGCAGCCAGGTTTACCAGTGGAGGGAGGTGTTCCTGCGTGGGAAGCTGCTGCTTTACTGCTGTATTTACTCTCACAACAGTTCCCACTTAATTAAAGCACTCCTGCAACAATAAATACTTCGGTGCGCAGACTCACTCATTAGCTGCCTTACAGAGCGGGGTTCACAGGGCTGCTGCGTTTCTGTGCTCTGCGGTGGCTGCGTGGCACTCGCCATACCCGCTGCTTCTCTTGACTGCCTTTTTAGTCTGCCTGAACATAGTGAGCTTGTACCTAAAGGGGGCATAGGCGAATCTCGAAAGGACGGAGGATTAATTTGGAGAGCGTGGCACATCTCCGTGTACACAGGTATGAATACTGTGCAACCTTGCAAAGGTGGAGGATGGGATGCTGAGAGTTAAACACTGGCTTTCTGGCAAAAGCACGCTTGAGAGAAGGTGGGGATGGTGAAAATAAGTGAATGCCTTTTAATAGCACTCTTCTTGGAGCTGGAAGGAAGAACAGGGGCAAACTATTTAGACTCAGTCATATAAACCTTAACAGGACTCACACAAGAAGGAACTTATTGGGTTCCCCTGTGATGGGCAGGGACAACCCCACTGCTTTCATTGCCTTAAGGGTTGCTGTCTTTCAGGCAGCACTTTCAAGATTGCTTTTTGGGGGATTGGCTGGCCCTGTCACTGTGATGTCCCAGCCTTCCAGGCACTGTAGCTAAGCCAGGAGATCATGGCAGCCAGTTTTAGGACGTTGCAGCCTTTGGGCTGCTTCTCAGAGCAGATGGATTGTGCTGCTTCATACAACAGAGAAGTGATGGGTTGGGATGCAGCTGCCAGCTAATAGTGACACAGCCATGTAGCATTTTGGATTAGTGCTCCTTCTTCTGCATGCTTTTTTTGTAAGTCAAAGCCGTGCAATCTTAGCTTAGTCCCTTCAGTGTACACATTAGGAGCGTTAGAGGGTGTTCATTATTTCATGTTAATATACCCCTTTCCAAATATATGTTTTCCCCACACTCTTTGCGTTTTCATACCATGGTCCTTGGTGGATCTTACAACGCATTCATTACAGCTTCAGAGCACAATGAAAGACCATCAACTCTCAGATCTCCCATCTTTCCTTTGTTCTGTTGAGAAGTGCTCTGTCTTGACAAATATGCCACAATGTGAGGAGAGCTAGTGAAAGATTTGCAAAACTTATGTGCTATTATTTGCACATAAGCCCTGAGTCCAGCCACCCAAACTTGGTTTGTGATGCCCCAGACCTCCACAGAGAAAATGAAATCTTAGCTACTGCAAGCATCAGTTAGAGACCAGGTATTCACATGACGCCTTTGGAGCCATGGAGATCCTGGAAGCTGGAAGGTACAGAGGCTAAGGTATCCCAACACTGGACGTACTAAATAATACAACAGACCATTATGGTAGGAAAAAGGTCTTGCTCCTATAGTGGCTTCATCAGAGCCTCATCACTGAGGGCCTTGTGGATGTAACTATGGTCCAAGAGGAGGGCAAGGTTCCTGCAAAAGATGGAAAGTTGGCCCAGCCAAGGAGCTAGCACCAATTTATTCCAGCTGAAGATCCACCCCAAATGCATGTGCTTAGTATGCTTTTTCTGCTCCACCAAAGCAAATACTCTTGTTTCCTGAAACAGCAAGATTAATACTTAGCACTTGCTAACCACTTTACATGTTCAGTGTGCTATACAAATATTAACTAATGAATCTCATCATGACATAATTAAATCTTATTTTACAGTAATTGAATGTTATCTTGCAATTTGTACAATATTGTAATTACAAAGATAGGAAAAAATAGCCAAATAAATTAAATGATAGAACTGAGAGGGAGGACGATTGACAGTTTTATGGTTTCTTTTTCCCCCCTTCCTTATGCCCAAGGTGACTGAAGAATCCAGTACATGTATTTGAGGTCTTGGGAGAAAATTAGTTCAGAAGATGAGCAGGTCCCAAACCCTGTGATGGTTGTTTCTTTGAGAGGATCTTTTCAATACTTGCCTTTTCTCATGTGCCTGAGATATAAACACCAGTCTGAGCCCTGGGTCTCCCGTTGCTTTCTGAAGGAACCAAAACTAAATGCAGACACCAAAGGGTACTCCTGACCCTGTTCCATCAGTGTGTTTGCTGATTAATATCAAGGAGAGCACAGATCCATCCAAGCATACAGACTTATTGGTTCCCTGTTCACATTGCTATGTATCAGACAGCCCACTGCCCTTCCCTCCAGGACTCCCCACAGGGCACACACATCCGCAGGACCTGGCTCTGTGGCTACTGCCCTGCCTGGCCTGACAGCAGCCTTGGAAGGCTGAATGCCTGGGGTTTGATGCGGGAAAGAGTGGAGCAGGGCACTCACCTCCACAAGGTGGTGGCAGCAGCGTGTGTTTGCAGACACCCTCCTGCCTGCTGCTCCCCAGGCTGGGGTGACGAAGCTGTGAGACAGGGAGCAGAGGTGGTGCATGAGAGGAAAGTAAGGACTGTTACTGAAACATGGGGTCACCCTGTGTGATCACAGCCTCCTCTGTGTTACGTGCTGTCATAACAAGGACTTTTGACTCGGAGGGGTTGTTTACGTGAAACTTACTTTCCAAAGGGAATGGCATCCTCCCTTATCTCTCCTGCCTTGTTTGCCAGGAGTAAAGCTCTTCTGAAGCTCCCCTCAGGACACAAGGATTGCTCTGTTGGCACAGAGCAGGTGGGGCCAAACTGCTATTGCCAGGGCAGGATATTTGCTCTGAGATGTGCTGAGTTTGAAATATGGGGATGGGCTACAAGCTCATTTCACCAGGGCAGCAAAACTGGGGGTCACCTTGCGAGTAAAGCAGTCCCACAGGGCCAGTGGAGCCAAGTTCTGCTCAGCACAGGATGCAAGGAAGGGAGTACCTGGCTCCAGACCACCATGTGGGTAGGCAGAAAGCTGCCGTGCCATGCCTCAAATATCCAGCGCTCTCAGCAGAGGCAGGCGTTTCAGGGATGCTGAGGGGTGTTGTGACTTGGCAGTGCTTTTAATGACCCTTGACTCTGTGTTGGCAAGTGTTCTGTGTGGGCAAAAACGTGCAGCAGTAAATCAGATAGGCAATGTTAGCCACAAAGGTGAATGAAGGACACGGGTGCTTGTAGGAGGGCAATAAGACTATTTCTGCGTATGACAAGGATGTTTCTATAGGAAAAGCTTCAGTATGGAAGATAAAGAGGATGATGGGGTCATCAAATAGGAGTAGAAGCAACAAAGTGGTGAGGAAGTGACCCAAACATTTGCTCATGCAAAACCCAGTCTGAGATTTCACTGAGAAACAGGCAACAAGTAGCGAGCAGGAGAACCATGCAGACAAGCCCTGGATGGATTTCTTCAGCCCCGCTCTGCAGGGTGTGCAGACAGCTGTGGTGAGTGTGGTCAGTCTTGGTCCCTGGAGCCCTCCAGGCATGGCTGGTGAAGGCAGCAGGGGACAGTGCCCAGTGGGTCTGGTCTGAAACTGGAAGTGATCCAGCTGCATCCCAGTGTCACCTCCAGGGAAAGAGTGCGAGCAGGTCAGTAAGGAGCTAATGCTAGTGCAGCTGCCCTGCTGCTAGGAGCAGACCAAGGCCCATTCAGGGCTTGCCTATCCCCATGTGCCTTAGTGTTGGTTAGGTTTCCTGCTGTGTTTCTTCATCAGTGAAGACACAGTGGCAGTGTTCCTGGTATAGAAAGGGGTGAAGTTGCTTGCAGTAAGCTAACCCCAAGAGGCTGAATCAAAATTCCTCTCCCTCTATCTAGGAATGAAATCCGTAAAACACTCAGCATTTTAGCATGCCTGTTCTTCAGTGGATTAGTGTTGGCAAAGCTTTTGTTATTCCTGGCAGGGCTTTTTCTGTGGTTTTTTTTTTTTTTTAATGATTTTCCTTTAATCAGTAATATTTGAGTTGTGTCTATTAATAGCTGAGTTGGCTTTTGTGTGACCTGTTAGCCAGATGCAAGCCTCACACCTCACCTGGAGTTGCTCCTATTGCTGTATAGGAGGAGGTGCAGTCACTAGGGGCAGTGGGTGCCTCTCACCAGGTGACCACTCTGCAGCAAAGGTGACAGCAGAGATGAAACTGGCTGAGGCTGCCAGGGAGAGCCCTGTGAGTTCAGGTGAATTGCTGTCCTGGCTTTTTGGAACAGATTATATGCATAAATCATAAAACACCTTGCTCTGGGCAAGTGACCACTGAGCTGCTCCATCAGGCAAAGTGTGGCGCCCCTAAGGAATGCAGCAAACCTAAACAGATGTGGCTGGTTACGCAGGGGGGTTTAAAAGGCTGGGTCACACTCAGAGTCACCCATACCTCTTCTGAAAGGATAATAGTTGGAGAAAAGCATGAAGAGCAAAGGAGAGCTGGTGCTGGCTAGTAATCCACTAGACCAGCTTCTGTGGGCCCTTTCCTCCTCTCATTTTTCAGGCTTCTCTTTCTGAAGGACTGTCTTCCAGTTGGCAAAGGGAGCTTTAAGCAATTTTGGTTTCATTCATGGTCTCCCAGGAGGTCTAAATGCATCCTGTGATGCCACCACAGCTGCCAACTGCATGGTAGCTCTTCCCCCTTTGTGCAGGGGCTGCCTCTGTTCCCCACTTTGCTTCTTTTAGTCTGTGACCATGCTGGGGTCTTGATATCGGTATAAGAGGACTGCACAGAAGGGACTGCCACCATGAATCATGGTGGCTTTGCCCTGTATGCTTCTCTCAGGCCAGCAGACATCCTTTAGGCAGGGTTCAGCTGGCCGTGAGGCAATAGAAACTGCGAGGTCTCTTTCTGCCAGTTTTTAAGCCCCATTGGACCACAGTGCTGTAACTGGGATAGCGTCCCTCTCTTCCAGACCTGGCTGCCAGGGCTGCTCTGATAGTTGTTCCTGCAGCCTTCAGGGCTGGCTGGGATTGCCTTGTTATTGCTGGGCTGTGTTTCTGCCTCTGCCCTGTCAGGCACATCAGACATTGTCCCTGGCACACACTGAGCTGAGGGAATGCCATCAGGGCATTTCTATTCCTTCTTCTTATGGACTGACGGACAGACCAGGAACTGGTGCAAACCCTGTGGAGGACATTGTCCTCAGGGAGGATGCATTTGGCATGATTAGTGCTGCTTTGAGCGCCTTTTTCATAGCCTACAAACCAGGCTATGAAAGCCACTGGCCACATTGATTACCTGGACTGTTCAGCTGGGACCAGGAGGGAGCCACTGAGAGGAGAGCTGAGGGCAGTTGGCCCCACAGCGGACCCTGAGCTTACGCTGCTGCCTCATTAGGCCAGACAAGGGTCTATCTGGGCTCAATGCCATCCAGCCCACCATCAGGGATCTGTGCTCAGCCCTTTCCATACACAGCCTGGCTGCTATGCTGCTCTGCTGGTCTAGCTCTGGTCTCTTGCCCACCTCACATGTGCCTTCAGGCACTGTGCTAACATTGTGTGGCTTAGTATTAACCCACAGTGTTGCACAGTAAGGCAGGGAGCGTGTCTGAGCTCAGGCATCCTGCAGCTGTGCATGGGGCTGTGCTTGCAGGCTGTGTGTGAGCAGTGAGAATCCACATGCAACGGTGACCTGGAGGCAGTCCTCCGGATGTACTGTAGACACAGCTGGAGCACCAGATGGATACGTAGTCCATGGCACAAGCAGAAGGCACGCGAGTCACGAACTTGCTGCATTTAAGACTATTTGAGTCCATCCCTAATGCTGCAGCACAAGCACAACCGTTCATGCTTGATCTCTTGTCAGGTGAGTTTCTGTTGCTGCCCTGAGATAGTGGGGAAATAATGCTTGAAGAGGCAAGAGATACCACCCAAGTCTGCAGGTTCAGGGACACAAAGAGGAGGTCTATGTGCTCTATTTCACATGGGCTATGGGTTTTCTCCCTGGGTCCCTCTTCCTTCCCCCCAAAAAGCTCTGCATGGTTATGAAACTATGACAGCAGAGAAAAAACCCTGGCTGAGGGAGAGGGGCACAGTGGGAAGGCACATATTATCACAGTTAAACCCTTCTAGTCTTCCTTTGGTGACTATTTGTGGCTATCAAATACGGTTAAAAATTACCGCAGGCTGCTTGTGGGGTGCAGAGGGGCCATCAGTTTGGTGGAGACCAGCATTGTTTTTCCACTCAGGATCATGCTGTAATGCCTAATAAAGGACATGATAGTAGCTCCGGCGTGGATTAGCTGCAACCCCTCTGTTAACCTGTGCTATCCCACTGAGATGATACCGCAATAAATAATCAAGCACATCAGTGCATAAACATGCTGCCTGTGATCTCCCCAGGTCTTATTCCAGAGGAGCGAGCATTGTGTATTCCACACCAGGCGAATCATGGGGAGGAAATTTGCTGCGGACTGGAATCTCATCAAAGCAAACAACAGCAGTCTCAATGAATTGCAGCGACCCAAGTGTCTGCTTAAATCACTCACTCATGTGTTTCCTTTAGTAAAATAAAAGAAAACACAACACATGTAAACTTGATTGCTCTTAAATGAACAGTTTAATTCTGGCACGGCTGTTGCTTGTCTACAGAACAAAGGGGATTGTCTTTACAAGACAGCCTTCCAGATGCTACGGCACTGAAACGCGTGGTGCATGATAGAGGGTAAAAAGATAATAAAGCAAGGGAGGTCAGTGATGCTAGGTAAAAATCTGCTGTAGAGGAGTTAAAAAATAAGTCATGCTCTAAGTAAGATGGACTGGACAAATGCTTTGGAAATCAGGGAGTGTGTTACTGATGCCACAGTGGACAAGTTCAATGGCTCATAGCAGTTGTGGGCCTGGGTAATGTTGAGGGGTCATCAATCTTTTCCTTCTGGAAGGGACAATTAAGGCTGTTATGGTGAGAGGTATTTAAAGACAACAGAAGCTGCTACCAGCTCCTCAGGCCAAAGATAGGCTGCATCAAAAGTACTTCTTTAGGCTACCTATGCTTTGAAATCTGCTCTTCCTACCACTGGGGTGAATTGGACGACTTCTGTTGAAACAGAACATGTATTTTTTGACCCATGGAGCTTTGGTTGTATTACACGCATTTATGTGGTGATGCAGGTCATCTCATTTCAGGAATAAATAAACAACTCTGTTCCATCGCTCTCTCCCCTCCCCACAGCAGAAATTCAGAGCATCTCCATTTTAAGCAAGTGGAAGCTAGACTTTTTCTTTCAACGGTCTATAATAAGCCCATATATTATTTCATTTGCTATTTTGTCTCAGTTAGCCATCATTCCTCACTTTCTACAACCCTGAAAATTATTTGGTTTGATTCAGGATTGTGTTAATAGATTTACCTCTGGGCGCTGGCATTGACTCCAGTGGTATAATATGTGATTTATGTCCTGTGCAAGATCAGAACCAAGCATGCCACCTCTAATCCTAAATCATTTTCTCACTTTCATATGGTAATATTGATCTGTCCATTTCAAAGCAGTCCAGGCATTCATCTTGTTATCAGATTCTCACAGGGAGCACAAGGCTATGTTCAGTCAATGATTTCTCAATAAATGCTCTATTTTAAAACAAAGAAAAAAAGCCCAAAACAGACAAACAGAAAGAATTAATCCTTAGATTTGACTACAAAACAAAGCTAAGCTAATAAACTGTAAAATGGAGTGGAGCAATGGGCTAGATTTCCCTATATTCATGTTGTTTTTAATTAGTGATTTACCCTGGGATAAAGCCCCTGAACTCAGAAGAGCTTGCTGCTAAATAAGATGTTATTGAGCAATAAAGAGGCCTGACTTCCCACCATGAAGCTTTCTGTGCAGATGAGCATATATGTCCCTTGGCCACTCATATTAGAGAATGAGGAATGTGGATTTAGGGAGAGTGAGCGCAATGCTGGTGAGTCCAAAGAATCACTCCTCTTTTAAACCTGGAGCCCTCAGGATCCCACTGACTTCAGAGTTCATTAGTCTAGGGCTAAGCGTTTCAGGCTGAAGGAGCCCAGTGCAGGTGCTGAGTCTTGTTATGGGCAGCTGGTTGGAAAGAAGGAGCCAGGGGCATGCAGAGACACCTGATGCAGTGTACCCAGAGAAGTTTGCCACTGACTTCAGGGGGACTGAGATTGCTTCTCCCTGCTAGTGCTCAGCATCACGTGTGATATTAGGTGATTTGCACTGAAACATGGGAATGCAGCACCCCCTGCCCAACTGTATCATGACTGATGCAACGCATGGTGGGTTTAACATACTGGTAGCTTCTCTCTCCTCACTACTAGCTTTTCTTGTGTGTTTAATCAAGAAGGATTACAGAACCCTGCTAGCGGTGGTAGGGGACTGTGGCGTGCAGGTAATTTTTAAATCAGTCCTTCCAGCCAAAGGGAAGGGGTTTGAAAAGGCCAGATGAATCTGGTGAATCAAGAAATAGTTAAAGGATTGGTGCCACAGCCAGGGGTTCAGCTAATTAGACCATGGGACTCGCTTTGAGAAACCTGATCTACTGGGGCTGATGGGGTTTATCTGTCAGAGAAAGGGAAGAGTTTCTCTGGTCATAGGCGTGCAAGCTGATAACGAAGACTTTAAGCTAAATTTGCTGGGGAAGAGGAGCCTCCATCCATCCCACTCCTGCCAATTTGATGCCAGTGCCAGCAATAGATGCTCAGTCTGTAGAGGGATCACAGGTCAGTAGGGGAGCACCTGAAGAGCAGCACAAAGATGTTCCAGCCACTGCGGCAAATAAGTTGGATTTATTGGGGACCCAACTTAAATATCTCTATGCAAATGCATGTAGCATGGGGAGCTACAGATGTGCACATGCCTGCAGGGCTATGATTTTATTGGCATCACTGAGATATGGCAGGATGGCTCCTGTTACTGGATTGTTGGAATGGAAGGATACAGGATCCTTAGGAAGGCCAGGAAGGGGAGATGAGGAGGGGGTGTCACCGTCTATGTCAGTGTTTCACAGACCGTTCCCAAGAGGCAGTCTGCATATGGCCACCCTGCTCTGGATGCAGGCAGAGCCTGAGGCAGCTGCTGGTTGCTCTGTGGTGCTTGGCATAGGGTTATTCCCAAACCCTGCTTTGCTAGTACCAAAAGTGACCCTTTCACTTTCTCGGTCACCTCACCTTCCTTCTGTATGGACAGCTGTAGGAAAGAACCATGTCTGTGGAAAGTTCCATTCCAGCTCTGAAAAAAGAGCTGCTTATGTTTCCAACTCAATACTTGACCCAGAGGCCATGTCTTGCTGTAGTCAGGTCATGCAATTACACTGGGCTTGCCTGGACTCAGGTGCCATGAGGGTTGACCCGAACACCAGAATCAGGGAAGAGTTAATACCAGGTTCAACAGAAACAGCAAGAACTGCCCAGGCAGCTGGAGCATAGTCTTTATACTGGGGATGAGGTGTTGAAACTGGAAGAAGGTATTGCAGGATCTTTGTTAAGATCCTGACCTTATGGACACTAAATCCCTTCTGAAAGGCAGAATCTTCCATTACACAGCCCCCTTTATGACATCAAGCTACACTGTGGTGTCTCCAGGAAAGGGATGCATCAGACAGTAATGGACTATATGATCCATCAGCCGTAAGTGCTGCAAGAGGCTGGGAAGCGTATCAAAACTTAACTGTGCTGAAAGGTTGATATTGCTCACTGAGGTACTGCTGCTTACTTCTTCTTGGCTACCCTATGCTTGTCCTTCCTGAACTTCTAGTCCTGCTCCGTCCATGTCACTGCTGAGATGTACAACCTCACAAAACCATGCTGGTAGTATCCTGGCCTGCTGGTCCCATGTAGGGCTCCTAGCATAAATAAACATGGCTATCCACAGGTATTCATCATCTCTTTTTCCTAAGAAACACACGAAGTCCACTAGGATACCAAAGAAAAGAAATGTACAGAAGGAAAGGCAGTATTTATAAATAGCTTCAGAAAATGGATCACATTTGGGTGGTCTAAATTTCAGCACAGCTCTTATGCATCTCACAGGGTAGAGTTTTGTGATTTTGTGTCCCCCTTGTCTCAGTACTTCTGAAGACACCTAAGAAATCATTCTGTGGGCTTAAATAAGGTATGGAGTGAGACCATACTCTGAGCCAACACGAAGGGCTAACTGCAGGGAAGTATGTACCATTTAAGCCTTCTGCCGATAGCCAAGTGTTGCCAGAAGGTATCTCCTAGCCACCAGTTCACACCCTATCCCAGAGCTCTCAGATCCACCCCAAACTTGAAGATGGCCAAGGCAGTCATTTAGCATGGGATGCAACACATCTTCTCAAGCAAAAGGCTGAACGAACAGAGAGGCTTCCCTTGCACATGTGTGTCAACACATGGTTTATCAAGGCATCATGCAAATCTCAGAGCCAGAGCCCGTTCAGAAATGCAGGGACTGTAGTTTCCATTTTTTCAGTCTGAGTGAGTCTGATTTTGTGTCACATTACCTTTTTACATGCTGCAGATTTCATTTTAAATACCCGTACTACAGGCTACAAGGCGTTGGAAAGCAGGTTATTTTGCTGGCAGTTTTGAGAATGCTGTGGTTGTGACAATGCTCCCATTTGTGTAGCACCTAGTGAATAGGGTACAATATATGATCAAACAGCCTTAGCAATCCCTTTTCATTAGTGGAAGCAAATGCTTGGCACTGCATCAATCTTCTCCCTCTCCTCTTCCTCTAGGAGTGCCAAGTCATTTTAAAGACACATTAAATTGCCAGAAGACTCCCAAACAAAGCCAGTCAGCCTGCTGCTCGTTTGGATAAAGTTAATTACAGCGAAGATTAAAATCTGCGGTGCTTGATTGGTGTTGTTGAGACTTACAGAAACACATTGTCTTCGGGGAGCTGCTTGCCAGCTCTCCTCCCTCCTTCTTCCTCTGTGTGTGTGCCTCTCCTTTGTTGTTCTTCATAATTGTTTTGTTGCCTTCCTTGTGGTGTACCTAGCAAGGCCCTGGGGACCCAGGGCTGAGCTGCCTGGGGTGTGATGTGCTGCTGCCTCATGCTGCAGGCAGGGCTTGGCTGGCCAAGAGTAGTGTGTAGGTGCCCAACCTTCATCACCATTGGCATTGCTTCTTCTCCCATCTGCTGCCTTGGATAAGGAAAGGGGGGTTTTCCAAGCAGACGGAATATTCCTGGGACTGATGGAAGTGCATGGAGGGGGAAGGAAGGGCATCCTGCATAGCCATCTGGTGCTGCTTATGAGGTCCTCCTGAGTAGGTGGCTTCTGGCCAGCCCCATGAGCACTCTTGAAGAGTGATGTAGCCTTCAGGGTACCTCTTGTGTTTTTCATTATGGTACCTAATACCTGCATTTCCCAGTCAAGGTTCAAGTTCACAAGAACCTAATCTATAACAAAAATAATGGGTAATAAGAAGGATTTGTGATGCCAACGAAGGCAGGGTGTCCTCCATCATGGGTGGTTTATTTTTTGCACATCTTCCAGAAAGAATTGAAGAATTTTGGGGAAATGCTGGAGGAGAGGAGAGGGAAGAAGCTTACCCCGTGCTAACATGGTGCCCTCATCTCCTTGCCGTACTACTGAAGCCAGTTTGCTCAGCATCAGGGTGCTTTAGGAAATGGCTGCTGTGAGAAGTGTCAGAAAGGTGAAAGCCATACCATGCTAGAGAGAGAAGGGCCCAAAATTTGTGTCTAATGCTGAACCTTACGAATCATAGAATCATAGGATAGCTCGGGTTGGAAGGGCCCCCCAAAGGTCATGTCATCCAATCCCACGGAATAAGCAGGAACATCTTCAACTAGATCAGGTTGCCCAGAACCAGATGAGTGTTTATCAAGTGGAGAATACTAGAACACAGTCAGAAATGCATTTTGGCTTAGTTGGGTAAAAGAGGATTAATGACTATTTTTTATTAAACAGCAATAATATTTGATTTTTAAAAAAAACAACCCACCAAACATAAACCATTCAAAACATCTGGACCAAAGTTTTCTGCAAAATTAATAACTGGGCATGTCCCTTGAAACCCTCGACAAGGATTAGCTGGTGTAGGATCATATGGGATTTGGTATCCTACCTGTGGAGTATAGGATACTGGGTCATATGGCGACAATATGTATGAGTATGCTGGCACATATGTAACGTATCTGGTGGTTTTACATATTCTGGAAAAGTTAATTTAATGTATACTCTTGACTTAATACAGCCATTGCCCAGCAGTGCTGTTCTTCCTACTTACAGGTATTGCATTGCGGTTCCAATGCCAGATTAGCTGCCTGCAAGCTCTTTACCTATCTCTGCATTTCTCTCAGCCATACTTAAACTCTGACTCTTATGAGGTCACTCCTTGCCATGAAGGCAAAGTTTGTGCCTCAGTATGTTTGTGTACAAGAGTGGGGTTGCTCAGGGTCCAGATGGTAAAAAGGGGAGAAGGAGGAAATAATGCTAAATGCAGTATCAGTTTCATGCTGCCTAAAGCCATGCTTGTTCTTTGATGGATAAGAACACATCAGGGATAGAGGGTAATTATTTGGCATGTATCTCCATCCTGTAGCTAAAGGAAGAACTGCTCAGAATCACTGTGTTACACATTTTCAAAGGGAAAAGCAGTGTCTAAAAGTGCAGGGAGAAAGAGCAATGCAAGATTTCTTTCAAGGGTGCCAGCACAAAAGCAAGAACTTAGTCTAAAAGCAGTTTCCCCTGCCAACTGGTTTGCTCTTTTCTCCTTGAAGTTCTATTCAGAGTCTTAGGAGTTGCAACTGATATTTTGCAGGACATCTCTATTCCCCTTCTCTCCTGCCCTGGCCTTCCCTTGCGCATTGGGCCATGTAAGCATTAAAGTGTCACAAAAAAATAGCATCTTGAGCAGTTTCCAGGCACTTGAGGTGCCGTATCCTGACACAGTGACTTTAAGCTGTGTGTAGTGAAGGGAGGAAACAATGAGGCAGTGATGAAAAGCACTGGAATAGGAATTCTGATTCTGCTGACTCAGAAATGATTTTGTGCATGCAGTGACAGAGGTGACAGCCAGAAATGCTTCATGGACGTGGCTGAGTGGTCACTCCAGGCCTGGAGAAGGATGTTTTTGCTAAGTCTGCCTGTTCATCTTGGTATTTGGCTTCAAGCATCTGATTCTATAGTCTTCACAGACTGCTTAGTCTAACTGAAAGTCTTTCTGGATTAAAGCCATTTAATGACCCTTTGCCCTGGCTGCTTTGCTCCTTTCCCTCAGAAGACGTCTCACTGGGTTCACACCCTGAATGGACTAAAACTGAGCAGTTATCCACTTCACCAAGTCCCTCTGAGAGGCAGCGTATCTGCTGAGCCCAGCATCCTGCCAAGCACAGTTACTTTGCTCCTGCTTTGCTGGAGAAGACCCAGTGTCTGATGACGAAAGTTATGTAGAGTATTCCTCATCTTCTCCAGGTGGGATAACCCACATAGACAGAATCACAGAATCACAGAATCCCAAGGGTTGGAAGGGACCTAAAAAGATCATCTAGTCCAACCCCCCTGCAAGAGCAGGGTAACCTACAGGACATCACACAGGAACTTGTCCAGGCGGGCCTTGAATATCTCCAGTGTAGGAGACTCCACAACCCCCCTGGGCAGCCTGTTCCAGTGCTCTGTCACTCTTACAGTAAAGAAGTTCTTCCTGATGTTAACGTGGAACTTCCTATGCTCCAGTTTACACCCATTGCCCCTTGTCCTATCACTGGATATCACTGAAAAAAGCCTAGCTCCATCATCCTGACACCTACCCTTCACATATTTGTAAACATTGATGAGGTCACCCCTCAGTCTCCTCTTTTGCAAGCTAAAGAGACCCAGCTCCCTCAGCCTCTCCTCATAAGGGAGATGTTCCACTCCCTTAATCATCTTTGTGGCTCTGCGCTGGACTCCTTCAAGCAATTCCCTGTCCTTCTTGAACAGAGGGGCCCAGAACTGGACGCAATATTCCAGATGCGGCCTCACCAAGGCTGAGTAGAGGGGGAGGAGAACCTCTCTTGACCTACTAACCACTCCCTTTCTAATGCACCCTAAGATGCCATTTGCCTTCTTGGCCACAAGAGCACATTGCTGGCTCATGGTCATCCTCCTATCCACCAGGACCCCCAGGTCCCTTTCCCCTTCACTACTTTCCAGCAGGTCACCCCCCAACCTGTACTGGTACATGGGGTTGTTCTTCCCCAGATGCAAGACTCTACACTTGCCCTTGTTAAATTTCATCCAGTTTCTCCCCGCCCAACTCTCCAGCCTGTCCAGGTCTCGCTGAATGGCAGCACAGTCCTCTGGTGTGTCAGCCACTCCTCCCAGTTTTGTGTCATCAGCAAACTTGCTGAGGGTGCACTCAGTTCCCTCATCCAGGTCATTGATGAAAATATTAAACAGCACCGGTCCCAGCACCGACCCCTGAGGAACTCCACTAGTCACAGACCTCCAGCTAGATTCTGCGCCATTGACCACAACTCTCTGCCTTCTTCCTTTCAACCAGTTCTCGATCCACCTCACTACTTGATCGTCAAGCCCACACTTCCTTAGCTTATCTATGAGGATGCTGTGGGAGACAGTATCAAATGCCTTACTGAAATCAAGAAAAACTACATCTACCGCTCTACCATCATCCCTCCACCTAGTCACTTCCTCATAGAAGGCTATAAGGTTGGTCATACATGACTTCCCCCTCATAAAACCATGTTGGCTGTTCTTAATGACCCCCTCATCCTTGATATGCCTAGTGATGGAGTCAAGAATAAGTTGTTCCATCATCTTTCCAGGGATGGAGGTAAGGCTGACCGGTCTATAATTACCCGGGTCCTCCTTCTTGCCCTTCTTATAGATTGGTGTGACCTTTGCCATCCGCCAATCCTCAGGCACCTCGCCCGTTTCCCACGACTTACCAAAGATGATGGAAAGTGGCCTAGCAATGACCTCCGCCAGCTCCCTCAGCACCCGTGGGTGCATTCCATCCGGACCCATCGATTTACAGATGTCCAGTTTGCATAGCTGATCCCTAACCCAATCCTCATCTACCAAAGCAAACTCCTCCTTTGTCCTGACTCCTTCTGGGGCTATAGAAATCCGGGGCCCTCGGGGAGAGTCTGCAGGAGTAAAGACAGAGGCAAAGAAGGCATTCAGCACCTCTGCCTTCTTTATATCCTCTGTCTCCAGGGTACCCACTTCGTTCAGCAGTGGGCCTATATTGCCTCTTGTTTTAGTTTTATTTGCTATGTATTTGAAGAAGCCCTTTCTATTGTCTTTAACCCGACTAGCAAGATTGAGTTCCAAGGAGGCCTTAGCTGTCCTAATTGCCTCCCTACATCCTCTAACAACTGTCCTATATTCCTCCCAAGCAGCCAGCCCCTCCTTCCATAATCCATAGATTCTCCTTTTCCACTTGAGTTTGCCCAGCAGCTCCTTGTTTAACCACGCCGGTCTCCTAGATCCCTTACTTGACTTCCTACTCATTGGGACGCTCCGATCCTGAGCTTGGAAGAAGCGGTCCTTGAATGCTAACCAACTATCTTGAGCCCCTTTACCGCCTAGTACACTTTCCCATGAGACTTCCCTTAGCAGTTGACTGAAGAGGCCAAAGTTGGCCCTTCGGAAATCCAGAACTGTGGCTTTGCTAGGTATTCTATTCCTCCCACACAGGATCCTAAACTCCACCATCTCATGGTCACTGCAGCCAAGGCTGCCATTGACCGTCATCACTTCGACCAAACCCTCCTTGTTGGCGAGTACTAAATCTAGCAGCGCTGCTCCCCTAGTTGGTACGTCCACCATTTGCATTAAGAAATTATCATCAATGCACTCGAGGAACCTCCTAGACTGTGAATGACTGGCTGTGTGAGTCTTCCAGCAAATATCGGGGTAATTAAAGTCCCCCACGACGACTAAGGCATGTAGTCGCGAGGCTACTTCCAGTTGCCTGTAGAAAGCCTCATCAACTCCTTCGTGCTGATCAGGAGGTCTGTAATAGACCCCCACAACTGTATCACCCGTGCCAGTCAGCCCCTTGATTCGTACCCACAGACATTCCACTTGCTCCTCATCCGACCCCGGACAGAACTCAATACATTCTAGTTGCTCTCTCACGTAAAGAGCAACTCCACCACCTCGCTTCGCTGACCTATCTTTCCTAAAAAGGACATAGCCATCCATGACCACATTCCAGTCATGTGAACTGTCCCACCATGTCTCTGTAATCGCCACTAGATCATAACCTTTAGCCCGCACACAGACTTCTAACTCCTCCTGTTTATTCCCCATGCTGCGTGCATTGGTGTACAACAATGTGTTGGGCTTTGGGTAAGCCTGAATTCAAGAGGGTCCTCGGTACCTAGAGCTTCCCCTTCATTTCAGATGTGGCTGTAGGGGATTTAAAATCAAGGCTTCCCTAGGCAGTGAAACCAGCTTGTAAACAGGAGAGGAGCCTTTCACTCTGTGCTTCCTCTCTGCCCGTGCTAGAGTGAAGATGATAATAAAATGTGAATATCAAGCCTTGTTTTGTAGAGTTCTTTGATCCACAGATGGAAGGTTATATAAATGCAAAGTGCTATCATTATTTATAAGGAACACACAGTCTACAGTTCCTTGCAATCTGGTGTAGTGGAAATAAACAGGAAGGCACAAATTTAGCACAGTGACTTCGCTGCTGGATCTAATAAGATGCAAAGACAGGCTGGGAAGACGTGAGTTTGTTTGAACACATGATGCTGTTTTACCGGTAATTGGCAAATACAGGAATAATTATGGAAAAAACTGATGAAAAAAGAACCTGATGTGCCAGATTCACAAGTGATGACAACTGATCTGACCCCTCAGTGCAGCAATCTCCAGGCGTTTGCATCAGTTTAATTTCCCCTATTATCAAAGCCTTACTTCCAAATAAATGTATGTTTTAGAAGCCGACTGCTTTCCTTCCAGGTATAAATTAATCCAGCAAAGATGACTCCCTTACACCAGTGCTGACTTATGGTGTTTTGTGCAGTTGCAATGGGAATGCAGGCTGACAGCCTCCGAAACGGAAATCAGGAGTTATGCTTCAGAGGAACAGGTGGGAAGACAGCTGCTCCTCTTCTGCTAAGAATGAAAGAGCAAATCCCTTTGCTTCTGCCTGGCTTTAGGGAGCAGCTCTCCCCCTCCTGTCTCTCTTCCTGGGAGAGATTCTTCTTTTCGTTTTCTTGACCTTTCCATGTTCCCAGTGAGTAGGTGCAGTACAGAAAGGGAAATAAAAGCTCTCTGGCAACATGGCTTAGCTCTTCCCTGGGGACATCCTGGGCTGGTGGAGAAGGGGAGCTCACAAAGGCTTGCTCACCTCTTGATTCCCCTGGGACTCAGATGATGCCGAGATTTCTCATACTGGGGGATGTGTAACTTGGTGCAGACGCTGAAGGGTGAAGACTGTGGGGCCCCTTGGTGGCTTTGCCTTGGGTACTGCGAGATCCCTGTTGTGCAACAGGGAAAGCACTGCTTCTCATCGTGCTCTGCTGCCCACCTTTCCCCCTGCTTACTGCTCCAGACAGAACTGCTCCCAGCAGGGCAACACAGACCTCTCAAATCACCAGTGAGGCACCTGCCGAGGGTTTCCTCTCCCTTCATCACTCTTCCTTACCCCCAAACTAGACTAAAACATAACCCTGTTTGCTCAGTGCTGCTGGGTGGTAGGGAGCTGCATGGGCTGGTTTTGGAGCTACAAGTGGCTTTTGGTGGCCACTGTGAGCTGATCTGGTTATGGATCTGTTTTACAGTGCAATTACACCAAGCCCATTTGGATCCTGCTTCCCCTTGGGCCATCCACCCTTCTAATTGGAGGTGCAGGAACAAGTTTTTATGTTGGGATCCCACAAGTGAGAGAAAGAGTAGGAAGTGCAGTGTAACTTTGCCTGCTGTCATCAGTACAGGGTACACTAAGATAGGGGATGTGTCCAGAGATAGACAGAACAACGGATTTGCTCCAGGAGTACAGACATAGATAAAGAATGAGGTATTTCTCAGATCCTGAGGAGCACTTGGTCTCAGGGTATTGAAGGACTTCTGACCAGTCCCATGTATCTTCTGGGTATGTACCATGGCCGGTCATGTAGGGGATATGAAGTGATATGCTTAATTAATACTTTTGGACTGTACTTGAGCTGGATGCATACTATAGGTTTTGTGAAGAGATGCTCTTGTCTTTCATGGGAGTACACACTCTCTAGATTTTGTGTTGTGCTCTGTGAGGAATGAGTCAGTCATATTCAGAAACGAGATACTTTGCTAAGTGTTTTGATGCATGGTGTTTGGGCGATATGTGAAAAAAGCTTGTCTGATCTTTTGATGCTCATTCTTTCTCCCTCTGTGCCCTCTGTTCAGTGAATAAGTACTAATAGTTTTCCTGAGTATAGGACTAGTTGCTAGTGTCTTATACATTACATGCCTTGTACTGTACATATGCCGTATTTCCTGCGAAGGTGTTCTTGCTTCTTACAGCCCTTTGGATAGACAGCTAGATCCAATAATTTCAGTGAAACATCAGCTCTTGCCTCTTATGGCCTCCTGGATGGCTTCCAAAGTCATGTCTATTCACAGACATTGCTCTGCTTAACTTCTCTGCTTCCCTTGGCTGTGAATTGTGCCACAGTGCTTGGGCTGGGAAAGGCAGCTACAGCAGCCTAGAGATGTCTCTGTGTGCAACAGGAGGGATCTGCCGAAAGGTCCTTTCTCATTCAGAGCTGGGTGTCTGCAGTGGCAGAAACAAGAGCAGCGTGCTGGGTGCCTGCTACGGGTGAGGGATAAGTCAGGCTCTACCTATTGTATATTGGCCCCAGTATCCATAATCCCCTGTTTCCATCTCAATGTTCTCAACCAACCATGTGCTCTTTCAAAAGCAGAGAGGATATATAAAACTCAATGGGCAAAATCACAAATGTCACTGTTGTTCCGTGAGAGCTGTGATGTGACTGGAAAGCATGTAGGAAGTGAATATCACAGCCCTCTCCTGCTGTTAGGTTTTTGTTTGCTGTTCAGTTGGACCAAAACCTGGGAGCATCATCAAGCAGAGAAGGGTGGAGATGTCACAGAGGTGATTTCCACACCCCACTGTGCCTCGGCTCGTGGAGAAGCACCTGTGGGAAATGGTATCCAGCATGCATTTGCCTGCCTCCTCTTGCCAACAAGCAGCAAGCTGGAATGAGCAGCTCATTGCTAGTAAGCAGGCCCAGCAACTGGGGAAAAATGCTATACACCTCCATGTCCTCTGGCATATACAACAGTTGAATATGCAGCAGGGCATGTAAATCCATGGAACAGCTTTTGCGTCATTGTTCTTACACCTGGCCAAACTATCATATGCTAAGGGCAGGTTCATAGACACAGCATCAGCTGTAGCACCTTGCACTGGGGCTATCTAACCCAGGATGCCACAAGCTCCTCCTGAAACATGTTCTGGGCAATCTCCCCTGGAGTCCAGGTGTCTCAACAAGCCATTTCTGTCGTGGGATGAAAACTGGAAGGTTACTAGTACTGGCACTGTCAGAGGAGGGATGCATTTTACTGCTGCTACTTTATGTTGCTGCCTTTGTCATGCAGGCTGAATCGTTCTGGTGAAGCCAGTGGCTTTACTGCAATTCCCATAATGTCTATTCAGAGGAGTAATGACCCTTTTCCTCTGCTGGGAAGTTGCACCCTTGTTTAGAGGCTGTGCGAGCAGGGAAGCATGGCAGCCTGCCTGCATCTGATGGGAATGATAGCAGCACATCTATGTCAGACAGGACCAGTGGTTGCGTTCTCCGGCTCTGTAGATACCTCTGGTTGAGATCCTCAGTCTGGGTCATTCTCAGCTTGCTACGACTAATTAAAGCCTCTTTGTCAAGCAGCGGTGCCCCTTCCCCTCCCCACAAACCTTCTTCTCCACCTGCCAGATCCCCCTTTGTTGACTACATCCATCCAACCTTTTTCAGTTATCTGCTAATCTCCTCAGAGTCACTCCTGAGCCAAGCTAAACATGTGCTCTTTTATTTTTCCCTTGTAAATCAAATCCTCTGCCCCTTTCATCATGTTTTACTGCTCTCCTCTGAACTCTGCTGACTTCAGGCACGTGTTTCTGACTGTTAGACGCTGAAAGTAGAATATAACCCTTCAGCTCTGGGTGTTGCCTGGCTGGAAAGGGCTATTACCTCCTGCAGCACCTCGGGGACAGGAAGGAAGTGCTGTTGGAGCTGCAAACTGCTGCTTCTCAGCTCCTGCTGCTGCAAATCAGGCAGTAGCCTTCTTCCTCCTGGGCTAGCCAGGGCCTTCATCCTAAGAGGTCTCCTTTAACCAGCTGAGGCAGGCTGCCACGGACAGAGCAAAGCTGCCTTGCCCACTGCTGCTGCACAAGGGTTTCACCACAGTTGCCCAGTGCTCGGCCCCGTCCCACTGCCCGTGCTAGTGAGGGAGACAGGAGGAGGGGAGGATGAGCCCACATTTGCTAGCAGCCACTTGCTGCCTTTGCAACAACAGTGACCTGGCTGCAGGGGGAGAGCATCCGCAGCTTTTTGTCGTGTCATGTTTCGTGGCCAGCTTGCATAGCCTAACCCCCGCATTTCCCTTCTATTTTCATCTAAGAGGGAACTGATTTCTTTTTCATTCCACATCACAATCTCTCCAGGTCTGCTGGTCTTTCTTCTTTCTCCTGTGTGTTTGCTACTTCCAGCAGCCTAAAGGGCCTAAAGGGCAGAGGCATAAATACGCAAGGGAGAATCCCCAGGACAGCAGTAAGACATAGACAAAGTAATGAAACTTAAAGATTGGCTTTGTTGTACAACAGGCGGCATTAGTACAGTGCACAGCCTTGGCTCCTGAGGTACCATCATGGTCTGCTGCTGATGTAATTGTAATGATGCCTCTTTCTGTGGGGCTGCTCAGCTGTAGCTTGTCTGTTTAAGCTCTGTGAAATGTTTTTCTTCATAAAATAAATGTTTCTAGTTAAAGGCTGTTGTGAGAGGACATACGAATTCTACAAGGTCAGGCCTGCAGCTGCACAGTTTGAACCATATCTATAGAAAAATCAAGCTGCGGAAGATGGAGATGCTGGGCAGTTGTTTGAAAGCTTAGAAAATTTTCTGACTAAATGCGTCTGCCACTAATGTTTTGACAGCTTTCAAAACAAGGTGGCATTCGCTAATATCCACGTCTCCTAATCCAAAAGCTTTATGGATGGCTGTATCTCAAGGAAATATTCCCTGAAGGTTATGGCTGCAAATGACTGGTGGTTTGTGAAACTCACGCCCCTGATAAAAAGTGGTGGGGCTCTTTCAAGTCTTTCTCCCTGGCAACTTGAAGCTATCCGTTTTGTACTCCAAATGTTTGTCCCTGAGCCATCTGCTAAGCTTCCAGTCCTGCATTCCAGCTGCATTCCTGCTGACACCGGCAACCACCCCAGTGCCTCCTGGTCCCAAGGTCCCCCAACCAACCTGAAAATGCCTGCTGCCTGACAGGGTTTTGGTTGTAGTTAGGCAGGTGACACCATGCCTGAGACACAGAGGGTGGCTGTCCTGAGGAGAGGGGTCAATACAGCCACCTCTGCAACCAGGATGTCTCCAAGCCAGTGCCACAGTCAGCAGGGTGATGAAACAAACGATGAATGGTGCCTAAATACAGTGGCATAATGGGGAAAGCAGGAAGAGCTGCTTATTGACTGTCACAGCAGCCGTTATGCGTCATACACAGGACTGAGCTGCATAAACCAGAGTACATTGTAGTATTACTATGAAGTACAGTGAGGTTGTTTATCTTTTAACTAGCGTCCTGTTGTGGGACTCTCAGTCCCTTGGTAAGCCCTCACTGACAATGTAAATGCTCATGCAAAATTACACACGTGCAAAATGATGATGCATGCTCACATGTGAGGCAGGCTGACTTACCAGTTTGTTCATGGAAAGTAGAGGTCTCTGTCCCTCTATTTCATGATACAGCAAAAAGGTGTCTGGAAAACTTGGATGACCTGATACTCTTCTGTGACCTTAAGGATTTGTGTCATTTAAGTCTCTTGCCTTGGTTAGTGATGGAGTACAGGGTAGGCTTTGTGGGAAGATAGATCTGGGCTGCAGAGCCTGTGCACGGTAGCATATGTTACAGCTTCTGGTGCTCCAACTTTTCTGTGCATTTTTTAATAGGTGAAATGAGTCTTTCAGATTTAATCAAAGCAATACGTAAAGAGTCAAGATGTTGGTACATTTTGTGTTTTGTGGGTCTACACTAATTATTTGCTACTTATTTGCAATACTGGCAGTGGATGTTTGCTATTGTCCCAGGTATTGTCCAAAGACAGCATCAAAGATGGGACCCAGCCGTCAAAGCACCAGCGCGTCGGTGAAGTGGTCCTCCCATTTATCTGATAATGCTTTTGTGTATTAGATCATGTGTTGTACCCACAGTCCTATTAGCAGAACAGGCCTGAATTTGTTTCTCTTTGCAGCGAATCAGAGCTACCTTAAGAGTGCCGGCTTTAATGCTAAGTTAATGCCCAAATCCCCCTCTGCCTATGATAGAGCACCCTGTTGCCACTGAATTTCCAGTCAAAGATGAAAAATAAAAGGGGGAGGGAAAAAAGAAAAGACCAAGAGAAAAGGAAACATAGCTCATGTTTACTGCAGGACGGCTCAAATCACTGCATATGGAAAAGAATATCTACCCACTATGAAAATGTGCAGCCTCCTGTGAAACGGAAGGGAAGTCATGTGGCTCCAGGTTCCTGAGTAGGTTTAAGAGATTTCTCTTTAGCAGCAGTGCTTAGCACAGGTTGGTAGCAGGTTAGTCCTGTCCAATCCTTTCAGAATTGGAGCTGTCTGGGGAAGACTGAATGGAATAATTGATTTTTTTTATCAGACACAATAATTGAGGCATAATGGAAAAGGAGAGCTCAGAGGAAGAAGGGCCTGGGAATTACAATACAAAAAGGGAGGAATCCCTTGGGGGCAGATCATATCAACTGAAGTGGAAGAAATATATAGGCTTTTCTGTCCTTCTGGCCTCCTGTAATAGCAAAATGATGAGGAGAGCAGGAAGTATGAAAAATAAAGCCAGCTTCTGCTCTCGTTCACTCCACTTTTGGATTAACCCTCTGCTGTCGTGTGTAGCTGAGAGCAAAATGGGATGTCCTTCCACTCTAATTCATGGGCTGAGAAACTGTAATGCTGCTGCAAAAAGAAAAGTTCAGCAGGTACAAGGCTGATGGTGAAGAGACAGGCCTGGCAGGTTTGGAAGAGGCCACTTGCAGCGTGGCTGACAGGAATAAGCTCATCCCTCCTTCCGAGAAGCATTTGAAGGGTGTACGGTCTACATCAAGTAAAAACCCACAAGCCTAGTGAAATGTCTGCAAAACATAAGGAAAACTTAGGAAAATCAACTGTCAATTTCCCTCTTTCCTGGTCCCCACAAAACACTTTCAGTGATTTATAGCACTTTTCAATATCACAGGTCACAAAGATGTACTGCCTTCCCTTGGGGAAACCTGTTATTCAGAGTAACACACTGTCATTGCCTGGTAAAGTTTCCTGAGACTTTATAGATTAATTTATTTCTTTATCACTTGTTAAGCTTCTCTTCCTTCCAGTAATTTCATCGTCCCTCTTTTATATCTGCCTACTTGTCAGCAATTATCCTATATTTTTAGTCATTGCTTAGTGAACAGATACCAACTTTGCTTTTTCCACCTTTCCTTGTAACTAGATGTCTCTATTCTGGTAATCAATGTACATTGCTCTGTCAATAGCTTATGGAAGTGCCTAGAACAGAAAACAATAGTTTAGGTGTGGCATCCATAGAGAAAAAAGAGCAGGGCTTGCTGCTGCATAATATATGCAGGACGTCTGTTCTCAGACAAGGGTGTTTCATTGCCTTGCTGAAGACACGCAATTTGCCCTTTATTAGAACCCTTATTTTTCTGGTGTTTTAGCTCTGTCTTTCCCATTAAACACCTGTGGTTTGGGTTATTTTCCTCCTCCCTCCCTGATCTCCTCAGATACATTTTTGTTTTCCAAGCTTAATGTTTCACTTTGGGTAATTTCTTTCTGTTGCTTCAATTTCTTCATCTCCCAGTTTTTATTTCTCCTCCTTAGCTGCCTTTGAAAGAAGGTTATCACATCCTCTCCACTCATTCGTCCAAAGTGTTCCAGATCTTTAATGAAGATATTAATGAAACAGAATAAATAGTGGAGCAGTAAGAGGCTCACTGCAACACCCCTCCTGACACTCCTCTTACTGTGCACACACTACCAGCAATGGCCTGCTGCCACATTCACACTCTATCATGTCCACATCTATGTGCCCTTGTGAATCTGTTTTTCCACTGTAAGAAGCCACAAGTTGCTCTACAAAATGCCCTCTCTACCAGGTGGGAGGAACTGCTTCTGATGCATTTCTTCATCACAATTCCAGCGAGTGTGTCAGAAAAACAAGCCAGTGTGCCATGATGTGCTTAATCATTCCCCATCACTCCTCTGTGTGTGTGAATGCAAAGTGCTCCTTTGCACTCCTCACTTGGCAGCCCACCTGCTTTGCTTGTGCTCCTCACCTTTGCTTCACAGCATTTATCTCCAAAATGTTTATCAATTCCACATGCACCAATATACATCCTTAACCTGTGGTGTATGCAGCCTTTCCAGGCTCCCCTCCAAGCTCACTGCAGTTTACAGGACCAGAGCCTCAGCTGCTATAAACTGTCGTAGTGCCACAGAAATCAATTGAGCTATGTGATTTGTTCACCAGCTGGGCATATAGCTTGCATTATATGAAAGGCCATTTGCCTGGACTACAAATAGGGCACTAAACATCCCTAAGGCCAATGAGCTTGGGGAATGAAGGAGAAAAAAACGGAAACTGCAGAAGAAGCCAGCTCTAGCAGCCAAAGGACCTGGAAGAGGGCCAGACAAGGCAGAAAACCATCAGCATGGACTTCCATACTTTGAAAATGCCAACTAGCATCCTCTCTGCAGATGTTCCTCTGTTCCTTATTGTGATGGTCCACCTAGTCCTTACACAAGGTCTTTTCCTTAGTATCAGTTTGCTTGTATTACCAAAGTATCTCTGCTCAGGTAGCAACACTCTTGCTGTGCATGGTCCTGTACCTGCACAAAAAGACCTAAAACTCCATAGAAACCTGCACACCACCTGCAACATATGGATGCAGGCTGGAAGTAGAACACTGCTATCAAAAAAGAGCAGCTTGATAGGCTGTCATAATAGCCCTTAAATGCTGGGAAGCTTTCCTCTGTGGACTCCTTCCCCTACCTGCTTCTCTCCCTTCCTCAGGTCCCACCTTTTCATGTTGCCCTTTCTCTTTTTATTGAATGTCCTTCTGAATATAGCAAATCTGCTGGGATTTATTGCTCAGAATGGTACAGTAAAGATACTACTGTAATGCCAATCTGGCATCTGCTGCGACAAGCTTGCTTCCTGCCTGTGTGTGTGTGTTCCTCCTGGTTAGCCCTGCCCTTCACCTGCCTGCTCTGATGGGATCTGTAGGCAGAAGCAGTACCTTCGGAGGCTTGGTGTGAACCATGCGCAGCATGAATTATCCGCTACTTTTGGCTTGTATAGCAGCTACCAAGAGAACAATTCACTTTTCAACTGGCTCATAGGTGCAGCTGGAATACATATAAGCCATAATTAAACAAGCCCCAAACTGAATAAGCAAGTGAAAAAAGAGTCAGGATATTTTAACACTTCAGGAAGGCAAGGCTGCACAGCAATGGCACTCTTCCATGATTTGTCATCACCCTTAAGCAAGGTGTTTCCAAAGGGCTGGCCAGACTTCATTTATTCTTTTAAGTTTAGTTAGCACAGAGGAAGATGGTAATAAGCATGCCTTGTGTCTGTGACTATAGCTTTGTGTCCTCCTGTTTCGCGGAGGAAAATTGAAAGCAGAAAAGTAAACCAAAGGGAAAACACTCTGAGATGTCAGGGCTGCCCGGTGCATAAACCTAGCTGCTGTTTGTGAAATCCCTTGGCCGCTATCCTGGAGATGTGGCAATCATTCATGTTGTCCTAGCTGAGCCACGGTAACTCTCTGCATGTCTTCCCTCAGCTCCAGACAAAGTGCCCTTGCTGCACTCTGAGCATTTCTTGGTGCTCTCCGGCTTGCTGCCAGCCCCGTGTGCCGTCGGGCAGCTGCTGGTGACCCTGAGCAGGCACGCTCTTGCCCTGGAAAGGGGCCTTTGCTGCTCACCTCGAACAAACAGTTTGTACTTGAGAGGGAGAAAAGCGGAGGCTTCTGGCAGTCATTAGGAAAGCACTGAGGCATATAAGCTGTTGGGTTGTTGGTCATTTGGGCAGTCCCCAGGAGACATTTGTGTGGATGGGAGGGTGAGAAATGTGCCTTACACAACATATGTAAATGGCAACCAATTTTTCTTGGGTTTTTTTTCTTCTCCTGAGTGCAAAAGGCCTATAAAACAATTAGAGCTTAAAATTGGACTCCTGGCAGAGAACGAGAGAGGGAGTTTATGCCTTGTTAAGTGTAATCAGTCTGGTGATAAGGGGACAATTTCAGCTGTGTGAGATATAATTACATCATAAACTCCACATTACAAACAGGGCAAGCAGAGGTGAAAAGGTAAAGAGGGAGTAAATGATGATGCCCTTTGGGGGACGTGGCAGAGGAGACTTTTCTGGACTCCGTTTCCCAGAGAAACTTTTCCAGCTGGAATGAGAGTTGTGAACATGCATGGAAGACACACTGGCACTTCAGGAAGGCTTGATGGGGTGCCTTGCCACAGGCACACTGAGGGTTCACATCTGCCAGCTGAAGTGGAATGTTAGTTTGGGCAAGTTATATATTAATCATGTTTCAGAAAACAGACAAACTTTTCTCTGTGGCCTGAAGCTGGAGGAGAGGGTCTGCAGCCATGCTGCCAGCTACAAAGACAAAGGAGGCACAAATAACCCTCCCTGGTGCTGGTGGGCTGAGGGCTGAGGATGCACAACCTGTCTGCAGGGGCAGGGCAGCACCATGCTGCAGGAGATGTGGATGCCTGCACACATGTGGAATGCTGCTCTGGAGCTGACTGCACACAGATCCTAAACCTCAGACAGGACCTTCAGGATGTCCCACCAAAGTGGTGGTGGTGCAGAGCTAAGCCACCCTCCCAGGCTGCCTGTGGTCACAGTGAGAAAGGGTCTTCTCCCTTCATATAGGACACCCCACCATACACATGAATGGGACTGGCTTGCCCTGGGGCACAGATCTAGGGAGACATCTCAGAAATGCTGCTTAGAGCACATGTGGTTCCTTGAGTTTTACCAGAAAAAATGAGAAACAAATATCTGAGGAATGGGGAGTCGGTGTTTGCTAGTTTAGGTAAATATTTTTAGACATGCTATTTGAAATGAAGGAAACTGAGGAAAGAAAGGGAAGCAGCACACTGAGGGACAGTGGTTTTTTTTTGTTTGAGAACAGTTTTTGGAAATCTAAGATTTTTCGGCTCAGGGGCTTGAATTGTTGACAAAGGATTAAAATAATCTTGGGAAGTGAATTTATAGTTTTCTGTAAAAAATAGATAGGCATTTTTTAAATAGTTGTTTCAGGAAATCCAGTCCCTATTTCTGCTTTTGCTGCTAAAGCCCTGCCTTAGAGAACTGCGTCTGGTTCTGGGATCAAGAGTTCTAGTCTTTCCTTGTCACTGACATGCTGCATGGTATTAGATAAATCACTTAACCTTTCTGTGACATACTTCCCCATCTGTAAAATGAGTTTGATAATCGTATTTGCTTACTTCACAAAAGTGTTAGAAGAATGAATTATCGCTGGTTTTATAACCGTTTATATCTCTCTCTGGGGCAAAGACTGCCTTTTTTTTTCTGTGCTCATGCAACAGCACGGAAGTTCTGCTCTGTAATGGATGTTCTGAAATGGTGTTATGATACAGAAAGATAAAAATTAATTGTAGCCTTTGACAGTGCAGCAAACAGGGCTTGCAAGTATGGCAAATACAGTGGGTTAGATTAAAAGAGCAGGGACATCATCTATCGGGGTGCTGAAGAAAGGATCAATTCAGTATAGTGATAACATCCTGAGATATAACCCTGATCCAAAGTGGGCAGTGTAACCCTCCTCTGGCAACCACTCTTCTGTAAAGGACAGACAAAAAAGATTAATACTTATTCAGCTCTGTGAATGGATTATTACTTAGATTAGAGTGCTTGGAGGCTTTGGACAAAATCAAGTTGCATTAAAAGCTTTACAGGCCTAAAGCTGGAGATGGACCTCTGAAGAACTTGCTGTCAAGGGAAGTAGAGACACATCTATCTAAGGACACAAAACAGGATGCTGCCAGAGATGGGGATTCCTAGACTGATGTTACTTCAAGTCATTCACGTCACTGCCTCCACATGACAATTGCTCATGTGCTGTTTTTGTACTGCAGGTCACCTTCATTCATACAGGCTTGGTGTTTTCATTAGGAACAGGCATGAAAATTCAGACTGGCCAATCTGGAGACTAGGTGACTACGCAGGCAACTGAGGAAGGAGGGAGTCGGGGAAGCTTGAACTGGCTTGTGGAGAGGGGACCATCACCAGCAATAGTAAGTGCAACCTTGGGTGCAACCCTGCTGATGCTTTCATGGGACAGACTTCCATGTATCTCTCAGGACCAATTCAGTCATGAGTAAGGAGCTCAGCACTCACTGACATATTACATTTTAAAAGACTAATTAGTCTCTGGTGTTGCCTACAAGGAGAGACTTAAGCTGCAAGTAGCTTAATGCGGCTTCACAGGATAGCAATGAAGCAGCCTGGATTGAACCCTGCTGTGAATAATTACTGCCACAGCTGCAGCATCATATAGGACTGATCACAAATACTCTGCATGCAGTCTGGGACTGACATCATTAGGCATCTACTTGAGGCATCCCCCTTATGATTGACTTAGTCTTTCATATTCATGCTCGTCTTTTTGGTCCAGCAGAGAGGGAGGAAGAAAGGTGCATAGTTTATGGACAGAAAACTGCAGCAGGAGTAGGTTGTGACTCTGCCTGTGCTTTGGGGTGTAGAAGTGGTTCATAGCTCCTTCCTGTAGTTTGGGGTGAGACCCTAAATATTATACACAGCCTCCCCACCGCAGTTGGTTTCCAGTGGTGGGGAGCCCCGAACAGGAAAGAAGCCATATGTCTCCTGACTGGATGCGTGCAGGGCCAGGGCTCTAAGGAAGGGCACTCAGTTCCAAATCTGAATGTGACCTTGGAGGCTTCTCCAAAGACATACTAGGAACACCCAGCGGTGCCAAAAGAACTCACACAGAACTGCTACTCTGGTGTCTGGGCCACCTTTGTCACCCTTCCTTGCCTTAAGGAGGATAGGTTTTGTCATTTTCCTGAAACAGCAGCGCCGTGATTTCCAGGAGCTTTAGAGACCCTTCTCAGCATGACTTTCCAGAGTGTTTAAGGAAGGTTAACACCCTGGAGAATGGGCCTCCTGCCAAAATCACCAGGGATGGTAGGGAAGGGATGGAGATGAACAGCTGAGGTTGTGAGGAGAAACACTAACCAGACAGGACCTCATGAAGCACTGGGCAAACCTTTTCCAGTCTGAATGCTATCACCTCTGGCCTGTAAGCTGTAGTGAGACCTGAAAGAAATTCCTTGGTACTTGTTTGATAGACAGCCAAACTGCCTTGGCCAGCCTTGCAGTAATCTGCTACCCACCATCAGCATCTCATGGCTAGAGAAATGAGAGAGCAGGCTCAGAGGTCAATAACAAGCACCATTAGGGCTGCCTAGTTTGGGCAGCATGGTCTGAGAGGGAAAGCAAGCAGTTCTCAGCATCACCACTACTGTCAGCATCGCAGCTGCATCCAGCTCTGCCTCAGCCTCAGGCACAACACTGGGGCAGCTTGTGGGATCTTCTTATCACTGGGGTCACTGCAGAGGACCTGGTGACTGCAGGAGAATATAGCCTTGACCAGAGCGTCATCAACCCTGCTCGTGTCTTTCATTGTCAGCAGGAGGGTGTGAGGTTTTAAGCAAAGTATGAGGCTATGAAGGGAGGAGTGGAGGTGGTGAGCAGTGACGTGCAGGTCGCCTGCAGTGCTGCCTGACCCTGGGGCAGATTCCAGCTGCCAGATGAGGAGGAAGGTGCTGCAGGACTGCATGGGTTCTCCATTCATGCCACCCATGTATAGGTACACGCATCTGTGGAAAATTTAGAGGGAAACATTAAAAATAGTAAAAGAAATAACCCAAAACTAAAGCCAGTGAAAGTGCATGGTATTTGTGTCACTCATTGTCCTTGTCCAGACTGGACACATTCCAGCTTCGTGATCTCCCTGGGACCATGCTTGCATTGGGACTGGAGACCCCTGCTGCCCATACTCCCTGTGCTGTCCTTGTCCTTTTGAACAGAAATCTGTTTAAAAAACAAAGAAGCTGGAGAAGAGCCCAAAAAGTTGAAATCCGCCATCAACGTGGGAAAGGAACAAAGAGAGAAATTATGGCATGCAGTCCTGACACGGCTGTTTCTTGGCAGGAGATGAGTGCCTGTGTGTCTCAGATAACTTCCCAGAGAAAGTAAACACTATCAGAACTCAGTGGGGAGGAGCAAGGAGGTTGGAGACAAAGGACCCCATCCTTCTGCTGGTCCCTGAGGGAAAACTGATGTCTTCGTCACCCAGACTGGCACATCTGACCAGCTTGCCTCCCCACGCTTTCCAGACTTCCCCAGCAGTGGATGGGGAGCTCTGTCTCTCCACCCTGCTGTCCAAGACAAAATCAGCGGCTGCAGGAAGCAATGACTCCAGGTGCAGAACTGATTTTGACAGTAATGCCACCACTTTGCTGCCTGCGCTGCTATGTGACGTTGAGAAATCACAGGCCGGTATGATCAATCCCAGGTGGACTTACAGCCCTACAGTTGGCTTTTCCTGATTTCTAAGTGGTTAGTAACATTATCTGAGCATACTTAGCAACGTGTCCAGGTCTTTTTCATCCTTGGGCAAGGATAAAGCTGATATATTGCTTTGAGTGTAACTGTTAAAAGGAGTCTGCCTTTGGGCTGAAACAAAACCTCAGGCAATCCTTAAAAAATACTCCCAGTAGCACCAGAAAAGTGATAAGAGGCTGAAACAAGGGCTTTATAATGGAATGACGATTCCAATCAATTGGTGTGAGTTAATTAATTAATTGCTGCAGTTGCAATGACATTCCCTCTTGGCTGAGTAATCAGGAAATCAGCCACCTGAGGCTCTTAGGGAGTTAATTGCCTTAAACTTTGCTAAAAGAGTGATAATACCATTAAGAAAAAAATGCTATTAATGCACATTTCTTGTCTTTGGGGATCTTGCAAACCAATTCTTCATTTTGCAGAGCAAAACCTTTAAAGTTTTACTTGAACAACTGAGTAATGGAGACAGATGAGGTGGATAAGCAGGGAGCAAACTGTGAAATACAAATTCTGTATCATTTGAAAGCGATTTGAAATATGCCGAAACACTCCAAACTTTGTGTCCACCCAAACTCCTGTCCTTTCTTGAGTGTTTTTTGTCCAGCAGGGAGTGGAGTTTCCCTACATTTGAGTTACGCTTTTATGCCTCATATGGAAACAGTTTTCTTTTGTTCAACCTGATTTTCTCTTAAGGAAGTGTTGCCTGAAATGAGAGAACTATTCTGGGAAGAGCAGAAAGCTTTCTTCCTTCCCTTTCACAGCTACCTATTTCTCAGGCTGAAGCTGAGCTTCTCTGTGCTTTAGACCTCCCTCCCAAGTGAGCTCTTTGAGAACTTTGGAGGACGCTTGGTCCTCAGTAGAAGTAGGTATTTTTCACTAGAGCTCCTGCAGACATCCTT
Source organism: Lathamus discolor (assembly GCF_037157495.1). NCBI lineage: Eukaryota > Metazoa > Chordata > Aves > Psittaciformes > Psittacidae > Lathamus > Lathamus discolor. The sequence goes on along the minus strand of NC_088884.1, from coordinate 71,820,023 downwards.
TAAAGGAGGCAAAGCAGAGGTCTTTGAAAGATGTCAAGCCATCCTGAGCAAAGCTAGCCTTGTCCCAGCAGTGGCAAAATCACTGTCAGATGAGCAAAGGCTAAATCTGTTGTGCATCTGGCTGGCTGTCTCTCATGCTGTCCATCTCTTGTACTTTCCCTGCACACCCTTGCTTGTTTGTCTGCAGCTGCAACACCACAGTTTGCTCCAGGCAGCCGCCTTCACTTCTTCTACCCAGGGCTCCCATCTGTACCCTGCAAGGTTTTGACTCCCTGCCAAGTGACAGAGTGGCAGGGGGGTAATTCCCGCTTGGACTTCAGAAGCACTCTGATGACTCCCTAGCCAGAGCTTGCTAGAAAACTTCACCTTTTCTTGACATTTGTAATTGGAACAACATACAAAAAATAAGCTGAAATAAAGAAACCAAATGAAGGAGGGAGATTTGTCCCTCCAAAGTTTATCATATGAGAGACAGTGAGTGCATATAGAAGAAACGGGCATTGAGGATCTGATGATATTGATTTCCATCATTTTATCACAGTTATTTTAAAGCCTTAGCCTTTTGAGTCCTGCAATTATAGCATAATCTCAGGGTTTGTTAAAAATCAAAAGAGGCTCTAGCCTTTCATATGATGGAGGATAGCTTGCAGCTGTTAGCCCTACAGCCTCAGATAAGAGAATAAAACCAGAAGACTAATGTTTTAAATGACACCTTTAAACATTCCAGAGATTTTATAGGTCCAGATTCATAATTTTCTTATTGCTTGAGGGTGGCAAAACTGGTATTTCCTTTCTTTACCAGCATGTTCCTAGACTCCAAGGGCCTTTTGGGGAGGTGACATGGGGTTGGGAGTCTCAGATCTCCCCGCTGCAACCCTGCCATGGGCTCCCACGAAGGATGCCGCAGTTCTCAGATGCAAACCGCCGTTTGTCCCTTCTATCTTATCTATCATTCACTTCGTGTGCGAGTGCATATACATATTATTAAATATAAATACAAACCCCAGGCACACATTTTTATCCTTAAGTAATAAAATCTAATGGAAGAATTTACAGTCATGGGTTATAAAGTAATAGTAGTTGTAAAATCATTTAGCAGGGTTCAAATACAGGTGAAGGGAGAAGTTCAGAAGTTCAGCATTTAAATAGGCTTCCTGGCAGTTTCCTATGACAAACAGCAAATCCCCTATTGACATGGTACCAGTAACAAAAGCCCAGAACTGTTCTCAGCTGCTCCATTTGTATTTTTGAGTTCATGGTTTGTTTAGTTTTATTACTTTTTAAGAGCACTTTCTACAGATCTGGTTATTCAGAGGGCTAGTAGTGAGGCAGGACTGAAAAAGACTGCATAAACAACAGGAACTCAAATTTCTGTATAGTGCCCCTGCAGCCCCATGGAGAGGGAATTATCTTTCTACTTAAAGCATAACGTACAGAGTATATCATAGATGGAGACCACTGGCATTACCTGGAGGGAAATGGTTGGTGGAAGCAGGCCGGAGCAGTATTTTGCTTGGCAACTAGTGCCCTTCCAAGAAGACTCAGATGACGTTACCATGAAAATGCTTATGTGCATATTGCTTATATTGCAGTGCCTGCCATTTCTAGCAAGTAGCACTTTCTATCAAATACTGCTTACTACATGTAGCCATTCATAGCTGGGCAACAGCTTTGCTAGAAGTCTTCACCATGCCAAAGCATAAAATACCTGCTCTGTCGTTAAAAGATTGAGCCTGTCTTCTTGTTCCTCTGTTGCTTATTAGCTTAAGAGTGAAAACAACTAAAGTCTATCCCCCAGAAATTGCATGAGGCATGCCAGAAGACTAACTGTAAACTCCAGGTCCCTCTTGCCGTGTGGTGCCAACTCAAAGCGCTGAGACTGGAACCACGTAGGAACCCAACAGCTGCTGTTAGCTCTGCTTCTGCTGCTGCGTTACTTAACATCCCACCTGAACTTTGTCCTAATGATGGAGGCAGATAATAAGTTATAAGGTTGCTCACTGGATAAGAACATAACTTTGCCCTATGCTTCATTTCGTAATTATATTTTTAGAAAAGAAATTATAAGAAGGTGTGTGAGAGAGTGTACTTTCAATGAAAAAAAGACTCAGTTTCGTCAGGGAATATTTCTCGGTGGGATAGCAGAAAGCAGATACCTATGATAGGTGCAACACAAGAACTTTAGCGTATCATGGTGCTTGACACTTTTAAAACTCAATTAACCTTGGCAATCTCAACGACTTGCAGAGAATCAAGGCTGTGCTCCCAACCAAGTCCCAGTTATTAGCATATCTGAAGAAATATTTCCACTTCCTCAAGACCTCGAATACTTATGTTTTTCCAGAGAATTTCAGAAGTTCCCTGTCATTATAGTGTGCTTAAAACTTATCTAAATGGCCTATGCTGTTATTGAAACTGGCTGCCATTTTGTTGTTGTGATATTTTCAAGCTCCGGGACGCCTGCTGTGCTGAAGCAGGCAGCCAAACAGCTAATCCCCCAGCAAACATCCAATTAGTCCTTCTGTGCATACAAATGCATTATTGTTTCCCATGTCGTCCTGTGTATTAATGCAACGGTGGGGAACAAGTGGTCCAGAGCTGCTTTCTGATGGGTTGCCTGGGGGGGTTAGAGGAGGCCAAGCAGTGGCTCAGAAAGGTGTTGAAAACTTTCACTAGCATAAGTAAGGACGGCATCCCTGTTCTGCTTAGGGGAGGTTGGGAGCAGGCGATGGGTATCTCACGTGGCCAGGCTGTCCTTCTCGGGTTTGTTTGGAAAAACATCAAAGAAAGCTTCAATTCTGGAGGCTGTTAACACATCGGAAGATTTACTTTCTTTTGCCTGCTTTGCTCCGTCTTCCTTTTCCTCTTTCTTACACTCTGTGCTGTTTATTTCTTCCTTTTGTCCTAACTCCTGGTGTGAGTTGTTTTTTCTCGGCCCTTTTCTCAAGGACAGGTCACATAAAGTAAGTACAGGGTCACTGGCTGGAGGAAAAGGGCATCTCTGTGGATTTCCCCCATGCTGCACTCAACAGAGACCTCTTCTGAGAGCTTATGCAGGCTTGCCGGCAGAGAAATAGCACTAGACACAGAGTAAGCTTGCAAGGCCAGTTCTTTGGAAGGCAGGGAGAGTCATCATTTTGGTTGCCTGGAGAGCTTTGGTCCCTCCCTCTGCATACTGTCCTCCCTTCCATGCCTATGCTGCTGGCTGCAGCACCACCAGCCTTGTTTGAAGAAGATCATCAGCTGGGAAGCACACAGACCAAGAGCCGCTTCCTGCCTGGAACAGGAGGTCAATGGGTTTGGCTCCTGGTGCAGCAGGGTAAATCTAGAGAGGACAGTTTCCAAGTTTCCAGATCCCAAGGCCAGTTTTCAGGGGCTCAAAGCAATTGAACTGTGCTGGTGCTGACAGAACTGTGCCCTTGCGGAGCAATGGAGAGCTTGGTCTTGCATTCATCAGGGATCTGATGAACCCCATAATGGTTTGCTTCCTGATCCTGACCTAGTTGATGTCCCTGCTCATTGCAGGGGAGTTGGACTAGATCGCCTTTGAAGGTCTCTTCCAACCCAAGCTATTCTGTGATTCTATGATTGTCTCCCTGTGGTTTTGCCCTTTTTTCCTCGTATATGTCTTAACCCTCCTTCAGTAAAATCTTCCAGTTGGCTATAAGATTTCTCAGTGCAGTCTGTCCCATGGGAGGAGACACGCAAAGCCATCCACAATTTTCATCCCCTGCCCACTCTCCAAGCATTACTGCATGAGCCAACTGGGACAAAACAGCTCCAGCAGCTTCATAAACAGCAAAAAAAGAAGCACCACACACACAATGGCTCATGCACTCAGGGCTAATGTTTATAGAACAAATTTAGCACTGACTCAAGCAGATTAACAATTGGTTGCAGCATTTTATCCACATCCTCACTGTCCCCCAGCACATCATGAACCAGTGAGTGAGCCGTTGACAGCACAAGAGATCAAACCTTACCAGCTCAGCAATAGTTCTTATCACTGTGGTTGTCAGAATCTGCAGGTGGAGATCGGCGGTGTGCATCAGTGCTACTGACGTTGTTGTAAGGGCTTGTGGGGGCTTCGATTCCTAGCCTGGCGGATGTCAGATACAGGTAGACAACACATTGTCAAAGAAAAAACAGGAATGTGTTATGGGTGGGAGAGCAGATATCTAATCGCTTCGTATGCAAGACGCTTAGTGGTGGATTACCAGGGAAGCAATTTGCAATGGGCCAGTTTAGCCTATAAAAATTAGCTCCTCTGCAATCAGGTAAGACTCTGTATGGGGTCGTTTAGAGCAACTAAATGGATCCCATGTCGTTGTAAGACCTGTTAAGAGAGTTTGAAGTTTTATCTAATTCGTAAGGTTGAGTGCCAACTACAGCTTCTCCAAGGGTCTTGGTGCCCCAATACTTTAAAAATACCAGATAGATGAATGCAAATAGCATCATGCTTACAGAAATATTAAGAATGCACTATACAGTGCTGCCTCTTAGGGAATTCAGAACTTTACCCCTTTCTTCATTAAGGAAGACCAGATAACTTTTATTGTATAGACACAGAAGCAGAAGCCGGAAAAGTTGGTCAGCTGCTCATGCTGTATTTTTTGGTCTGGAAAGGGAGTAAGTGTGGTAATATTTCTCACTTATCACTAAAATGGTATAACGGTGGTTCCCTTTGAGGCCCTTGAGGGTTAAACCTTTATATGGGCCACCTTATTTTTCCTTATTTAGCTCCATGATCAGCCCTGCCAACAACCCAACTGATTTACAACCTCCCTCAAATAGTATCCTGGAACTCCAGAGCTGTTAGGAGCCATCCTACAACTGAAAATAAGTTAAGCTGCTTGGGAGCCTATCTGCTGCTAAATGACTTCAATTGCAGGTGTGAAGCCAGGTTCTAAGGTAGGGTCACAGTGATACTGCTTCAGGAACGTAAAAGCAAGGACTGGTGGCGTGTGTATCACATATACTACTGTTCCTCTGCACCATACTTCTCCAATGGCTGGCAGTCCCCTGTAAGTGTTCTGCCTCACCAGCTGAGATATTTAGAAACAGCATCTGTCGAGAGCTAGGATCACTCTGGGCCTGATATGTGAGGAGGCACAAATGTGTTGTATACAATTTCTGAGGGGAAGATTCCAGACTGAATGGCCTTTCACATGGCAGGAAAGTCAAGAGGCAGGGGAATGCATGGTAAAATATTTATTTAGCAAAGGAAAATTTCAACAGTCAGAAGACCAAGGTTTTTTTTATTTCTCCATGGTATTTTCAACTGGCATGTCACAATTCGGTCACAAAGAAAAAAATTGATGTAAAAAGTAATATAATACTTTAATCTGTTATAGAATAAATGGACCATATTACTGAAGCAGTGTTGATTTTAGGTGGGAACACTGCATGCAGTTGCAGAGCTCAGCAATAAGAAGGAAGCTGAGATGCCTTTAGTTAATGAACACATTCCTGCTGTCACCAGTCCAGGCACTGCCTTTACACTACACAACTAATAGGGAAGAACAAGGTCGCTTTGAGTTTTCAGTATAGTTCCTACCTAATGTGTTGCTTCCATCTGAGTTTGGCTTGGAGCATCAGGTATTTTTCTAGCCTCAGAAAAAACCTCTGGGGTTTTGAAGCTATTCCTGTTTGCAGAAAAGAAGCCATTAGCAAAGCTGTGCAGGAGTTAGCATGCACACAGGGTGGTGGCATTCTGCTCATTGTGATGCTGCGAGATGTAGCAAGATAAATCATTTTAATCACAGAGCCATCGGAGAATGTTGCTTTCTCCCCTCAGATTTCCAGATGACCCAGGTGTAACAACAAAATAAATACTCCCTGGAAAGGACGTGTAGCTGCTTCAGCAGCACGATTTAATACACCATAGGATGGAAATATATGGGAAGCATCTGTCAATGTGTCAGTGTTTTGAAACAAGGACAGGAGAAAAAACAACTCCAACCCAAAACAACCAACAAAGAAACTCCCAGTGGAGAAAATGGAATCTGGCTGAGAAACACCATCCAGAAAGGACATTGCTTTGCTTTTCCTTACATTCCTCAAGCCGTAAACTTGCTTTGTTGTCCCTGTGTTCTGTGTTAGCTCCTCAGTACTCCCAGGAGACTATGCCTGAAATGTCACGGCAATTCCAGGAGGCTTTGTAGGAAACCTTGAAAGCACCGTGGTGGGTTTCAGGTACTTGGGTTGTTTTCCTAGTTGAGGCAGCTCTCCATGGAGAAAAGCTGAGCTGAAGCAGCGCAATGTAAGGAGGCACAGAGGGTTGGGTGGTAGCCCATGTCTGATGTGCCCTGTGATGGTGGGAAGTGAGATAACCAGGAAGAGAACCCAGCATCCAGACTGCCTACAATGCTTCCAAGGTGTAGGTGGTTGACTTTCTTGGTGAATGTGGACTGCCTGTCAGTGGGAAAGAGCTGGTGGGGGGAAACTCTTCCCAACATGCCCACAACGCCTTCTTCCTGCCTTGAGCTTGGCTCTCTGGTGAAAGGCTTCCTTCAATAGGGGATTACCTGTTTACAAAGAAGTAGAAGAATAGACCACAGTACAGCCAGTTATTTCTCCTGAGTACATGCAGAGTAACTTGTAACGCTGTAGTATTGATATAGCAGCTACTCATCTCTCTGGCATGGTGGCTGCTGGCATTTCTGGAGAAATTTTCCTTTTCCTAAGTTCATTTAGATGATTTCTTCTGAATCTTCACGCATGAGCAGGATACAGGTGACCAGGCTGGTGGCTGAGAAACAAGATCTTTCAGAGATCAGCCAAGGAAAAGGTCTTTGGCTTCTGCTCAGAAATTAGTGTAGTCTAGATACCACCACAAGATTTCCTGTTTGTGTTGTATTTAGGCAGCAAAATTCATCATTGTCAACGGAGAAACTCTGAGGCCTGCTTGACCTACCTAGAGTTTTTTCAAGTTGATCTTTATTGGTACATAGATCTCAAAATTGGTGGCCTGCGCAGGGAGCGATTTTATTCAGTTCAAGTTCAGGCAAGAGAGAAGTAAGAAAGGATGAATGTGTGACACAGGGATGCACAGGCACTGTTCAGGGAGCCGTCTGTCAGCCACCTGAGCCAGGGGGAGGATCAGATGCAGCTCCTGGGCTCATGTGCCTAAATGGCTTGTAGACTGACCCTGGCTGGTGTCTCACCAGGTTATTATAGAATCATAGAATTACAGAATAGTTAGGGTTGGAAAGGACCTTAAGATCATCAAGTTCCAACTGCTGTGCCATGGGCAGGGACACCTCCCACTAAAACTTACCACCCAAGGCTCTGTCCAACCCGGCCTTGAACACCGCCAGGGATGGAGCATTCACAACCTCCCTGGGTGACCCATTCCAGTGCCTCACCACGCTCACAGTAAAGAACTTCCTCCTTATATTCAATCTAAATTGCTCTGCATTGGCCAAAACTAAGCACACCTTGACTGTGACGCCAGCTTACTGTGAGGTGACATTTAGCACGACTGATGCCTATGCTCCATGCTACCTAACAATGTCAGCATGCCATTTGGCTATTTCAGAGCTGGAGAACTAGGTCCTATCCCTAGGAGATGTAATCTATTTGATTTATTTAGCACCTGTGCTCCTGCTTTTAATTTTCCTGACATGAGTTTAGCGAGTTAAAATCAGATTTTCAAGGGTGGCTTTTCACTGCCAGTGAAAGAGGGGAAAAAAATTCATCAGGAGTTTCTTGTCTACTGCTAGAAAATGCTTTCCATCACCCCTAGGGAACTGTGCCTGCTGGAGACCGTGAGTGGTTCTGGAAGCAGCAGGCAGGCAAATCACCTACTTTATTAGCTATATTTTGCAGTCCAGTATGGTTGTACAGTAAATAATATTTTGCATAAAGTCAATGGCTGATGCTGTGCTTTTTATCAGGGACTGCTGTTTTTTACAGCTGCTCTTTTAAGTGTCAGCACTGAGCGTTTGTTGGTGTCATCATCTGCACTTTATGTTGCTATGCATGGCGATATAACCGTTGCAAAGCTTTGTGACAGGGGTGTCACAGTAATTTGGGAAAGATGCAACCACACTTTGAACATTTTTCACTCTTTGCATGGCCACGTTTATGGCGTTTGTAAAATTCTGTGTGATTTTATGGCAGCTGGGAAATGCTGTGATTTCAATGAAGAATGGACTACACTGGCTTCAGTGGGAGAGTTTCCAGTGCCACTGAGAGACAAAAAACACACCCAAACTTTCTGAGCATAGCAGAAAACTCTTGTGAGGACAGCAGCAGTTAAAGTGTTTTCTGCCTTTGGCATGTAAGTGATTATTCTTTTTGTGGTAAACAGTATTTGCTGCTTTGCACCATATGTACGGGAAAAGAGTGCTGGAAGAAAACCTCTGTACTTACAAATTTTAATAAAGCAGAACCTCAAGGAAATTATATATTTATAGTCACACACATATGTAAAGGAGTAATCATGTTCAAAGGCTGCCAAGTCCCTTACGTCAATAATGGCAAAACTTAGTTCTGTGCAAAGGGATGGAGAAGGGGCTTTGGGGCTTGTCTCTGCTTAGGATTCTCCACTTTAATTTGTCCCTATTTGCAGGATGTTAATGCTCTTGATTGTCAGAATTAAACAGGAGCGTTGTTAAATCCTGCAGTCATTTTTATTCTTTGCAGCTGTGTAACCTTCAATAACTATGGTCTCACCTCTGCTTCTTGCAGGCTTTACTGTTAGCCATAATTGGAGGAAAATCCAGCAAGGAGCTGGAGGTGAGGTTTGTTAAGGCTGCTAATTATCTGATGCCATCACATCAGAATTACAATCCAATTCCTCGGAGGACTCCGGAGCCTCTTCTCTCCAGCTCTGAGACACATGCCGAATTTACCTTCAGAAAACAGGGGCAGATGGTTAGTGCTGACACCCTCCAGTTCCCCCGCAAAATGGCCTGGCACAGGGTGGTTGGTTTAAGTGCCTTGGCTGGAAATAGAGTTTTCTTTCAAGTTGGTTTGTGGGGGCTTTTTTGTGTTTCTTTGTTGGGTGGTTTTGGGGTTTTTAATTTTTATTTTTATTAAAAAGATTACCAAACTAATTCAACTGAATGTGAAATTTGATGAGGTAGTTTTCCTTCCCAGAGCTTCTAATTTTGGGAGGAAAGGAAAAAGAGCAGCAGCAGATCTTCTGACGATGAAACTCGACTACCATTGATTGTTTCGATTTTGTTTGTGTCTATCTTTCAGTTACGTTATCATCTGATTTTTCATTTTTAAAAAAGACTTGGTTTCGTCCTCTTTCTTTACATGTGATTCTCTGCACGAGTGGGTATTCCATGAGCCTGAATGAAAAGATATAGTGCTGCATCCCTTATTTACCATGGTGGATGTTGAAGACAGCCTTCTAAGAAGATGAGTATTACTAAGATATACGTGTTACATTAAGGACAGTATCCAGACCATGCCTGATACAGGCATTGTGGAGCCATAGTTTAGTGGCTGTATCTTTGCTGCCTGAATTACATAGTCTTCCTGTAGACTCTGTGGAGAGATTTAGGCATCCGTGAAATCCAAAAGGCACTGCCACTTACCATAGTACCCAGTTCGTCTTGGAGGTGGGAGCAAACAACACCACTGAGGGTTTGTGACACCACCAGTGCTGAAGGTGTGATTTTGTCACTGCGGCAGCTCCCAGGTAAAAAGCCATGGCAAGACCTCAGACCTATTGATTACAGGTTTTATTCACCGGGATGTGGCCCCTAAGTTTTCTCTGCCTTGAGGAAGATGGGATGCACAGCTCTGGTATGGGGCAAAAGAGTAATCCCTTTACAGGCTGTGTCATCAGGAATGATAGGCAGGAATACAAATGCTGTAAGGCCAGAAGGAGAGGAAACATCAAAGTGCCCAAACAAGACCTAGTAGTCATGATAGTCTGCTGGGAGAAGCAGGACTGAGGTTTGTCTCCCTGATCCCATCCTCCCCATGGAAAACAAAAGCACAAGATTAACTTGATTTCTAGTAAATTCTTACACTAAGAACCAGTTACTACATAACAGTGTGATGAAACAATTTCTGGGCTAGTGCCATGTGCTGCAACAGATCCTACAAGAGCTGAGAAGGCTTGGCGTCCAAGAAGAGGAGGAGCTAACTCTCACAGTTCCTTCAGCGCTATCGTTCATTGTAACATGAGTACAAATTCAACTTTATTAAAGTAGGATTTCTAAGGTAGCTCAGTTAAACACAATAAATATGAGACACCATCACACACTGTTGTTTTCATAAGAACAGCAGCTTTAATATTGGAGAGCAATAAATTGCCTGGAATGATATTAAGTCCTGGAATGCTGTGCTATGCTGGTCTGTGCTTGAGTAACTCCTAGTGCAATGTCAATAGGCCTCTGGCTGTAGTTTTGTTCAGTGAGTAGGTGTTAGAGGTTTTTTTTTCCAGTATACACCAATCTCTGGTTCTGCCAAAGATGATGGATGTTTTCCTGTTTTCCTGCTGGTAACAACAGGGACTGAACTAGACTCCCACAGCCAAACTCACCATCCTTCCTGAAACTGCCCCTAGCACCAAGTTCCAAAGAGCTGAACAGTGGATTTTTACCAGGTATAGATCAGAAGGCAGTGTTTGCCACATAGGCCCCTGCTTGTTTTGTGACTAGTCATAGAAAATTGTTTTCTGTGTAATTTAGGGGTTTCAAGAGTCAGCAGAAGCTCATGAGACATGGGGACCATTTTGGATATTTGGGGGTTGAAAATGGATCAGCTTTTTGCTTAAGACACCTTGCATCCACTTCAGACTTCAGTCTCCAACAAGTCTGGATGAAAACTGGGTGCACTGTGACTACCCAGGGAGGCAGGTGCTTGTGCAGGATGGGGAGATATTATGGGTGGGTTTTTTGTTCTGAAATGGATATAGGCAGTAGGCTGTGACTGAATGTTTTTCACAGAGGAGGAAAAGGTTCACGGAGGTTTTCTGGTGGCTGGAGAGACACCACGACTGTCTCACTTGACACAACCCTCGTAACAAGATGATGTCAAGGACAGAGAGGCTGCCATTGAGAAGTGACAGCATGTTGGGTTGTTTGCTTGAGCTGGGTGAATGCACAGGAATAACCTGATGCACACAAGACAACATGGAATAGCGCACGCTGAGAATATCCAGTGCTGATCACCTGGGTGCTGTCTGGTACTGGGCTGGGAGTTCATTTAGGGTTTGATGTAATGTGGCTTGTTTTATGTTCTTTCACTCCAAGTTTCTATAAAATAAGCAGTTTCATCAGTGGGATTTACCAGTAGACTCTAAACATTGTCATTCAAGAAATGCACACATACATACACACCCATGTTTAAAACACACGTACATTCATCAGCGTGTTTATTATCCTATATATTATTCTATCACTGCTTTTTAGTAATGAATAATATAATAGACACTAAAATACCTGCTAGTTTGGTCAATTTTTTTCCATCAGTTAACAAGAGCTTTCTGCTCTGTATGGCACAAAGGATTCTTACTCTCTTCACCATTCAGTCTCTCCAGTGATGCTCTGCAGAGCACCACAGGCAAAAGCTGAGTAAAGAAAAAGCTATCAAGCTAGATAAATCAGGCACTGAAAAGAGTAGGAAACCCCAAGAGGGTGGAGTGAATCTTCAGCTCTGCCCCTTTTTGTGTTTGAATTGTGTCAGAGTCCTTATTTCCTTAATTAAATGATTACACAATGGGTTTTTTTCCTTTGGGACCAGACTTCACTGAATGCACAAGATGGAAGGATTTACTGAAAAACAGGCCTTAGGTAGGACTTGTTTTATTTTTCCTTATTATTAATAGTGAGCTTTCATGCCTTAGCTGCTGCTCTGATGTTAGAAGTGTTTCCAGCTCACTGGGTTCTCTGCAGTGCTCCACTTTGGGTGTGTGAGCCCCACAAACTCATGTCCTTCAAGGATATGCAGCCCCTGTATTGCAGACAAGAACTGAGGCACAGGCTGGCAAACACTGGGAGCACTTCTGAGCCTGGCATGCCACTGTCAGAGTTTACGGATCTTATATTTGCAGGCAGGCAGTGTCAAATAGGGTTGTAGTGTGATCCAGCCGAGCCAGGCATATGGAAAAGCAGCCTTGCGTATGTGAAACCTGCAGTTCAAGCCACTAGCTGAGCATCACATAGGAACAGGTAGGGCCAAACCTGCCCCTCGCCCTGCCTCAGATCAGCTCTTTGTCCCTGTGCAGTCCACTGCTACCTGCCCATCCTGGCTTCATGCACACACAGGCATCACCTCTGGTAACACATCCCTAGCAGATACTCCTCTGTCTGTGACAGTCTTTGTCCTGTATTTCCTCTCCAGCCACAGCCCCTCCTTGCCACCCCACCTTCTTTGGTATTGCGCTCCTGCTATTAGGCTTGAGGAGGTTGCTCCATCATTGTGGTCCTGCAATTGAGGTGATGGGGAATTTAGAAACCACGGGAAAAGGGCTCTGGTGGCTATCATGACAGTCTGGGCAGTGTGTAGGTTCATAGCAAACTAAGAACTGAGCTTGTGGGAAGTTGTGCTGAGGCACCAGAATAAGCATTGCTAGGGAGCACTAACTCCACAAGGAATGTAATTGCTATAATCCGAAGGATACAAAATAAACCTGTGCAAAATTATACTTTTCAAAGACTGATACTTTGGCCAGATGTCAGTAGCTGGCAAATGAGCACAATTAACAGAAAAGGCCACCTCCATGACAGATTTCAAGCTTCTGCTCTAAGTGCTGTTCTAAAAATGGGATTAGAATTTTGTCATCATGAGCAAAAGAATGCACTTTCCCCAGCCTCAAGGATGGAATTTCTTACATTTAAGACATCAGCTTGAGGCAGACAGATAATGCAGAAAAATGTTAAATTTTAGAAGTTGAAATTTAGTAAAATTCAAAGTGTCAGAAAATAGAGGAATTGCACTGAGGAGCGCTGTGAAAGGCCATCAATAAAAGATTGCACGAACACCTGTGATGCAGGCTGAGATTTAAACCTCTGGGTGGGAACGTGCTTTTCCTTAACTACAAGGATAACCCTGGGAATCATATGGTAGACCCTGAACACTGAATCCTTATCTATTTCCCCTCCACCCAAGAACAGGAGAAAGCCTCTCCTGAGTAGCTCCCTATACCAGCAACTGTTTCATGGCAGTGAGGAAGTGTTTTGCACTAACTGGTGCCTCTAAAAGTGAGTGCACCTATTGCTGCTGGTAAATCCTGGCAGCACTGTCTGGGACAGCCCTAAGTTCAGAGCAGCAAAAAGAGATTAGCCAAGGGAATAAAGCAAAAGTAGCAATAGTATTTGTTCTGTTAATATGTGGGGGAGACAAAAGAAAAGAGCTGGGGAATAGCAGGGCTTCAAAAAGTGGAAAATTATTGACAGGCAGGGTTAATATTGCTGAGAGCTCTAAACATATTCCTAGCTTCAGTAGTCACAAACAAAGCAAAGGGTGCCATCCTAGAGTCAGGAACATGCTTCCTGCAGAGAAAGAAAGAAAAGTGTTAAATTGGCTTTTCCTATTGTTGAGTAGCAGATGAAATGGCTCTTTTCTGCTATTGGAAGCTTTCTAAACCATTAAAAGCTTGACAAGGCCTGGGGTCGGTAAAGCTGTAAATAGCAGCATCTATCTTTAATTGAAGATGATGAAGAATTCAGTGAATTTCTGTCCTGTAAGCTCTACATCATCTGTGTGACAAAGACGAGGAACGCAATGGCAAAGAATGCGACTATGAGAGTTTTGAAATGCAGAAGAAGGGGCAGCTTCTATGAATTCCTGGCACACGGTTTCTGGCTGGTAGTCTTTAATTCTTTAACAGGCTGCAGATCATTCAGGTGGCCAATACATATTGCTTGATATGCTGGTCCCAGAAACTGTCACAGTGCCAATGCAAGCTACCCCATAAGGGGACATCCTCTCCTTGAAATGCCTCTGAAAAAGGCTGTCAGAGTAATGAATCATTTGCTACTTTAAGACACAGAGTTTTTGTTTTCTTTGAGCTTATTGGAAAAAAAAAATCTGTTTGGGTTTCCTTTTAAAGCATTTAATCTAAACCCCCCTTGTGGCTTTGACAGCAGGCTCACTTTTGATCAAACTCCAGAGTCCTTTCAGAAGCTCTGAAGAGGTGGAATGAAAAGCGTTTTCCCTTCCCATCCTCCCCATTCTGCTGGGCTTCAGAAGGTCAGGGAGTGAGTTTTTATTGCTAACCACTTGAAAATAAAATTAGTCTGTGCAAGTATCTTTGGATCGACACTGTAAATGATGGATTTCAGCAAAAGCAAGAACATGTTGTGGAAATGGGGTAAAAACTGGCTCAGGAACAGAGCAGGTTTGCATAAAGACTCAAGCAAGGAAAAAGTGCCACAAGAGGCATTCTTGAAATAATCATGCTCTCCTGGTTGGATAAAAGCCCCACTGAAATATTGCACTAACCAGTATATTTTGAATTAAACCCTTATTTACACCCAGTGTTTTTGGTTGATCTCCCTGAGATACCCAGATGTGGGCTAGAAGTGACTGCATTTTCTCTTAACACAAAAATGCACTAAGCTACCAAGGGGCAAAAAGGGAGCAGAACAAGAAAACAGAAGTAGACACTTTAGTGAGACCTAAGGCTAAGGGGAGACGCAAGGTAACAGAGGAAAGACACTTGCAGTCACTTAGCAGAGTTAGATCAGAGCAGGAAAAGGACAGAGAGCTTGGTCAACAAGCATGAAGAAACAGATGTTTGGCTGCTTTAAATCATAGCCTTTTTTGACCAAAGGTGTAGTGTGCACCTGTTTGGAGTTGCAGAGCAGGCAGCACCCTCTCTGCATGCTTGGTTTCTGACTGTGATCAGAGCACGTGGTAATCACAGGGGCGCGAAACAAACAGAGTGAAAAAGAGGAAACTTTTAAAAGTAAGCAACCCTCCCCAAGCCCCAGCTCTCTTTTCTGGCCACCCCCACAAACCAACAGCAGCAACAATAATACAAAAGCTTTCTAGAGGCCCCTGGGCTCTCTTACTGTCATACAGTTAAAAGCCGGCTCATCTGAAAACTCCAGTTAAGAGCGAAAACAAAAACCCAAAATGAGTTTTTGATCAGAAGAGCAACCATTGTACATGTGTTTTCTTGCTTGCCCACTGATGTACTTTTCAGTCTGATATGCAGCAAGTTTTCCGTATTAAATTGTCTAAGTAAGAATCAGGTAGCCTCATCACCCATTTTTCATGTGTGGTCCTTTTTAAGCCCAGTTTTCCTTCTGTACAGTCATGCCCTCTTCCCCTTCAGTAGCACAGGGCCCCTTCTCCCAGGTAGCTGATACATGGGCAAAGCTGGTCCCAACCCTGCCAACTTGTTGTGCTCCCCATCGCCTTCTCTCTGATGCATATTTACCACCCCTTCGGACTTTGTCCCAGTCTCCGCCCTCTTGATTGGTGCTAATTAACGTTGGTTCTCGGACCTTGGTCATCCATCTAATTGTTTTCAACCCAATTGAGAATTTTGCCCTCAATATCTATGTCCCAGAGGGATTTAAAAGGAAAGATTAAGGACGTCAGATAGCTAGGTGACCTAAAGAACAAGCTAGGGAAGTCTGAGGGCTTAGAGGTGTCTGTGGTGTGCAAACAGCATCAGCAGAGTCATGTCTTCGTTGTGCTAAAGAGGACTAATTGCCATGAAATCGGTGGCCTGGCTTACTGAGGAAAGTCAGTGTGAAAATGGAAATCAAGGCTATAAGCCGGGAGGAGGAATTGTTCAGGTTACAAGGGGTTTTGTGGGGAATTGAAGGATGAAACTGTCACATGAATAATGTAAGCAAAATGTCATGGAGAGCTGTGACACTGCAGCGGGGTGTCCCCCGAGGGGGCTCTAAGCCCTGTCACTTGAGTCACTTGAAATCAGGTGAGGCAAAACCTCTAAGCATCTACCAGAAATAATGGCCCTTCATTTTTGTCAGGGACTAGGATAAGACAGGCCTCTCCTGTCACTTGTTTCTGAGATGCTATTAGATTAATGTGACCTGAACCAGCAGACTGTGGCAACAGCCACCCAGGATGGCCATCTATGAAGAGCGCATAGCTCCACATTGTTATCTCTCATTGCCAATGCCTTGGAGAACTGATTTGCTGAGGAAACAAAATGTTATCATGACTGGATTTGAGCCCAAGCTCTCTGCCAGGCCCTTTGGATAGAGATGACAGCCACACATTTTTTTTGAGAAGTAGGATGAGTCCGTTGCGAGATGGTCAAAGTGTTTCTGGCTGGGACAAGGCTGGGACATGTTCTGGGAGATCAGATGGACTGGCTCACTCTGAGACAGTACAGCCAGAGCCATACACCAACGGTGAGAAATCTGATTGCTTTTTTTTTCCACTCACATGCTCAGGGAATGCCACAAACTATTACTCTGAAGTTAGGATGAAACTGCGACAGCATTACTATATGCAGGTCTTGCTATTGTGTGACCAGCTTCCTTGGATGACTTCCTCTAGCAACCCTGTGGCAGGTTTAAGATACATTTATGCCCAAAGCAGTCCTATATGTCTAAAGGACAGTGGAGTTTAGGGTGTCACAAAGACTGGTGTGCCCAACCTGGCATTTTCTGGAAACATCAAAGCAAAAAGAAGTGCAAAAGGCATCAGTGCAAAAATCGCATCCTGAAAACCATCAAAGCCATGAAACAAGTGAACTTTCTTGCATGGAAGATAGGTAGAGGGTGCAGAGGGAGGGTGTCATGGTTTAAGCCCAGCCGTAACTCAGACCCACGCAATCTCTCTCTCACTTCCCCCAACTTATTCCTCCCAGCTCCCGGAGGGATGGGGAGGAGAATTGAAAGAATGTAATTCCCATGGGTTGAGATAAAAGCAGTCCGGTAACTAAGGCATAACACAAATCACTGCTGCTACCACCAATAATAATAATGATAAGGGAAATAACAAGGGAAGAGAATACAACCGCTCACCACCTGCCAACCGATACCCAGCCCGACCGAGCAGTGATCTAGCCCTTCCGGGTAGCTGTCCCCAGTTATACAGTGGGCATGACGTGCTGTGGTATGGAATACCTCTTTGGCTAGTGTGGGTCAGGTGTCCTGTCTCTGCTTCCTCCCGGCTTTCCCTCCTCCCTGGCAGAGCATGAGGCTCAGAAAGTCCTTGGTCAGACTGAACATTACAGAGCAACAACTAAAAGCATCGGTGTTATCAGCGCTGTTCCCAGTCTGAAAGTCAAAAACACAGCACTGCACCAGCTACTAAGAAGGAGAAAAATTACTACTACTGCTAAACCTAGGACAGAGAGGAATCTGCCACTATTAGATGAGATGGGATGAAAACTGGAAGACTAGGAGGTGTTGGGTTTTAACAAGATGCCAGTGCCAGGAACCGCCCCACTCTGTGTCCATTTGTTCTGGCTGCATCCCAAAATAAAATAATGAAATTGGTGGAAAAGAGGTAATAGTATTAAGTCTCCCTGGCATTTGAACAGATGCATATGGATGGAGATGCTACATGTATCCTGAAACCTAGATTTGCTGTTCAGTAGGAAATTCTGAAACTTCATAAATACACAAGAAAGCCTAAGCAAAATTGTTCTACATCAAAACAACCCCCCAAGTACTGAACTTGCTAGCAAAAAAGGAATTCTAAGGCTTTGATTTTTCAAAATGAAGTTGATAGAATTTGCTCATGACGTGAAGCAGAGTTTCCAGATTCTGGGCAGGCATCATGGCCATGCAGTTGTCAGACAGAACATCAAGAGGACAGAAAGTAAGCAATAACCCTAGAAAGCTGTTTGGTTTCTATTAAAAGACTGGTGAAACTAAGCCACTACATATACTGATGAAGAAAAACTGTCACATTATGATAATCCCAGAATCCCCCTCTATGCTACACATATATTCCCACAGGATGATAAATCGTCCCAGTGTGGGTGCTGGCTTGCAGCCCTTGTCTACTTGGGCTAAGAATCACGGCCCCTTAGCATTAGATGATTACAATGCCAGTGTTTATATTCAAGCTAATCATTGCACAGGGACAATTCACTCCCTGGAAACTGCACGAATGCACAGACTTCATTTAACCCAGAAACCTTAGCATGAACACTTCTACTTCTTTAAAGCGAGCCCAGGATTCTTAATCCAGGTGTGTTTGGCTGCACTGCAGTCGCCTAAAGTTGTATGAGGTGAACACCATTGATAATCCCTGTTGATTTTAGTCAGTTAGGTGCTTAAATCCTTTTGTTGGAGCTGAAGTTTAGTCCTATATCTAACTGGACTGCCCTTCAGGTGACATAAAATGATAGAGATGAAGAGGATATAAAGATCCAAGCAGGGGTGGGAAAAGTCTTGATTAATATCTATAAGAGTAGGGACACAGTATATCTGACTTCTGCTGAATAGTTGTGGCCTGGAGAAATGAACCCATGTAGTATAGGATTTATCTTTTCTTTCTTTTCCCTGCAACAATCACTTACTGCCTAGCATACAAGACTCCCATACCTGAAGTACATGGAAAGCTGGTACCAGCCAGACAAGAAAGCTATTGACTCACTGTGATCCACTGTGTAACTAACAATTAGCAGCTAGAAGAAGGCTGAAGACCTGGCAGCTGCAGTCTGGCTGGAGGGATTTCTTAAGTAAGCAACCTATTCAGAGTCATTAACCTGCCTGCACTCCCATGTGCACAGGACAGCCTTCCCAGCAAGCCTTTGGGTCACAATTTGCACTGTTTTTGGACTCTGTCATGAATGGCCACCCTTACAAGTGGTATGTCTGGGAGGGAAACCACATTTTAATGGCTTTGCTCAGTAGCTTGCCCTGTCAGTGTGCAATATGTGCTGTGACTGCAAGACAAAAGATTGTTCAACCCTTTAAACAGTGCTTTCCAACAGTGCTTCTCATGAAAGTCAGTGCAGACATCAGTGGAAGTAGGACTGGACTCTGAATAAGCAAGGGGAAAAAAAGCACCATATGTTGGAAGGAGATTAATATTATGTAAATAATAACCCATAGAGTCATCTTGTAAGTGGGCAGGCTGATCTCATTATTGATCTACAATTAAACCAAACTGTGGGGTCAAACCATCCTATTATGTCTAGCAGATTAAGACTGTCTCTTTTCGTTATTGTTTCTGAGAGAGTTTTGGAGCTTTCTTAATTTGGGTCAAAAATGAGAGGCTTCCTAATAAGCATTTTAATTAACCAGCTGAAGAATTCTATTGCCCCCAGAGACTCAAAGTACCAAATCCAGAGCCCAGCACTGCTACACCTCTCAGACTGTTGTATTTCAGTTCAAATTGTGTTTGTGCCCCTTTATTCAAGTCACAAACACAGCAAATCAAACCCACCCCCCTCCCACACTGACTACTTTGGGAAAAAAAAAGGATCTTCAAAGTTTGGTTTTTGACCTAATCATGTTCTTTGCTCTCCCCAGCACATGAGGACCAGCATATATGAGGAGAGCAACATAAACCTGAGGAGAAAAACCCCTTTGGCTGGACCATGGGGCTATGCACACCTTGGCAGGCATCTTGCCTGCTTCAATCCATCAATGCAATAGGGTCATCCAGTATTGTCTCAGGGCTGGGTAAAACCCCAGTTCTTTTGCAGGGCTGCTCCATGCACCATTCCCCCAGGAAGGGGCAATCAGTTGGCTGGTTGGGTTTCTACAGAGCATGCTGCTCCTCTAGCAGATGGGGAATTCCTTCCTGGTCCGTGGTGGCTCTTGCCCATGCTTGCTAGGCTGCGGTTACTCATGGCAGCGCTCCTGCAGCAAGCTGACTTTGCACCACAGGCCACCCATTGTCCCAGCAGTCTTGTTCAAGGAGAGGAACCGCACACTCCCAAATTAGTCATGGGTGAGAAAGACATGCCCCAGACTTCCCCTGCTCCCCTGTATTCTTCTCTATGTGGAACTGGCGCAGATACTGCTCCTTTCCAGCTTGTGGGGTAGCGGCACACCATAAGTGGGGAGCACATTGAAGAGCAAGTATGGTTTTGGGAAGGGCAGCAGCTCCAAGTGGTGGGGGACGAAGGAGAGCGTGCTGGGCAGCCAGGCAGTGGTCAGCTGCCCTTGCAGCGGCGAGTAGTACCCCATGGCAGGGATGGTAGCAGCGAGCTTTCTTGGCATCAAGCTTGGAGCCTTTCAAGAGTAAAAATGAAGTCTCAGGTGAATCAATGCAGACTTTTAGTTAAATACAATTTACAATCAACCTTATCTGTTTCCTTGGTGCTCAGTAATTAAGAAGAAAAGTTTAAGAAGAAAAGACTCCCTAAACCCAGTGGTGTGCTGTCACCCACATATCAGGGCAAAATACTCTTTTTCTAGCCATAGAAAAACTCCTGAGAGGGAAAGCGCATGTGCCAGCCTAGATCATATTAACTGTCCTGGACTTGGTAAGGATGTAGGTCAGAGGCAAAAATTGCTGGTCAACCTAACAAGGCTGGACATTGTAAAGAGATACTGTCTATAAGGAAACATGGCTTTGCCCCTGAAAATGTCATATTTCTTCCTGTTTAGGAAATTTCTGATGGTAAAGATATTTTCAATCAAAATATAATTTACAGGGAAGTGATTCAGAAGGAAAATTGGGAAGGACCATCCTGCAAGAGGCACCTCACATCATATTTACAAAACAGAATTAATTTAATGAAGAAATGTTTTATTTAACCGTATTTGGCGGGATTTCTCTTAATCATGTTGCCATGTTTGTCTTTTCCAGTCCTTCTTCACTGGTATAGTCCCATGTGAAGAGATGACCTGGTGAATGATAGCTATCTCTCCCTTAGTGTCTTTTTATGTAGCCTCTGATACTCACTGTGATATATGACTTGGGAGCAGAGACGAAATCAACTTCTGCCAGATGCTGAAGGCCACCAAAGTTGCCAAATTTTTCATGTTTCCTCCACTTGGCTCGCTGGTTCTGGAACCAGATCTGAATACAGGCAAGAAAGAAAAGGTACAGAAACGAACAGGAGATGAAGGAGGAACTGCTCTCATCCAACTAATTTCCCTGTTCTCTAAGTGAACATCAGAAAATGTTGACCTTCAGCTCAGCAGAACCAGGGACTGAATCTAAAGGAAAACATCAGGTTTGGCACAGCAGCTTTCACACTTCGCATGGCATGTGGGATGTGGGATGTGGGATGACATCCTTTTTTCTCTTGCAACTCACAGAAGAGCTAAGATCTACCTATGAAAGAGCTAGGATCTGCTGGAAAGACAGTGTCATAGTGAGGAGCATGCCTTCCAGGGCTCTCCTGGGGAAGCAGATGCTTTTGCGGACAAAGCTTTGCAGCAGTCAAGGCAAATGGCATTCTGTTTTCCCTAGGTGTGATTTGTTGCATGACATGGCTTTTTCACCCTGTTCCCAATTCCCAAATGAATAGACTGTGAAAAGACCCACTTAGACATTTTGCTGGGCTGCAATAAAAATGTGTCGCCAGTGGAGATGTAGTAGCAGGGTTCTTTATATATTTAACTGCCAACATTTTGAAGTTCACATAAGAGAACTAAGCGCAGAGCCAAGGGGATCACTCCGCAGTCTGAGTATGTTACCTGACACCTCTTTTTCACTGGAAAGCAGAGGGCTAGTTTTCTGAGGGGAGTTTCTTTCATCTGACCAGTCTGGTTTCTGGTGCAGGTACACAAGTAGTTACTGTGCAGCCACCGTAGTGCGTCTTGCTGCATTGCTGTGAAAAGTTGAATCCCCCTTTCACTGTAGTTTCTAGCTGGCTTAGGAACTTGCTGTTTGGACGTAAGCAAGTATTTCACACAAACACAAGGTGTTAGTGATCAGAATCAGATGCTACTGGATGTAAATATATATGTATTTTAAATCAAATAACGAGCAGCTCTATAATTTCTGCATCTGTTGCCGAGGAAGTAATGGGAATGTCAGGAGCCCTCTGCTATATTGCTGATAGTTAGCAGTATCTGAGGTTACTGAAAGGACAGTTTTGTTTATCTGGGTTTGCATGTTTTTGAGAACTGCTTAGTCTGTATAAACTGCTACATTCCCTTTCTACCATGCAGGAGTTATATTGTGAAACAGCACCATAAAAATGACTCCTCTTTAACAGCGACAAAGTGATTGAGGGCAGACAGGGGACTGAAGCCAAAATTCAACCTCTGAAGTGCTCCTTCTGAAGTCTGCACATGGGATAAAGTCCTCACTTCAGGATTTTTTTTTTTAATTATTGTTTTCTAGTTCATAAAGGCAAAACAGTATTCACACACCAAGCGGCCCTTTTTTTGCCCATCCAGCTCTCCAATACTCTTACCCCTAAAATGATTTTTTGTTTTCTTGTGTTCCAGGACTATTAAATATCAACACTGATGACCCGAAGTGCTTCTCGAGCAACTTTTTAAGAACTACTGGAGGTAAGTCACCTAGATGTCTGGATTTAAAAATATCTGTCTGTAGCAGCTGCTGTTCAACATTGTCCTTATGGATAAGTGTTCATCATCGTGTGATACTATTACCTTATCTGACATTTCCAAGGACAGAGCAGAAATTATGACTGAATATCATTGCCATTTCTACATTATCCCTGGCAGTCCCACAGTTTCTAGAAAGTAGCAGATCAATATAATTGTTGACTTGATTGTTTGGTTTTTCATTTTTAATGGACTTTTATTGAGTTTCTAATGATCCTTAATTTTCCCGACCAAAGCTTTGGCCTGTATCCTGCTTTGCTTATTAAATTTTTATAATTTCTTTTTTCTAATATTTACTCATACAGCATTCTTCACTTTGTGTTGCAGGTAGGCATGCACACATGCAGGGATGTAATTCCATCTATCCACTTAAACTGTTTCGCAGCAATCATACCTTTGTTTCTTGATTGGAGGACGCAAGCTTTTTCACAGTCATGAAATGCTTTACTTGGTTACTCAATAGTTGCTCACTTGTTTTTTTGTTTCCAGTTCAATTATCTTTCTGAGGTGATTTGGCTTATTCTGCTTTTAGGTTTGTCAAAACTATTATTTCAATGTACAAGAGCATGTACAAACTCTCTGCATGCTGTTTTGTTTATATGTGACAAATACAATCAATCAAAATTATAACAACTTGTAACTTGTGCCTAAGATACTGTTTATTTTTAGTCCTGTGGCTGGTTTTCCTTTGATCCCTTGGTTGACCTTGATTCCCAAGATGAGGACAAACACAGAATTTCCTGTGTCATGTATAACACTGTGTAAATTGGGAATTTGCTATCTGCCGTTCATACATGAGGGGCTTTCTCTTCTTTTGTCTGCGTCTCAGGTTGATGTTTCCCACAACAACTCTTCTTTATTTTTCAGCCTACAGATTATAAATACTTTCTAAACAGAAGATTGCCCTGTTCTTCCATGTGATTTGCTGTTCTGTTGGGAACAGTGACTAGTAGCCCGGCTTGTGTCTTATACCATTGGAAATGCATTGTGGGTACAATGATATCGTTAATGGGCATATTATGGCTACGCTGTTCCAATTCTCCCTGTCACTTAACTATGAAGTAATATCATCATGGTTAGTCAATAGTCCCAGACATGTCATAATCAATAAACTGCTTGGTGTTGAACTTTAATTGTTACAGTGGAATATGCGCATGGAAGTACACTGATGATTCTAGCCTTATGGCAAGTACAGAAACCAACTCATGCAAAAATCATCACAACAGTGCCTGGTAAACAACACCAAATTCCAATACACAGCAGAATGTACATTTTAATGTAGCAAATTTCATATGCAGTAAACATTTGGGGTAAATTTTAAGCACAGTCAGCAAGACTACATTACAGCTGGGGGGAATTGGATTAGTTTTCATGCACTTGAAATTACAGCCAGGGCATTTATAGCCTCTGATATCAAAATACAGAACATTAAGAAAGCATTTTCATTTGGGCAGTTATTTTTATTTTCTTGAAACCCTGTAGAAGATGGATGTGGATGGCAGTTTGTACTGGATGTACATTAGTCTATAAAAGGTTGAAAAATGATTAATAATTATTTTCATAAATGGCCCTTCTGTCAGTACAGAGTCCAACAGGTTGCTCATAACCATCTGTAACTCCTGTTTGCTATGCATTTAGTATGCTTAGAGCTCCTGTTAACCCTTTGATTAATCCCATTTGGTTAGTACCAGCTGAGTGACAAATACTTTTTTCCGTATTTGTAAAAGGAGGGCAGTGATACTGGCGTCTTCTGTAAGGTAACAGAGAGGTCACGTATTTCATTAGTGTTGTCAGCCAGGCATAAACTATTAAGAATGTACTCTGAATAAAGAATTGCTGCAGTGAGCATAGCCTTTTTGAGACAGATGTACCTGAACTCTGGCTTCTGGGAGGTTTATCTTTGCTGCCAGTTGATTGCGAATATGGACATCTGGGTAGTGAGTCACTTGGAAAATCTTCTCCAGTTCCTGGAGCTGCTCGGCTGTGAATGTTGTCCGGATTCTCCGCTTCCCTTTCCTCTCAACTGTGTAAACAAGAGAAAGTGTATTGCATTTTATAGGAAAACGCCACAGGGCCACAAGACAGAATCACAGAATCACAGAATCCCAAGGGTTGGAAGGGACCTAAAAAGATCATCTAGTCCAACCCCCCTGCAAGAGCAGGGTAACCTACAGTACATCACACAGGAACTTGTCCAGGCGGGCCTTGAATATCTCCAGTGTAGGAGACTCCACAACCCCCCTGGGCAACCTGTTCCAGTGCTCTGTCACTCTTACAGTAAAGAAGTTCTTCCTGATGTTAACGTGGAACTTCCTATGCTCCAGTTTACACCCATTGCCCCTTGTCCTATCACTGGATATCACTGAAAAAAGCCTAGCTCCATCATCCTGACACCTACCCTTTACATATTTGTAAACATTGATGAGGTCACCCCTCAGTCTCCTCTTCTCCAAGCTAAAGAGACCCAGCTCCCTCAGCCTCTCCTCATAAGGGAGATGTTCCACTCCCTTAATCATCTTTGTGGCTCTGCGCTGGACTCCTTCAAGCAATTCCCTGTCCTTCTTGAACAGAGGGGCCCAGAACTGGACGCAATATTCCAGATGCGGCCTCACCAAGGCTGAGTAGAGGGGGAGGAGAACCTCTCTTGACCTACTAACCACTCCCTTTCTAATGCACCCTAAGATGCCATTTGCCTTCTTGGCCACAAGAGCACATTGCTGGCTCATGGTCATCCTCCTATCCACCAGGACCCCCAGGTCCCTTTCCCGTTCACTACTTTCCAGCAGGTCAACCCCCAACCTGTACTGGTACATGGGGTTGTTCTTCCCCAGATGCAAGACTCTACACTTGCCCTTGTTAAATTTCATCAAGTTTCTCCCCGCCCAACTCTCCAGCCTGTCCAGGTCTCGCTGAATGGCAGCACAGTCCTCTGGTGTGTCAGCCACTCCTCCCAGTTTTGTGTCATCAGCAAACTTGCTGATGGTGCACTCAGTTCCCTCATCCAGGTCATTGATGAAAATATTAAACAGCACCGGTCCCAGCACCGACCCCTGGGGAACTCCACTAGTCACAGACCTCCAGCTAGATTCTGCGCCATTGACCACAACTCTCTGCCTTCTTCCTTTCAACCAGTTCTCGATCCACCTCACTACTTGATCGTCAAGCCCACACTTCCTTAGCTTATCTATGAGGATGCTGTGGGAGACAGTATCAAATGCCTTACTGAAATCAAGAAAAACTACATCTACCGCTCTACCATCATCCCTCCACCTAGTCACTTCCTCATAGAAGGCTATAAGGTTGGTCATACATGACTTCCCCCTCATAAAACCATGTTGGCTGTTCTTAATGACCCCCTCATCCTTGATATGCCTAGTGATGGAGTCAAGAATAAGTTGTTCCATCATCTTTCCAGGGATGGAGGTAAGGCTGACCGGTCTATAATTACCCGGGTCCTCCTTCTTGCCCTTCTTATAGATTGGTGTGACCTTTGCCATCCGCCAATCCTCAGGCACCTCGCCCGTTTCCCACGACTTACCAAAGATGATGGAGAGTGGCCTAGCAATGACCTCCGCCAGCTCCCTCAGCACCCGTGGGTGCATTCCATCCGGACCCATCGATTTACAGATGTCCAGTTTGCATAGCTGATCCCTAACCCAATCCTCATCTACCAAAGCAAACTCCTCCTTTGTCCTGACTCCTTCTGGGGCTATAGAAATCCGGGGCCCTCGGGGAGAGTCTGCAGGAGTAAAGACAGAGGCAAAGAAGGCATTCAGCACCTCTGCCTTCTTTATATCCTCTGTCTCCAGGGTACCCACTTCGTTCAGCAGTGGGCCTATATTGCCTCTTGTTTTAGTTTTATTTGCTATGTATTTGAAGAAGCCCTTTCTATTGTCTTTAACCCGACTAGCAAGATTGAGTTCCAAGGAGGCCTTAGCTGTCCTAATTGCCTCCCTACATCCTCTAACAACTGTCCTATATTCCTCCCAAGCGGCCAGCCCCTCCTTCCATAATCCATAGATTCTCCTTTTCCACTTGAGTTTGCCCAGCAGCTCCTTGTTTAACCACGCCGGTCTCCTAGATCCCTTACTTGACTTCCTACTCATTGGGACGCTCCGATCCTGAGCTTGGAAGAAGCGGTCCTTGAATGCTAACCAACTATCTTGAGCCCCTTTACCGCCTAGTACACTTTCCCATGAGACTTCCCTTAGCAGTTGACTGAAGAGGCCAAAGTTGGCCCTTCGGAAATCCAGAACTGTGGCTTTGCTAGGTATTCTATTCCTCCCACACAGGATCCTAAACTCCACCATCTCATGGTCACTGCAGCCAAGGCTGCCATTGACCGTCACCACTTCGACCAAACCCTCCTTGTTGGCGAGTACTAAATCTAGCAGCGCTGCTCCCCTAGTTGGTACGTCCACCATTTGCATTAAGAAATTATCATCAATGCACTCGAGGAACCTCCTAGACTGTGAATGACTGGCTGTGTGAGTCTTCCAGCAAATATCGGGGTAATTAAAGTCCCCCACGACGACTAAGGCATGTAGTTGCGAGGCTACTTCCAGTTGCCTGTAGAAAGCCTCATCAACTCCTTCGTCCTGACCAGGAGGTCTGTAATAGACCCCCACAACTGTATCACCCGTGCCAGTCAGCCCCTTGATTCGTACCCACAGGCATTCCACTTGCTCCTCATCCGACCCCGGACAGAACTCAATACATTCTAGTTGCTCTCTCACGTAAAGAGCAACTCCACCACCTCGCTTCGCTGACCTATCTTTCCTAAAAAGGACATAGCCATCCATGACCACATTCCAGTCATGTGAACTGTCCCACCATGTCTCTGTAATCGCCACTAGATCATAACCTTTAGCCCGCACACAGACTTCTAACTCCTCCTGTTTATTCCCCATGCTGCGTGCATTGGTGTACAGGCATTTCAGGGAGCCAGTCCTAGTACCCTTTTTCCCCTGGGGGACAGGATCTAAAGAGCTATCCTTTCCCACAAGTGAAACAAGAGATTGATAGTCCTCCTTAGCCCGCCATCCTTCAATCCCTAGCATGTTCCTCTTGGGCTTGTCCCCAACAGGCCCAGTTAAATCCCCTCCCCCCTTCATAACTAGTTTAAAGCCCTGTCAATAAGCCCTGCTAACTCCTGCCCCAAAACCCTTTTTTTCCTCTGGGACTGGTGTATCCCGCCTGTCACCAGCAAACCAGGTGTCCCATACAGCAGCCCGTGACTGAAAAACCCAAACCCCTGCCTTTGGCACCAGTCACGTAGCCATACATTAACCTGCAGAGTCTTCTTATATATCCCTTCACCCTCGCTTGCAACAGGTATGGAGGCAAACACCACTTGCGCTCCAGACCCTTTAACCAGCCGTCCCAGGGCCCTGTAGTCTCTCTTCATTGCCCTTACGTTCCTCGTAATAATTTCATCACTGCCAACCTGAAAAACCAGCAGTGGGTAGTAGTCAGACGGCTGCACCAGTTCAGAGAGCTTCTTTTTAACATCTCTAATCCGAGCCCCAGGCAGGCAGCAGACCTCCCTGTGGGGTGGATCCGGTCGACAAATGGGCCCTTCTGTTCCCCTCAGAAGGGAGTCACCCACCACAATTACTCTTCTTTTCTTCTTGGTTGGGGAAGTTCTGAGGTATGTGGGTGAGTGACTAGCCCTGGGTGACTCACTAGATAGATTTGCCTCACCATCTCCATTCACCTGGCCCTGAATTTCCAAGACCTCGTACCTGTTATTCAAGGGCAACTGGGAGGGAGGAAGGGATTGTGAGGGTTTTCGCTTACCTCTCCGAGGAGGAACCTCCCTCCATCCATCCTTGTCCATTAAGCTCTCTCCTTCTGTCTGATGGTAGGAGGGAAGGGGATCCATATCTTGTTGAACCACTTCCCTCTGCCCTTGCCTTAGGGTGTGGTTCCACCAATCTATTTCACTTTCACACTCTCTAATGGCTCTCAACCTTTCTACCTCCTCCCTCAGTTCAGCCACCTGCCTGAGCAGGTCATTTATTTGCTCACAGCGAACACAAGCAGTATCACTGGCTCCCTCCAATACAAGTGCCAGGCTCAGGCATTCGCTGCAGCCAGAGACCTGCACAGCTGCATGTGTGCAGGAAGGCTCAGTCTGGATACCCACATTAGTACTCACTACAGCTTACAAAGCTCCATCTACTTGAACCTCCTCAGAAAAAGTCTGTAAGGGGGATTTATTGCTATATAGATTAAAAGGGAGATATCAGTGTTGAGAATATAAATCTCAGGACACTATATGTCCCCTGTAGATATGAAAGAGCTAACAGTTTGTCTCTTGTCTGGAAGATTTTTACCTCATACCTCTCTGGTATGAGGCTGGCCTCCATATCGTTCTGGGAGATACTGCAAAGAGGTAAATTTGAGCACCAAGCTTATATTTTGTCAAGCACATCGTGTTCTGTCATATGGTAATAAATCTCTCGGCTGTACGTGTATCATGACAACATATGGTATTTAGATTTCTCTAGCACAAGGCATTTCATACAGCAGATCTTGACAGCAAGTGAAATTTGCCCTAACATTTTCACAGTCTCAGAAATCTGAGGCTTTCTGAGATGTCCTGTATGTCTCCCTGAACACTGAGCTGAGCTCCTGCTTCTAGGCAAGGTAGTGGTAGGCTCCACAAACCTGGGAGAATCTGCAGTCTACCTCCATCACTTCAAGAGTGGAGCAAGAGAGCCAAGCTCAAACTGTGACCACCTGCTTGTTCCTGTGGTCTCCACTGTACATAAACATCTGGGGTGTTGGCAGGGTTCTTGTCCTGCCAGGTTTTGTATACCCTAGCAGTCTATTCAAGCAATCAGAAAGCCTTCAGGAGAAAGAGAACAAACCTGCCCAGCTCCTGAAAGATTTCTGAACTAGCAAAAAATCCCAATGTTCCTTAAAAAAAAAAGAAAACTATTAATGAACTGAAATACAATTTCATGACAAGCAAATTAAGAACCAACAGTCTACATTTTAAAACCTAAGATGTCACATCAAATAATAAGTAAAAAAGGCAGCTTTTAGTATTCCATCAGAATGTATCAGCCAGCTCTTTCAGCCCTCATTGTAGCAGATGCCATACAAACAGCATTCATTAGTTCCTGCCTGTAAGCACATATGATGACAGCTATCGTCTCCTCTTCCTAATGGGGAATCAAGGCTAATGCAAGACTTTTAGTGCCCAAATCAAACTACTACCTGAGCTAGAAAGGAATGTTTTACACTATTAGACCATGCTAGCTGGAGGACTTCTCCATAGAGAGTATGTTCATACACACCAGAGACAATTATGTTGCTATCTGTCCTTGGTTACCACCTTAAGAACTTGTGGGTGCCGGCAAGGCACTTGGTACAGAGCTCATTGGATTAATCAACCTAGATGATCTCAAGAAATCAGCTGCTACAAGCAGCGCAATACCATCCCCACAGGGCCAAAGTGTGGAGCAAACTCAGTACTGAAGATCATGAGTTTAGAAGGAGCTACAAAGCCTACCCTACAAAGAATATACAGGAATGAGACAACAAAGGCTGTGCGTAGCTAGTGTAAGTTTGAGAAGAAACTTTTAGTTGAGCTGGAACATCTTGCAGTACCTAGGAGGCAGATCCATTGCCTTGAACCACACAGTATTTTAAACTGTGCTGGAGATGGGATGGGAAATTGATCTGTCAGATAATCTCTTACAGTATTCTGTCCCACCAGTAGCTAAGAACCAGGACTAGAGAGCATAGCTTCAGAGAGAACAGGTTTGTGAGTTTCTGGTGTCTCATAACACCTTTTTTAGTATGAAAGTGACCCAGATAACTTGGTAATGGGGAAAACAAACTCCCTATCAGTTCACTCTTACATCCTCCACATCCTTCCTTCTTGAAAGGTGAACATTTTTACGGATGAGACTCTTATGTAAGGGAAAGGTCTACACAATGCTCAGAAGTGTCAATCTTTCTGAAACCAGATTTTTCAAAGCTGAAACTCGTCAGATTAAACAAAATACAATAACATGAGATCAGCTACGGGCCAGTAGAGACTGAAAGACAGGATTTGATTTCAACTGGAAATTAAATTAAATTGCTAACAAAATAGACTCCTGCGAACTAATCAAGGCTTTTGACAGGAGGAAATCTAGAAAAGTGTATTTTTTCCATCATTCTATTTTTGTTTATTATAAAACAACCCTACAAAAAATCTAGGACTATCCGTTAACATTTTTTCTTGCAAGAGAAAACTTTTTCTGACTGTAGTGTTGATACTTCTCTTTGCCTTGGGACCTTAGCTTAGAGATCCCATAGCAAACAACTGCATTCAGAATTACAGTCTAATAAAGAATGTGGGTGGAAGATATAAGGCTAGGAAGTGTTGGAAGTGTAACATTGGCTTTACAAACGTGGCTCTAGAGTCTCTGGGGAAATAAGATTCTGTCTGAGTTTCCTCAGCTATTTTCTATGTAAAAGCTGGGGATATTCAAGTGTGGTTTTATGCTCTCTTGAAAGTCACTTGCAGGTTAGCTGAAAACAAGCCTGCAAATATCAGGCAGCTAAATATGTCAGCATTTGCAGACACTTAGAGACACAGCTGTCTATACATTGCCTTGGCAATCGGAAAATTGGCATTGGAAGGACCAAGATTCTCTACACTGATAAAGCAGTATAGATCCTTTAAATTCAGTAACAGGCTCCATTTTTCCCTGCAGATCTGGCTTTATTACTAGGTCAGACTTGGAGCAAGTTGAAACATCCAAACTTCATAGAAATACAGATTCTTCTTGAAGGTGTGTGGGGAAAGGATGAGATCAATGGGTAAAAATTGCAGCAAATAAAATTCTCGTTGCACAACAGGATGGTTTCCACCATGAAGGTGGTCTGACATGGGCTTGGAGAGGCTGAGAAGTCTCAGTCCTTGGAGGTATTCTAAACTCGACTGGACAAAGGTCTAAGTAACCTGATTTAAGCTGGCTGTGCTTCGAGCTGGGGTTGGGCAAGATGGTCTCCAGAGGTCCCTCCCAACTTACTTCATTGTCTGATCTCTGACCTTCAAATATCCACATGGAATGAAACCTCACCCTTCCTCACTCCTTTCTTAATGAGTAAGGGAATTTAAGGCTCGACTATGCATAGCTCAAGGAGTCTGATTTGCAATTGCTTGTTTACAGTTTTAGCTTAATGCATTACAACTTATTTCCACTGTCTAGTATAACACAGTCACAAGATATTAGAGGTATGAACAAACCAGTACTGAAGACTACTGCATGTACCTGAGTTTGCTAAGTAAAAGATGTGCAGCTGCAGCAATGCCATGCTTGGGCAAATTCATTCTGGACTATAGTCTATAGCTGGCATATAGCCTATGGTACACCTTGTACTGCTGCTTCTCAGCTGCTCTGTCTTCCTGAACCAGCCAGATAAATGCTACTTCAGGGAGATCATTGCAATTGCATCTCCCATTTGCACTTAGCCCATTAGCAGTCTAAGACTACCATATCAAGACTACTTGGTCTCTTTACAAGGGTGCATACTTACCGCCTGTAGGCATAAGGAATTAAAAAGCCAAGAGGAAGTCTGGAAGTCAGTGGTGACACATATTTGTTTGGAGTACATAATGCAGGTAGATGAAAGCTGTTGGGATCAATTTATCTTGCTGCAATACTCTTTGTCATTTCTGGACAGATACCCTCTCATGGTATGCAAGAACCAGATCCAAAGATTTTGCTGCTTCTTTGACAAGAAGAGAGAATGCAGTCACATAAGCAAGAAAGTGGCTTTAGCTACATATTCGCAGAAATATATTTTTCTTTATGTCATGAAGTTGTATCATTTGTTTCTCAAAAAGAAACTCCAGAGCACTGAAAAAGGGCTTCATTATATCTGGTTAAGTTCTATTTTTCCTTTTTAGACCCTTTAAAAGATGTTCCTCTGCCTCTTCTTTTTAATTCATCCAATTACACGTATGTGGGTTTCCAATTCAATTACACATATGTGGGTTTCCCAGCCAGTTCCTTCGTGTGGCTTTTCTGAATGTTGCCTCTTGTGACGCCCTGCCACCAAGCCCATAGCAAGAAAAAACCCAATTGCAATTCTATCAGAGTTATTACAGGGTGCTGATGGCATCAGGACAAAATGTGCTTGCCTGTGTACAGAGATGTGCCCATTGTAGTCCCTCTCCTAGTTAAGGAGGTGGCTTATGGCTTTCAAAGAGCTTGCACTGCAATATTTAAGTGGGAGTATGACAGCATGGTAATCTTTATTGAAGTGGGTTTTTTGCTTTTGTTAAGAAGGACTGGCATAGCCAGTGAGACTGATCCTAATTGGATAGGTACAATGTGCTCTGGATAGAGCCTCCTGCTAGCAAAATGCAGCATTTAGGATCCAGCTGCTGGCCGTTCAGGCATTGCCAAAGATAAGAGCAGCACGACTTGAACTTGCAAAGGCATGACTTCTTCCCTTCAATCCACAGCTCTTTGATGGAGAGTTGTTTCCACCCTGGCACTGAGTTCAGTGCCTAATCACCCGACAGCACGTCTGGAATGCAGAGAGGTACAGACTTCAGGTGGAATGAGCAGGGATTCTAAAAATACCAGGCTAGGGGTGACCACGTGAGCTTCTCAGTCTGCTTGTCAGAGTAGATGCCATGTATGAAGCCATTCACTTGGAAGCTGGTGGTGGAGGATGGTGCTTGCCATCAGCTTGAGCCCCTGGTGAGTTTAACCCTTCCCATCTGCCTGCAAAATGATGATAATGTCTACAATGCTGCTGCCCTGAAATGGTGTTGTGTGTTACTCTGGCACAGCCAGCAGTCAGTGATGTATCTGGAGGAAGAAGCATGCAGGCCATGGTATGAGGGACCCCAACTGACAGGAGTGTGTGTTCAGATCTGTACATGGGCTAAATGACCTGCACCTTCATGACCTCCTTCAGATACTAATGGTTTTGGGGTAGGTATATGTGTAGTTTCTCCATTCAGCTAAATCTCAAGCTTGAAATGTACTTTCTGTGAAGGTTCAGCAGTTGTCAAACCACCTTAAAAGCAGTGGCCAGCCTAATCCAATAATGGTTCTCACTGGGGAAAACAGGTTCCCCATCACTATCCCCACACTGTTAGATCACCTGCCTTTGTTAGAAAACAGCCATCTGCCCATGGAGAAAGCTGAGTTTATTGCAGGTTGCAGGCAGCCTGTTTTCGGCTGTTCTTTGTGGTTATTTGTACCTGCAAACCTCTAGACATCAATCAGACATGCTTGTTTACATCCCTGCCTCAGAGTCTGCACTCCCTAGTTTCCCATTTCAGCATAAAACACTTGCTAATACAGCAGGTAAAGGCTTGCCCTCAATTTCAAAGAACAGTAATTAAAAGTACCAAATCCTGGGGATGTAATGAAAAATTCTCAGACAAATCTCAGGGGTGGTGCATCCCAGCAAAGAGGAAGTCAGGCAAAGACGCCAGGAGGCCTGCATGGATGAACCACAAGCTCCTGGAGAAATTCCAACACAAAAAGAAAACCTACAGAGGGTAGAAGCAGAGAGAGGATTATAGAGAAATTATCCAAACAGCCAGGGATCAGGTTAGGAAACCTAAAGTCCTGGTAAAATTAAATCTGGTCAGGGACATCAAGGGCAACAAGGAAAGCTTCTATAGGTATGTCAATGGTGAAAGGAAGACTGGAAAAACGTGATCCCTCTCTGGAAGGAAACAGGAGACCTGGTTACCTGGGATATGGAGAAGGCTGAGATATTCAGCAACATTTTTGTCTCAGTCTTCACTGTCAAGTGCTCTAGCCACAGTGCCCAAGTTGCAGAAGGCAAAGGCAGCGACTGGGAGAATGAAGAATAACCCACTGTCAGAGGAGATCAGGACCATCTAAGGAACCTGAAGGTGCACAAGTCCCTGTCACCTCCTGAGATGCATCTGCAGGTCCTGAGGGAACTGGTGGATGAAGTGGATAAGCCACTATCCATCATACCTGAGATGTCGTGGCAATCCGGTGAAGTTCCCAGTGACTGGAACAGAGGAAACATAAACCCTGTTTTTAAAAAGGGGAAAAAGAAAGACCCAGGGAACTACGGGCCAGTCAGTGTCACCTCAATGCCTGTGAAGTTCATGGAGCAAATCCTCCCAGAAATTATGCTGAGGTACATGGAAAATAAGGAGGTGGTTGGTGACAGGTAGCATGGCTTCACAATCACATCTGACAAATTTTGTGGCCTTCCATGATGGGATTACAGCATTGGTGTATGTGGGTTAGGGCAATCCCAAGCACAAATAGAGGCTGGGCAGAGAATGGATTGAGAGCAGCCCTGAGGACAAGGACTTGGGGGTGTTGACTGATGAGAATCTCAACGTGAGCCACTTCAGTGTGTCCTTGAGCCCAGAGAACAGCCATATCCTGGGCTCCATCAAGAGGAGTGTGATCAGCAGGTTGAGGGAGATTTTGCCCCTCTGCTTTGCTCTGGTGGGGCGCAGAAACTGCAGTAATGCATCCAGCTCTGGGAACCCCAACATAAGAAGGAAGTGGACCTGTTGGAGTGAGTCTAGGGGAGGTCCATGAAGATGCTCAGAGGGCTGAAGCACCTCTCCTATGGAGACAGGCTGACAGAGTTGGGCTTGTTCAGCCTGGAGAAGAGAAGGCTCCAGGGAGTCCTTATTGCACCCTTTCAGTACCTAAAGGGGCCTACAGGAAAGCTGGAGAAGACATGTAGTGACAGGACAAGGGCGAATGGCTTCAAGCTGAAATAAGATAGATTTAGATTGGCTATTAGGATGAAATTCTTCACTAAGAGGGTGGTGAAGCACTGGCACAGGTTGTCCAGAGAAGCTGTGGCTGCCACATCCCTGGCAGTGTTCAAGGCCAGGTTGGGCTGGGCTTGGAGCAGCCTGCTCTAGTGGAAGGTGTCCCTGCCTTCCACTAGAAGGGGTGGCAGGGTGTTGGAACTGGATGAGTTTTAAGGTCCCTTCCAATGCAAACCATTCTATGACTCTCTGATACTAATTTAGGAGAAGCTAAATAAGTACTCATAAGACCTTTGAAATAAGCTTATCAGGGTGTGCAGTCAGCTTTACAAATGGTCACATTACACAGATTTGACTAGCAGGAACAAATTAATCCCTGGGTCCTGTGTAATACACCCTTCGGATCCAGAGTTCCCAGGAAAGCAGAGGCTGATAGAGGAAAGTATTGAATGCTAACATTTGCTCTAAGAAAAAAACCACAAACAAATACAAAACAACCCAAAACCACAAACCCACAAAGAAATGATAGAAGCAGTATTTATTATAGTCCCTCGACTGCTGACAGCTTTGCTTTCCTCGGTGCTCACTTGTATCAGTGAGACTTCTATGTGAACAGAATCTGAAGGGTGGGAGTAAAGGATTCAGGTTTCATGCCTTTCTTTTAATATCCAGGGTGTGATTATAAGCAGTCAGTCTTCAAAGAGGGAGAAAAGCAAAGAACCAGCTTTCAACAGTGCCTCAGGTAAACGCACCAAAACAAGGTCAATGGTCTGCTGCATTTCTAAATGTATATAGGAATACAGCACTTCAGAGATGCATGGCTGCAGGGTTTATTCATGTTGATAAACAGAAGACTGGTAAGACAGCTAATGGTAGCCAAATTATATATATAGGCATTTATTTTTTCCTTCTGCTTTTCCTTTTCATTTAGAATTGCTTCCTTTTGTTCTGCAAGATAATGGGATGCTTATGACCTTTCTTGCAGTTCCTTTGGCATATTCTGGGCAGCCGATATTTATCTGGGATTGTGATTACACAGTGCTTCATAGTCTCTTGGCTGCTTTATAAATGCATTAAGCTAAGTCAGCATATTGGGGAAAAGACTATTCTGCAAGAGATAGACCATGCTGTTTCACAGGGGTACATGGATTTAACCATATTGTCCACAAGTAAACAGTACAAATTAATTTATGGAGTTAAAGAGAACATTAACAGTAAGATAAAGATGCATGCAACTGACATCAGTAAAGAGGGGACATGACTTACTTACACTGGAAGCTCTCCAGAACTGAGATCATCTCTAAATTTCCCATTGTCTTCATAATTGTCACCAGAATTTGTCAGTATGCTTTGGGATCAGAGATACTATCATAATAATAAAATAATTTTATTAATAAAAGATCCCTGGGCTTCCAGTCAGCAATGTGTAGAGGATATCTGCTATGGAAATATTTGGGTGATATTGGCTCATTACGGCATCCTCCTCTACAGTGATTAAAGAAGACATGAGCTGCAGGAAATAACACATTCCAGTTTTTCCGATGGCCTGGAACCCTCAAGTTCTGCTGGAATTAGAACTCAGCTCCTTTTATTGAAGCCTGTTCTACCTTGTACTTGAATTATTTCTCAGAGAAGAAATCTAACAAGACTGGGCATCTGTCAGTGTCTTAAGGCGATGCTGGTGTCTGTCTGGCTTCTCCAAGGTACGGACTGCTCCCTCACTGGAGTAAAGGACTGCAAGTATTGCCTATGTGCAGCGCTGGGCACACTCATTTGGATGTAAATAGTTACAGCACGCACACATGGATGTATGGAACCAGACCCAGCATGTGTAGAACACATTGCAAAAGAATTGCCCATAAGGATGTGAACTAGGCTGCGATTTTGTACATGGCAGTCTCCAGCAGGTCACGCAGGCATGCGGGCAGGTAATCCTCTCAGGCTCCAGCGCTTGGCTGTCGTGAGCTGGTCAAGTCTCAGGGATGTCATGTAGGGCAGAGAGAAGGAATTAAATGGAAAGTGGGAGCTCACAACTTGGGACGTGTTGTTGTGATGCTGACTGACAGCCACAAGAGCTTGCCCTCCTTAAGTTTTGAAGACCTAGCCAATGATGGTTGTACACAGCAAACCAGCAGCAATTAATCATTTCACAGTGCGCTGGCCCAAGCACAGTCTGTACTCAGCTCCAAAATAAAAGGCCTCTCTCAGAGTGGTCTCCTAAACCAGATTTTATAAGCACTGCTACCCAGGAATGAGGTTTTCTGAACAGGTTCTGCTGACTTTTTCATACAGAAGGCTACAGGTGAGAGCACCCAACATTCAGAACAAAGGCTTCCAAATCCAAAGGGGAGCTTAGCAAAACGAAATGTCACTGTCAGCATGTCTCCTGCATGTGAAGGCTTTTATCTTTCTTTTGCTTACGGTGCAGCCTCTAAGTTCAAAGTGCAAGAGGCATTGCTTCCTGTAAATGGTTTGTGATAAGGGCATAAATCTGTTAAGTTTAGAAGACACTGCATTTCTAAACCACTTTGCCACAGAAGGCATTTTTTGGGAGAAACAATTTTTTAGGAACACTACAGAGTTACAGAGCTTGCTGGAAATACCCTCCAAATTCACACTCACGACACAGTTGGGGTGCTCCTGCTATTTCAGACTATCTGCTCATGAAGGGCATATTGTCACAGCCTCCACCCCATCTTTCTCTTCCTATCCAAAAAAGCACCAGACATACCCCAGCTCTCCTGCCACCAAGGTCATTGCATAGCATTCTTGATTTCTTCTGCTCCCTGACAACTGTACAGATGCGTGTTCTTAGCCAGAGCCTAGTGCCCTTCCTCACAAATTATGCAGGTGTTTTATAGAAATAGAGGTGGGCTGTGAGAAAGAGGAAAAGGAATGCCCAGCCAAGGTCTTCTGGTGTCTTTCACATCAGAAAGTTCTCCTGGTGCAGAGGGCTGGTGCCATTGCCCTGGGCACTTATTAGCATCCTCAGTGCAGATGTGAGGGAGGTCCTGGGGGCACCTCCATGGCACATGCTATAGGCATTTGGCACTGCCCTTGTGCCTTGTTAGATGACCGATAATCAGACTGTAGTTACCATGCCAAGAGTGTGTCTGAAGCACCACAGAGTTGATAGGCATTGAAACAGAAGTTAATTTGCTATCAGCACAAAATGTAAGGATTAAGGACTGTTTTCAAGGGTGATACAGTCTACCCCTCCTGCAGGAACTGCTACTGACCTTGTCTGGCAAAGATGACTCATGCCACAGCCAGAGGCAGGAGAAAAAGAGCCTCCAGCTCTTCTCCCCTAATGTAAAGTACAGAAAGGAGGCTGAAGCTTACGATGCTGGAAAGGATTTTAAGCCCAGGCCTCCAGCTCTCTGCTAAGAATGACACAGTGCATGAACGGGATATGAAACATCACTGTGCACTGCAGGAAAAATGCCAGTCCACTGCTTCAGGATCTTCCCCCCTCCTTGAGCCAGTTTCTATCAAAGGCTCAGCAACTGCAGGAACCATTAACCTAGAAAATGGCAGATCATTAAACCTCTGCTTGGTTTCAAAACCCCACTGCCACCAGGGAGCAGAGGGATTTTGTTTAAAATGCCTTTAAAATATGTTTCCATTGAAAGGACCTGCGCAGATTGGCTTGTTTCTGTGCAGATAATTACATCCTCCCCAGCCTGCTTTGCTGATGAGGCTGATACCAACTACTGTGCTGGTCGATGAGGCTAAGTGCTGAGTCGGGATAGCTGCCTCCCTCCTCTATCACCCTGGGAAAGCCACCAGCCAGCTCCAGTGTGATCCCTGTGGCTGGGGACTCCCTCCTCCATGAAATATACTCTTTTTTAGCACTCATGGGCAACTCCAAATGCCAGATACCTACAGCCCTATCTCTTCTGTGAGGAACTTCATTTTGCCCTGCTGCCATCAGCTGCATGCAGCTTACAGGACAGAGGTAGGCTAAAATATCCAGTTATCTTACAAGGCTTCTGTCTGTGTCACGACAGATGCTGTCTCATGCAGGAGAAGGAGGTGACAGCAGCTCATCACAAGACTCGTGTATACCATAGCAGCAGCAGCAGCAGGAACAAGGCTTTTCTTTCAAATGTATTTCACAGAGAAAAATGTTTCCTTTGCCACCTTGCAGAGTATGGACTGAGGAAGATGTGTGAATCTCAGTGAAGCCAGCTGAACAACTGCATCTGTGGTCACATGAGCTCCATTAGGAGTCTTCCATGGCCTTAATTGGAATTGCCTTTCTTTTCTTTCAGAAAGGACTGAACAATAGCAAATTATGCAGGAAACACCTTATTGCTGCTACTGAGTTGTTTTCTGGAGTGTAGTATGATAATCTGTATGTATGGAGTGTAGTATGATAACCTTTCCTAAAACCCAAAGAACTTAAAGTACTTAAGTACTCTAAGGATAACAGGAAGAGATTCTACAGGTACATAGCAAATAAAAAACAGACTAGGGACAACATAGGCCCCCTGAGGAAGCTCTCGGGAGAACTGGCTACACAGGATTTGGAGAAGGCTGAGGTTCTGAATGACTTCTTTGCCCCGGTCTTCACTGTCAAAGGCTCTGACTGCACCACCCAAGTCTTAGAAGGTAGACGCAGGAACTGTGAGAATGAAGACCTTGGGCCCACTGTAGGAGAGGATCTGGTTCGAGTCCATCTTCAAAATCTGAACGCGCACAAGTCCGTGGGACCTGATGGAATCCATCCGCGGGTCCTGAAGGAGCTGGCGAATGAAGTTGCTAAGGCACTGGCCATTGTATTTGAAAAATCATGGCAGTCAGGTGAAGTTCCCGATGACTGGAAAAAGGGAAATATAACCCCCATTTTCAAGAAGGGGAAAATGAAAGACCCGGGGAATTACAGACCAGTCAGCCTCACCTCTGTGCCTGGCAAAATCTTGGAACACATTCTCCTGAACGACATGCTAAGGCACATGAAAAACAACAAGGTGCTTGGTGACAGCCAGCATGGCTTCACTAGGGGGAAATCCTGCCTGACCAATCTGGTGGCCTTCTATGATGGGGCTACAGAACTGATGGACAAGGGTAAAGCAGTTGATGTCATCTACCTGGACTTGTGCAAAGCGTTTGACACTGTCCCACACGACATCCTTCTCTCTAAATTGGAGAGACATCAATTTGATGGATGGACCACTCAGTGGATAAAGAACTGGCTGGATGGCCACACACAGAGTTGTGGTCGGTGGCTCAATGTTCGGCTGGAGACCAGTAACGAGTCGTGTCCCTCAGGGATCGGTGTTGGGACAGGTCTTGTTCAACATCTTTGTCCGTGACATGGACAGTGGGATTGAGTGCACCCTCAGCAAGTTTGCTGATGACACCAAGCTGTGTCATTCGGTTGATATGCTGGAGGGAAGGGATGCCATCCAGAGGGACCTTGACACGCTTGTGAGGTGGGCTGATGCCAGCCTCATGAAGTTCAACCATGCCAAGTGCAAGGTCCTACACCTGGGTCGGAGCAATCCCATGCACAGCTACAGGTTGGGCAAAGAAGAGATTCAGAGCAGAAGGAGAAGGACTTGGGGGTGTTGGTCAATGAGAAAATGAACATGAGCCAGCAGCGTGCGCTCGCAGCCCAGAAAGCCAACTGTATCCTGGGCTGCATCAAAAGGAGCGTGACCAGCAGGTCGAAGGAGGTGATCCTGCCCCTCTCCTCTGCTCTCGTGAGACCTCACCTGGAGTATTGTGTGCAGTTCTGGTGTCCTCAACATAAAAAAGACATGGAACTGCTGGAGCAAGTCCAGAGGAGGGCCACGAGGATGATCAGGGGACTGGAGCACCTCCCGTATGAAGACAGGCTGAGAAAGTTGGGGCTGTTCAGCCTGGAGAAGAGAAGGCTGCGTGGGGACCTCGTAGCAGCCTTCCAGTATCTGAAGGGGGCCTATAGGGATGCTGGGGAGGGACTCTTCATCAGGGCCTGTAGTGACAGGACAAGGTGTAATGGGTTCAAACTTAAACAGGGGAAGTTTAGATTGGATATAAGGAGGAAGTTCTTTACTGTTAAGGTGGTGAGGCACTGGAATGGGTTGCCCAGGGAGGTTGTGAGTGCTCCATACCTGGCGGTGTTCAAGGCCAGGTTGGACGAAGCCTTGGGTGGGATGGTTTAGTGTGAGGTGTCCCTGCCCATGGCAGGGGGGTTGGAACTAGATGATCTTGAGGTCCTTTCCAACCCTAACTATTCTATGATTCTATGATTCTACTTTTTGCCACAAGCTCCTAATAAACTGCAGTCTGTCTGTTAGGAACTTGTCTTGTTCAGGTACCATGCACCCTGCTTAGTTTAAAGCCTCTGTGTAACAGATTGGCAAAATATATTTGTATTGCCCTTTTCTTTGGTTAAGAGATATACTGCTGTTCACCACTGCTCACAACTAATGAAATTACCAGACCTGCCAACATAGCCAGGCTTGAAAATTATGCCTGGCCCATCCTGCATGCCAGACCTATTGCACACGGACAGTTTGCCTGTGTGCATGCTGATGACCTCATCACCTGCGCAGTGGGTCCAAGGTGTATGGAACACATGGAGCTGATTTGTCATGTTCAGTAGCCTTGTTCCCCGCGTTGTGCAATGCCCATTTGTCAGGAAATGGGCATTGCACAACCTGGGAAGAGACGCTGCTGAACATGGTAACTCTGTAGATTGCCACCCCAACTAGAAGGGCAATAAACACCCCGAGTAGTTCTATCATTAAAATTGGTAGGGTTGGCAGGCCAGATCTTGATCTTTAGCTCAAAGGGTGAGTCTCCATGTTTTCGATGGCAACACTGAAGAATCATCCCTGTGACTCAGCCATATTTGTGACGTCTGTTACTAGGTATTGCCATGTACATCACTGTAAGATAGCAGCTGTGGTTTTGGGTACTCTGGGAGAAAGTTTGGATGTAGAAACACTAACCATGAAGTGGATGGTCCACCGGAAAATCACATATCTGTTCTTCCTCTTCCTCGTGTTTTCTTTTGCCTTCCAGGTGTTGATGTCGTGTATCCTCACCCAGGAGGGAAGCTGGGCTGTCAGTAGGTCTTCTGCAGTGAGCTGCCTGCGTGTTCTTTGCCCTGGCTATGGGTGTAGCACACATGTCAGGGAGAAGCATTTTGGCTGAATATAAGTCACAGTCTAACTGACTCCCGCTGCTGGAATCTGTGGAGGACATAGCACAAAATAGCTTTGAATAAACCAGCCATTGTTCAGAGCATCTTCCAATTTGTGTGAAAAAATAGAAGCATGGATGTGGGCTAAATACTTTAGCATTCAAACCTGATAATTTTTAAAATGGCCTTAATCTTTCCGTGCTATGCATCAATGCGAAGATAAACCCATGTTGCAGAGGCATGATCCTGGTGAATTTGACCCCAAAATCCAGCCTGTTCTCTGCTTCCTTCCACCTTAAAACTTTCAATGGTCCTTGTGGAATATTTTCAAGAAGGGACTGTAGAAGTAAGGAGGCACACCCAATGTCAAGAAAGATCAGCTTCCCTGTCGGTACCCAAATCAGTGGCTGACTTTTCTAACAACTCAGAAGCGCAGTAGATGTGGAGTGCTCTGAAAATCTGTCAGCAAGATCACTATGGAATTTGCTCTATGTCACATGCTTTTAAAAATTGTTCCTTTCTTAAATTTCCCTGTAGGTACATCTACCCTACAGGAAAATGAGCCAGAATAAGCTAAAGGTCATTGTCTTCCCTGATTTAGGTCCATTTGTCCTTTCTTCTACATCTGGTCTGCCTGCCTCTCAGATTTATGCATTGGATAATTCTAAAAACAGCCTTTGCCCATGCTGTCAACATTAT
The DNA here is from genome assembly GCF_037157495.1 of Lathamus discolor. Taxonomy (NCBI): domain Eukaryota; kingdom Metazoa; phylum Chordata; class Aves; order Psittaciformes; family Psittacidae; genus Lathamus; species Lathamus discolor. Next base: position 71,777,041 of record NC_088884.1, on the reverse strand, counting down.
CCATCTGCCTTTGTGACAGGTGACACTGGTGATATCTAGCAAGGTACTGACAGCCAACTCATCTTCATGAAATCCCCTGCATGCTCTTGTTGACAGGACAAACATAAGAGAAGTGCATATTGGCCCATTTTCAGGAAGTGCAGCCATATGGTTATCTTAGATTTGAGCATGGGCACTACAAACAGTCGCCATGGGAGCTGAAGGTAACCTCAGTAGTAGCCAGTGGTGACATGTGCTAGGACTTCTGTCACTGCTTGGTGATGAAATTGGTCACAGAAGCCATAATCTTTCTTCTGCCTCATTACAAACACTATCATCTCTGTGTGTACAGGGGTACTGCAAATATCTTTCAGATTAGTTTTCTGCCCTTGTGGATGTAGTGAGTCCTTACCTTTCTTTAAGAGTAAGCGGAGCTTGAAAAGACATACACTGAAGTATAACATGCTGGGAAGCCTCATTGTTCAGGCTGGGTCTATCAGTGGCTGTTAGTATCCCAAGAGAGGATGCTAGACCAAATACTCCCACTCTTTTACCCCATCTCTTCTACACTAAAGCCTTACCATAATCCCTGGTTCCTAGTGCTTTATGTGCTGCCCTTGATAGATGCAATCAAGGCTTGTCTCTTCAGAGAGAAGATAACTGGGTGTGTGCTGTTTTAATGGAAAACCTAGAATTTGATCTAGTCTTCTGCCATGCCTGGATTTCTTTGCTGGGAAAGGCAGAGGGAGAGGCAACACATAAACATAATGGACCCATTAGGCTCCATGGTTAACATAACACTGAAGTGAATGTGACAGCACAGGTTTGGCTGCTGTTACCACCAAAGAACTTTAAAATTTTAATGCAGTAATGGACTGCAAACATCTTTTTATTGAGCAGTTACCCATACCTAGGTTCTGGGGTTTGCAGCATCTGTGGCTGTTCCCCTCTCATATCTAAATAGAAGCATGCATGAACCCCAACAGGTTATACTGGAAGAAAGTCCGTTATTTCAGTACATATTTTTCTTCTGGTGTATTGGCAAAGCATCAAACTTTTTAGACTTGTCAAGAGCTTTATTTTCTGAACAAATAACAGTTTTATTTGTAACTAGCCTTGGAGCAATGACAATTATAACATCCGGAGACAATAGTGCCCCTTTTTGCCCTCAGTGAAAGCCCACACAAGAGGAATTTTACAGAGGGCTGACAGTGACATGAAGAAAATGCAGTTACAAGAGCACTGGAAATTAGTCAATGACTCATGTCAATAAAGGATGACTGTTCAAATGTTATCTTTTCAAATTATCACCAATCTTTGGGCAAACTTCTAAACACAATTGCCTGAGAACCTTAAAAACCTGGTGTGAGGTTCACCTCTGTGTTTGAGGCATATTGTGCAAAATGAGGTTAATTTAATTCCTTTTGGATCAACTAGGTTTGAGTTTTCTGGTAAGAAAACAGGTGAGGTTTTGAAAAATATTTGTGGAAGGAGAGGGATAGACCTGGCAGTGGTCACTGGCTCATGGCTGGTGTTAAATGATTTATTTAAGAACTCAGAGAATATTAGTGTTGGCATAGGTTTTTATATCTCAATCCCCCATCCCTAAATTGAGGACTAGATGCACTCCTTTGCTAGATGTGATGCTGAGAAAATCGGTATGCTACAGAATCAGTGGTGCTTATATCCTACAGTAATGAAGAACTTAACAGTACCTGAGCAAGGTGCTCTTATGAGCAGTGATTAAAGCTTTCTGAGAATGACACTGCCATTTCCTAAATTATAGAAGACTTTTCACGTATCTTCATCCTTCATACACAACTTTCCTCCCTCTGATTTTTTTTCTGAAATGCTTACATACCCCAGTGATGAGCACAACTTTTGTGTGTGCATGGATAGAATAATTATAGACTGAAGATGAGAAAACCGGGAGGGAATGGAAGACTGTCCTCGGCAGATGGGAAAATACCAATGTCACTGTGAACTGGTGAAAAGGAGTGGGAGGATCGGTTGTTTGAGATAGAAGCAGTAAATTAGAATGCTATGAACCCTAAAGACAGTCAGAAAAGATCAAGAAGTTTTCTGGAGGATAAAATTAAAGGTAGATGATATTGAGTTTAAAGCACATATCTGAGACTTAGGAGCCCTAAAGTCTAGTCCTGTTTGCATTGCAACCTTCTCTGGTGCTTGTTGTCCTGAACAAGCAAGGAGACTGTCTGAAGTGATAACTCTTCAGGCCAGCCAGTATTTTTTAGTGCATATTCATGTGACTCCAGCAGAGAGCTATGAAAAATACCTACAAATTGGCATGGGGTAAAATTTCCTCCAATTAATGCAGTTCTTTTCTTTTCCTCTACTTCCCTTCCCTTCCCTTCCCTTCCCTTCCCTTCCCTTCCCTTCCCTTCCCTTCCCTTCCCTTCCCTTCCCTTCCCTTCCCTTCCCTTCCCTTCCCTTCCCTTCCCTTCCCTTCCCTTCCCTTTTATTTTCTTTCTTTTTTTCAGGGATGGCTATGACATTTCAGCCTGGCACAACATGAGACACTTTTTATTATCATGCACAGAAATTACTTTGACTTGTGGCTCAAAATGGTCTTTTTAGTTTAACTTTCAATTGCGCAAGAAAGGATGGGAAATTTCTTGCAAGATAGTAAGATTTCCTTTTGGAAGTGGGAGGTTATTTCAGATGGCCTGAGTTCCATTTAAGCCTTTCTGTCTAATCACTGGAGAGGAAGAACTGTTGTAGGCATAGGGCTTATGACTTTAGGATCTTACCACGGCTGTGAACAGAGAAGTCTGCCACTGAGATATGCAAGCACCTTTTTACTTTGCTGTTTTTCGCTTGCTTCTATACCTCTTTTTCACGGTGGATTGTTTTGCCTTGTAATAGGTGGGGTGAACTGGTGATATTGGCCAGGTGGTATCTGTTCAGTTTTATTCCTTCAGCTTGTTTCCTCTTTTGCAATAAAGCTGGGTGGAGTGTTGCTATGGGTGAAGTAAACAATCACCATATTGACATTCGTGTGTGAAGCAGCAGTTGTATTCCTATTAATTTACATGTCCTTAACATCATGGAGCATAATACAGGCAGAATGGCGAAACTGCTGTATCTGTTACTGCTGTTACTATTAATTTCCGAGGTGTAACATACTCATCCCAAACTCTCCTTGACTTGATAAAGAACCTCCTGCTGGTGGAACTTCACTGGTGCTGAAGTAATGAACAATTATTTCAGATGTACTTTCAAGCACATTGAAATCAAGTTCCTAGGGATTTCAGAAGAAGGATTTCTTCTGAAATAAGCCTCCTAGTCTTCTTTGTTTAAAATGAAAGATTGGGCACTAGGGAGGAGATCAGCACTTGGTGGATGCTTATTTGTGTCACTTGCAAAGGCCATGGTTACCCTTTTGAGGCCTTGTGACAAAAAGAAGAGATGGAAAGTATAGACTGAATACTAAAATGTCTTCTTGTTCACTGTTCCTTTTTTAACTTAGTAAGAATCTTTCAGTAGATGTCAGATCAACAGATGCAGTTTCAGGCCACCCAATAGTTGTGTTTGTGTGCAGTAAACTCACTAACACTGGAAAATCACACACTCCTGGGAAGCCTGCACACGCCTTATTCCACGTCCCACTGGAATTACACTCAGAAACACCTGTGAACTTCAAAGTCAGGCCCAGAGATCTTCTCATACATCATCGAGCCCTGCCCCAGCTTTCCATGAGAGGCTGCAACTGTACATCACAACATCCTTTTTGTTAAAGAATCACAGAATAATTTAGGTTAGAAGCAACCTCTAGAAGTCACCTCATCTAGCACTTCCAGGTTTTCTTGAGAAATTACTCCAGGGCAAACTTTGTGTCCCTAATTTCTGACATTCTGCATCTTCTGGTTCTCTGATACTACCCATCTACTCAGCTCTTAATTCTAGATTTAGACAAGTGTGACCTCAGTACCTAAGCTGCCTAGATTAGCAGATGAGGTGGACGATAATTTCTGGCCTTGGTATTTACCTTTTGGTAGCCATGAGTATGTGTGTGGTGCCAGTTTGCTCTCATATGGCTCATGGCTTGGTTCAGATACATACCATATGGGATATGGGAAATGTTCTTAAAATCCATAGTAAGGTATAACTCAGGTCTGACCTGTAATACTTCCTTCTTTGCTGAACAGTGCTGAACTGTTCTGGGAATGGAGCTGGATGTGTGTCCCCTCCTGGAATTTCCAATAAGTTCCCTTGCGCATTTCAGTGCCCTGACCTTGGCCAGCACTGAGGCAAATTAGATATAGCTGACTATTTACACAACTTGTTTAATGGCAGTTATATGGCATGAAGTTGAATGACTGATGAAATACAGCAATTATCCCAAGATGTACAGCATAGGGTATTGCACTTCTGAAATAAATAAACCTTATCTGCAAAAATTGGCAGTTCTGCTGGGAAAGCAAAGGGTAATGAGCCTAAGTATCAATTTGGTGTTAGTGAGAAACCAACAGTGAAAAAGATTTATTTTCATTTTTTTTTTAAACACCTTTGATGAATTGCAAAAGCAAGGTACAACAACAGTCTGGAATATCTCTACAGCTTCCCTGTTTGCTCAGCTCCAGTGACAGCGAAATGAATCTACTATTTTTATAAGTTAACATTTTACATTGCCTTAAGTGTATTAATCCAACCTTGCTTTCTAGCAGGGGAGAAAAGAGTTACTATACTGTCTTGCTACAGCTATAGTCTCTCTCTTGGCTAGGTGATGAAGTGAAGTCAATGGCAAGGCCTGGCTTTTCTGCCTGCATTGCTTTCAAGGTGAAAAACTGACTGTATTCTCAGGTGGAGCAATTTGGGATGAGACAGTACTGGCAGTGCAGTAATGCAGTCCTAGGAACCCATCATGTCCTGCATACAGATTTGTCAGACCTTGCACTTGGAGCAGCACGCTTAGCTGAGGCATATAACAAAATAGGGCTTCAACATATTGATCGCAAAACAGACTTAATATAAAAAGGTCCTGTCTCTGACACGCTTCTCTGTTCCCAGAGAAGAGTTTCATGCTGTTAAAATGCAGTTCTATGGTCCATGTTATGAACAGCACTGACTTAATTTTCAGTGGTATTACCTGTCTCACTTTGGATCCAGTGGCACAGAAACTGCCCTCTGGAAAGGACTTTCAGTTCACAAAATCTCACTCCCATGGAGCTCACGCCAGCATTTCCCCCCCTTCGCAATGTAGCACCTGAGCTCCTTTGGCACTCAAGCCCCATTATACTTGCTCCAGCGAGCATAATATGTTGTCCACCCCTACAAACTACCAAGCTCTTACTTGTTTCAGGGCCATATTTAAAACACGACCTGGGCCTGCTGTTGTTCCAGTCCAATCTGCACTGTCAGCTTTAGGGGGCCTCTAAATGCTGTAGTCCTCCAACAGTACCAGTAGTGAAACAGCCAAGCAATGCTCACCGTGGCAGCTTCTGGCAGCTTCAAAGATAGACAACCTTGTCTGTCTTTGAAGCTGTCCTTTCTTTCAGCAGCAGGCTGGACTTCCACACGACCTTAAGAGGTCCCATTCAACCTCAGTTATCCTGTGGTTCTGTGAAAATTCAGCAGCATGCTATCCTTCTTCTCCACACATAGGTTTCTGTGGAAAGCCACAGGCGCCAGCACAAAGGCAGCGGTTGTGTACTCAGCCCCGTGCTTGGGGCTCCCACAGCTGTGAGGTGTCTTGTGGGCTGGCTCTGCCCCACGGTTAGGAAACAAACTCTGTGCAGAGTGAATGAAATTACCCTGTGTCAGAGCTGAACAAGAAAGGGCAAATCTTGTGCAAAGCATGGCTGAGAGGCAGCATTAGTGGGACTGGTGACTAACATTACAGTAGTGAGATGTTCACTTCATTGTAGTTTCCCTTCCGATTTAGGTCTTGTTTTCTTTCTAGTCCAGGTCAGTATCCACTTATGGACATAAAAAGAGCTGAAGCTATGCAAATAAACAATGATCACTTGAGCTGCCAGGGTTTTGGAAAAAGTCGCTCCCTTACTGCTGGGTGATTCATCTGGTGTCCTGCAAAATGGGGTCCTGAACCATGAAAGAATGTCTGTGTGTTACAAAAACTGAAGTGGAGCCTTAACCTTTGTTAAAAGCAGTTGAGCGAGAGGTGAGTGAAACTTTTCTGTCAAAACTACAGGTCATTTTCCAGTTAAGTGGATGTGTTTGTATGCTTAAAACATCTCCATTTCATGGATGATGTAAATTAAAAAAGAAGGAATACTAAATCCTGAAAGTTCTGGCCGTTGGTCTTTGTTTAAGGAAAATAAAAGAGAGAATTTCTGGGGGGTAAAAGTTCACTGAAGGCCAAAGTAACTAAACTGAGGAAACTGAAGTTAAAAAGGCTAATGCACTGCTGGTTTACAAAGATTGAAGTCATGCTAGTTTTCTACTAGCTGGCTTTCTTTAGTTCATGAAAAAACCTGGTGTCCCTGATGATAAGGAGAAATGATTAAACACAAATGCTTTCTCTTTTCTTGTTCCAGCAATTGAGTTCTAACACTCCTTAGCTACCATTACCTTTGCAGGCCATTTCTCCTGCTTGAGGATGACTAGTCGAATTTATCAGAGAATGGTACTAATGAGAGATTCGGCTGTAATTCCAGACAACAGTCAGCTCTTGATTTAAGTGAAACTGCAACAACTTCAATATGTTTCAGCAGTTTTAGGTAACTTCCTGAATTTGAATGGCCGTCTTTCCTTATGACAGGGGATTTTTTTCTTTTAATATCAAGAATGTTGTTTTTTAAAGGGAAAGACATTGGGATTATGTTGTATTTATTTCCTATAAGCAATTCTCACTGTTATTGAAGAGAGCTACCTGCAGTAACTGTTCAAGTTGCATACCCACCTCTCCAATGACACTGGGACTTCATAATGTATAAAATCCCACCAAAGCCTGGGAACAGAGCCCAGTCTACTGCAAGGTTGAAAGCAAATTATTTTTTAAGGATCATTTCTGTATATACAATTAATGATTTGTACCCGATTCGGGAAATCCTAGATTACTGCAAAAGCTAAAGAATAAAAATTCTACATAATCATAGAATCACAGAATGGTTTGGGTTGGAAGGGACCTTAAGATCATCTAGTTACGCCTCCTTGAATCAAATGTGATAGCTCCAGGGGGTAAAAAGAAAGGAGCATTTTCATTAAGTGTTATAATTGGTACTTACCAAAGGCCAGTGGTGACACTGCTTTTAGGGCTGGTGGTCTCTCTGCGTAGCTACTTCTGTTCCTGGTTTCACTGGTTAGGGCAGTGCTGGCAGAAGGTTTCTTTAAGATCTCCTCTATGGAAAAGGACAGGCTGGGCTTCCCCTGGCCAGCACACCCCTGCGGGTCTGTCATCTTGTTGCCAAAGTGGCTATGGGGCAGAGAGTGCTCTCCTGTTCTCCTGGCTCTTGGTGAGCCCCAAGACGCATATGCCTGTCTCTCTTCACCCGTGCCCAGTCGACCTGCAGCAGCACTCGGAGATAAAACAAAGGCCACTCAGAGCGAGCACATGCGCCTGCTCCTCTCTGCTGATAGCTTGGGACCAAGACATACGCTTCTGTGTCTGGGGAAGACAGCATTACAAGTGGGGGTGTAAAGTCTTGCCCATCCTACCCACTGCCCAGCATCTCCCAGCCAGTGCAGATTACAGAGCTCCGAACCTCCTGGGAAGATGTGTGCTCCTCACAGACCCAGGTGGAAAATGCTCTGGGAAGGATTGCTTCTTGTTGGTAAATCCTGTTGGTGGGGCAGATATCCTCCTTTTCTGCTTTCAGGCTGAAATCTTTGGCAAGCCCATTGGATTTGTACTATTACAGAGTTAACCAGCAGGATGAATACTTATCCCTTGTGTGTTTACTAGTAAGAGAGAAACCTTGTGAACTTCTCTTGCATACAAGAGAGAAACCTCCCTCACTAGCAATTCCCAGGTTATCCTTCAGCTATGTCCCCCACCCACCAGCTTTACTTCAGATTCTCTTTTCTTCTACTTTGGAAACCCTTTGAACTTTCCAAACAGGTGCTTTTCAACATCACCCCATCTTATCAGTCACAAGAGAAAAAGCGATGGCCCCTGCAACATGCTTAGGAATAGGAATTAGTGCCCTCTGCCCCCCACCTATAATCCTAAAGATAAAACATTTTTTCCTTTCCCTTCTGAGCTATGAGGGAAGCCAGCTTGGTAATTATCCCACCAGTTGCTTGTGTCTCCCAGTCTGGCATCCACTGAAGGGGAGAAGATTTCCTGGATAATGAGAATGAATGCCAATGATTCCTTTCCTGAGCCTTTTCTGTCTTGTTAATTCTTATTCTGGGGAGAATGTGTGGTTAGATACTCTCCCGTTCCTTCCCTTTCCCTGCCCCCACTGGCATTTCTTGCCTTCTTCTGGGATTGCCCCTCACCTTTTAAATTGCTATGGTTGTGTCTCCCTCTCCTGCTGGTTCTTCTCTGTGTCCTCCTTATCGGGCTCTTATAATTGTATTGGCAGGCCCTGCCTTATTTGTCCAATGAACTGACAATTCTTGTGCTGATATCCCATCATATGACCTCTCCAAGGAGCGGAGACTAAAATTACTGTGTAACCAGGGGGCAATAAACCACACCTGATAAGATGAAAGGCTTTCGCCTTATTCCAGATTCAAGATACTGGTAAAGCGGTGGGGGTGGTGGGAAAAGAACAATGAAAGGGGTAAAAAATGGTGCAGCCAGTGGTGATGAAGAATATTTAATTGTCTGATTTTATTAGTCAAGCTTCTCCCCAGATAACAGGGTAGACAAGAGAGTGTCTTTCACACTGCCGAAATGCATGGGATAGAGAGTGGGAAGTGCTTTTCTTTGTTCCCTTTTCATCCCTCTGCCTGGTGGCTCAGTGGAGCTGGCTGTGTAAAGGAGGATCTCATGCCTCCCTGGTTCTGTGATGAGGTGGCAGCTGTTGTGTGGGTGCAAAAGGGCTTTGTGGCCCTCTGCGTAAGCAGAGGACACCTTGCCGTTTCAATTGGTACACATAGGGGGATGCTGTTCTAGGCAAGCCATCCTCTGCTGCTTTTCTGCCAGTGCCTGCAACTCTGGCTGGGGACACAAAGAGGGATGTCTTCCCCTAGAGTGGGTAATTTTATGGGCTGAGAAGAGGTGAGTGTGTCATCTGTATGGAGAAGGAATGGAAGGAAAGATGCTCTGAATCTACACCCTGCATGAAAACTGTTTATTTAATGACAGGGTTGCCCTTTTTCCTCATGATTTCTGATTCAAGACCCATGGGAAAGCACAAGGAAAAACCTGGTGCATTCTTTTACAAATGCCTTACTTTCCCTACTCAGCTTGCCTAAAGCACTAAAAACGGGCCACTCTTCTTGCTTTTACCAGCTTTACATAGAGCAGTGCCTTCCAACCATACTTCCCAGATACCGTGAGCTGTACATCCAGCCTTCAGTGTATTAATTCAGCACATATGAAACTGTCTGAACTCTCTGATTTTACTGTGCTACCATTTATTTAAAGGAAGCTTCCAGGCACAGGGCAACCACCTCAAGGGACTTGGAGCCTCTGTTTAAGCCTCCCCTGCTGTTCATTTTTCCAAAGGCTCTATGTAGGTGAAGGAGTGAAGCCCATAGATTTTTCTGTTCCAGTTGCCAAGTGAAGGCCAAGAAGGGATACACTTTCTACTGCTGTGGAAATGTTTGGCTTTGATTTGCTATTAAAGTCTCTTTGTGTTCAAGGAGCTAATTTTTGCTGTAGGGGGAGGAGGATTTCACGGGGAAAGTCTGACAGGTCCCACACCCCTTATGAGAGGCCTTATATCTTTGGAGGTCACTGACTGGGTAAATTAGCCTAAAGCATCTCAGGGGAAAAACCATACTTCCTGTCTTTCCTCTTTGCTCCAGCTCTGTTTTAGCCGAGTTACATACACACCATTTTGAAAGGAAGAAACGCAGCCTTTTGGCAGTTATGTCTCTATGAACGCTCACACCAGCTTCCAAAGAAATACATGAGCCTCTGCGTTAGAAAATTTCTGAAGAAGAGAGGGGTGAGACAGGCACACTCCAAGTTTTCATCTCGGTGAAATACCTTTATTCAATGATCACACTGACAACATGTACCAAGTGAAACTGAAGTATATCTGTATTCAGAGTATGCGCTGCATAACTTCACTGCCACCAACTCACTCTGGGTAGGTACCTGCTGAGATAACACTGTAGTCCAATGTCACAAAATCAAATTGTGCCTGTTTGTATAACTATTCTGTCTTAGTCTGCAACTTTAAACTCCCTGCTGCTCGCAGGGACAAGTTGATTTTCTATGTGTGCTTAAATGAGATGCTCTCATGCAAATTTACAACTTGAAAGCTTCCTTGTGAAGGCTTTATTTTTGTTCTGTCTTATTGTATTGTTCCTTTTATTGTAACTGAAAGCAATGCCAACTTAGAAATATATTTTTGTTCAATATAGAAAGAACTAGCAAGCACCAGAGTAGGAAACAGGATGAATAAGTGACAACTCTTGAAAGGGGATTAGAAAGCAGCAGTGTAACGGTGTATAAATCCCATGTTTTGTGTACAAAAATTTCTTCAGAAGAAAATGTAGATTTGATATCAAAATGTTTAAGTAATACCAAAAGACTTGGACATTTTAATATTTTTAAATAAAAAAATAGAAAAATAGTGATAAATACTATTTCATTAAACTAAAAAAAAAAATACTTTATTAGGATAACTGAATTCCTTTGCTTTGTATTAGGTTAAAATAAAGATGAGTGGCAAAAGAATAGAACTTGAAATGCAAATGAACATTTTGCCAATTAAAATAGTTAAGTTGACCCCCTTTTTCAAATGATAGAGTTGCTGAAATGTAACAAATTATTTATGTTCAAACCAAGAAATAATATACTTTAAAATTACCAAAGAATGAAGAAATTATTTTTCTGCCAAGTTCTAATGTGATGGATTTTGAAGGCTATTTTGGAGATATTTTTGCATTTATGCTTGACCTGGAAATGCAGATGACTCTCATTCATGACAATTATTGTGCTACCTGTCAATTTAGTCTATAAATTCCTTGAGGCAGGAAACATCTTCTTTTAGGTTTGCTGAGCTCTGAAGGCAACTCTTTACACCAGAAGGCAGCTGTCTAGAACAAAATCATGCTGTGTTGATTTTCTCAACCCGCCCTGCTTGTGCCAGGCAAACCTAGAGGCCCACAAAGCCTTTAAAAATATGGTTATTAAAATACGATGTGCTTTCAGAAAGTGAAGAATCCTGGATGTACGGACTAGAAATCAACTGGGGATCAATACTTGGGAGTTTTCTGTCCTATATTGCCTTGAAGAAGAATTGTATTTATGCTGTTAGTAGGGAAGCACAACCGTTCCAGCCCCACTGGTCTCTTCCTCTGGGTAAAGACGACAAAGATGATAACGGGACAATATCCCACACGGCATCTCTGAAACATCTTAAACCCTTAAGTTTTAAGGTGTTTAAGGAACTCCCACTTCTTTATGTGACTCAGAGTCAGAGCTGTCCAATGTTTATGCACAGCATGAATCCTGCAGCTCACAACACTTCTCCTCTATGGGCTTGTGATCAATCAGCTGTACAGAGCAAGTCTACAAGCTCAGGCAGTCAGAGGCATCGGTGCATAGGTGCACTGGCAGCTGCCAGGGACGATGCAGCTGCAAATTGCCCACATTACCTCTGGAGCCTCATGTCCTTGTATGTTTGTCTTCCATCCTTTACGCCTTACTGGACTCTGACAACTTCCCCAGTGACAGCTGAGCTGCTCTGCTCTTCTCAAAGTTCAACAGCTGCCTATGATCTAGCAGAAAGCCTATACATCCTAACTTCTGGAGTCCTTTTAGCCTCAGATTTATTAGTCCTGCTGTCTCCATAGATTTCTCAGCAAGCTCATATATTAGAAATATTAATAAAAGGGACACCGTAGGTTTAAACTGATAACACTTTTTTTTTTTTTTAATGGCACAATTATTATCAATTGACATTTAAAATGGCATCATAATCCATCAAGGTGAAATGGACTCAGAAAGATATTTCTCCTGGGCAAAAAATAATAACAGCAGCAGCAGCAGGACTGCAAGAGAGGAAGCACAAAAACAGTTTGAGTCAGGTCACTGATTACATAGTCTGGAGGTGTTTTTTTTAGCAACCTCACCCTCAGTTTAATCCATTCTTGTATTTCATAATGCTTATTCTTTCCTGCCAGGCCCCTCAAGCCCTTCATAGAGATATTTCTAGCAAAAATCTTCAGTTAATCCATGATGGGGAGCTCTTTGCTTCAAATAGAGCAGGAGTTGTTATATGTGGGAAGGGCTGGAGAGATCAAAGGTTGTCCTTTTCACAGCAATTCAGGCTTCTGAGCAGCAATTGCCATGGAGAACTGTCCGGCATGGCTATCAACTGGCTTTGATCTGTCTGCTCTTTAGCTGATGGAAAGTTAAAATAAAGAAGGAATGTGCTTAACGTAGCCCATCCTTGCAAACATGGGAAGAACAACAATTCTCTCTCCAGCTGCTGAAGAAGGCTGCAGAGGCTGCATGTAGAGAAATAACAACATTTCTCCAGGAAAAAATAAAAAAAGCTCCAGGAATTGGTAACAGAATAAAACAGAAAGTCCATGACCTCTAGATCATCATTTCAAATAGGTTGCAGTTCGGTGGTGAATAAATGTCCATAGTGATACATGAAAATGAACTTTCCATGTTCCAGAATGGTTCTTCATCACCAGATGTCGAGAAGGCACTGAATCCTTTAATGAATCACTAGTGCTATGCTGGACTGCTGTTGTTTTGTAAAGGTATCTGCAATTAAAGAATTAGGCCTTCACTGCATTTCCCATTGTTGAGATGGCCAGCAGAAGATAATCTTTTGAACAGTGCCATGGCAAGCTGTCTCAATCACCAGTGGGGAGCAGAACAGCACTTCCAAATCATAGAATCATGGGCAACTCCAGCTACCCTCAGGTCAGTGTCTGAGAGGTGTTCCTAACCTCCTTCAGGAGGCACTTGTTCTCTACATTTTCAACAGAGAAAGTCTCAAGAAGTAGTTTATATTCATTATCTGGAAGTTAGGTGCCTAGAGTGTGGTCAAACACACACCCACCCACACCCATCAAATAGGTCATGCAATACAGATTGGGAGTGTAAGACTGACCTTCTTTGTTCTGTGCTCTTAACAATGTGTGCTCTGGATTGTTTTGTTTTGGTAGACAGCTTTTTCAATGTGCTTCTATGAGAAAAAGTGCACACAAACAAAGTGAGCCTAGCAGTAGGCAGAAGTCAATGAGATTGAGCTGACTATCAGTGTCTGTATGGGAAATGTTTATGTTATTCTAATGGGATGGAGCTGCTAGATATTGTCTCATTCTTGAGAAGACTGGTCTAGAGTCATTTACCTCCTAGGTACAGTTTCATGAGAAGTAGCTTTCTCATGCTGGGAGTCTTTTGAGATTTAAAGAGATGCAACTATTCCAAATCAGAACAAAAAGTCAAACTCTCAAGGACTCAAAAAAACTTCAGGCTTATGAGTCTCAGCTCAACAAAAATGCTTCATTTTGACCGTAATAAAACGTTTTGTGTTGCTGCTGAACTTTCAATTATTTATTTTCACCATAGTTTATTTATTTTTAAACAAAGAAGTAATCTCAAACACAGAAAAACAAATTTTTAAAAAACTATTGGAACAAGTTTAAACAATTCGAAGTATTTTAACAATATTTTTTTATTTATTTAAGTAATAGTGAATCCAAACACCACCAGCCTGGTGGTGTAGTGCTCTGTGTCTGCAGAACAAATGTGTTTGCCACTGACCTAGTGCACGGACCTAGCTCTCCTAGATGTAATGGGTAAATCAGCTGCTTGCCAGAAACCATTCAGAAGTATATTATTTATGCTTTTCCTAAGGCTGCTACCTGTCTCGATTAAGACGTGGTGTAGTTAATTATCAACCCCATTTTTTAAAAGGCTTTTCCTCCAGTTCCATAGATATTTTTCTCAAATCCAGCAGTGCAGTCTGCGAGGCATCCTGGAAAGCAGTTGTTGCAGAGATAGTTTATGTGGGAATAAATAAATCCTATATTGCATGGATAACAGGACATTTATCTGTCTGGAATAATCACAGATTTCAGTGTACACAAGTTTGCCAACCTTACCTTTCTCTACAACCATTCTGATTTCCACAAGAAAAAAGCAATACTGTGTCATAAAGATCCCAACTGGCTCTTACACTCTGCATGGATTTTAACCAGTCAGCACCCTTAATGTGATAGGCTTTGCAAACAGTATTTTAAAACAGTGCTTTAGTTACCAGTGATTAGTTCAATGTTCTGGCTGATCCAGTATCAGATGATGACCGATAAACCATTTCTTCTTCTCAAAGCCAAGCAGGAGAGGGCAGCATGTCTCTTGGGACAGCACACTGGGGCTGCAACAGGCCAGGAAGGGAAGTGAAAATTGTCCTACATCCTTGTTTTCCGCTTTGAGTCATTTCCATGGTGAAATGCACCAGAATGCAAAGAAGTGATACTCTTATCCACCTTATTTCCATGCAAAGATTCTCTTTCAGTTACTTGACATAGTAAGCCCCAAGCTGAGAACAGCCTTGAGTTTTTACATATATGGGCGTCTGCAGCTTGCAGGGTAGGAAAGAATCACAGAAGTGATTGGAACGGAACAGAACAGAACAGCACAGAGCGGAACAGAACAGAACAGAATAGGACTGTTTCAGTTGGAAGGGATCTACAACAATCATGTAGCACAACTGTCTGAAAAACGCAGGGCTTACCAAGTAAAGCATGTTATTAATGGCATTTTCCAAATGCCTCTTAAACACTGACAGGCATGGGGCATCAACCAGGAAGCCTGTTGCAGTATTCAACCACCCTCTCAGTAAACCAATGCTTCCTAATGTCCAGCCTAAACCTCCCCTAGTACATCTTTGAACCATTCCCACATGCCTTATCACTGGATAGATACCAGTGGGAAGAAATCAGCGCCTCCCTTTTCACTTCCCCTCCTCAGGAAGCTGTAGAGAGCACACTATCTATAAAGAAAGCCAGTAAATTACAAATCGATAAAGGCTGGTCACTAAAGCCATTTTTTTTCCAGTTGACTTATTCTAGAAAGCACAAGGGAAGCTGAGAGTTGACCTGTCTTTTTTAAACTTCAGAATTCCCACCACTTAGACACAGTTTTAAAGAAATTAATAATGGGAAACGTGACAATCACTCATGATTTTCCTGTCAAATACCCCAAACTCTTTTTATACAAGAAAGAATAGGGAGTGAATTGATCCTGATCCAGGCCTGCTGGGCCAAACAGCCTCTTGCCTGATGAGACTTAACTATTATCTCAGGATAAGCTGGGAGCTGGGATGGTTTGTATTATCAAATTTCTCTTAGGTCTAGAACAGAAACGGCAGGAGGGCATGAAGATGCATCCTCAGAGCCATACAAAGGGGGTCCCGAGAGGAGAATAAACTTTGCTGATGGACGAGTGAGAGCAGTAGACAAAAAAGTATTGCTAGCAGGAGAAGATACAGAGCAGGAGTAAGATACATCAGCAGAGCAGACTGGGAAAAATCCTTGCAACCTGTCCTGTCAACACATAGTCTTCATCAGTGCTAAATTCAAGTCAAATTCCATGAAGAAAGAGTGAAAGAGATTGTACTGTACTTATTCATTAGTTCTGCTTACAAAACCTGGGGAAAATGTCACTTCCAAATTTAGACAATACATCAAGATTTCAGCTTCCGCCAGGGACAGTCGTGTTAGGCTGGCCAGATGGCAGAATGGCAAAACAAGCAAGAAGTCCACTGAGGCCCTGCAAAATCTTGGGAGAGCACAAGGTATCTGTGTACAGACTAGAGAAAGAAAAGTATCACCTGCAGGCACACAAAGGAGACGTTCATCCACTTACTGAGGAGACATGAGCCTCTCTCATCTCTCACTGCTCTCCTTTCCTAAGCCAGCTCTCTCCCAGGCTCCTTCACTTTGGTAGCATTGCAACTTTTACTGCCCTCTCCTTGGGGATACTGGAAAAATGATGAAGTGCACAATATTCCTAGGCTTTCAGCATTTTGTTTTGTTTAATGGGCTCCAGTGGGAGCTCCTATTAATCCACTCTAGAGAGAAGACCTTTTTTGTTGTCACTGCCGCTGTTGTTGTTTGTCCCCTTCTGCCTGAGGCAGGTCGTGAATTATGTGCCTGATGTTCCTTCTCACTCCTGGACTTCTCTGTGATATCCCACAGGGGCCCATTAAAAGCTTCCTTGCGGCATCCCTCCAGAGAAAGGCCAGGTGCTGAAGTGGCACAGGAAGGGGTAGAGAGAGGCTCTCCTGCCTCTGGGAATTACAGGATTTTTGGAGGGGAGCAGCAAGTCCACTTTAGGCTTTGGATAAAGGCAAGACAGCTCTAAAGCTACATGGGCACGTAGGGGTCTGCTGTGGGGGTTGAGCTGCATACTAGTCTGATTACAGGGCAAAAGTATGTTTTGGGTGGTTTTCCTTCTAAGTTGCTCTCTGAGCCATGGTATTTCCACTCATGTAGTGGCACAAGAACTTCAGCTTCAGTGAAATACACACTTCTTGCCTGCTGACTGCAAGTCCTTCTATGGTCTGACCCACAAACCACACACACTCGAGCTAAAGGTTAGCTCCAGCTGCTAAAGCTGCCTGTGCCTTTGGGTGAGAAAAGCCCTAGTTTGATTCTCCTGGGAGGCACCTAATGTAGCATGCGCTTCAAATAAATGTCCTGCAAGAAGCCATCCTGCGTTTTTATAGCCATGGATATTTCAAACATGCTTCTGTATTTTCTGATGTGCTGCTGTCACAGCCTGTGAAAATTGTTTGGGCTATATAGCTGTCTCTTTTTCTTTTTTCCCCCTTGCGGTTTTTAGTAGGAAAACAACCTTTCTGTAGTTGTGTGCCAACCTGGCCTCTCTTCAACTGCACTCTCTGCTTTTTATCCCTAAAATCACACTCCAAAAAGTTCATCTAAAGAGCATTATTAGCTGAGCCTGCAGAGTCAAGTACTGGAAAGCTAAGGCAATTCCAGACTTGAGAGTGCTTCTGCTCATACATTAAGAGGCAGATGCGTCAGGACATCCTAAAAGCTCTTGTAGATGGTCAGACTCCTGCAGATGGTGGGAGGATCTGTTTCACAGGCAGGACTGATGAATTACCTGAAAAGAGACTCATTTGCATGAACTTTTTGTTCCTCAGCCCTGGCCCTCAAGCCCCTTCCCTCTCCTCATTTTGGTTTACTGTCTGTGTCCTCCACAACTCCAAGTAGGTACTAAAACCAGGGGGGCTGTCAGCACTCCACTGCAGACCTGGAAAGAGGAAGAGGAGGTAGAAGGTGAAGTCTGCCTGGTTCAGACATTCTCTGAGAGGAACGAAAGGGCATTTTTCAGCCCTGAAGGAGACAGACGGGAGCTGCTAGGTAGATTAAACCCTTTCTGCGGTTTATTCCTAGCTCATTCAGCCTCCTTTGGTGAGTTTATTGTTGCCAGTCATTGGTGAGGCACTGAAAAGGGCTACAAAAGTAGTGCTATTTTCTGATCCACTAAAGGTTTCCATGGCCCATTCTGGGGAGAAAATGAAAATTTACCCCCACCACATGGCAACAGAAGTGTAGCTGGGCTGTACATGGGCAAAACAAAGCACCAAGAAGCCCCCTTGCATAGCCAAAGAGAAACCTGGTCAAGGATGGGTGAGCACTGTTAGGGGCAGCTAGTGGAGGTTCTCTGTCCTCTGCCTACATTAGTGTTAACGTAAGAGGGCAGTGAGTTTCCTTCCTGACTGAATACTGAAGCTTATTCACAATTTAGGTTGCCAAAAATAAAACTAATTGGCTGAAATGTTCTATTTAGTTGTATTGGTATGGCAGTATGTTTTGAAAAATTAAAACATATTCAGATTGTCAGTGCTCTTTTGCAAAATTTATAAAAAGAGCATTTTTTAAAATGAAAAATCTCTTCTGTCTTTATTTATTTAGGGGAAAAGAAAAGTCCCTATAATTTCCCTTTAGCTTTAGGTACAGCCCTTCCCTCTGCTGGACGCTGGCAGCAGATTAAAGTGCATGTTGCTCTATCCGTGACATGCAGGTTGCCATTTCCAGGTTTTCTTCATGTCCAGGAGGGCTAAAAGCATTTCTCAATAATGCAAACAGAGATGTTGTTGTCATCAAAGCAGAGCTGGAGCCCCAGGCACATGCCTGTGCATTAATCTGTCCAAGGCATCACGTAGATTTGTTCCTCAGGCTCTGCAAAGGCAGGTACAGCCTTGTACGTGCTTTATATACAGGAACTTCCCTGCAGACACCACATACTAATTGCCATCCCTATGCTGTTGACATGACTAGGTGAATACACAAGACAGTCACTGCCAGCTGTGACAGGTTTTTTGTAACCACTTTTCTAAGTTTTGTTTACATGCTAGTACACTAATAATTGTAGAGGTGAGATGAGGTTAAGAATCAGTTCATAATTACATATCACTTCCTATTTTAAATAATAAGGATGGTGGGTTTTTTTACTCCTTTGAAGAACTATGAAGAATATGGAGTGCAAACTCACATTATTTTCACATATCCAAATCTGTCACCTTTAAACCAGTGCTCAGTTAGTAATACTTGGCTAGCAATAGTGACACAAGCAGTAAGTCTAGATCCCATTTCATATTCTAGCACTGGTTATTTAGAAACTGTACTAAATAAGCAAAGCTGTACTGACAAGGTATTTGAATGCTGCATTCAGGCATTCTCCTGCTTATACGTGAAGATCTATAGTTTCACCTAAACATTTAAAACAAAATTTGAAACATTGTGTTTTCAGGGCCCAGCTTAGCTCCCATAAAAGTCAGATAAATAGTTCCTTTGATTGAAATGGTGGCTGGATCAAGCTTGAAGCATGTCAGTGCATTTTCATTAATACCCAAGTGTTAGAACTAACAAATGCATCTGAAATATTAATTTTCTGAGACTGCGTGTATTTTGAATTCAAGAGTTCTGAAGATGCACATTTTGGACTTTGTGGCTTGTAGTTTATTATAGAAATATCGCATTCCAATAAAAATCCACCTCAGGCATAACAAGCTAAATGGCTAAATATTCATTTGGTTCCACCTTAATACATCACAGAGCTACAGAGCACTAAAAAAATTGCACACACACACATAAACAGAGAGTCATACACAGCCAAGGACGTTTTTATCTTGATAATGCAAGGTAATAGTGGTACAGATGGCATAACACAATCCAGAAAAAGCGGTAAGACAGCTGCACTGAATGCATTTGAAATAGGGTAGAGATGTAATAGAGAAGAGGACGCAGTTAAGAGACCATGTCAGCGCAGACATTGTCAAGGCAATGTCCAGCAGAGACAATGTCTGACTTCGGACCATGCTGATGTCCTCTGTGGATATGGAAATAGCATATTTGTTCAAGCGGGGCACCCACAGGTGACTGCACAGTTAATATCCAACCTGCATAATGGGCATATAGAGAATCAAGGAGAGTCTTTTTATCTCCTGCTTCACCCTCAAAAAAGACAGTCTTTGCTTTCCACAAAAATCTTTCCATTAAGAACTTTACACCGTATGTAACTGAGCTAATCAAATTCAGGATACTTCAGTCCAAAGAGAGTGCAATGTCCTTAGGCCATGAACACAAGAACCCACTTTTTTATAACAATGATTAATCCAGCTTGCATATCTCTTCTATTTGCAGCTGGAGCAGGGAGAGAGATGGGGAAACATTTTTCACCTCATGTACAAGCTGGTTGCTTAATGTGACTCGTGCCATCCCAGTTTGAAGTTGCTCTTTAGTGCTAATGGGCAGCTTCATCTTCAGCTTTTGTCTCCACAGTGAATTGTTGATGAATATTCCCAGTGATCTTTTAGAAGACCAAACACATAAAGTGTTTTAAAGACATGGAGAAAGAATTTCCACAGGCATGTGTCTGTGATGAGGAAGCTGTGATGAGTACAGCTTGAGAGTATTTTTCTTTGCTTCCTGAGAGAAAAAGAGAACAACATGCATTTGCTTAGCTACCTTCTGCTTGACAAAACATGACCAGCAAGTGATCTGTGCACTTTTTATGACCATGCAGTCAAGATTCCTGCCTGGGGTGCTGGCTGAGGAGCCCTGGACCACAGCTCACATACTGGACTTCAAGTGTACTAGGACCTTCATAAGTGGAGGAAATAAGGTTTATGCACTTTCTGCATTGTTCATACAGATGGAGTTCATGGCTGAGAAAAGCACTAGGGTTTGGCTCACACTAGCATAGTGCAGTGAGAACATTTGGAGGAACATAGACAAAAGAAGTGAAGCCATTTTCAGTTTGTGCAGTATACCTGATTCATGTGTTGGCTGGCCTGAAATATTGATCAGGTTTTTGGCTTAGTCACAACTGTTACAAAGCTTTCTGATTGAGGATGATTTAATGCCTCATTTGGCACCTGAAGTTTCACCCAGGGCAAAGAGAATATGAACTAGGCCAGAGGAAAACAGAATGGCTCTGTGTGGTCACAGATGCTCCTGGACATCGTGGCCGCATTCAGCCCTGCAGTGTATCCTCTCCACGAAGAGTCCAAGCACGTAGCCTTCAGACCAATACCCTGAGGTCACAAATAGAGACTGGAAGCTGTCAGCTTGGAAGCATGCTCCGAACTGTTGCAGTTTTCTGCTAATGTGGGGAATGTTGTCATATTCACTGAGTTTGCATTCTGTGTTTGTTTAATTATCTGAAATGCAACTTCCACCTGGACTTCTCAAGGCACTAGACTGAGCTTACAGCTTACATTTAGTACCTAAGAACCTCTTTGTAGTAGGTGCTGTAAAAGGAGACACTTGGGTATGTAAGATGAGAGGTGCCAAGATAATGCAGTGACCTTATGAAAACAAAAATGTTACAAAAATCTTGTATCTTCATGCTGTCCTTGGTGGACTGTGCTGTACTGAGCTAAACCACAGACATAGTTTCAGCATTTGAATCTGAACATTCTTCCAGGTGCATCAGGCCATGTCAGCACCATGCAATGCAGAGATTCTATGTATGGGCCAGTTTCAAACCTGCTGGTTCCTCCAGGGGGGATTGTGCTGAACTTTGGTGTACTGAGATGCTGCTTCTAAGACCAGAGGAACTATCTCAGTTAATACAGAGTTCTAAACAGGCTACTTAGTCCCATTCCGTGTTGTGAGCCTGATGAAGTAATTATCTTTTACAGCACTGTCTTTTACATCAACACACAGTGTTGCCCAGAGTGATGGAGATGAACCCTCCACTCCCAGTGCCCTCTCTGTGAGCAAGTGAAGAATTAACTAGAAATTTACTTCTTTCTCAGCTTCTCTCAGTTTGCACTGTACAGCACAGACAGCTAGTCTGCCAGCAGTTAGCGGTATGCTGATGAAAGCACTGAGCTCTGAGTTACAGCAGGCAAGTTCCCAGGTAAGAACTACTCTGCAGGGTCCTTGGCTTCCTGTTCATCAGCTATTCCTCTTCAGAATCTTCAGTTTAATTTTCTTCTCCCACCTCCCTTTGGGGAAGATATGAACAGAACAGCAAAGAGGGTTTGTATTTCTCCTCCCTGTAAAAACATTCATTTCCCATTGTTGCTGAGACCCACAAAAATTCTAAAGCGCTGTGACAGGGCCATGCCTTGGGAACAACTATGGCAGGGAATGGCTGTCACTGCTAGCAAGGATCTGGGACCATAGCAGCAACTACCTTCCTCCAAAGGCTTCAAACGTCAAGCTCTGGAGTGCTTCCTGCACTGCCCACGCGATCTCGCAGATCTATCATAGTGGCTGGCTGCTTCCCTACCCCTCCGTGCAGAGTAGCCCGTTTCCTGCTCGCTCTGTCGGGTGGCGCGGAGGCGCCGCGGCGGTGCCCAGCATCCCGGTCCAGCTGAGGGTCCCGCCGGGGAGCCATGCCGGTCGCGGCCGCCAGAGGGAGCCATGCGCGGCCTGGCCGGTGCTCAGCGGATGGGCTGGTCCGGCCAAGCCGCGACGGTGAAGGGCACCGCAGGCTTGCCGGTCGCGGCGGGGTGCTGCCGAGCCCGGGGCGGAAGGGGGTTCTTCGGGGGGCCTGGGCGGAAAGTAAACTGTAAGTGTGCTCCTCGTTGGGCTGCGACTAGGAGGCCTGGCTCTGGGAATGGCCAAAGGGAGTTTTAGTATGGGGAGACGTTGTGGGTGAGGGTGAATATCTAGAAGGAGAAGGGAAAAGCCGCATCGCCTGAGTGCCTGAAGACAGAGGGCAGTTTGAAGCGTGTCAGTTTGCAGACCTTAGAAAGTAGGGGCAGTTTCACAGAAGAGGGAGGTTTTTGGTGTGGTCCCGTAGTATTTAGAGGTGAACAGTAAATTGGCATAGCCAGCTGCTGACATCAAGTTATCTACAGCAGTCAGAGCTCAAACTGTTTGTGAAGGCTTGACGAAGGAGCTTGAGAAACTGAGTGATTGGGTAATAAAATAGCAGCTGAAATTCAGTGTCAATAAATGCAAAGTAATGCACACAGAAGAAAACAACCTTAGCTGTATATTCACAGTGATGGACTCTAAATGAGCTATTACCACTCAGAAGACAGATTTGGGAATCATTACCCATAATTCTTCAAAAGCATCATCTCAAAGCTAGCAGTGGTCAAAAAGACAAATGGAATATTAGAAGAAAGAAATAAGCAACATGATAAAACCACACATTTTGTTACCATGCAAACCTATGCTGTGCTCACATCTTGAATGCTACCTGCAGTTCTGATCTCCTGGTAGAGTGAAAAAAAGCATGAGGTAGGTATGGAAATATAGAACTAGAAATTTCATTAAGAAAATGACAAGGTTCACTGGAGGGAGGGAACAATTTATTAGGCAGCAGGTTTAAAAGAAGCACTGTAAGAATTCAAGAGCACATTCAAGTATTCAGGTATTCCACAGCACTGTGGAACTCATTGCCACAGGAAATTCTGAAGGCCCAAATATATTGAAATTAAGCTACCAACAATTAAATAAAGCTGTTGGCATTAGGCCAAACAAAGGCTGCATTTTTTGAGTGAGGTAGACACAACTACAAGCTCAGGAAACAGCATTGTTTCTAGCTGCTGGAAAGGCATATGGGAATAGGGAACGATCACTCTATTCCAGCCTTGCTTCTAACACTTTTGTTTATCTGTTGGGCTGCACAGACCTTTGCTTGTAACCAGCAAGGCCATACTTATATCATTATGCTAAAGAAATATTTTAGTCCTAAGGAAAATCAATGGCAAAATTCATTGATTTAAAGAACAGGGAAATCAGTTCTGCCTCTAGCTGGGTCATGTCTCACTGTTTGAGGTGTTGCATTGATTGAAGTGAGACTGCTGGCACAGCATGAACGGCTTATAACAGGTAGCTTTGAGCTACCCAGAAAGTAGCAGTGACTATGAGTGGTATTCATTTCAGCTAACTTTAGCTGGTGTTGAGAGCTAGGTGAGAACTAGGTGCTTATTCTTTAGGCAACTGAGGTACGTGTTCCTGTCACAGTGTGTCTACAGTGGTACTAGGTTTGCCAGAGGAAACAAGGACAAAATACATATCATGTTCCCAGATTAAAAAAAGAACAACTAAAGCATCGAGAGCATAAGTCACCTTGCCTGTTCTCTGGCACCTGAAATAGGAAATGAAGATGATGGTGTTTGGGTACCTTGGGGTAAAGACATCAGCGGAGAAATTAATTTTCCCGAGGAAAATAAATGTGATAGTGTTTGCCTTTGGGATGTAACGTAGTACCCATTCTTTTCAGTGTCTCAGTGACAGAATGAGTGAGCAAAAACCCAGAAACAGTATTTGCATTAGAAGCATAAATATTTCTTTTTGGCACAGGATTATGGAATAGGGATCCCACTTTAGGTTATTAGTGAATTGTTGCAGAGCTGTAATTGCTTTGTCTAGCCAGGATTTCTTCGTCTTCTAGGGAAGAAAGGCCTTCTGACAGTGAGGAAGTAGCATTCCTCGGAATTAGGTTAGGGTAGCAAGAGTTAGCAAGATAACTTGAGTGAAAGTGTTTTAGATTAATAATCGGCAGAACCAAAGCAGAATACTGCAGAAGGTAATGCAAGTGCAACAGTACTTTAACCTGTATGTTCTAGGAAGGCAGGAAGGAGGGGACTAGCTTTGTGTGAATCTGTTCCAGGGATACAGATTATCTCTCTCATTTTCTTCTTTTTTTTTTTCTTTTCTTTTTAATTGCTTCTGGAGCAGCTGATCTCCTTTCCTTTGCACTGTGTCTTTTTCTGTTTTCAACAGAAAAGCTTAATGGATCAGAGACTTGAGCGGTAATGAATACTGAGTATGTTTGTTCCAGAAATAATTAAAGAAATGGAAGGCATCATTTCAATATCCTGAAAATGTCATGGTTTGAGAACATCCCTTTCATTCTCTCCAAATCTTAAGCTTTATATACATTATATACCTTTTTAAATGGTCAATCACTACTTTTTTCAGTGGAAAAGAAATCTGTATATGCACTTATGTATATATTTATAAGCAGAGAAAAACAAAGGGCTAATCATCTTTTCAGAAGTCAGTACATAGGGCCTCCTAGTCAGCTGGTTTCTTTGGTATACACAATTAATTCATATTAATTATCATGTATTGCAGTGGTGTTTAGCAGCTGCTGCTGAAATTGAAGCTTCCTTATGCTGTATCTGCGAAACACTAACGAAGAGTCCTAGCCTTGAAGCCATCGGAGCCTAACTAGGCAAGAGAAGACATGGCAAGAAAGAGCAGACATCTCCCCTGTTTAATTTCTCTGACTACCCTTGTAATTTCTAAAGAACTTTTACACAAAACAGTTCTTGGTTAGTTATCCCTGACCAAGCTAGTGCCTTGAGCTGTCCCACAGTAATACTGTGCAGACAGTAGCCTAGAGCAAGTCCTGGACCCAGAAAAGCCTCACAGATGGGATGCTGTGCTTGTACCAGAGGCCCTCCTTTGATGTGGGATAGCTCCACAGCAAATCTGTGGAGCACTGGCAGCAGAGCCATCACTCATCTTGCCTTCAGTGACAAATGCACCTGGTGGCTTAGCTGAGGGCACATAGAGGGGCAGTGCTAGAATTGCAGACCTGCCTAAATATTCCAGATGAAGAGCTCCCAATCCAGCAAACCTTATCCACAAGTTTGGTCACATCTAATTCCATGCTTTTCACTATACTGTGCATGGCACATCATCTCTGGGGAAAGAAAAAATAAATATGTTTTTGCAGTGTAAATCAGTTTTGACTACACTTCCTGTTTCAATATAGTTTCTGGGTGCTGCCTTTTATTTGCTAAAATACAGAAGAGTTGCCATTAGCACTCTGTGCTAGTTTAATATTATGGTAACGCATGCATTAAAAATGCATAGGTAGATTAGATATTTAGCATTCAGTTGGAGTTCTGGCACAGTCTGAGGGTGTGAACTGTAGCCAAGAATATATAGATTCTTGAAACTGTTTCCTGTGCTAAATCTCAACATCAGCCTGTCCATAAGTAATGAGGAGAAGGATGATGTAAAATAATTGTATTGTTAAAATACTGTCAACTCTCCCTTCCCCACTTTTTTTTAAAGAAATATATTGCAAAAGATTCATAATGCACCTGGCCATCTTGTTCATGTCTTTCTTTCTTCCTCATCCTGATGGAATCAGTGCTCTATATTACCCCTTAGATTCAAGAGATTATGGCAATCTTCTCTGCTTTTTCATTAGTTGAGCTGATTCTGTGCAAAAGCTGTTTAAGATTCATGAGTGATTTTGCCTCTGCAAAGAATAGGAATGCAGCTGAAGAAAAAAATAAAAAAGGAGAGGTTTCCAATATTCTAGTCTGACCATGGGATGCAGATGAGAAATATGCACACAATTAACATGAAATAAAATGCAGCAATATCTTCCTTCAGGACTGTCTTCATAAACTGAAGTGTGCTTCGCTTACTGCATCCTCCCTCTTGTGCAGACTGATGTTATACAGGCATACTTCTGCTTTACTGGGTCTCTGCAGAGCCATAATCTCCCAAGAAGTATTACAGATTTTCCTCAGTCTCAGAATCTTGAGGTCTGTGGTTTCTGTGGCCAGACCCCACTGCTTCAGGCCAGAGTTTCTTATTTTCTCACACCAGAAGGCTTGCAGAATCAGGCAGATCAGGGCATCAGATTCTATTGATCAATGGTCCTGAGAAGCTAGAGAGAGAAGAATCCCTTCTCTGCTCATAGATCAATTACCTACACCATGGGTAGAGGCATGCTGCATGCTGTTCTGGCATGAAGAAACTGCCAGAGCCGGTCAAATGGTGAATTTGGGATTAGATAATTACTAGGCTCCACATCTGTAGTTCCCACTTCACACCTCTCAGTGGATGCAGGGATCATTTTAACTGAGTGATTTTAGGCTGATTGTCATAGATCTCACAGGAAGAAAAGCAGAACTAGTAACAGGATCCCTCCTCCAGTGGGTTTAACATGCTTAGAGGTGCCAGCTGCAGCAATCCAATGTAGTGCAGTTCACTACAATGGCTTTGTGCCTCCTGATCTTCCAAACAATTAAGGAGACTGATGTGTAAGATTTACATACCCTGGATGTGCCCAGGAGACCACCACTCCTGGTGCTGCATAAGCACTTCCACACTGGGATCTGTTTGTCAAAAGTGTTTGCAAATAACACCCACCTCCCCTTCCTCCTGGCTTTCCCATCCTGTTTCTGCAAGGTACTCAGAGCAGGAGCATGGCATTGAACATGAGATAGTCTGAAGAATTACCCCCAGGCTTATTTTTAGGCACACTTGCTTCATTACTATCTTGGATCAGGGCCTTAGCAATCTGCAGTCACCAAGAGAACAGCCCTAATGTGAAGACAGTGCCAACTTTGAGTGCCTAAGCAACAGAACTGGCACATTGTATTGCTGCTCTCTTCTTCATTAAGAAAGATGATTCAAATATCATTATTTCTTGAAAAGCATCCAGCCTGTGAAAAGATTCAGACACTGTTGATCAAGTTACCATGGATTTCTTTTGAGACATTCAAGCTATTAAGAGCAGGAATGTTTTGTCTGAAATGCTATACAGAAACCTACTGATAGAAATAATCACTTGCTAGCTGTTACCTTTCATCTTTTGTACACGAGTAGAAGTTTTCCATGTTCCTAATTACAGTGAATTAGATTAATTTGTCTTAGGAAATCAGGCCATTCAGAGTATGAATGTTTTCTGGAAAGGGAAGAGCAAAAAAGACTTCAAAGGGTCAGTCCAGAAGAAAAGGTTGTAAAGATAGCCATACATGAGTCATAAAGGAGGGATACTGTAGGTGTCCTTCATACCTCTGCATGATGTTTCTTCTTCTTGTACGAAGGAAATTAGTAATGTTGGACACAGACAGCGGAACATCTTCATTTGAGGACATAATTTATTGGAGCTTCTTAAGGAACCACTCGTTATTTCATAATGCACATGCACATTTTATCAACCACAAGATCATTTCTACTTTCTAATCTCACTCTAGAAAGTTTCCAAGATGAACTGTGCACCACATCTGTAAAGATTTTTCACTGCCTGTTGCAAAACAAAACAAAAGAGAAACTGATCAAAAAAAAAGTATATTGCTTTGTGTTCTCATTTACAGAAAGGTCTTTTTACAACTTTTGGTAGTGTAGAGGTGACTGGACTATGACCACAATCTAAGAAACTGCAGAAAAGGAGCAGCTGCTTTCCAACCTGCGGCTAAGAGAATACTTGGCATCCAGTATATGCTGTAAGCAGAGTTATAGCTCCATCAACCCTTCTCCCTACAAGTCTATCTCTGCTGTAACAGCAAGGAAGAATTGTGCAAAATGATATTTACCTCCATCTTATGGTCCATTGTAAGGGGAGTGGAAATGAGAATCAGTGTCTGTATACATAGAAGTGTATACATACTTATTATTGTAAGCCATTGCCCTGTCTTCCTCAGGGTTACAAGGAGTACCTGTGCCTAGTAGCACGACTGCAGAATGTCTCTCTGAAGCTGTCTGAGGTTTCAAATTCTTTAAATCCTTGCCCAGGTTATGAGGAAGGTTAACACAAATATGTCCCCTTTAATTTTTAATCCAGAGGACACTGAAACTGAGAGAAGGCCAGATTTTGCTCACCCCTCTGAATGCAGCTAGCTCTGAGGCAGAACATAATCACTACTTAGAAGTCTCTATCACAACTGCATAATTTGGCTGGGCCAGGACAAGGAGGTGACTGAAAATGTAAGAATAGCTCCTTGGTGGATGTTCCCTCCTCTTCTGGGTTTTAGGGAAGAATCTGTAAATTCACTGCAATTCCTTGGGAATCAAATTGCTGCAGAGGACAAGCTGAGGAGCAGAAAGAGGTGTCGCATCTCACAAAGGAGACTTTGAGATTCATTATTTAAGCTCTTATGTTCCCACTGGGATGGAAGGAGGATTATGACCTGCCCTCACTGAGAGCAAGGTGGTTATAATTACTACCTTGATCTGGTTTCCCATGGATTGCCATTCCTTCCCATGCCCCAGCTCTCCAGCCTGGCCTGCTGATTTGGATGGGGATTCCCAACTTCTCTGCAGCTGAGCTTCACTTGATGAGAAAGCTGCTGGTATGTTTCGTGCATCACTGGGCACAGCTCCCCAAATACAAGGGTAAGGAGACTGGGCTGTCTCTCACACAGGTGCTACTGTCACTGTTTTGACATGTTAGCAAACACTGCATAGCAGCATCTTCAAACAGTTCAGGTTGGGCAAAGGGAAGGGAGGAGGAAGTCAGGCTGAATCATCTCCTACATGTGAAGGGCTACAAGATCTGCTGTTCAGAGCCACTGACCAAAAGAGAACATGTGTGTTGGAGGTGCAAGTGCTGTGTCCCCAGACATAGTGCAGCTGGTGTTTTGGGGACCAGTCAAGCTTTCTGGGTTATGTGTGCCATCCAGGTAATGCTGCCACATTTCTGAAAGGGATTTCCTGGATGGGAAGCACACCACATATGGGGAGCTAGACACTCCTGACTGCATCACAGCTAGCTTCTCAGTGTGCATCTTGGGGGCAGCAAATCCTTTCTGGACCGATTGTGCCAAGCAACAAATCTTGACTAGAAATGTTTGCCTGATTCCCTGAAAAATATCCAATAACAACTGATCTGAAAGGTCACTGGTACAGCATTTGCGAGCAGAGGAATAAAGGATGTAGTGGAGAGATGGTAGATGTACTGGAACAGCGTATTTCCTTCATGGCACGTGGGACACCTCAGATCATGGGAGAGCCTGGCAAACCAGATACACAGGATGGCATGAGATTAGCAGGTCCCACCTAAGGGAGCAATCAGAGCTTCTCCCTCCCCCCCCACCCCAGCACCACTAAAGGATTAAATAGCTCTGAACTGGTACTCAACCTTTGCTCTCCACCTGAGCTTCTTAGTTCTCTTCATGAGCTCCCAGGCTGCTGATGGCTTGCCATTTATCCTTGCCTTACTGTCCAAAATCTGGTGCCTTTCAAGGCTACAGTCACTACTGCCAGCCATTTAAATGGATTAAACTAACATGGATGAATTTACTTGGCGCTAATAAACGAATGCTGACACAAACTGCTGTGCAGGCTGGTTCTAAAGGGTGCTTAGCAATAGGCGAGGGAAGGGATGGGAAGATGACAAGGGACACAGATGAGCAGCTACAGTGGTAAAAAAGTAGAATCATAGAATAGTTAGGGTTGGAAAGGACCTTAAGATCATCCAACCCCCCTGCCATGGGCAGGGACACCTCCCACTAAACCATCTCACCCATGACTCCATCCAACCTGGCCTTGAACACTGACAGGTATGGAGCATTCACAACCTCCCAATTCCAGTGCCTCACCACCCTCACAATAAAGAACTTCTTCCTCATATCTAACCTGAACATCCCCTGTTTAAGTTTGAACCCATTACCCCTTGTCCTGTCACTCCATTTCTTTTTGACGTAAATGTCAAAGTTTGGAAAATACTGCTTAGAACTGGAGAATATTACTTCAGTTGTCTTTTAGAAAATAATAATTTACTAAAATCAAAATATTTTATTTTTTTGGGATTTATCCATTTCATCAACATCACCTTGTGTGAAATTATCTTAGCACAATGGAAATGTTTTGATTAAGCATTGTCAAAAGAGCTTTTAGGTCAGTCTGATATCTAAGCTACACCATTTTGGCTTCTAATATTGAAAGTTCATCTCAGCCTGCCATATAAAATTAAAATGATATGGCCAAAATGGGACTATTCATATGTAAATAGGATGTTTTTCTTGTTTACCTGCAGCTGTGGTTACACTGTCCAAGGGATCTGGACTGCTTTTCTCAGAAGGGAACAGGTCAATTAATTGCACCAGCTGAACATCCTTCCACTGTTTTGAACACTGATGTCAGACCTGACCAATGGGTTACATCTAAAATATACCAAACTAAGGTATGCAAGAAAATTGCTTGCAGGTTCCTTAATACCCTTGAAAAAGGGATATTAATTTCCTGCTGGCCAGTACAGACTTCTCTGGTATTTCTTCAAAGCTGCTATGTATGATATTTTCAGCACTGTGTCTGGTCCCACCAAGACATGTTTCTTCCACATCTTTAGGCATGGTGATGTGACTTTACTCAGCCCAGCAGGCACCCATGGAAAGGTTCATTGAAAAGTGATTAAGCAATCTCCTCACAGCATGTAGCAAGACTTGCTGGAAGCCTGTAGAGAGCCTGACCATGCAGGGAAACCTGTCCTCCTATTGCCTTACTGCTTGTGACTATTTCTGTCTTCCCCCAATCACAAGGCCAAAGAGCCGATGCTATACATCCTCTTAAAAATTAAAAATGGTCAATGTTATCAATAATTATAACATTTTAGGCTATTTTTATCATTTACTATGCAGCTATAGCAAATGATTTAATTGCGTGGTACCTCTTTGCCCCTCACAGTGAGCACATAACACTTATTAGCTTCAGTAGGAATTATGTGCACATAACTATGCAAGAAATGAATATACCCTTTTGATTACAATAAGGTTATGAGCAGCAGGAGTCCATTATGATTAGCAGTAAAATGAAGATTTTTTTAGAAATCATGAATGTTACTTTATAATTTCCATTTCTCCTTCTCCTTTTTCTCTGTGTGCGTCTACACGTTTATGTTTTGTCTTAATTCAGGCAGCTTGCAATTGTCCCATAAACTGTTATTCATTATAATCCAAAATGAATTTGCTGAATCTTTCTTTTTTAATTTCCAAAGGATCAATTACACCAGCAAGGAAGTAAAAAAAAAAAAAAAAAGAAAAGAAAAAATACCAAGAACAACAAATGTATTAAAATCATTCAATAATATTTGCCTGAATTTACTTTCTGCTTCCCTGCCCTAGGGCTAGATGTGACTTGAATGTCACTTTGCATCCTTGCAAAGTCTGCCATATCCAAAACTCCTCATACTCCCAAATGGTAACAAAGGTGCCGTTAGCATCACCTTAGCCACTCCAAAGCAGTACAAAGTCTAGTGGGGAGGAAGAAAATGCTAATGGCAGCTCTACTGTTACAGCTGCTACCATGGTATCTGCCTCAGGTGGTACAATGTGAACTTCTGTTCTGAAAAGGTATTTTCCCCACTATTCTGTCACCTAGGAGAGATTTTGGGAGGCCACAGTTTGTGCAGCATAAATGAGGGATGTGTCTTTCTTGCAGGCAGGGTGTAAGATCCCTGGTGCCAGTGAAAGCTTTGAGGCAGTGTTGGAAGAAAGGTGCAGTGGTTCTGAGGTGAGGGTGGGATTAGGGCTGTCTCTTTAGATATAACTGCATCCATAGCTGTCGGAGGTAGGACAGTGGACTAGGCAGTCTGCAGCTCTACTGTGTCAGCTCCTGAGTTTCACACGTATCTGCAGGAAATTGTAATTCAGGCCAGTGCATATACTGTGTAAATGGCCAAGAATTACATCCTTCTTTGGCATTACAGAACACATTTATTCTGAGAGAACAGGGAATCAAAAATCAACAATCTTTGGCATTTTAGGTGGAGTTACATATCTCAACAAAGAAGGTGGCATTTGTCTTCTGACAAACAGAGCAAATGAAGGCAAGTTGTATTTCGCAGGAGCAGATGTATATCCTCTGGTACTGCTTACTGACCAGTCTTTAGAAAGGACTGTTAAGCTTATTGCAATTTCTGATGTTTTTCTATAGCTGCTTTCGTTCTGGCTGAGGAATTGTATCTGCAGAAACCAAAGATTGTGTGTGGTTCTGGAAAGTGGCTATCCTATCTTTCCAAAGGACCAAGCCTTCCTATGGAGCATATCTGCTGCCCCAAGTAATTGCACTGTATCTTCCATTAAAAACAAAAAAGAATTCCTACCAAATGCTGTATGGGCTCATAGCAAGTATCAGGCACAACATTAACTTGAAATAGAAGAGTTGTCATGACCAGAGGGCTAAAAGGTATATTCAGCTGCATGTATACAGACATACGGATATAACCTCAGGATATCACAGCGAGCCAAATCCTGCTGTGATTAACAGTGGCTGTGACATGTGTGAACAACGTATCTGTCCACATATTGCTGCCATTTTGCACTATTTATCTTATCATCCCAAGTGTTCTCTGTAAGACTGACCACTTCCCATTCAGCTGGGAGGAGGTTTTCCAATGACTTCAGCAAGTTTTAAGTCTTGTGACTAAAGAAAATAATTCAGTTGGAACACTGCAACATTAATCATCATCATCATCATCGTCATCATCATCATCATCATCATCATCATCTTGGAGTTAACCAGATGAATATTTGAATATTTGCTTTCAGTAGTGGTAGGGGCTTCTTTCTGAGACGTGGAAAGGTAACTTTCCTTCTGGAGTTTAAGGCACTGGCTTTTTGCTTTGCTGTTATAGTTGATCTTCCAAAGAAGCTCTTGCAACACAGCAGAGGCTTGTGCTCAAGTTGGAGAATTTGGTTTGTGATGATGGGGTCTCTTGTTTAGCATAGAAAAAAAGCATGAGAAATTCGTTTACATTTATCACTCTAAAATCCTTGCAAGATTATCGCAGAAAGATCCCTCTGTAAAACCAAGTAAGCCAATGTCTTACCAGTTCTTGCAATGCCTAGGAACACTGATATCTTTATGCTTCTTGTGCTTCAAAAGTGAATGGAAAAAAAGCCCTGATTTTTTTGTCACATTTCTTCATATGCTGTTAGTTTCTTCTTGCTAGAACTCTTAAAAGCCTACAATCAAAGCACTATATGCAAACCAAAATGTTATTTGTATATTTATAAAGCTGCATTACCAGGTATTAAGGTAAGTTACAGCTAGCTCTATATTTAAGATGGAAAAATTGGTTTTATTATGAAACCATGTTTTTCAATAGTTGTAGCTTGTGAAATACCCACCTTCTAGGCTGAAGTTTGCTATGATTGCTGAATAGTTTAGAAAATTTTACATATAAGGCATTCAGACCATTTACAAGTGACAATGAGAAGCAGAATATATTTCTCCAGTTGTATCTTGTGACCCATTTCAACAATTCATATGGGCAAAATAGCTGGCAGTTAAAAACTGTGATTTGCCGTAGAAATAGCAATGCCTAAGTAGCAGTGAGCCTTGTTATGAAGGAAATAGATTTTTATTTAACTAACATTTGAATGTTTGAAAATCCCATACCAACAATGTGTTGTAAAGGCTTTTTCTTCTTCCCTTTATTTTTTTCCTTCCTAATTTTGCATTATAATGGTGATCTTGGAGAGAATTGTACAAATGCTTAACTTTGCATGCTCTGAGCAGTTCCTTTGGCTCCAATAGAATGACGAAAACACATACAGCGTATGTGTGGAGTGGGTCTTTATAAAATAGGGTTACAGGCTTATTTTTTTAACTACTAATATGCCCTGTAACCCTAATCTTAATGCATAAAGACCTGGCTATGTTTCAAATACTTTAGAACTTTAAAGAGATTTAAAGGATGCAGACTTTCAGAAAAACACTCTTAGCACATACAGACTTCTTTCCTACTGTTGTGGTCTACAGGAAAGAGACAGAGGACAGGGAAGAAAAATACTCCTGAACTTTATTCTTATCTTGGTTTTGTGATTGGACTTCATAGTTTTTGGTTATTTATGGCCTCTGCTGCACTTTGAACATGGGTGCAATCTAAAATGTGGCAGCCACAAAGCTGTAGCTCAGGGTGCATGCTGGCTTCACTAAGCCTCCATCCCTCTCCTTGTTCCTGAAGAAGCACTTGGCAATTGATCAGAAGATGAACATTTGCAATTCCTGCACTGAAGCTGTAACAGTGAGCCTTTGGCAAGCCTAGTTAAAACACTAATAAAAAGAGGCCCAATCCCACAGCTATTAAAGGTGACAGGGAAGCTGCCTACTGCAGGAAAAGGCTGGGAAACTCTTTCTACTGAGCATTGCCTTCTAGTCTTTGAGCAACTCTTGCAGGCATCTGGAAAAGGAGGTGGAGACAAGAAGCAATACGTTAGCAACAGACTTTGAAAGGTAGGTAATAAACAAGGATTTGCTTAACAGGGCATGGTTGAAATCTTGTGAATGACATTAGTATATATTTTTTATAAAAGCTCTAGAAGCACATATCAGAGGGTCTACCAGAGCACTGGCACTCATCTGGGGAATCTGAGCAAATAAAAAGCATATATGGTTTCCATACATCCTCTGTCCTCTGCTGTTGTATGACTCTTCCTGTAACAATGATGGACTTGCCGGGAGGCATCCAGGCCAACCATTTGCCATCTGGGTCTCTCCACAATGCAGCATTGCATTGGGATATAAACTCCAGTTTAAAGGCGTTCAAATCATATTAATGTGGCCAAGCTAATAAGCTCTGCTCGAGAAACTGTTACCTAATGCATCAACAACTGTTTAGGGTAAAATGCCAAATTCAGATATTCTCTCTGCTCAGGCAGATGCTCTGATCAGCAGAGAGGAACAGACCCTTGTACTTTCTTGCTGCCTGACCTGATGATTGACCATTCCCATCTGCTTCATTGCCCATGCTGGATAAGGGTTGGAAAAGCCTAAAAGATGAGCAGGTTGTTAAGTGACTCGAATGCTGAGAATGATAGGTATGAGTCTGTCCTTACTAGGCAGGAAAGTTAATTTGAGTTTTCCACTAAGAGTGCCCCAAACCCACCACTGGATAGAGTCAAACCTTCTACTCTCCAGCTTTGGAAAGAGGGACTGGGAACATGTCCCTGTAGTGCTGAAGAGAGCACTCGTACTCTCCTAAAAGACAGGAGACCCCAGTGCTAAGCCCTGCTCATTACATTGCTTGGTGCCATATTCAGGCTACTCTGACATACTGACCCTCTCTTTCCATGAGACATAGGGTTTGTGAGCCCTTATCACAGCTTTTGAGTGCTAGTCTGGGGATACCACACCAAAAGTCCGGTGCTGTATTTGCTATGACTTCTCCCAGTTCTGGCCTCTAGGGACGTCATGGCCACAAGACAGAGCTAAGCATGGAGAGCCTTGTGTGAGTTATCCCACTTCTGAGTGATCTAACAGCTCCTAGGAAGGGAGGGAGGGAGGGAGGCAGATGGGCAGGGATGTGTGGAGATGGAGCAGGTGCATGATAGCACTGTGCTGGACACAAAAAAGGCACATTTTTCATGATTTGCAAATGTCCGTTCGTGATCCATCTCTCAGCACTTAAGTGGAAGGAAGAGAGTGGGTGCATTACCACATGTTGTCTCTCAGCTTGCAGCAGGGCAGATATCAAACCATTCCTTCTTATTACAGTCAATCAGAGGGTTTACTGGTAATAAAGCCAGCTTACCTAAACAAAGAGGCAGTTGTGTATTACACACATATAATTTTATCCAGGGCCTATGATGACTCAAGCTTCCTTTCTTGCAGCTGATTGCACCATTAGAAGGTTTCTGCTCAGGATTAGGAACCTTTGAAGGAATAAGAGCCTCATGATTCATAGCCTCCTGTTATTTATTTGCTTTAGAAATTACTTAATCCCATTGTAGGGACATCAGGGTGAGACTGGGTATAGTGCAGGGGCTGCCAACAAGCATTAAGCCACTGGACTGGCAGGGGCTTGTGCATGAACACATACTGGGCTGCCTCTTTGGGGTAAACTTTAAGCTTTGGCAGCTTTGTTTGGGGGAACTTGCTACCTGCACCTCTTATTGGTGTACATTTTCCTCCAACTTTAAAGAATGGTGAGATGAGAAGGCCTCACTCCAGTTGAATTTAATCACTCATAGCTCCTCTAATATTTCCTAGGCTCAGTGGGTTGTAGAAAACTGTCATTAAACATGCAAAAGCAACACTGACGTTTACTCTGCAAGGAAGGAGAGAACATATGGAGTGAGCCCACGCTTCGTGCACTGCAGCGCTTCAGAGACTGGATTAGCATCTCTTTTTTCAGTTGGTAGTCTGGCCTGGAAGGTTTGCTAATTGACTAGTGTTGTTAGCATGGCAAAACCATCAGTGTGTTATCCTGAATGCAGCTGCAAGCAGGATCTTAATGTAATTTTATACCTTCTGACGCTTGATTTCTAGCAGCTTTCAGTAGATTATCACCAATATTTGGCTGCTGACATAAAAAATGAGGTCACACCTGTTACCAAGATAGTTCCTTGGTATCTCGCAGTTTTTTATCACCGAGGCCTTCCCTTGCTCCCCACCAACACCCAGTGATTGTGTGATAGAGTATTTGGTTTTGTGGCCTTACTACATGCTGTATAACTGGGGCCAAGAGATAAATATCACCTACAAAGGCTCCAGAAATTATAGATTTCTTTTTTTTCACTGAAAATTCAATGAACATTTCAAATACAGTTCACAGTAAATGCTTCCAGGAATTCCGTTCTGAGCAAAATGGGAGCACCTTCCTTTAACCTCAGTTCTTCTGTGTTTGCAGTTTGATATTTCCTGTTTGAAGTGAGGATGCAAGTAGTAAATAACAATTCTCTACTAGAGGGAATTACTGCAACAAGGATTTTAGAACTGGAGCTTAAGGCCTATTTTGCACTATAAATGGAAAAAATGGTAGGGGAAAAACAGAAGGGAAAAAAAGTCAGTTGTAAATTCCTCATGGATTTTGCAGTTTCTTAGCTCTCTTTCTTTATAAATATATACATACATGTGTGTAAATTTAATGTACCGAATTATTGCTACTTCATGGCTCCCCCTATGCCTTACAACACTAGAAGGGGAAAAAAAATATGTGTAAGCTCAGACATCCTGATATTAGGGAAGCTGCAGGAGAATCTCAGGCTTGCATCTAAACTTTACAGTTGCAACATCTTACAGAGCTGTTCCTGGGGCAATAGAAATGATGCAGGTATAGTGACAGTGCTTTTAGAGATAGCTCTGGAACTGTATTTGACGTTAAAATTAGGTTGGAGTTGGGTGGGTTAGACATCATCTGCATCTCCAAGCTTCACTCCTCATCTGTGCAATTCCCTTATTCAGCACTCATTTCCAGAGTGCAAGAAATTAGGGTTATTTCTTTGACAGCGAACCTAGAAACTCAGGGTCAAGTTCTCCTGCTTTTCTGTAGTTTTATACTGCATCCATCACCGCAGCCTCCAAGCAGTTTTTCATGTAGAAAGAAGTCACTAAGTCCCACATAGAGTTCATGGGGGCTCTGGCAGTTTCCTTTTTTTGGGGTCAGCACTCTGCATGGATGACGGCTTTCTCTGGATGGGATGAGGAATGAGAGCATGAGGTGGGGAGAAGAGAGGTTTTTGTACTGTTAATGTCAGTGATGGCAGTAAAGTTGTCTTCAAGGAAAGCCTAGTGACATTCCTTAGAGGTTCCCGGGCTCGGGAATACACTTGTTCCCCACTTGAATAATTTCCACAGAGATTCCCCTTTGATCAGAGCTGTTTTGTTGTCTTTTCCTCTGAGGAGGCATTGTCTCAGAGGAGCCCAGCTGCCAGCAGGGGCCACGGATTGAAATTTGGTCCTTCATGGAGCAGGGATTCAATCCCCCAGTTTGTTTGAAAAATGAGACTTTAAATTGATGGCAGAGGTTATCTACAAGCTAGGGAAGGGACTACAGCAGAAGCTCTTCATGTCTGCTGTGTCTTCAGCCACAGAGAAGGCAGCATTTTGTGCCGGCTGGAACTGAGTGGCAACTTTAAAGTGAGGTCCAGATATGCTTGTTCTTAATAATCCACACTGGTGCTGAAAAATGCATAGATTACATTAGCCATGTCCCACTCCTGCGAGGAAGAGTTGCCTTGCACGCTGAAGACAAAAATAAAGGCATTTTTAGAAACTAATGTGAGTTGGTTGCCCAGGCTTAGTGAGGATTCTGGTGGGACTCTGGAGCTTTGCACCATTCCTGACAAATGGGCTTCACTGATGGAGCCATCCACAAAACACGTTTGACCCTGAATGGCAGGCAGGTTATTTCTATTACAAAGCTGTATCAATACATTGAAACCTCCTGCCTCCAGACTGGCACAGACTCTGCAGGTTACAGACGCTCCAGCTGTGGTAATGAATATACTACCAAAGAAGCAGTGTGTGTGGTTTGGCTATAAAACAGGGAAGAACTTCTTTGGTAGTTTGCTGGGGTGGGAAGGGGCAGGCAGAACAGAGGCAGAAGAGACATTTCTCCAGGGCCAAATGCTGCAAGGTGTGTGGCAGCACAAGGGGAACTCTGCCTGGGAAGCCCCTTCTTGGATCTGAGTGTCCCTTAGAGGTTAGCTGCTACTGCAGCAAGTGTCTCACAAGGGAAGCATGGGTGGCCTGCAAGTGGGAGCAGATAGCGACAGATTTTGTCCTGGAGCTCTTTGCCCTGGTTCGTTTGCTGCTCAGTAGCACAAACAGCTTTTGTAGGGATGAATGCAACGGAACAGAGCAGGTTGTAAGGAGCAAAGTGGAGAGATGTCACAGTATGATGCGGGGAAAATAAGGGCAGGTGTCCACGCCATGGAGAGGATGGGGATTAGGACCAGTGAAAGGCTGGGCATCCAAGTCTATTTCCCAGCACTGGCTGTGGAAGAAGCAGCAGAAAATGTTAAGGTGGGAATGTTAATGTGGGAAAATGTTATTATTGGTGTGGGGCTGAGGAAGATGCAGAAGAGATGCTGAGGGCAAGCGGATGTGAGATGAAAGAAGAGTCCAAAACTGGTCTGGTGCAACACAGGCCATAGGTTTTCCTAGGGAGTACCCCTATGGAGTCTGGCTCTCATGTTGCAAGCAGGTCTTACAAGAGAGGTGTTCGACCTGACTACAGAGAAGGAGAAACCACTGTTTCCCTTGGTATTTTTTTCCAGTGATTAATCATCTATGCTCCTAAGAATTTGTGCCCCATTACTCCTTTAGATTTGCTGGGCTTCACCTTCTGGTAATTAGTTCTTTTTATGTCTCTCTTTGCTAGATTAAAGATCCCTTTTGTAGCCAGTATTTTCTCCCCATGTGGGTAATTATACCCTGTAGCCACACCGCTTCTCAATCTTATTTTTGATTAACTAAATCAGATTGAGCTCCTTAAGTCTTTCCGTGCAAGGCACCAGGCTCTTTTGTTCTTTCTCAACCCCCAGTCTTTGAATTACATTTTGTCACTCTTCCCTCCATCCTGTCCAATTTTGTGGCACCTTTCTAACAAATGGATGGCAGAACATAATTCAGTATTCTTCTGTCAGCAATGCTCCTAGTGGGACATCAACCATGTCAAAATCTTTAATTTTAGTATTTTAATAGTAAATAATGTACCATCATGTTTTAAAAACCCCAAGCAAACGACAAAACGAACACATCAAACAACTCTCTGCTCTCTGAGCTCCTGCAGATACTCAGACACTAGCTGCTCCAGGCTTCTGAGCTCCTGTTGGTGTGCGACAGAGCTGACTTGAAAGCTGCTCCCATGCCAGCAGGCAAGGATTTGCTGCAGTGTAGGACTCCCTGTTTCTCAGTGCCTCAGTGCCTCAGCAAGAAACGTGGGGCTGCCTGCCTCACTTGGAGTTGGTGTGCACTCTGTGTTTCTCCCCAGGGAAAGGTAGTAGTTTCCATATTCAGAACATACTTCTGCTTCAAGCCTCCTGTCTTACTACCCGAGCACAGGAGATGAAGTCTTTTCCATGCATGATTTACTATTCATTTACAGTTATACACCAAAACTACTTTAGCTCGGCTGGTGCCAAAGAGCTCATGCTCAGCCCTTTGTCTTAATGAATGTTGCTACTTTTGAGGGTTTGTTTTTCATCTGACACAGACTTTATAAGCTTCTGTTTTGGCTTTTGCATGGCAAGGTTGCAATAGTAGGGATCTACAGGGGTGGCTTTTTATAAAAAGCTGCTAGAAGCTTCCCCCGTGTCCAATAGAGCCAATGTCAGCCAAGACAGACCTGCTGCTGGTCAAGGCTGAGCCTATCAGTGACGGTGGTAGCACCTCTGGGATAACATATTTAAGAAGGGGGACAAAACCCAACTGTGCAACACCAGCAACACTCAGAAGAGAAGGGGTGCACCCCATGGAAGGGACCCACACTGGAGCAGTCTGTTCCTGAAGGATGCATCCCGTGTAAGGGACCCACAGTGGAGCAGTTCATGAAGAACTGCAGCCCATGGGAAGGGCTCATGTTGTAGAAGTTTGTGATGGGCTGTCTCCAGTGGGAGGGACCCCATGCTGGAGCAAAGGAAGAGTGTGAGGAGTCCTCCCCTGAGGAGGAACTAGCAGCAGAGATAACTGACCACAGCTTCATTCCCTGCCCCTCTGCTGCTCGAGGGGAGGAGGGGGAGAAAATCAAGAGTGAAGCTGAGGCTGGGAAGAAGGGAGGGGAGGAGGAAATTGTTCTAAGGTTTGGTTTTGTTTCGCATTATTCTGATTTGATTGGTATAAATTAAATTAATTTTTCCCCAAGTAGAGTCTGCTTTGCCTCTGTTGGTAATTGCTGAGTGATCTCCCTGTCCTTATCTCAACCTATGAGCCTTTCATTGTATTTTCTCTCCCCTGGCCAGCTGAGGAGGGGACTAACAGAGTGGCTGTGGTGGGCACCTTGCATCCAGTTAGGGTCAACCAGTCACAGCTTCACAGACAAACCAGGGCTAGTTCTTCTTGTTTGTGTCAATAATTTAGTCTTTAGGATGTGATATGGAATAACTCCAGCATCAGACAAGAAGTTCACTTCACAATATTAACAAGGGCATGAACACATTAACTGTTTCCCATTCCAGATTCATTTGTTATACATAAAAGTGTCATCTTCTAGCTGTTGCTAATACATTACCATCAAATATAGAGGATGTCTAGGTGCAGATGAGTTGCTGTTGCAGACACATCATTATTTTTCAGGATATCTTGACTTTGGAGTAATGGATTTCAAGACTTTAATGTTGTGCCAAGCTAAAAGGCTTATGCTAAGGTATGAAAATAAAGTCATCACAGTGGATGTTCTTCAGGTAAACCTAATCTACAGCAGCAATCACTTAATTCTGTTATAATTAAAAATAGACAGTCAGGAAGCTAGTCAGAGAAAAATATTCTAACGGATCTTTTGTCGATGACATGCTGAGTGAATAAATCAGAATAAATTGATTTAAGCATGGTTAGGAGCTTAGATTGTATATTATTTCTTTCTGTTTATAACACAAAAGGAAGGGTTCACTCTGCCAAGCTTGTCTGATTGCTTGTGATGAGATTTGGAGGGATGCCTTTAGAACAAATGGAGGTTTTTCTCTTCAGTGATCCCAGTCTGGGTGCTTCAACTGGGCATCAGTGAAATGTGACAAAAGCTCCCTTGATCACAGAACAGGTTTCTGAAGGAGGACAAGATGCACAGTTCTGAGACAGGGCAGGGGAGGTACTTCCGCACTAAGGAAAAAGAAAAACCATGCTGTGCTGTACACCACCTATTCCTTATGTGCCATGAAGTGCACCGGGAGCTGGGGTTATTTGTGACAGTGTGATGACCAGTCCATCCAGGAATGTCTCCAGAGGGCGGGCGCAGAGAGATGGGAGGCTGCTGTGAGGTGCAGGGTGTGAGTCATTTTTGGGCCGAGTCAGGTGAGCGCAGCTCAGAGATGGAGGTAACACCTTTTCGTAAGAGGTGCCCACAGGAGGGTGGAGAGAGCAGCATTACTTCCCAGCTGTACAGATGGAGAGCTGACACATAGATGGCACTGGATGAAAAAAACCCGCAAGAAACAGCAAACAAAAAGATTATGGTCAAGCAGGGCTTGAACATGGATCTTCCAAGTCCCATGCAGGAGCTGCTGGAGGGGTGTGAGCAGGGTGTTGAGAGTAAGGAGAGAGGACTCTCCCTTCAGGACATTCACCCAATACAGGTGAATGTCCTGAAGGAGAGAAAACAGTCAGCAGTCGGAAGGGACTGAAGGCACACAGACCAAAGCTATGCTGTACTTAATCAGCTCAGATGCTCCTTTCGCTGCAAGCCAACATCAAGGTATGTAAGACCAGTGTGCTCCTACCCACCAGCCTCATGAAGGCTTTTACGACCACAGACAACTTCCCTAGACCATCAGACACAGTTGGCTGGAATAATCAGGCAGTAAAGAGGGCAAGGAATGAAAGAGAAAAAGACGGAAACAAAGAAAGGAAATGAGAAAGCTCTTTGATCAAAAGCTTCTACAGATCTGATTTATTATTATTATTATTATTATTATTATACATTGTAGCACAGCAGTGGGCCTTTCTCAGGCAGGAAATGCCAGCTGGGACAAAAGAGGTGCAAATCTGGTTCACTTTGCAACATGGATTCTTGCCGAATAGGGGCTGAACTCCAGCCATCACACACATTTCAACTGGAGTCTCAGGCTTGTCTCTGACGGATCAGACAACTCTGCGATTCAGCCAGCTATGCCTGTCTTCCAGGTAGAGCCTTTTCCTCTGCGAGTCTGAGTAGGCTGTGCCAGGACCCACTTCCTTCCTGTGACTTCTATAGGAAGAAGATTTGGGGAGGGAGGTACAAACAAAAGAAGGTTTCAGCAGAATGGCTTTAGAAGGGGAGCACACCCAGCCCTACCTCCCCAAACACCTCCCTCTAACGTAGGAAACATTTCTATGCTTTACTTTAGTAAGATGAAAAGCAAGATTGAGCTTTCATGACCCTCTCCAAAGACCATGGCACCCCACTTTCTTGGGGTCTGACAGAAGACACTGCTGAGGTGGATTCCTGGAAATTGATTCAGATTTGGTCTGCACAAGCTATCTCATAAGAGGGGGAAGATTGTCATCAATATTGCTTCTGCTGGAGGCCGGTGGCAGAAGGGAGACCATTGGCTCAGCAGTTTTCCAACTGTCAGAGAAGTGATTGTCAGCTACACCAACATCAGGCATGAAGCAGCAGATTCCAGGATGTAGGGAAACAGCAGCTGGGTTTCATGGGGTGTAAGACATTCAAGTGATCCCACAGAGTGAAGGGCAACAAGCTAGTGGGTGATAGCAGCAAAATCAGCAAAACAAACTCTCATCAGCCGACCTTAACCTTCCTATCTGCATTATCTTTTGTAGCTGAGTGGTGCCTTCACACCAAGGGAGGGCAGAAGGAGGAGGGCAGAAGCAGCCAGGTCTGCCGACTGTGCCTGACTCAGACCTCTCAGCCTGACTCAGCCTGACTCAGCCTGATTCAGGCTGAGACAATGCTGCTTCTTCTCCTTCTGGTTAGAAAAAGGTATTCTTATTTTGAAAAGGGCAATTTTAAATACCTTTTCTTTAGCGACGGAGCAAACTCCAGCCACAGCTGAGATAAGCAGTAGCTTCCACTTGCCTTTTGCTGCGCACTTTGACCATTACTATTAAATAATACTACTAAGGGAAAACCTAGATGCCCTGGCTGTGACAGGAGATCCATTATGTTACATTGTCCAGTAAGTTTATGACAAGAGCTATAATCCTTTAATGGCTAAGTGGGTGCAAGGGAAAAAAGAAAAAAAGGATGTATTCTTATAGCTAAAGAATGTCTTGCCTAAAACTAGTTTTTGCATAACTGAAATTTTGCCATGAGATATTTCAAGTTGGACAACGAATTCCAATTTTCCTCTGAGAAAATGTGGATGACGGTTTTAGAGCTGCCTGTCTGACGGGCATTTGTCAACTTTGTTTTCTGCCTTCAGGGTGGCAGTGGAATCAACAAGAACCATTTTAACGGGCAGAAAGTCAGCAAGCCAAACAATAAAATATTACATCCTGGTTTAACTTTTCTAAAGACCATAAATGTGAGGGATTCTTACCTGGAATTTCACTTTTACAGAAAGCATTTGTATTTAATTCCTCACTTTCAAATATTTGGGGAGCAGAGGTTTTGACAGGTTAGCAGAGAAAAATCACCGTAATTCACTCTTTACACTGTGGCATAAGTCTATGAACTGTCAGTCTCTTCATGGTATGCATCTTTGTCCAAATCTGTACAAAACCACCATGGTGGTTTGCTGGGGTTGAGCATACCAGCCTTTTCTCAGTAGCCAGCTGTTGGTTTATCAGTGACTCCAGCAACAGCATACAGGGAAGTGAAGGTAAAAAAAAGGAAAACCACAGGATTGTCAGAACTGTTGAACAAATGTGAGGCCTATCAGAGCCAGTAAGGGTTTTAATAAGTGGAACATTTTGTAACACGTGATAACTGGAGCAGGGGCAATGAGGGGGAATGTCCTAAAGACAGAGTGGTCAGGGCCATATATGCAACATACCATGCTCTCACACTCTTTCTTTCTCCCTTTTCCCGTCCCTCTCTGTGTCCCCAAAGACAACTGTAACCTAGCGTTTGCACAGGAGCACTGCCAGCAGAGACCCCCAAAAGGACAAGCCAAACCAGCACATCCCTGGAGTATCCTGAATACTCTCACATGTTTT
The DNA here is from genome assembly GCF_037157495.1 of Lathamus discolor. Lineage (NCBI taxonomy): Eukaryota > Metazoa > Chordata > Aves > Psittaciformes > Psittacidae > Lathamus > Lathamus discolor. The sequence goes on along the minus strand of NC_088884.1, from coordinate 71,732,254 downwards.
TTTCCTAGGCTGAATGTGAGAGCAATCCATTATTTAATCTTGCTGTCACTCCAAGATTGTTCCCTGAAGTATATTACAGTGCTTTGTCCAAGCTGGTTTTAAAACATCAAAGTGATGAGACTTCTACCAGTTTACTTGGGGGAGCTATTTTACAGGCTAAAAGACATCACCATTAATACTGTTTCTTGTCACATGCATCAACGGCTCTCCCATAAATAATTGCTAACACTACAGCTATTCTACAGGCCCAGGGAAGGTGAAGGAATACAACCAGGGAGTCAATATTCAGGTGAATAAAGTAATGAAAAGATAATGCAAATGTCTGGCTCCTCCAGGAACATACGGCATTTGGTTGGGCAATGGACACTTGAATAATTGGCAGAGAGGTAACCGGTTGCCTCCACACTCATCCCTGAAGAAATGTGAGGTAATTTGGGAAAGCTCAAGCACAGGGGGAAACCGGCCTGCTCAGGCTGCTGAGTTCAGCTGTGCCAGGATCTAGCAGAGTTGGCTACAGATGCCTCCATTCCCCTGTAAGGCCACTCCTAAGTAAATTACCTCACATGTATCAGAGTTACTGCAGAGCAGCTTAGAATGTTCCCTGTTACTGCTATTACATCTGAGGAAACAGACGTATGATCAAGTGAGTGATGTCTTTAATGTATCTTAAATTCTTTTATTGAAAACCTATTTCCTGCTCTTCTTCTCCGTCTGCAGCAGTCAGGTATGTGGTGTAACAACCTGTATGAAGTGTTCTGCATAAATGAAAAAAACCCGTTCATCCTGGCCCCTGCTCGCAAATCATCACCTTTGGTAAGCAGCAGTGTACTCTGCGTGGCTACTAATTCAGCACTGGTAATGGCTGTGACACCAGCAGATGCTTTTCAAAATTCCTCACCGCAGCGCTTCACTCAAGGTCCCCCTTTGGCAAGTAATTCAATAGCTTTACTGTAACACACCGGGCAATGCCATCTCTGTTTCCTTTGTTCCTTATAATGTGTCCATGTATCTCAGCTCTACAATAAAAAAAACCTTGCTGAACACATCCTGCAGACAGCAATTCTCTTAGAATACAGCCTCCCCCTGAAACAATTAGCAGGCTGGTGCATATAGCACTGGTGATAATCTCACTGACACACACCACAACAGCTTTAAAGACTAGATGATGTCTCTCTCGGAAAAAACAGCAGCAAGCTATTTAGGCAGAATCCAGCAGATACAGCGCAGCCTATCATTTTTGGCTTTAGAAAGAGGCTATCTGACCTCAGGAGTCTGTTCCCTCTTTTGATCAGTGTAGAACGGTTCTTTAACTGTTTTCTTGTAATGGGACAAGTATAGTTTAAGTGGTCCTGAAGCAATACTTCCCCAGGAGTCCTCTTCCACACGTTACTAGAAAGGAAAAAGTTTTTCTAACATTCAAACTTCACAAGTTTTCCTTCCCTAAAGTTCATCCTATTTTAAAATGCCCCCTTGCACTAAGCCTGCACAAAGTCTCTCTTGGGATTTTCCTTGAATTTATTTGGAGGTGATTATCATATCTCCTTCTAGTTGTTGCTTTGCCAAGATGTACACAGCTTGCTCTTTTAATCTTTGCATATCAATCAAGCCTTCCTGCTACCTAATAATAATTGTGCCTCCTCTCTGAATTCCCTCCAGCTTTTCAACATCTTTCCAGTGGCATAGCACTTGAACAGCGCAGGAGATGCCAGCTGCATTTGCAGCTGTGTAGAGAAGGTGCTCAGTTCATCTGCTCTGCTGCAGAACATGTTAAAAAAGTTCGCCTACCTGTCCTATCACCTATCCTTGCAACACTCCCATGAGCCAAGGGAAGCAGGTTTCAGTGCTAGGGAGCTGTCAAACCAGTGGAAGGTTCCTCTGGATACATTATACCATATTCCCCCTAAGAAATGGTACTACCCCTCAAGGAGTATGTGCTGCCTACTTCCAAGAGGGTACTGACAACATCATTCTGAATATGGATTAGTTGCTTGTTCTTTGCTTTGGTCAAACTTTCTGTTTTCGCATCAGAGCCATGAACAGAACAGTCAGTGATGTGAAGTCTTTGTGCAGAAATAAAAAATTGGTTTGGCTTTTTTTAAAGCTGTAAGCTACATTATGAAATCTTTTCTGATTTACTTATTTACTATGTAATTTAATAAGAAATGTTTGTGATTCATACTTCAGTCAAAGCATTCAATTACCAAGCCAAACTCCTGAAAACGTAAGTATATGCTCAGTTTAGCATCAAAATGCATTTGGTATTATAGGAAGAGCTATCAAAAAGAACATACAAACATGTATTATTATACTTCTACTACAATTTAGCAAGCAGTTTTCTATTAGGGCTGAGAGAGCAACAGACGTCTTTGGCTTCTGCAAACTTTGCAATCTATCAAGTAGTCGATATATCCAAGAAGTGGATTCTCTGTCACTAGTTGCAGATTGTATCAGAAAAAGAGAATCACAAACAGAAGTCGTAGGCAAATGATAAAGAGAAGAGAAAAATGAGAGAATGACAGAAAGAAAATATGAAAAGACCCTTCGGGTTTGCTGAGGTTTGAACATGCAGAAAGGAGGAGGTAGAAGAAGATGTCTGAGAAGAAGTACTGGCAATGTTTAAAGTTGGGTTCAGAGTTCTCTGTCTTCACAGTGCTGACACTACCAGATGCAGACAGTTGCCACAACACAGGTAATATAATACTTTGCCTAATGACTGATTACACAGTGCTGCAGCTATAGTCAATAAACCAATTCTGCTGGGTCAGTTTGTTTTCTTCAGGTTTGCTTTCAAACTGTTAACAAACAATTAGCATTCATCACCCGAAGTGTATCAGACTGGATGCATTTCTGAGCAATACTTTTTCACACAACTTAGAACACCTGGCTTCTTAGAGGAATCAAATTGTGCCTGTATTGTGAAGAGAATGAAATTAAACGGACAATATGGCATCTTCTGGCTTTAAGATCCAAATCAGTTTTACTTTCTCAATATTTTTCCCCAAAATACTCCAAATAAGATCTAGTAGTTGCATCACTTCTTTTATTTAAAAAAAGAATTCTCTGCCCTTGCACCTCACTTTTCACTAAATGTTTTTGTTTTTCCTTTTCATTCATTCCTACTAGGATTTGAAACTCCCTCTGATTTGGCATTGAATGTGAATTTCATTAAGTGCTGTTTATTTTTACTCCAGACCAATTAATGAGGATGATAAACGAGATAGGACATATCACCAATCACTGTGGCACCCCAGTAGCTACCTCCCCCAAATTAAAACACTGCCATTTATCATTACCATTTGCTAATGTTCTTTCCGCCAATTTGTAGACCCTGTGGCAGTACTCCTACTGAAGCCAATCTCAATTAATTTTTCAAGTGCATTCATGGGAGATGCGATATCAAATACTTTATGGAAAACCAAAATGCTGTATGCCAACTGAATTTCCAGTAGGCACTACTACTTTAAGTCTTTTAAAGCTTTTTATATCTCTTTGTGAAGATTTATTCTTTTATTATTTGCATTTTAGTGGCGCCTGAAGAATCCAACTGGGCTGAAGACCCATTGTTATGTTTATTGCTAAAATTTTATCTCTAGCTGTTCATTGATTCTCTTTCCTTATTCTGTCTCTCACATTTGCTTCATTTTCACCCCAAGGATAGAATTTAAATTAATGGAACTGTAATTGCCAGGATCACTGAAAATTCAATTTTTTTTTAATTTTTTAATTTTCTTTTTTAGGAAATCAGGTGCATTTTCTATATTTTGCGTATTTGCTCTTTCTGCTTTGTCTCTTTCAAAAAACATTTTATTATGAGTCATGTTTGCATGAAAACAGGCTTCTCTCTCTCTTTTTCTACCACGCATCTGCTCCTGCTGTGCATTCCTCACTGGGGTCTGTATTGCTGATAATCCTGTGCCTGAGAAGTCTCAGTAAGTTACATAGAGATGACTGATGCCACACTTGCAGGATTAAGGAGGGAATAAGCAGCAGGAGCACATCATGTGTCAAGAAACTGAGATTTTTCAAAGATGCCATGATGCTTCTTGATACAAGAAAAAAAACCCTCTACATGCCAAACTGAAAAGATACTGATTCAAAAGGAGAAGGAGAGCAATGGGTATTTGAACAAGCCTGGTTACATCCTGAGTCCAAGGAAGATGAGCTGTGTGAACAGACCTCTTGTGCCAGCTTTGGTCTTTGGAAGACTCACAAGCAGGCACTTTGCCTGTAAGCTTACAATTTCTTTGCGTTCCACACACAACCTTCCCTCCCTTTTTGCTTTCAAATAAAAGATAATAGCTTCTTCGTAATCTTCCCTGTATTCCCTTTCCTGGAACAACCTGGTAACAGTGTCTGACATACTCTGCTTTCCCTTTCACCCAGGAGAGAGTGCACTTCAGGCTGGAGAATATTTCAAGGAAACACTGCAGAATCTTCCCTTTGGTCAGAGCTTGAAGGAAGTATTTTCCACTATGCCCCAAACCCCTAGGATCTACCTGACCAAACTATTTTTCCCCTCCCACTCACTCAGTAACAGTCTTCCCAGTGCTACTGAAAGAGTCCCATCTCACTGTTCCGAGAAAGTGATTTCATTGTCCTAAAAAGTCAAAAATCAGCTTTCTCTGAAGATCCTGAAGATCTAAAGATCCTTTATCTGTCACAGAACAAGGAAACAAAGGTTCCCAGTCCCACTGTCTTCCTACAGATGCTATGGAGTTGCTTCCTTAAACAAGGTACTTAGTGCTGTGATGGCATGCTCCTTCATGCTGCTTGAGGAAACTTGGCTACTCAGCAGCATCTTGCCTGAGTTAGAGCTCTGGGCTAGTGCTGGGGTGGGAATGAGACCTCAGCCTTAACCCATCCTGACTCCTGAAATGGCGTGTTACTGCCTCTATTACTCCTCCAATATAAAGAGAAATATTTAGTACCCCTTCATTTTAACCAACAACTGTCTTCGATTTCCCATCTGCTGATAATTATGTGCAGGCTACTGGCCAAAGGAGGTTACACCTTATTTTATGCTCTATACCCAATAAGTAGACTTGGGCTTCTGCATCTAAAACTGAATTCATACCACCACATCTCAGCAAAGCTGTGGGTGTTCCATGCCTGGAAGTGTTCAAGATCAGGTTGGATGGGACTTTGAGCAACCTGGCCTAGTGAAATATGCCCTTGTCCACAGCAGGCACGTTGGACTATATGATCGCTAAAGGCCCCTTTCAACCCAAACCAGTCTATGACTGTGATTCAGGTTTGTTTTCTGTAGAGGGAACCAAAATAGGAGCATCTTAGTGTGAGCTACAGCTGAGAAAAGCTCTTAACTTTTTTCCAACTAGAGCATGCAGTTACAGTAAGCCTATTCCTTTTGATGCTGTAAGCGGGCTGTTTACCCAGAGGGTTTCAAAGCTAGTTTCAGCTTGCTTCTCCCAAACCCTGGTATTATTCAGGAGTCAATAATTCAATTCAAAACAATGCAGTAACGATGAAGGGGAATTGTTTTAATGGTGTTTACTTGTTCTTAATGATGTGCTGTATCCCTGTCTCCCTGTTACAGATAGAAACAGATGATAAAGAAGGGAGAAACTACACAGTAATGCAGATAGATAGTAAAATCAAAGAAGAGACACTCCTGTTGAGATGAAAGAGAGACTCCTGCTAGTTTCTGAAAACTCGCAAATGTAGGATTTTTACTGCCACAGTTGAGGTCTTTCTGCCAACAAGTACCTAACTGTAAAACCAGAGAAAAATTCCCCAATTCAGAGCAGTTCAGAACCCTTTTTAATAAAACCATTCTACCCCCTAAAGAAAGTACTTTTTGCCAAACCAGGATAATTCTCTGCCTCCTGTCTCCTTTTTTTCTCATTTCTTCCTTTTTTTCCTCATTTCTTCCAGATTTTGTATTCCCAAATGTGACATATTTTCCCCTCTGTCAGAGTAAATAACTGAAAAGGGGATGTATTTATGCTCATTACCTTGGGAGAAAAGGCAAAGAAGGAAAGGGGTAGAAGATTGGTCTGTACAATGATTTACACAAGTCTTGAAGATACGCCAGTTTAAGCAGCTCAGCAGGGCATATGCGAAGGCCCAGGATGTCCTCACAGCCCCACCATACCCCTTCTTCCAAGGCTGTGAGGAGAAACAGAACAGTACTTAGTGCAAGCCAGAATGTGCTTCTACCTTCAATTACTATAAACACGCAGCATTAATATTGTGTCCATACGGTGTAACAACAGCTTCTGAAGCACACAAGAGATTCTGCCCTCACAGAGACTTGTGTCCAGCTCTAAAACCACAATGACTGTCACTGTTCCTTCTCCATTTTCATGCTGTATTCATTGTTTCTCTGTCATTGCTCCTGCACAGCCTCTATATGCCTTGTGTATGAGAGACTGGAGTGGGCAGCTGTGTTGTGGTTATTAATTATGAAATGCATAGCTGTCTGGGCTTGTGGTTCCAGCAAACATTGCTGCTTTGCCTGTAGGCTGAGAAGTAAGCAACAGGTCTCACAATGTTTTTCCTAGGTTTCTGGAAAGCGCTGGGAAGGAGCTGGTGGCTACCATCCCTGTGAGTGCCAGTGATGTAAGCGGAGAGGATTTGGAGGCAAAATTGCAGGATCTCCTTGACAGCTTTCCCAAAAATAGTCCTGGTAACATATGCTGGGCCAGGCAGATATGAAGAGGTAATGCTGTTGGGAAAATTATATATCTACGAGAGTTCAAAACCGTCAAGACTAGAAAGGTGTCTGGAAGAGAGGGAGCTTGCCCAAGGGAATTCCAGCTGCCAACTCTGCCCAGGATGATGCTCACATGAGGATGATGAGGAGTATGGGGGTTTAGAGGACACATCCAGACACTACAAGAACTGTTCATCCTCAGGTGTTGCACAGGACAAAAACTAGAAATTGCCAAGTTACAAACAAATGCACAATGGCACAGATAAATAGAAGAAAGCTAAAAGTAATTTTATGAGTATATCTACCTGAATATTAGAAGTCTAGGGAGATAAGAGTATTTGATTTAAATGAATAAAAAGGCATAAAAGACATATTGGAAATTTGGTGGAAGTAGAAGCAGATGGACAGTGTAATACCGGTTTGAAAAAATATACTGTAAAGACAAAATGGTCTCTAAAGATGAAGGGGTGGTGCTATAACCTAAAAGACCCTTTGTGTCAAATCAGATAGATAAACAATCAAGCAAACCTTGTCAACAAGTAATAGAAACCCTTTGAATCAAAATCCAGTCCCATGTAGGAAAAACACAGCAATAAGGCTGTATTACGGACTGCCCGATGAAGATGGTAGTAGAGATTGACATACTGAGGGAGATCAAGGAAGGCAGGAATGAATAATGAAAGAAGACTACAATTGCACTCATTTGCTGGGTAAACATTTCTGTTGAGCGTGATGTGTGGGCTGAACTTATGAGCACTGACAATTTCTTTCTTATGGAAGTACTAGACAGGGAAATGAGAAAAGAAATTCTGACCAATGTGAAGGACTTCGTGACTGTCACAGTCTGTTGGGAACAGTGGCAGTACTGTATTTAAGTCAAATCCAATGTCCTTATTCTTCTTGCAAGAGCTAAGAGGCCCACTAGTGAAGTGATGAATTTTAAAACAGACAAACTACACAAAAACGAAGGGGGCTTGTTACAAAGAAGCTAAAATCAGTGGTTTAAGTACAAAACCCTTTTTTTGGACAGTACTAAGGCTGTTCAAAGATATCATGCTGAGTGATCAAAGCAAACACATATTACCTATCAATAAATGTTTGAAAAAGACCAAAAGATTAAAGAAGTGTAAGGGAGCTTGCTTAGGAATAATAAGATGTTATTCAAAAAAACAACAAAAAAACCCCAACCCAAACCCCAAAGGAACAATAGGCCAAGTACGCTGATCTTCAGGAAGGAAGGCAAAAAATAATGAACTGTGTTTTAACTTGCAAAAAAGCAGAGACAGTAATTATAAATCATGTTGCTGTGTCTAGGGGCTAGGAGACCTATAGAGTGTTTGTAAGGCCACAGAAAAATCAAGGAGCAGGAGGCTTCAAAGACAACAGAAATGTAGCAGAAAAAAGTGAAATCTGGCTGACCTCACTAAACATAAAGAACTTTGGTAAACTTCCACAGCAGAACTTTTCTTTTAGGGGTTCATCTTTCAATGTTGTGGTGGCAGTTGATACCTGGTGGCTATAGTTCACGTACGCTTCTGAAAGTCATTCTACAAGGTCCTCAGTGACAAAAATCATAACCTGTTATGGGATAAGAGCAAACGTCCTCATGCGGGGACATAACTAATCTTAAGACAGGAAAGAGAGAGTAAAAGTAAATAAATCTTGTGGAGAAGCTGGTTGTCAGTGGAGCTTCACACACATCCGTGTTCAGACTCATGCTATTCATGACTGCATAAATGATCTAGAAAAAGTATTAACTGTGGGATGTTTGCTATGTTATTGTGAGAACCTGGACATTGAGCTAGTCTCAAACACTGCTTACATTCCATAGTGTGAGTCAGAGACAGGAAACTGAGCTTATCTCAGGCACCGTTTGCATTTGGCCATGGGAGGCCTTGAGTGTAACCGAAGCAAATAACAAGGATGTTGGCTATTGATACTGCATAGGTAGGATTGTTCTGACCCCTTTGTTCGAAGCTGATAAACCTCCACAGGACTGTGAGAGGATGACTCAAGGATGAGCTGACTCAGAAGACGTAGTCGAAAAGCAGACACCATAGTATGAGGGACAACCACCACCTGGAGGTTCCACACTGGGGAACCCCAGCTTTGGAACTGCACAGGTGCTCAATAACCTGTGCCCACCATTATCATAGTAATGCCTCTCTATGCAAATTATGGATAACACCCCAAAAGAATATGAACATAAAAGTGCAGGGCTCAGGTCAGAGGGAGAGCTCCCACTGCCAATGATACCCTGGGTGAAGAGGACCAATGAGACACCGCCGGATCCACAGGTGGTGACACCTCTTCTCTGTCTCCTTCTCCTTCTTTCTTTCCCTCTCTCTTCTCCCTCTTCTCTTTTTCATTGAATATTGACTAGATTTAAATGAAAACGTATGGCACAGGACTTGCTGATCCAGTTAAAGTAATCATTGTTAAGTTATATCTAGCCACATGCCTTGTATTTTGTATTAGTAAATCATAAATGGTTGGTTGGTGTCATTTCACCTTAATTCAGTACATAAGTATCACAAACTTGGTAGCTGGTCCTAAGCAGAGAGACATAGTCTTAAATAACTTTTGGGTCACAACAGCTGTATCATTCTAAGTGACAAAAGACATGACTGGGAAAAACACTGTATAAAGCCCCTCACTACAGCAGGCAACTGGGTGTAAAGTAACAGTTTTTGAAACAATGCATACTCGGAAAAAGTCCTAATTTTACATATATAATGATGGGTTCTGAGCTATCGATTACTATTTGGAATGAGATCTTCGGGTAATACTAGCTCTACAAAAATGTCAGTTCTGGGTACAGCAGTATCCAATAGCAATCAAGATGTTAGAAATTTTGAGGATGGGATAGAAATCACAACAGGAAATATCTTCAGGCCTCTAGAATATCCATTGTGCACCTCTACTTTAGAGACCGAGTGCAGTCTGGTTTCTTGGTGTCAGAAAGAACATGGCAGAATCAGAGAAGGTGCCACGAAAGTCAGCAAAATAATGAAAGGCATCAAATAGCTTTCCTTATGAGCTATACAAAAGATGCTAAGACTCTTCAACCTAGAGAAGAGACAGTAGTGGAAAAACATGCTGTAGATTTGTTAAACACAGGAAGCATGGAGAAGTCATGACCATTTATTGACAATTAGCTTATGAACTGTAGAAAGAAAAAAGTATTATACCTTATGATGCAATCTTTCCAACCTTGGTGCATATCAGCTGTTCACTGAAATTACGAAAAAGTCCAGTAATAAAACCATTACAGTAGAATTGACATGAAATATTGCAGAACCGCTTGGGATGAAAACATTGTATATGCCTAGGAGCCATGATTTGATACCATAAAAGCAGACAAATTACTCAGTAAGTTCCCTCACATGTCTATATATGCAGTAAATCGGACTGCCTACCTGGGAGGAATTAGAGAGTGAAATAACATTCAGCAACACTGTAGGAGAAGGTGATATGTTGCACTGGCTTAGTTCACAGGCTGAATCCCTGAAAGTCCAGCCAAGCTCAGCTGAAAACTTTCCAGGTTGCCAATTTAAACTTAAGGCCCATGTTACAGTAGTTCGTTTAATATTACTTTGCATTACAGAGCTTCCTATTGCAGTATAAGTTGAGGAAAGATAGCAGATGCCTGTACAGTTCATTGCATAGTTTTGCAAGTGTACAGCTTGAAATGGGCTCTTCAAATATTAAATATTCAGTGACCGAGTCTAGTAAACAAGACCATTTGCCATACTTGTTTATGGGGGATTGAGAGTCCAGTTAGTTTCCACAGAAAAATGTGCCTCTGCACATGCACACACACGCAAGTGCCAACACACACATGAACTGAAACAGAGGAAGTCTAGGGGGTTTTCTGATTCCTGGGATGAATTTGCTATATGCCTCTTGCAGTCAAATAGCAGGTAGGATATATAGGGCATGCACACAAATGCAGTTCCAGCTAAACTAAACCTTTTAAGGTATTTGAAAATATAAATGATATCTGCAAGAGCATTTTCAATGGCTTAAGGCAAGGGAGCTGGAGTGGCGAGCTTATGAAAAATAGAAATGAGGAGGCTGGGGTCTGTCTGCCCTAGAGCAGTGACTCCCACAAGGTAGCTCTTACTGGAATCCATGTTTTAAACCCATTGTTTTACAGGTAGAGGAATGCATGCCAGGGAAAGTCATTATCCCGCTGCTGGTTACAACTGCAACAACTTCTGCCAATGAGATTGACTTGGTATCCTGCAGCAGGAGAGAAAGGCTCCAGGGTCCATGGTTCAAGTACTGTCTGTGGACTTTCCGTCTGTGCTGGAAGAACTTGTCAACCTTTCCCAAAGTACTACTTATGGCTACTCCACATTCTCCCAGCTGTAATTGCTTGTTCAGCCCTCTGGAAATATCTATAAATCCAGCACAGACATTGTTATTAACACATCATATGCCTCTTCCATCTTTGTATTTTGTCTTTCTGTATGAAATATCCAACAAAGCCTCATGCAGAACCTGTTCTTTCTCCAAATCCTTCTCAATTATTCAGTACCAGCTAAGCTGAATGCACGTGCAACTCCAACTTCTGAGAGACAATTCTATATGTGGGGATATATAAAAGAGGTTTCCAGTGCTTACACAGAGCTTCTTAAATGAAATATGATCTTCAGGCAACTGACCTACTAACTGTAAAGGCTTCATCTAAAACCCAGGGTTTGGACTCACACTGGAACCCTAACTCCTTTGTTGACAATATTTACTTACAGGCAACTTGCTCTGTAGGTAAGAAAATGCAGGCAAAGCTCAAGAGTGCTCCAGCCCTCTAGCCTCACATCTTCACATGCAGTACTGACATGGGCGCCTCAAGGCATTTGACTTCACACAGCTCTTAAAGCTTATAAAAGCCACTATGTCCTTTTCTTCAGATAGCTGTTCCTAAGGTCAAAGTCTTATACTGGTGGTCACAAAGTGGGTGACCAAAGTAAATAAAACCTGTCTTAAAGGACACTGAAGAGAAGATTCAGAAGAACAATCCCAGGCAGGGATGTTGGGTTGGGCAGAGAAGAGATTCAGAGCTGCCCTGCGGAGAAGGACTTGGGGGTGTTGGTCAATGAGAAAATGAACATGAGCGGGCTGTGTGCGCTCACAGCCCAGAAAGCCAAACCTGGGCTGCATCAACCAGCAGGTCGAAGGAGGTGATCCTGCCCCTCTACTCTGCTCTTGTGAGACCTCACCTGGAGTATTGTGTGCAGTTCTGGTGTCCTCAACATAAAAAGGACATGGAACTGCTGGAACAAGTCCAGAGGAGGGCCACGAGGATGATCAGGGGACTGGAGCACCTCCCGTATGAAGACAGGCTGAGGAAGTTGGGGCTGTTCAGCCTGGAGAAGAGAAGGCTGTGCGGAGACCTCATAGCAGCCTTCCAGTATCTGAAGGGGGCCTATAAGGATGCTGGGGAGGGACTGTTCATCCGGGACTGCAGTGATAGGACAAGGGGTAATAAATTAAAGCTTAAACAGATTGGATAACAGATTTAGATTGGATCTAAGGAAGAAGTTCTTTACTGTTAGGGTGGTGAGGCACTGGAATGGGTTGCCCAAGGAAGCTGTGAATGCTCCATCCCTGGCGGTGTTCAAGGCCAGGTTGGACAGCCTTGGGTGATGTGGTTTAGTGTGAGATGTCCCTGCCCATGGCAGGGGGTTGGAAATAGATGATCTTGAGGTCCTTTCCAATCCTAACTATTCTATGATTCTATGATTCTAAAACAGGAATAACCTGTGAATACTGTCATTTCTCATGGTAGTGCCCAGCAGTCCTAGGAGAGGCTGTGTACTTGGCCCCTTGAGTTTATTTGTACAAAAGGCTTTGCAGGTAGTTGAGAAAAGAAGGAGTGTGAGCTTTATATGATACAAATTTAAATGAGATTATTATGGAGAGAATACTTGAATGCAACACTAAGGTCACTTATCCAGAGGTGTCTGAGGTAGAATAGAAAAGGCTACAAGTAAAAACTGTGTGTTTAAAATACTGAATTATAACTGCAAATGAACTTCAGCCCAAGGCTTTACAGCAAAGCTGTAAAAAGTAAAATCAATTTTAATCTTTAAGGGCACTTTGCTACATTCTTCTTCTTCAAGGCTAAAACCAACTAGGTCAGTCCAGGTAGGAGTTGAAAAAATATGAGCTCTTTCTTCCTGAGCAATAAATACTATCTTCAGTGTCAAAAGCTGGATTGCTACCATGTACACTGCATGGCTCTTTGGGGAAGCTCAGTCCTGGGTCTGAGCATCTATCAGTCAGAGCTGAACAAAAGCATCCAGTGTGGAGGGAAAGTGCACTAGATCAATAGAGAAGAAAATCTTTCACCCATGACCTTTGATGATTATCAGGTAGCAGTAACAGTTGCTGCTTTCTTAGTCTTAATGTGGGTCCATTTACTCTTGCTGTGGATGTAACCTAGTATAGAAGGGTTGCTTATGTGAAACTTTAGGTCTTGGGGTTCTCCCTCTTCAGATGCGGACTGAGGAAATCTCTCTTGATTTGAATTGATACTAATTCTTCAATTACACACTGAAAACCTGCAAGCCCCTGGTACAAAACCCTCTTGCAGGATCACTGCTACAGTGAGGGTCACAAAGATGAGTTCATAGCTCAGTACTTTCTCTGTCCTTGTTTTACACTGGGGGAGAGGGGATGGGAATGCAGGCATAATTAAACTTCAGTCCTCCTGCACTACTTTCATGTGTAGTAGCTTTCATCGCATCTGAAAATTGGCATGTTGCTATGGTTTCAGGAATAAAGAATGGACATCCTTATTCCCTTTTGCTACTGATTCTGTCTTCCTTTACCCCACTAAAAAATAAAAATGAGTTCTTGAGATAGAAAGATCATATTTCATCACAATAAGTATTTTATGAGAGATAAGCAAAAAGTCTTCTCAGAAATCTCAGACATGTTATTTGGGCCTCCAGTGACCACTTAAGAATACACTTGCTGGTAACTCAGTATTATTGGAGTTGGTTGAATATTCTAGGGATAATTTATTTGACAAATGTTACCATTTTAAAAAACAAATTGCTCATCTACTTTAAAAAATATAATTCACAAAGATACCAGACAGAGTGAGTTATTAAATACATGCATCAGATAAGTTGCTTGAGTTTTGCAATATATCTGAATAAATTACTCATCTTATTCATTATTCAATGAGTTCTGATTATTATATAAGCATTTATATAACAATATTAGTGAACTGGTGTAAGTAGTCAGTGACAAAAATGACAGGTCTTCTGACGGATCTATGATATAGTAAAGACTGGACTAAGGCATGGGGAAAAATGGGCTTCACCCCTACTAAGTACTATTAATTTGATGAGTTTTGGATTAGAGATGACGGATTTGTGCCTATGTTCCTAGTTCGTGGAATCAAAGAACTCCAGCAGTCTTTTTCCCTGTATGACTGAGATAAGGACCTTGTTGAGATTCAACAACACTTCAGTGCTGGGTCCTGCACTTGGGCCACAATAAACCCATGCAATGCTACAGGCTTGGGGAAGAGTGGCTGGAAAGCTGCTTGGCAGAAAAGAACCTGGGGGTGCTGATTGATGACTGAACATGAGCCAACTTGTTACTAGGTAGCCAAGAAAGACAGCAACATCCTGGCCTGTATCAGCAATCGTGTGGCCAGCAGGGCCAGGGCAGTGATCATCCCCCTGTACTCGGCACTGGTGAGGCCGCACCTTGAATCCTGTGTTCAGTTCTGGGCCCCTCACTACGAGAGACACATTGAGATTCTGGAGCAGGTCCAGAGAAGGGCAATAGAGCTGGTGAAAGGTCTGAAGCACAAGTGTGATGTGGAACAGATGGGGGAACTGGTGTTTAGTCTGGAGAAGAGAAGGCTCAGGGGGGCCCTTACTGGTCTCTGCAACTCCCTGAAAGGAGGTTGTAGCAAAGTGGGTGTCAGTCCCTTTTCCCAAGTAACAAGTGATAGGACAAGAGGAAATGGACTCAAGTTGTGCTAGGGGAGGTTTAGATTGGACATTAGGAACAATTTCTTCACCAAAAGGGTTGTGAACCATTGAAACAGGTTGACCAGGGAAGTGGTTGGGTCACCATCCCAGGAGGTATTTAAAAAGCATGTAGATGTGGCACTTAGGGTCATGGCTTAGTGGTGGACTTGCAATGCTAGTTTAATGGCTGGACCCAATGATCTTGAAGGTCTTTTCCAATCAAAATGATTCTATGATTCCATGAAAGTTAAAACTGGCATAGCAATGTCAAACTGTATACACTGGCATCCTAAACCAGCAACCTGGAAGACTCTGAACATAGCTGTTAGAATGTAATGCCAACCCTACAGCTTTAGAGGCAGATGGGAGAACTTTATTAATCTTAATTACATGGGAATGTTATTGCAAATTAAATCCCACCATAGTCTGTTTCCTTCAAGGGGTGGACCACTGAAAGTAAGAGGATTCAGCCACAGGCTGCTTAGCCAGAGGCATCACAGCATGGTGAGCACTGCTGTCTCACTAAAGCGTCTAGTACCTGGCTCCTCAAAGGGCTATGGGAAAAGAAGAGTGGGTGGTAATACAACATACCTGCTCATCCAAAAAATATCAAGGTTTCTTTTCTGAAAAGAATGCTCTTCTTTCAAAGAGCTGACGAGGTACGCTTTGATGTGTACTTCTAAAATGCTTTTCTACTCTTTTAGTGGGGAGGCAAACGAATATATAGAAATTGCCATGACATACCCCCTAAATGGACCTTTATCACAGGGAGGCTAAAATTTTTCCTAAGGCTCATCTTTGAGATCAATACCAGATAAGATTCATCCTGGCTCTCTTCAGGTTTCTGAAAAGAGGGTCAGTTCTTCTGTTGGAGCTAGATAATCTTAAGGTCCTTTCCAACCCTAACAATTCCATGATTCTATGAAAGGACAATGTAGTTCAGAACCTAGTAAATTTGAGTGGAATAGACAAAACTTATTGTTGCAAATACCAAGTTTTATTTTTCAAGGCAATTGTCCTTCTTTTTTTTCTAAGTTCATGGGTCAGCATTTTTTTCTCTACTTTTCTCTGTCAGAAACTAGGACACGTACGTGTATGTGGACATAATGTCTTTTTCTCAATCTTCCCTGTCTTTCACTTTTGCTATTAATTGAACGAAACAGCATCTGATGTTGGTGAAGTAAGAAACTTTTTGGCACAAAGCAGGCTTAAAAAATTGTTTTTTCAACGACATGGTGCATATCTGAAAAGTCCAAATTGACGTTTTTTGGGTAATGCCTTGTGGAATAGTTTGTGCTAAGTGAAGCCGTCTCCGGGGCCCATCACATCTCAACTATGTACTGACTGGGGATAGGTCTTGTTATAACCCTGAATACAGAAGGCAATTTTCTTGAGAGTAGACTGGAAACCTAGAAATGCATCAGGGAGATGTATCCACAAACACACTCACAAAATGCAAACTCTATACCACCATGAGGGGGGAGTCACTTCTCCCTATATATAATTATTTTCTGGCCTGAAAGCTTCTTCCTAAACATGAAGGCAATCTTTGAGCACTGAACTGTAACTTTGCTGGGCTGCTTTTTTGTTGATAAAACTTGAAAAAGCAATTTACTCTCATGGGCCTGTTTAAGAAGCAAGGGGAGGGGCGGAAAGACAAGCCGCATCCTCCTACCTCTCCCAAATTCCTGTTTTTTAAGCAATGAGATGAAAGGGGGCAGAAGCGACACACACACATGCATCAACATATGCACCCCCAGCCTCTCAAGGGAATGAAAATGTTTTCATTCACCCTGCATTGTCTTACAGCCCTTATTTTAGAGGAACACTTTCAGCTATCACTTTACTCTCCAAGGCGAGAAGCAGAGCAAACACCAGAGCCTGGCCAAGCTGTCTGCTTTTATTCTAGACACCTGATTTTCCCAGAAGGGCTGCCCTAGGAAAGCAATATATGTTATCCAAGCAATATATGTTCAGTCTGCATCTAACCCAATAAGTACACTTGCTTTTCCCAAACAGGCTGGTTTTGTGTGCAGATGGTGGGAAGTGGCACAGAGGGGCTGTGCCTGTGTGAAACCATGGGAATTGGCATGACTGCAGATGGAGAGCCAACCTGTAGGGGAAACAATGATTCATGGCTCTGCTTCACACTGAGTGCATCTCTAAGATTTACTTTTTAATATCATTACAGCAAGAATATATATATATATATATAATGAAAACACTGAAACCCTGAGAGAGATTCATTGAGCACCTTAAGACAAGTGCACAGCTTAGCAGAAAATGCTACAAGTGCTCTTTAATCCTTTCTATTATTTGCTCTTTTCTTAATTAAGGAACATGGGTGGAGAAGGAACTTTACTTGAGCTATAATAAACTCTTCTGAAGTAACTGTCCTCCATGGATAAAGATTCCTTTGCAGGGTTTCTTTAGGACCTAGGTTTTAAAAACAAAAGAAAAGCTCAACTCCTGTGACAATGGCATCAATACAAAGCCCTTGTGATTTATAGGGTTAATCTCAAATGGCAAGAATTGCCACCTGAGGACTAAGGTCTTGCCTCGCATTTATACTGGCTATTGATATCACATGAGCAGACCGGAGGCAGTGCTTTGGGATATGTCCTTCAGTCCTCCTGCCTGAGGTCACTTTTCCTTCTGGCAGACCTGCCTGAAGCCTGAGACACTAGGGTACCTTCTAAAAAAGCAGCATAAATGTTCTGGCTTGCACCTTTCACCTTCATGAAACAAGTGCTAAAAGCTATAGGAGATCGACTGCTTACAGGGAACTGAGCTGGCTAGCACAGTAACCCTGTGACTACTCTGTATCTTAGAAGTGCTTTGGCAAAAAAACCTTCAGTAAATAAAAAAGACTACAGAAGGTGAAATCCTCTTTGTATCCCAGCCCTCGCAAGTAGGATAGATGCTGTTTATTATAAAGTGATGCTGGCAGGCTCCATGCTGAGGAGTACAAGAAACTATTTTATGAACTGACAGCATTGCAAATATATTTCAGGAAAAGCTCTGTCTGGAGTCAAACTGAATGCCTGGTCCTTTGGGCTGACAAGTGGCACATGAGTTATGGCAACTAAAAATAAAAGGTGATCTAGGGCAAGAGATGGGGTGAAGAGGAGGTTGATGATGGAGGTGTTCTCCAGCTTCCCTTTTTCACCTTCTTGAGCATGACAAGCTCTTCTTGATCTCCAGGTCCAGCACTCCAACTCTTATTAGTTCCTTCTGCTCCAGCATCTTCCCAGACCCTGGCACCTAGTTGCTGCTTTGGTATGACACAATTTACTTGCAGCCTTCCTCCCCTGCTGCATGCTAAAACCTAGCTTGCAAAGACTCTGGGAGCTTCATATCCCCACCAGCCTCAAACTAAGTATCATGGAGGCTCTGCAAGCTCTCCTCCCACTGAAATTTCATCATACCTTGGTGTGCTGCCAAGCCACTTTTCTTTCCTTCAGCAGGTGTTATCTCTGCCTCAGCTAGGAAATGGGCTCACTCTGGTGTGGGATCCATGTAGCTTAAAGTTGCGTCTTTGTCCATCATGTCAGCAATTCACAAGTCATTGTGTGTTTATTTTGGCCTGATGAACCTCGAATAGGCTTGGGTTTTATAGGAAATATTTTCTACATTTGAAATACTGACTAAAGGCATTCTTCATAAAACAGCATTCAAAACTAGATGAGCCAAAGCAAATCTGTGCAACAGAAAGGATATTAAATTACTGCTGAGTGTTCACATTAAAATTATGAACACCAGGAAATGCAATACTTAGGCTGAAACAACGTTCTGAAGCAGCAGCCAGACCTGGGGAGAGCAGGACGATATGCCAGCTCATGATTGACTTCTACGGAGATGTAAAAGGCACAGAGATGACAGCTGCTCATATCTAAACACCAATTAGCTTCAGCAGTGCTGAAAATAGTAGCACAGAGAAAACTGCCTCTACCTTCCTTCTCAGCTCCATCCTTCCCTCCATTTCTTCCCTCTCAAATGCTTATATCCATGCACTGTGCAGGATGTGGTGAACACGCCACATAACATGTCACACTCTGCTTCTCAAACAGCAGTCATGCACATTTGTGCACATCGTGACTAAATATTAACTTGCCCTGCCTCATCTAGGGCCTCAGCATTTGTGAATTTTCTGACCAGTCTTAGGAAACTGATTCAGGAAACTCCTGAATCAGAAGAAAGGTGGGTCCGGAGGCCACACCAACACAGACAGAGATGCCATTTCCAGGAAGGCTGTAACCTGCCCAGAATTTTGTGTGCTTTCTGAAAAGGCTTATTTTTCTAGAAATACTTCGTTACAAGTTCCGGCAGTTTTTTATATGTACTAGGAGACAATATATATTTCAGTCATTCTGTTGCTTTCTGCTAACATTGAGACATCTGAAGGTGTTACTAGATCATACTCCATTTTTAGGATGTCTGGGATCTATTCCTTTAAAGCTTAGAGCTCACACAGACAAATGATTCACTTGGCAAATGAAGAGATGAACTTCAGACTTTTTGCAAAAAGTAGTTCTTTGTGCTACATCCCAGAGGTAAAGGTATTATTGGGTTGCTCTGTGTTTGTATAGTCTCGCCCACCTAATGAATATGGCTTTAATCGTAGATTTAAGTCTTTCCAGAAGGAACTTTTGTCAAAAGCAATACATTTCCTGGAAGTTTAAGTTCCACAAATCGGTGTTTGCAAGCAAGAAGGAACAAAGTATTTTGCTGGGTGGCTGTTGGAGCCAAAAGGTAAACACCCACACTAACATTCAGAAAACATTTGTCATTTCTGTGAATAAATTAGTAAAAAATCAAGGACTTGGATGGGAGGATCCTATGAATATGAGCAGAGAGAATTTGCATATTTGTTTAGGACTATCTGAAAAAGGAGGCTGAAAAGCCTCTCTTGGTATAACTCAATCAGCTCAAATAACCTCTCTAAAGAATGCCTCCTCCGTCAACCCTACCAGAGAAGAGGCTAGATAATTTTGCATGGCTGTGCTATTGAACTGAGCTTCACATCGTTGTTAGAAAGTGGAAAAAATCCCAAGCACCAAAACAAAAAATCAAAAAACCAAAACCAACCAAAAAACAAAAACAAAAACAAAAAAAAAAAAAAAGGGAAAAAAACCCCCAAACAACAAAAAGAAACAAAAGTGGGAGGGTTGGCAAAAATATCCGTGTACATGAAACTGAAATGACTGCAAGGTGATGCTGTGCACTGCAGAGAAACACTTGTAGGGTAGCATGCAGTGGGTTAAAACTAATAAATAAGAAAAGGCACGTGGCAAAAGGCACTACATGCAGAAATGAAACTCAGTTCTTTTCTGCATGTCTGCAGGACACAAGTCAGGGGTGTACATGGAGTGCATGTGCTGAACTCTAAGATTATGCGCAGCAGTCCAGTAGCGTATTTGCTCTGCTGCCTGCTGGTATGGATCATGACCTGACGGTGTGAGTTTCCAGCCCTAACATCATCCATGCATTTACCATGGCTTATATGCCTGATATTTCTTTCCAATAATAACTTCCCTTTAGGCACGGTTATTAAGACCTCCGCCACTGTGAAATAGCTTGTGTTCAGTGAGGCAGTCTTTTAATGGGGTGTGATGCTGTATAGCAGAGTTTCATCTACTACATTCAGGAAGGTAAATGATAGATTGTTTACTCCCCTAATCCATCTAATTATGGCATCTTACAGAAAACTGAAGAAAAAGAATTTGTGCCGTAGGTGATGCTGAGAGAGATCTGAGAGCATGTTGATTTAGAAGGCCATAAAGGAATCATCTAAAACATATAGACAGTAGCTTGTTGATCTCACTATAAGAGATAGCACTGATAATTCAGTCCCCCATGGGAGATGGCCTGTTACCAGAGACTGTAAAAAATTCCAGCCTCTTTTGTCTTCCTTTGAAGGGTTCGAAGCTCAAGAGGGAAGCTGTAGAGCTGTTCTTATAAAGCTGCATCCAGCTATGGAAGGAAGAAGGTGTGTAAGAGGAGTTACTGCAATAAGAACAGAGTCACAGGGCTGGGGCAAGCCTGGGGAGCAGCACAGAAGGATGTGCCTCCCATCTGCTGCCAGATAAGCCTTCTCCCATGCACCTGCCCTGGCAGCAGCACCACAGTAATGCAGGGAATGCAGCACCCATGTGGGGGAGCATGGTCTTTGATGCCCCACCAACAGCTCCTGGTCACACTGCACTTCACAGAGCTGGAGGAGGAGGGCTGGTGCTTCTTTCCTCCCTGCGAGTGAAGAGAATGAGTTGTTCTGGGGGCTCTGGTGCCAGTAAAGCATCATGTCTGTAAGAGTATTTTTCCTTGGCCACTGACTTTGGTGTTTAAGGAGGTACAAAGTCTGCCTAAAGCTTTTTGCCAGGTGTCCCATGAAGACTCATCTCCATGTGGATTGTCTGGGGTTTCAGCTCACAGGACACAAAAGGGTCTCTGTCTCAGATGCTAAGGGAGATGACCTTGGGTAAAGAGTAACCTATTTCAGTGAAACTGGTTGGCACCTCCCTCAGACCAGGCTAAAATTCAGCACTGTATTCAGAATCTATTCGAAAGTGGAAGAAGAGAGAATGCTTACATAAAGCACAGCAATGCAAACTTCGAATACAAAACCAGACCAAAATGCAGTCTCATATTAGTTTGCTATGATGTAAACTGTTGAAATTTAGGAAATTTATAGAATGGTATCTCTTCTTACTTTCTATACTACTATTCTATATTACTTTCTATACTACTACCATTGGCAAATCTGCTAATTTGTGGGTTTATTTGCTTACTGTTGTTGCTTTTTAAACATCTTTAAAAGGCTTCTTTCTTCTCCTGACCCCCTCCCACTGCCCCACTTATTAAGTGAGGTTAGAGCCATTTAGAGCTAACTGCATCCAATTATCTACAAAATTATTAATATTTATAATAGAAGCTGCCTGTGTTGGTTTTCACTGGGGCTCAGGACGGCAACAAGGTAAAGGCTTTGACAATTAAAGTTTCATTATTATGTTCTCCCCTTTATATTCTCTGTTTGATAAATCCTTCACAGCAGAAACGGATAGACCAGAGTTCATTTGAAATGAATATTGTGAAGAGCTCAATAGTGATTTTTCATCTGTTTTGCACTCTTGACAAGACAGGGACAGGGAATAAGCCTAATTTGAAAAATTAGGGAAAGTAGTAATATAGGAAGGATTCTTTCTTCTTGCAACCTGCTTGCCAGATGGCCTGACAGGCACAGATAGCAGGCTGAGGGAAAGAATTGTTATATGTTCTTGTAATTCAGAGTTCAATAATATGTAATCTGTGGAGTGCATGTGTAAGAGATTCCATTGTGATTATCAGGGATTGAAACAAGGGCTTCCAGAAACACAAGCAGGAAGGGCTCCAGTATGCACTGCCATGACACGTAGCTCTCAAACCCTAAAAAGAAAACTCCTGCTAAGTGTGTAGCTAGTGGAAGGTGCAGATATTGTTTTTCTTATTCTGATGTTGCAAGAGACCAACATCATTGCATAGCTTGCAAGGCAGTTGCAGTCATTTCACGTGCTTGTGAAGAGGGATGGGGTGCAGGAAAGTTTTGCTTTTAGGCAGAGCTATTAACTGGGTTAGGAAACTGTGTATATCTGTGCAGCTATAGTAGTTTACACCTGGGTGCAGAACACCTTTAGATTAATGCCTGAGCTTAACTATATTTGCAGAATGTGATGTCCTTTCTTCCCCTTCCCCTTGCCCTCAGTCGAAGGTGCTTGGGTGCTCTGCAAAGCCCCAGTTCAGGAGGCGTTCATCCTGCAGACAGTAAAACCTATATTCCCTGTCTTGATGATGCTGTATCATCATACAGTCTCCTTCAACCTGAAGGCTTTGTCCCTTCAGACATAAACTGTAAGCTAGCTATCCATGAGGAAATAGTGTCAGAGAGGAAATAAAGAAACTTGCTGAAGTTCATCTTTACAAAGGCATTTAGATGCCCAATGGTATTGATAGGCTATGCGATTGCAGTCCTTAGAATCCCAGCTTCCAAATAAACCTCATTGCCTAGTCTTTGGAAAAGGCAAGTCCCACTGAAGAGAGATGTAAGGGGCTTAAATGAAAGTGCTAAGCAGGAAATCATCTAAGGCAGCCTAGAGGAGACATCAGTGAAGGGTGTTACATGAAATTCAGTCTGTCTGTAAGTGTTCTAATGAGTTGTGGTCTCACTCTCATTCTAGGATGGTAAGAAGAAGAGTGTTTATTTCTTCCCTGCTACCTATAGAAAAACCAGTATGAGGGGAAAAAAAACTCGTAGTTTGCTGGGAAGTTAATGGGAAGGTGAGAGGAAAACAAATGTGTTGATGGAAGAGCCTACCGTCAGCTACGAATCCCAGCTGCTCACCTCCTTCTTTCCTTCTAGCTCCTGAGCAGTGGGAGTAAACATAGTAAAAATCATCAGCAGGGACTATTTTGCAAGGCAACAGCACTGAGCAGAATTCTTCCCTCCGTATTTTATAATTTATCTGAAGGCTTCAGACATCTGTTTGGATGGCCAAGGGAAAAAAAAGCATGAGGGATTTGGGCTAAATTCAGCACCGCTTAGGAAAGATGCACCTGGCCTGCCATTTGTTACGTTCTCTCCTCTCTGCTGTATGATTTATATTTTATAAATACTTTCCATTGTTGCTCCCCCTGCTTCTCTCCTGTTCCAGTTTGATCAGATTGTAAAGGTTCAAAGTGTACTCCTGTTACTTTAATTAAAGTCATTTCCCTCTGCCCTCCCTGTTAGAACAGATGTATTGAAAATCCCTAGGTGCCCCCTCCCCAGGCAAAATTGGGCACTAAAATGTAAAACTGCATTAAGGCAAATTCCCTGTGCTAATTGCTTTTCTCTGTACAGCAGGAATATGCAGGAAAGCAGGCGTTTCTGCATGCTAGCAGGTCTGTTCTACCCTCTGTAATGAACTCACAGTGGCTACCTGAATTCCTTCTCACACCATCTTGCCACTTACTGTAAAGACTCAAGACAATAGAAGTTATAAGACATATCTGGCACAATTTGGTACCTTTACTGCCTGCCCCATGTGTATCCTGGGGATCTCGTGTCACTGGCTGTTTTCTGAATTTACCACTCAATTTTCAGTGGGGAATTGTGTCTACCACATGGAGATTATTTAGGCACTCAACTAGGTTTAAGGCTGAGAGTAGGAGAATATAGCTCGAGGTAAAAACAGACTTGCAGTAATAAATCATGGGATGAGGCAGGAAAATACATTTCTATGACTATGCTTAAGAGAAAAGTGCCAGCTCTTGCTTTTTAGCCAGCTAGTGGAGTAGCTAATTAGCCTATATGAGCTTGTCCTGGGGAGCATTTAGAGCTGTATCTTTCCTGCTATTGAAATTAGCTGCCCCCTTAGCTTTCCCCATCCTCCTTTAACCTTGCCTAATAGAGATTTATTCTCCATATGCTGTTTATAATCCTGCATTCAGGCTTGATGCTAATTTTGCTCTCTTTCAGCATCTTTAAAACACTCCAGATATTATCCTGTATGCGCTTTTCTCATCTGCTTTAAAAGGACAGCCCTTATAGGAGAAAAAAATCCACATTTCTACAGAGGGTCATTTCATCCTGGCTAGAACATGTCAAAAGGTCTAAGCACAAACGCTGACCAACCCAGGCAACAAAACAGCAAAGATTAGCCACTCAGATCATCATTGTCAGGCTGTAGAGGACAGCAAAGAGCTGTGTGGCAAGAAATATAAAGCTCTGCTGGTTTGGAGTGAGTAAAGCCTGGTTATGTGCAGAGGCAAAAAGTACAAGATTATGGATTTTGCTCTTGCATGAAGATATATACTGTGTCTATACTGGCCTGTCCTGGAGCCCCGGCTGTGCTGCTCAGGTGGTATTCCCAACCTGTGCACACTCAGAAGCTGTATGCATGTTGGGCTGTATGTTAGTGAAACCTCAGAAATGTCCAACCCTAGCAGCAGTCTCCAGCAAACACTGTACTTTATGTGTGAGTAGATCTGCCCTTAGTTCATAGACAACTACTACTCCAGGAAGGTACATCCTTTTTAGCACTATTGGATCCCAGAACCAAACTGCTTCTTAGCCCTCCGCCTCCTCAAAAATGCAGAGCAATGTAACTCCATCTTCTCCCACAGAAGCCTATGCGGATTTACAGTGAAAAGGAGAAGGACAACATAGCATAACAAAGACCTTTCTCCCTTCTCCACACATTCTTTTCTAGAGACAGTTTTCATCTCTAATTTTACATGACACACTGGGACTTACCATCTGTTTCAGAGAGCCCTCAGATGAGCAAAAAACAGTCCGTGTCTTATAGCAGAAGAGGAAATCTTTGAGCACCACACAGACTTCTGACAGAGGAAGGTTTTAGATAACATTTTAATTTAACATTATAAACAGTTCCCACAGAAAAGGCAAATTTTGCACTGTCAATTCCCAAACCCAACTCCTGCTTCTCAAAGGATAGCAAGTCTCTCGTCCTTGGGAAAACTCCCATTTCCTTCTCATTCCTGGCTTTTCTGATGGAAATATTAATTACACACCAGTTACCCACCTACATGCTGCAGTCAGACAGTCATAAACACCTAGCTTCCAACCTTCCCATGGCATCTTTAGTCAATGCACCATTCCTCAAAGGTACTAACAATTTCAAGATTGTGTCTAAATCCCTTTAAAGTTTTCCCATCTTCTTATTAAAGGGAGCTCAGACTGGACTGATCTATGGTCCCTAAAGTCAGCATGTCCAGCACCCAGTTGATACATTTGGAAATTTAAGTAAATTCAAGGAGATTCAGACTCTCCATCAAGCTTATATATTTCATATTTAAAACATCTGCATTTGTAAGCAAGTATCCAGGACAGCACACAAAGCAATCATTTTTACTTAAGATTTATAAATCAATAATATTATTCAAATATTGAAATCCAATAGCCTAAAGATGGCTGCTATACTGATGCATAAATACAGGTAAAAGTCTAGTCACATATGATACAGGAAAGTGAAATCAATGAGAAAAGGCAGTAAACAGGCAAGTGTAATGACTACCTGATGGATAGACATTATATAGGATTCCAGCAACAAACAAAATGTGCCTTCTAAAAGAATGCAAAGACAGAAGACAATAAAGGATGCACTCAAGTACATTAGAGCTTTCTTAGGCTAAAATTGGAGAACATTTCACTGCTGCTGAAAATTTTTTAACTATTCCATGTTACACCTATGACTCCAGGTCAGTAACATCAGGCTGGGAAAACTCACTGTTGAGCATAGGTAAGTCTGTGTGTGCTTTTTTTGAATCTGGAAAATATCTGCAAGTAAATGTTAATTTTCTTCTCATGCCAATTGTCATTCTAGAGAAGGGGAGCACATTCAGAAGTGCGTGTATAGCAGAGAAGGGAATACAGATGGGGGCGAGTTCTGAAGCAAGCACTGTTGACAGATTTACAGGATAACTGATGAGGTTTTGAAAAGCTGCTTGCACAGGATACAAAGGACACCTTGCGCCTGTGAGGGCTGTGAGCACTGATGCGTATGCTGACAAGGTTTGCACAGCTTGCTTGTGTGTACATTTGCCTTTGCACACTATACTGGAGGTGAGAAGAGCCTGAGCTGGCATGAAGACATGCAGCTTGAACATGACACAAAAGAGACTTAGTGATCATATATTTACTGGAGGATACTACAAGCTTTGGGCGTTTCTGGGGCTTTTCAAGCTAATTTAATTGCTATTTCTCATGAATTTATTCTTGCATTATTTTTTCTGTTGGTTTTGATTCATGATTGGATCAAAGGGATCAGAGGGAGATCCTTTCTTTTTTAAAGTAAAAAACAAATACAATAAATTGGAGCTCTCTGAGTAATGAATCTAGGTATCTAGGGGCTGTATTTGATAAAAAGGTAAGTCCAAGTGGGAAGAGGAAATAAAAATGCACTTGCACAGTGTGTGGGTACTCAGGGCAGTCACAGTATTTGTTCCTTTGGGGCTTTTTTTGAGATTTGCCACCTCCTTGAGAAATGTTTTGTGCCAAGAAAAGGACTGCATACCTTATTGGTTTTACTTGCCTGGCATTGTATTGGTAAAGATCATATGGAATAATCAAAAACTGTGCTTTCTATTTTAATGCAAATACCACAGGATTGAATGATGCTTCTGAAAAGCACAGCTCCTGGGGCTGAGAGAATATCTGCCTTGACATTTTTGGCTGGGTCAGCAGTGATGGGCAGAGGCAGAACTAGCATCAGTCAGTGGTGCTAGTGGCAGCAGGAGTCCCAGCTCTCCAGGGCTCTCTCTTCCTCAGAACTGCTCCTTCCTGTCATTCCTCCCCATGCTGAAGAATGTAGACCACAAATTCTCAGCCACTGTAAAATTCAGATTTTCTTACTCTGCTGGAAGCCATTTAGTTAAAGCCTTTGACCGTGTACTATGCAAAGCACATTCCTTTACTATGACACAAGTGTTGTAAGCATCTATCTGAATCGACGTAGCAGAAGCTAGTCTTCCCAATCACAGCACTTCACCCTCCTGCACTTCAACCCTAAATAATCCCTTTAAAACACGGCTTCCTTCTCAGACTTCTTACAATGCCATGTGCACTTAAAAGGTTCTTTTTAGAAATATGGTTTCATGAAGCTTAGTTTCAATCTCTAATGTAGGAAAGAGCAGGTAGAACTCAAGAATTAAAGTCCAGAGAGTGCCATGTTTATCTAGAGAAAGCAACAGGAGAGACTCCACTAAAGAAAAAGAGACCCACTTACTTCCTTGTTACTTTGAGGATAATGATTTACGGTTATGTTTTTTCTTCACCAGAGTACCCACCTCAAGTGAACTGTAATAAAAGAGGACAGCACACTTACAGTTCTTGGGACTTTCAAGATTTTGCAGCTGTTTTGGGGGTACGGATTAGATAATGCTCCTAAAGCCCATAGGTGAATTTTGGAAAATCTCATCTATTTATTCACTGTTAATGTGCATGCAAAGCTCTCCTTCTGGAATTCAGATGGTCTATACTTATTTATTGACAAATGAGTAGGGAAAAGAGAATGTGAAATGTGCCTCAAAAGTGAAAAGCCTGTTGATTCTTATCATGCTTTGCACATTCTTCGTGTCAGGGGACCATGCTTTTCTGTCATGTTTATACAACATGATCACCCCACTACATTTCTATGTCATGTGCTGCTGGTTATGCAAGCAGTAAGCACAGAAATGGGAATCAAGTTCCTAATGGAAAACAGTCCATTAGAAAACCATTTCTGCCCCAGTTAGAGAAAGTGATTTCTCTAGGTTGGGAGCTGAAGGAACTAGCTGATACTGCATGAAGATCAGAGAGTTTATCATGTATTTCTCTTGGATTTCATTAGCAGAGAGGAGGTTAGAAAGAAAGCAGCCACTTGGATTGTCTCATCTGCTCTGCATCCATCACTGGCAACCAGGCCATAATTCCTTTTTATAGACTGAATGATCAAGTACCAACTTTCTTAGGCATTGACTTTTTTCCTTTCCCCTATCATACTGTTGTCTAGGAACCATCTTCTAAATTAATTTGGTCTTGTACTGACACTTTTTAGTTTGGGCAGACAGTAGTCTCCCTTTCTACAATGTTTATCCTCATGATGTATTGCTATGCAGCCATCACAATATCCATTTGCCCTAAATAAGAGCTAAATAAGCCAAGCTGTCTTACCCAGGGGAAGGCTTCAGTGCACCTCTTGTGTTTAAGCAAACTGATTTTATGCCTATTCCAACCTAAATTAAACCATCCTTATCGTGACTTTAATATGTGACTTTGTATCTTACACTGTTCTTCCTGGTGATTTTAACTTCAACAGGTTCTCTCTGATGCATGCTTTCCTCTTTATTTTTCAAGTTTACTGCATGCAATGCTTCCCCACCTTTTCTTTTATATGTATCTATCGTTCACACAATATGCGTCCCGTTACAAACAACAATGGGGAGCTCTTAGGGTGGAGATAAGAAAATTTAGAGAAAGACCTTCTGGGCCCCTTAAGAATCACAGAAGATCTATATCCTCCCCGAGAGAAAAAATCAGAGCCAATTTGTTGGCTTTTGCTAATTCGCATTTGTTTCAACACATTTATCACCAGGGTCTCCTCTCACATCTCTGAAACAAATGCCAGATCCTTTCTATGCTTGCTTATTTCTCCAGCCACTTCAGATTCAGCCAGCATCAATTCTAATATCTCAGGGAAGGCCCCTATTTGTGCAGCCTGACAATAAAATCTATATCTTTATTCACAGCATTTAGTGAATTTGTAAAATGAGGTCGATGGCATCCTAGTGGTTATTTCATCTCTGGGTCATTTTTAAGCAGATCCTCAGAATACAGATGGATGCAAGCCCTAGGGAAGCCAAGACCCCTATCACTGTGGTGGCACAGTGAAGAAGTGGCATGCAAATTAACAAAGTGAGCAAGGAAGCAAGTGATGTGTAAGCACTGATTTTGACTCTCCCATAAAGAAGTGGAAAAAAGAAAGAGGGCTCAGCAAGCCTTGCAGGGTTTTACCCCATAAAGGTAGAAAGTAATGGAGCAGACTGTGATGGGGCTCAGAGTCATTCTGAATTTCCCCAAAGGGAGCAGGCACAGCCATGATTTTGGCTATCAATTTGCCCTCCCTCGCGATGGCTAGAACATGGTAAAATGTGCACCCTTTAGAAGGAGAGACTGAGATGATGAGTTTCTAGGGATGACAGTAGGGGACTGGGAGCCTGTAGCTCACTTTGTTGTGTGTCCTTTTCAGGACTTGTCATGATGGTGTGCCTCTGATGCTCTGCAGTCAAATTGGGTTGCCAGACTTCCACTGGGTCCCAAAGCATTCTGTGCTGGCTGCTGAAGTACTACTGCTGCAGGGGCAGCTTCCTGAGCTCAGCTGCAGTCAGATCTCCTGACCACTCTTGCACTGAAAGGTGCAGGTTTGAGATGCAAAGAAAGAAAGGAACCTAAGGAAAAAATAAAACTTACCAGGGGGTGAGGGCAGATAAAGATAACGATTCCTCCATGCTTCCTTTGTGCTATTGATCTCATGGCACATCTTGTGTGCTATTAAAAAAAAATAATCATCAAACATAGCATTGATTTTTGGAGGGAAAATAGGAAGGAAAAGCAAAAGGCAATACATTGAAACAGACAGTCACTCCTGAAGGAAAGACCTCCAGAAGGCAAGTGTCAGGCACCCTTCCACTTTGGCCGCAGCTTTGAATGGAGTGAACAAATCAACATAGGAAAAATCCTATTATGGCATTACTAATTTACCAGTCCTTTCATCTTGGGAGATGACAATGTGCCAAGCTACAGGCCATGAAAGCATGCTAGGTACAAGGCAGCAAGTGGGGAACTTCTAGCAGGGTGTCATTAAGCACAGTCTCTGCTATTTCACATCTTCTCAGTCACCCACTGTCCTCTTTAGGTCACTCTCCCCATGTTTGACTACTGTCATTCCATCAGGAGTTTTTTGCCAGTGTCTAACCAGAATTTCCTTTGCTGCCTCACAGTGCTGAAAAGAGCTGAAAGATCTCCTCCCTTGACCTTCAGGCTACACTTGCTAATGCAGTCCAGTGTCAGGTTGACCTTTTCTGTAAGGAAACACAACTGACTTGTGCTCAACTTGTCCATTGGGATGTCCACAACTCCCTCCTTAAACCAGAACTGAATATCTCAGAAAAAGCAGGAGGTCTTAACCATCTGGGATAATCATCTCTGTGAAGGGAACAAGGAAAGATTGAATGGGTGATAACCACCTCTCTCAAGTATGCCCTGTGGAGTTGAATCCAGGTGCCACAAAAGAGAATTCCTGTGCTCTTCTGTGTGCCATGAGGAAACCTTTCAAGAAACTTTGTTATGTTGCTTCCCTTACAGATCCCCACAATTAATGATCTTATGCAGGGGGGGAGAAAAAGAAGCATCATTAGCATATTTTTAAAGACACTGGAGTGCTTTTTCATCTCCATTACTGAGAAATTGAGTCATCTTTACTCTGTATAAATTCTGTATCTGAGAGCTTTTGTTCAAACAATGTTTGCTACTTAACAAAACTTGATTTAGTGAAGGGGTATGCATAGAAGATACGGAAACGCAATAGTAGCATTTCATTAAAAAAATTAATATAGGCAGTAAATGGAACCAAAACCCAGACAAGTCAGTGCTTTTATTGACTAAGACTCCTAGGCACTAAATATTGTTCTTCTACTGTTGCTCCTTTTCCAGCTTTCCTACTACTCTAGCTGTACACATCACACCCATCCTATCCTGTGTGTGATCTCTAAATGATATCAACCTTTATTTTTTCCATAGTACCAGACTAGTACTGGATTTGTGGATAATGTGGTTTCTATAAAGAAATGGAAGACAAATAGCAATGACTACCTCCAAGTAGAAAGCAGGTGAGCCTTTCTTATCTGGCTGTAGTAGGATGGTGTGCACTATGTCGACAAAATGTGAAACTGCCACTGAGCCTAAATTAAGGTAAACTCTGTTACCTGAGCTTCTGTTCTTAGACCTTCATGCAGTCTTGTTGGTCCTGGCCTGCAGTAAGGATGCCAGCCAAAGGCTTCTTTTCATCTTCATGTGTCAAAAGAGTCACCCCAGAGCATACCTCCTTTGCAAAGAGCACAATGAATTTGTGAAGCCAAAGGAGAATGGTTTGGGGAATGTTCTGATCATTGCTTTAACCCTGGTGACCACATCTTGGTTGACATCAGATTAGATGTGTGGAACTTCTCTGAGCAATTCTGGCTTGAAGTGAGGCAAAAAAATTGAGCTTTTTTAAAAATTGACAGAAGTGAAGAAATTGCCATCAGCCTTTGTCACTGCTCCCAGCTGGTAATGATCCTCAATCTTCCAAACTACCGTCTTATTTTCAACCAACTATACCCACACCTTGCTTCCCAGTCACCAGAATTTGGTATTTCTGTATGAAACTTGATGAGAAGTCCCTATGCAGTTATTTCCTTTTTCTCTCCAAGCTTCTGGGAAGAAAAACATTGTTTGACTCACAAACAAAACAAAAAAAGAACCCTCTACTCTTTGTTAGTCCTTTCTGAATTATTTCTTGCAGATCTGCCAGGACTTAAGATAAATTCTTCATTGACTGTGCCCTTGACTCATTGGTCTTTACAGCAGGCTCACCCAGAATCTGTTGCTGTCACTGGTAAGCAGTCACACAGCCGAGTAATACATTTACACCACTGACAAAACACAGCTGAGTAACTACTCCTGAGGGAGACGGTGATTCAAGGTTTGATACAATGGAGGAGGATATTCCACTTGCAAATAGTTTCCAGCTGTTCATTTAGATGTGTATGCTAAACACTACCAAAACTGAAAAGATGCTGAAATGTAAAAAGCAAAGTAAAAAAAAAAAAAAAAAAAGTATTGCCATAAAAAAAAAAAAAAAAAAAAGGTGGCAATTAAATAGAAAAGAATCAGGACTATTGCTACACCTTCTTTGCAAATGATGCTTCTCTGAGAAGAAAAAAACCCCAAAACACAAAAAAACAAAGTATGAAGAAGACTGAAAGAGTCAACAGGTTCAGCCCCGTTCTCCAGTGCTGTATAATTCTCCATCACTCACTATCACTGTATTTACACCTCCCACACAGCCTTTCCCTTGCCTCTTGTTTTGTGCTGTAATGGAAATGTACTGTTGGGTTTCTCCTGTTGACTTTATACATTGTTTATTAAGTGTGTAGAACATATTTTGAAAGAAACGTGTCCCAAGGTACATCAAGCTATGTCAGACTGTGATAGGTTTTCTCATAGTATGCTGAGCTGGTGAAGGAGAAGAACTTGTTTATGGTGAAGACTAAAATGAGTACTTGAAATGTGTTGATTATAGGGTGTTGTAGGCTTATGTAGGTGTATGGGCAACTTTACAGTTAATATTTCACTGTATTGTATAGTAGCTACCATAAGCAAGAAGGATATTTTTAGCATGTACAATAATGTATGTTTGCACTTCAGCATGGTAAAATTAAGGGGTCTATTTCTAATTACCTACCAACATACACATATTTTTGAGAAAAAAAAAATTGAAAATTAATGCATGATAATTGTACTTCAGAGGTGAAATAAAAATCAGACTGGAAAGAAAACATTTTTAAGGCACTATGAAATGCAGCTAATTAACCCTTAACTGCTTTCCACTTAACTTATTAACTTAAATACTTACCCCTAAAGTATTTATTAAAGAAATATGGTAGAGTCTCTGATGATCTGCCGACTTTAAATCGCACTCAAAAGCCTTTCTAAGAAGTACCCTCCAGATAATAAAGTAGCTATGGACTTGCTATAGGAATTGCAAGGAGAAATTTCATAGTTAAGTAGGAGATTGGGAGATCAAACAACATTCTCTGTAATTCTATCATTCAAAGCTTTCACAGAATCAAAGAACTTTCTACTGCAACTCTTCAAAAAACCTGAATACATTAAATTTAATCATGAATACATATCCTCCTCTTTCTCATCCGGACAAGCTAAGGCACAGTGCAGTTACAGGGCTGGTGTTTTAGAAGGGTGCTGGAATGCTGGGTGCTATCTCTTTGTGCTGCCTTTCATGGGGGATTAGACATCTCATACAATGCTGCCTGAGCAACTGTGTTCTACCTGCATGGTGTAAGAACACATGACATCTTTACATCATCCTTCTCCCTTTTATCCTTCTCCTACAGTGATACACACAGCTTAGCTCATTATTCCATGTGTTGGCAGCTATGATTCCAGATGACCAAGTGGATCTGCCAGTGTACTTCTCAGACCCTTGAAAAGAAAGTCTGTGTTCAATGTGTGGATCTAAAGTCCATCCAGTAGACTGAGGAAAGCCAGAGAGAGACATGAAAAGTAGAAGTGTATTGTAAGGTGCCAAAAACATTGCCTCTAGTGCAAATACCTAAGACAATCTTCTCCTTCTCCCCTTGACTTTTACCCAACAACAAGGCCCATATCTGTAAGATTATCAGACTGTGACAATCATCAACCACAAACCTCTAAAAGCACAGAAAAAAGAAATAACATTGCAACTTGAATCCCTGTCTAGTCTTGTGCTTTGGCCTCAGCTTGTTCCACAGTGCTGTCCCCAAGCACACGCATAAATAGGCTGCCTGCGTAACATTTTTGGCCTTCTCCCCTAAGTGGCTGCTCCGGCCAAGTTTTCTAATCAGTGATCAATGATCACCAGACCAGCAAATGGGACATGCACACCCAGCAGCAGATGGCAGTGACTGTACTCAAGAGTGACAACTGTTTACATGCAGAACTGCCTGCAGAGGGAAGCAGACTGTTCAGGCCACCTAGATACAGCTCCCCCTCTGCTCTAAGCCCGAAGTAGAAATCATTTGCTACCCGCTAAGACATCTGAACATCCTGCTGAAGGTCGGGAGAATTCTTTGCTGTATGGCAGGAATGTGCTTGGGAAGAAAAAGAGTTTCTCTGGCTTCTGCTTTCTGGGACTTCATAAAATGCCATTCAGTTGGGTGAACCCATCGTGTCCAGAGTACATGAACAAGAAAAATGGCAGCCTGGACTCTGTAGTCTTGTCCCCTATTCAGCCCAGAGATAGTATTCAGGAGAAGTAGCCATATCTGTGTTTCTAGAGGAAATACTATTCTTTGAAGGATCCTAAGGATTTGAGAGCTGCCAAAGGCTGTTTATGTACTAACAGTCTCCTATTT
Source organism: Lathamus discolor (assembly GCF_037157495.1). NCBI lineage: Eukaryota > Metazoa > Chordata > Aves > Psittaciformes > Psittacidae > Lathamus > Lathamus discolor. The sequence goes on along the minus strand of NC_088884.1, from coordinate 71,697,898 downwards.
TTCCATACGTACCACTTCCAAAACCTCCTGGAAATTCCCAAGAACCATCTTCAACATTTGCCTCTATGTTTCTCTGAAGGGGGATAATTGAGCTCACTGCTAAGGGAACTGTTCTTTATCATTATATTAGGACATTTTGAGAATCATCCAGCCCCATTTTGTCTAATCATACTTTTCTTGAATGCGGTGGATAATTTCTCCTCGGCTAGTACTTAATAGCTGTGAACATAGAGGAAGCATTTTTGTCTGTTTGTTTATATTGGGTAGCAGCTTCAGTTATGGGCTAGAGCCCCATTATGCAGGGAGTTGTAAAAACAGCATTCACAATTAGCTCGTAGACAGTTATCATATCCCTCAGGCATTTGGCATGTTTTTCTTCAAGAAGAGGAGAGTTTAAAGGCAGATCACATTAATCTGTTTTGTATTTCCTACATTTATATAATTTTGATTCTCTCCCATAATAATAAAGTTCCAGAGCATCCCTATAAAAACAGACTGAAGCAACTTGTCTGCATCCACACTGTAAGATGTCTAGAACAGTAGTCAGTATTCCCAGTATACTCTCAGCAGCACCTCACCAGAGGTTTCTAGTTCTGTCCTGCAACAGAGCATCTCTGGTTGTGCTGCCCAGTGTTTGCACAGGTCTTTCTGACATTAACAAATGAGATATGAGCTTGCATTACAAAGACTGATGTAGATTTCATGAGTGTGCTGTCCCCTTCTAACAACTGCTGAAGACATGTAAGCACACTGCATAGCCACATTATGTAAATAAGTATGTTGTCATTTGTCATTAACTTTTCCTTTCAGACCCAGCGTTGCTCTGTTCAAAATCTATTTAAATCAGTTTTGTGCATGAGCTTTCCAAAAGCAGCAAACTGTAGTGGTAGGACAAGGGGTAATGGGTTCAAACTTAAACAGGGGAAGTTTAGATAAGATATAAGGCAGAAGTTCTTTACTGTGAGGGTGGTGGGGCACTGGAATGAGTTGCCTAAGGGAGTTGTGAATGCTCCATCCCTAGCAGTGTTTAAGGTTGAGCTGGACAGAGCTTTGGGTGACATGGTTTAGTGTGAGGTATCCCTGCCCATGATAGGGGGATTGGAACTAGATGATCTTAAGGTCCTTTCTAACCCTAACTATTCTATGATTCTGTGAAAAGCAAGCAAAAATCTTTGGTATAGTTCACCTCCTCATGGGCCTAAGCTCATTATGACAGAGAAACTGGTGCTAGGTGAGGTGCTTACAGCACAGCATTTGGAAACCCTAGAGGAAGAAGGTGGAATTGTGGAGAAATGTTATGAACTTTAAATAGCCCTGTGCTTTACATGTTGTCAAGTGGAATTGAAGACCTAGGGAATGCTGGTTTGATTGAAGATAGGTGTGAGGTAGACTGCAAGGCAGGTATGGTCTTGCGCTACTGACACTTTATAAGACCAGTAAGTAGACCAGAGAGGCACGTCTTCTAGTTGGAATTCAGTGTCTTAGTGTCTACCTTCAAAGAGCTTATTTTAAAAAAATACACGTCTCCCTATACAACACCTCCTAAGACATCTATAGAGGAAGTTATTAGGACACACTGCAACAGAAGCAATCATCCATCTGCAAAACAGGAACATAGTACAGAACGGACTGACAATCACTCCTGTAGAATAAACTGAATTGGATGCAAACCTTTTTCTTTTTTTGTCTGCATAAACCACTCAGAGTTAGGTTATTTTTTTTTTTTTTTTGTGATCCATCTGTGTTATATGTAGCAGTAGTGTGTTATTCAAATGTAGATTAAATTAAACTTCTCCTCCCCTCAAGTGGCCATCCCTTATGACTAAAAAACAATCCTAAAGTTAAGGGAATTGAATGTAAGAGTTACTGCTCACATTTAGACCATAGTTTTAACTTTTGTGCAAGCAATAATAGAGAATGATTAAATTGGAGAACTGAAACACACATTTTTTGCAGAGACGCTGTTCCATTTTAGAGGAAAAAAAGTGTCTTCAAAAAGAACTTTTTTAACAAAGCTTATTGGCTGACATTTAAAGTAGACTGTCAAAGGAATTATAAAGAGCTATAACATTGCCATTATCAGAGTATGTAAATAACAATAGTATGTAAGAGCTCAAGTTGTACCTACAATCCTAGATATGGTAAAAGCAAACAGTGGAGATGCTCACTTTCCAAAGTCTACACTTTAGTGTCTTTCTCTGATGGAGTGCCTAGCTGATGATTTGGGACACCTCAGAATTACCTGGTCAGTGTCTTAGGCTGGAGTAAATTGAGTGGTTTAATTTTCCGGCATGATCGACCTAGATCTCATCCAAACATGAATATCTAGACCCAGACTCCTTCTGTTTCCACCAGGAGGAATAGGGAGATGATCTATACTTAGCAGAACACCTAGCTACTTATCAAAACAGAGGCAATACCCAAGAAAAGAAAAAGTCAATGTCTTATCTCAGTTTTAAAATTGCTTTCAAAATTTGTATTTTTGGTCTCCCAGAAATATTTTAGAAGTGGAAAGGAGAAACAAAAAATGCAGTTGGAATGTCCATCTTAAGAACTCTCAAACCTTGGGAAAACATTTTCTTCTGACTCTGAAATAATTTCACTATTCCCATTAAGATTGCCTTTGACAATGTGTTTTTACTAATACTGTAATGGGGTTCCAGTTGTAAGCCATGGTCCTGGTATCTTGTCCTTTTGAAAACTACTGTGTTAAATATTTACCTCCAAATAATTGACATTTCTTTCAGCTTTTTCTTGACAAACTATGCCTGCATAATCCTCCTCATTTTGGCTTTATAGAAATAGTATGCACACTTTTTTCTAGCTTGCTTGTTTGATGCCTAGGTCACTTTTGCTGTCAGAATTCATTTATTGAATAAAACTGATTTTTTCCCTTCTCAAGATATAGTGAAAAATGTGCAAGAGCTCCCAGTACAGGGATGTTGGTTACTAGGAAACAGTCTCCAGAGAGCAGAGTAGGAGCACAAGCCTTGGACTACAAAGATTTATTTTAGGGAGGATCCTTCAACAAGGCTTGGAATTAAAATCATAGTAATCTAAAAAAATGCCTTTCCTGAAGGACAAGTTGAAAGACAGAAGTGGGTATCTGTAAGAGTCTTAACAGTCTCCTCCTCTTGTCCTAAGAAAATGTTTAATGTAATGGTCCAGACTCTGTGAATTTCTCTCAAGAAAGAAATTTAAAACACTCTTGAGTGGGAAATAAGAGATCCAGGGATTCCACCGAGTATTGTTCTGTTCCTCAGCAGTAAAAACTCTGCTACTCAGATCTGTGCACAGCTACTCAGATCTCTGACACGAGACCACTTTCTTTACATGGCCTTGTGCTGGCTAATACCTTCAACCTTAAGTGCTGAACGAGTGCTTGAGTATGTCTTTTTACATGACCTTTGTCATTGTTTGTGATTTTCTTACTTATTGTCAGGTAATTGGCAAAATAAGACCTCTAGGATAGAGGACTTTTAAACAAACCAAACCAAACCAACCCAACCAAATATCCAAAAAAAAAAAAAAAACCCCAAAAGGAAAACCCATCCAAGAATGGTGACAGTATTGTGTCCAGTATATCAAATGCTTGCATTTTATGCCCACTCAAATATGGAAAAATAAGTTAGGTGAAGCCTTCTGGGACGAGAGACAACACCTCACCTTTCAGGAAAGAGATGCTTTAGAGAAGGGTGTGTGGAAGAAAAAGAAAACAAGGATCATAGGGAAGAGTTCATGTGAGACAGTGAGACATCTGAGAGGAATATGGGGAAGATGCACAACCAGGCCTTAGACATGATGGAAGGAGACTTTTGCCAGGGACCAGAAAATACTGCAGAATTATGTGTTAATGCAGAAGTTATTGTGCAGATTGAAACCAAGCACTGAAGCAAGTTCCTGTCTGCAAAACCCCAGTGGTCAGGGAGACAGTTGTATATAAGCATTATTTCTACCCTGTTTTTCCTAGTTCACTGAGTTAACAACTTAACTGTTTTAATTAATAGCATAATAAAATCCACCTTTTTTGAGTTTAAAAGATTTTTGGTCTTCTTTGGGCTGGCTTCCTACGAAGAAACATTATGGGCACAGTTGCACCTACATGACTAGGAGCACTGTCGCAATTATACATTTGAGATACATTATTCAAAGCTTTTCCCAAATGACTCCCTGTCTCTTGTAAGAGGGAAGCCCACAACACCCAGTGGGCTTTATCGGCTGAAATTTTCTCAATGTGGCCTGGCAAATAAGCAAAATATGAAATGATCCAGCCAGGAGTCACTGAAGAGAAACTTAATCCAAAACATTTACAGTAGTGGAGCAAGGCCCTAAGTACCGGTGTTTCTGTATTACTTGCTTAGATTGACATATTTTAGGAAGAGAGTTGTAGGGGAAAGGCTTCTCTTTTAGCCTCTTGTAGATTCATCCATCTGTCACCAAATAGCATGACGCATATGCCAAGGAGATTTTAAGCAAAGGAAGAGTCCCATGTTCAAGTGGCATGAATGCTATCACAGGAATAACTATATCCTTCTTGGACCATTCTTAGAGAGGCTGTCAGACGATAACCCATCAAATGTGGCCTGCAAGGACCATGTGAAAAAGCACCGCTTCTGGTGATTTGTCTTACGTGTAATTAGTGTGCATGGGATGCTCTCATGTTCCAAAACACAGACTGAAGGTAACTGCAAGAGCCGTCTGGAGCCTAGCCCTGTGAAGTTGGTGCCAGGCAGTTTGAAACAAACACCAGCCTTTCCCACCCAGCAGTTTGCAGTGCTGAGCACGTCAAAGGCAGGCAGGCAGCCAGAAGCAAACTCATGGAGGTATACACATATGATGATATGATGTGCTAGGTACCAGAAGAGGAGTTACTTTTAATTTCGACTTGTTGTTCTAAATTGAATAGAAGAATAAAAAGCTGTCCTACTCTCAGTTCAAACCTAAACCAAAACCAAAGAAGATAGTGGATAAAAGAAAGCAAAGACAGATTTTTTTAGGTCTGTGAGCGCCAAGAAAACAGTTCTGAAAATATTCATAGCCTCTATTAAGACTAGAGCTTTGAAGTCTACAGTCTAGGAAGGCCTAATGCACCACTTCATGCTTAGGAGACTGAAATACCTCCAGAATGACAAGTGCTGCTTTTGGACTCTGACTTCACAAGAGAACATCTGGAGAGGTTGTCCAGGTCACAGGGAAGGTGTGCTTCTACATAGCATTGAAGACTGGTGATCCACCCCTCTCAGTAAAAAGCTTCTGAACAAACTTCAGCACAAAAAGGAAGGTTACAGAGGCTGGAAGGAAGGACACGTAGCCTGAGAGAAATACAGAGAAGTTGCCTGAGCTGCCAGGGATGAGGCTAAAGCCCTGACAGAATCAAATCTGTCAAGGGTCATCAAAAGCAAAACCAAAAGCTTCTGTGGGTAAGTTGCTGATCAAAGGAAGACCAGGGAAAATTTGGACCCTCTTTGGAAAGAAATGGGAGACCTGGTTACCCAGGATATAGAGAAGGTTGGGATACTCAATGGCTTTTTTGCCTCAGTCTTCACTGGCATCTACAGTTCTTCCCCCATCTTCAACATCTAGGACCAAACAATATTCCATCAATATTGTCTTAGAGATGGTGTCAAGAAGTTCAAATAGCCTGACAAACTATTGTTGATGATGTTAAGGCCCAGTGATCGACGTAGTAGCTCAATATGAGAGCAAACCCAGTGCTATATTAGCAGGAAAAGTTTGGAAATTTCAAGAATTTAAATTTCAAGTCTTCTCAACCTTGTCAGTCACCCGCTTTGTCTTCCTGAGAGGAATCACTGCAAGGTGGCATGAGTCCAGGAACCAACTGCTTGAGAAAATTTGTCTGTCCTAGTCAAGGACAAGTTGGCAGATTGTTCAGCTGGAGGTATCTGCTGTACTGTACAGACATTTGACATGTCCTCAGGTGTGGTAAAATAAAAATGATACATAAGATTTTATCTAAAGCACTAACTTCTTTGGAAACAAAGAAAACAAACAAAGAAAACAAACAAAAGTTTTCCTTTTCCTACTTTACTTTTCTGCTTCTTTATTGCTTTGCCACCTTCCTTTCCTGGGATGATTTGGCTGCTCAAACAGGCCAATAAAAAGCCCAACAGAAGTTGCCAGTCTTGGTGGATAGACCATCAGGGAATTTCTTCCTGCAGTCCAAAGTGGAGTTTATGAATAGCTTGAGTGACTCCTTCAACAGTATCCTCCCTATCAGCCACCCATGAAACATGAAGTAGCTTTTTTCCCTTGGCTTGTCCTTAATACACTAGCAAATCTTAGTTCTTTAAACCTAGCCCTTTTCTCCAGCACTGTATTTTTCCTTGGGTATCCAAAATGTCCCCAGGAAACCCCTACATAACCTTAAAACGCAGTTTCCTATCTAGGAGTTTTGCCTAAGGTTCATCATTCATGATACCAGTGTTATTTAATACTTAACCATAACAATTTTCAAGAAAAACTTCGATGAGCCTTGGAGAAGCCGTCATTAGAAGCAGGATTATCCACCTAGACAAAAAGAAACCAAGTCCTACTTCCAGCTAATTCAGAGAATTTCAGAGGGAGTGGCCTTAACAGATTGGAAATAACCATAAAACACTGGGGAACATTCTGACGCAGAGGTGCAAGTTAGGCATAGGTAAGTTATTGTCAAAGATTTAGGTTAGTTGTAAGTGATCAAGGCCTGAAACCAAGACAAGAGGACCCATTTGGGGGAGCTGACAGGAACCTGCTCTTCTGAATGTGTTGCACTTCTCTTCTAAGTTTTTAAAAGGTACCTGGGCTGCCCACTAGCTGAGTCCTGGTAGTTGTTCATGCATATTCCTGCCCTGTGGTAAATGTGAGTTAATGTGTGGTCTCACAGCCTTCCCATATTGAGGCAAAGCTCAACTTATTGTCTGCAAGATAAGCATGCACACAGACCATGGCAAGGGATCATCTAATGCTATTACCTTCTTCATGGGACTGAAAACTTCCACTCAGGCACTTAAAGACAAGCTGACAACTGTCAATAAACATCAGTAAGTACTTTTTCAGGGATAATGATGAGGGAAGGACGTCAAATGTTACAGTAGAGAAGTCTCAAGTGAGCCACTGGTTTGGATAAATCGTCAAAAATGGATGAAAACTACCTTTTTGAAACTGAGCTGCTTACAGATACCTGAATCTATTAAATTCCTTTTAAGTACCCAGATATGAAATACTTTGGACTTTGGAAAAGGTTGTTGAGTTTTCTAGGTGTCTCTAAACCTCTCAGAGATCAACACTATCTCCTCCTGTACCTTTGGTACCCATGCCAAGAAAAGGCAGAGGTTGTGAAAATGTTACCTAGTTGATTGCTTACTGAACTGTGTGAGCTCCTAGCAAGATCAGGACAGGATGGGGCACTGGCACCATAGCACCCTTACAAACCAACAAAACTGCATCATTAAGCAGTGATAGACTGAGCATGCCCTGAAGATCACTTTAAACCGTGCTTGGTGAGACCATTAGCAAACACCAGCTGAGTCCTTAAGCTTACCATTGCCTTGTCCTTCTAGGAAGTGGACATGGATGGTGCTTTGCCAAGTAGGGTCAAATTCTGTTTGATTAATATCCTGAGAATCTCAGACATTTCTTAAGCAAGGCTGAAGCATATTTCACATAAGGCTATTGTTGCAGTATAGTTCCTCCAAGCACTTACTCACACTGTTTTACTTGCTATGTTAGCTCTGCTCCAGGAATGGGGGATATTTTGGTGGACAGAGCTGGGATAACAAGTGTGAAGATAGTCCTCATTTAAAACAAGCAGTTGTGGAATTAGAGCTTCCCTGTGCATTTCTGATCACTGGCTACTGCAATAGCCTTCTGATTGCTTCAGTATGATAATTTCCACTTACAAGGAGCTGTCTGTGCCTACACACTGCCTGATGTTTCGAGAAGAATCCTTTCTACCTTTTTCCTTCCCAATACGCTCCATGCCTCTGAGCCACAGTCATGCCGATGGGGACCCTCTCTCCTAGGTGGAAAATCTGTAGGGACTGGCTGTAAGCACATAAATCATCAAACAAACATTACGTGCAATGGAGTATCATTTCCACGAAGCAATCCAGTGTGTGTGTGTACATGTGTGCGTGTATGTGTCAAGAAGAACCCAACTGATTGGACAATCTCTTCTGCTCCATAAATCTATGGAGGAGAAGCCATCAACTTTCTTTTCCCTAGCAACCCCATCTTTTTGAAGACAGCAATGAATCAATAAGAAAATGGATCCCTTAAGCATCATCTCCTTGCACAACTTAATCTCTCTCCTCCAGTCCTTTTGCTGTTTGCATCAGCCAGGAAGCCCAACCAGGGCTCAGATGCTGCTTCAAATACATTCATGAATTTTTCACCAAGAACTCTGGCAGGTGAACTATTTTTCTTCATGATCTGTTTTCACCAAAGGCTCATTAGAAGTGCAGCTTCCATATCTATGATACCGTGGTTCAAGCCTGCTCAGCTGACTTGAAAGACAGTAGGGCTTGTGGAGCTGACCATTACAGAGAGACTTTTGAGGGACACTGGAACTAGACAAGTCTTCAGGTTGCAATGATGGTTCTCTGTTCTGTATTGTTATCCTCTGCTGCACCTAGGACTAGAAGGGTCATATGCAAAAGCCACATTTCCCAAAAGCATCAAGCAAAACACAGCAGTCTCACTGTAGATCATACTCACTCAGGCCTAGAAACTGCAAAAAGCTGCCAGAGTTTAAAGCTGGCAGACTTTCAAACTCCTAGATCTTTAAACTAGGCTTGAAGCAGGAGGGGGATAATATCAGGCTTGCCCATGACAAGTGGTGAGATGACATGACAAGGTTAGAGGGATGGGGTGCTATCGAGGACTCTCAGCCTGCTGCTCTGAGACATGCTGAGTAAACTGCAGCACACTGCAAGTGTTACAGAGATGAGCCAGGGGCTTCTGAGGTAGGCAGAGCCAATAAGGAAACACCAGTTAAATCCATCAAAGGAACTACAGGGTTTCCTCTAAGAAGGTGGCATGGCCAAGAAACCAGTTGAAGTGCCTCTACACCAATGCATGGAGCATGGGGAACAAACATAAGGAGCTGGAAGCCACCATGCTGCTAGAAAGTTATGACCTAGTTACCATTACTGAAATTTGGCAGGATGATTCCTATTTCTGGCGTGTGATTATCAATGACTACAGGGTGTCATAAGGGACAGGCAAGGAAGCAGGGGTGTAGGGATTGCACTCTACATCAAGTAATGGTTTAACTGGAAACTTTTGAGGTCAGGCTGGATGAGGCTCTGAGCAACCTGACCAAGTTGCAGATATCCCCACTAATTGCAGGGGTGTTGGACTAGATGAGCTTTAAAGGTCCCTTCCAACCCAAACTATTATGTGATTCTATGACTCTAAGATAAATAAGTACAGTTCTTCAACTGCGACCTCCTCGGCAGTATCAGAGTATGAACTGGATAGTTGTCATCAGGGTCCCGTAAGTCAGGAGCTTTCTGGCATGGGGAGCTGGGGTTCAGTAGGGACTCCAAAGTCTGCTGTGTTAAAAACAACAGAAGCAGCTGCCAGCTTTCTCTCTGTTTTGGAAGTGGAAATGAGTTAGTACAGCTTCAAAGGAAGACAGCGTCCAAAACCAGGTGCTAAAAGAGCTGTAAGACTGCCTTTTAATTTCAGCTGACTGAGACGCTATTCAAACTCAGTCCACTTTGCAGACATTTTAACTTCTTTCAAACTTTCACATTATTCATTGCCTGAATTACTTGGGAGAAAACAGTTAGAAACAGTTCATGTTTGTGGGATTTCTTTCTCCAGCCCTTGGAGGATCCTAACTTTTTGTGACAATTACTCTGAAAAAAAGAAAGTTTTCACTTCTTTTCTTTTTTTTCTTTTTTTTTTTTTTTTTCTAAAGCAGAAACATATCCTCTTATGCAAAATAATTCTGAAGAAATATGGCCTTGTTAATGTAGTCCACCAGCCCTATTATAATATTATCTCACCCATGTATGTCCTTCCCCCAGAACATCATGGTAAAGAAGTGTTAATCAGCTTCAAGTATTTCTTTGAGATGTGAAAAAGTAAGTTATTCTTGTGTGCTTACTTATGCCACTGCTAATCTAAAGCAACCCATTTCTGTGAATTTCAGCTTTGCTCCAGACTTTATCACTGAAGTTTGATATTGACTGCATGAAGGCAATTTAAAGCATGAAGTCAGCAACTGGCTGAGAAACCAGTCTTAATGAGAACTTGACAAATGTGTGAAGCTTTTTAGCGCTAATATTCTTTATCCATTAGCTAGTTCACTTCCTCAATGCCAGCAAACCCTAACCAGTACAACTACTGGGTCTTCCATTTCACAGAAAGAGTTTATGCATGTGTTGAGGGGCAAAGTTAATCTAAAGGCAGCCTATGATTCTTCTTTAGACGGGGAGTCCTTTAAACACATGAAAAAATCATGGGATTTACAGTCTTCCCAGTTCATCCATGGCAGGGACATGGCTGGGGAAAGAGTGGGGCGACCACTGTACTGGAAGAACAGCCGCAAGAGTTTTGCTGAGTGGGATGAAGACTGAGGAGAGCTCTGAAGCTGATCCAAACCATGGGAGTGCTTTTATATCCATTTGGTGGTGACAGAGAAAGAAGATGTCACAAATATTTCAAAACAGAAGAGACTGGCAGTTGCATTAGAGTGTCAGTGAGCCTCCCTCCTGGAGGGGGGAGCAAGCCACATCATCGAGCAAGCCACATCATCGAGCAAGCCACACAGAGAAATGGCTTCTGCCACACAGCAGTTAGACAGAGTTGTGTCTCCCTGAGCCCTTCTCTCAGAGCCACTTCCCTCCAGAAGAAGGGGTTGTGCTAAAAGAAGACAGCAGCATCAGCTCAGGACTCTCCAAAAAAGGGTAAATATTCATTAATGGAAATTCAGGAATTTTCTGGAAAGGTTAAGATCTGAGCCAAGGAGTCTAAATTCACAAATAAACCATCAGAATAAAGTCATGTTTTGGCAAAGAAAATGCATCTTCCACCTTACCTCTGTATTAATCAACCAGGCCTTTTACTTTAGGGAATAAAATATCGGCCCTTGCTGTTTGCAGCTCTTTCTGCTAACCCAGCCTCTTTGTATATCCTGAACCTGTTGAGCAACCAAAGCTTTAAAGTGACTGTTAATTTTCTGTTGGGTCAAATTAATTTTAAAACCAGTTTAATCAAAGCAGATGAAGCTTTGTTTATCCATTATTCATGAAGTTTGTTGGAAAGGGTGAGTACATTAGCTTTATTTAGGATATTACTCTGCTTTAATGAGCTCTTTTTCACCTCTTCATGCCCCTTTTGAGCAGCTCTTTTTTTTTCTTCCCCTTTGGTTGTCTAGTGCAAACAATGTAATTAGTAGGCTTTCTTGCTCAAGAAAAGCTGACAATCCTCAGCAGCGACTGCCTCTCCCTATGGTTCTGCAAAGGGAGAGGGGAGCACATGCATGTGCTGAGCAAGGATCTCGTGCTCATCCTCTCCTGCTGCAGATGGAGGCTGCAGAGATGTGTGGATAGGCTCAGTTGGCACCAGAGCTAGAAAACCCGCTGACAGTCAGAAGAAGCTGCTGGATAAATAAACTAGAACCACCTAATGGAGAGTGTTTGAGTGTCACTGTGGATGATCTAGTGAAGAGTTCTTTTCCCAACAGAGCAGTGATTTATAAAATCCTAGCTAGACATGAGGGGGTGTGAAGTGCAGAATGGAAAATATTACTGGAACTATTACAGTGCTCTTTCTTTGCACAAACGCTGTATTCCGCTCTGGACATGGTTTAGTTCTAGTAGCTCTGTCTGAACCGATGCATTGAGACCTGAGATACTACTTGTCTCAGAAACTAATGGCATTTAGGAGCAAGTGGAAGACTGGAACTCCTCAGAGTAAAAAGAAGAAAAATAGAGCTTTGCTCAAAGCTTTTAGTAACATTTTTATTTGTAAATAAAACTAAGCAAATGTAAGTTTAAATAAAGGAAAGGTTGTCGGTTGTCTTCACAAAGTGGATTGGACTAAACTAAACAAAAGATGCCAAGTAAATGAGATACAAAGATAGGACTCTGTACAAAGATAAAAGGATACTTTGCAAATTTGGAAGGCAAATCATTTAACACTTCTAAAGCCCAAGTCTTCTTCCTGCAGAACACAAAACCAATCAATAACTCTCATTGCTACAGGATGTTAATGAGAACTGATGAAATTAAAGACATAAGTGTTCACTCATATAGCTTTGAAACAACAACAAAAAATTAGGATGAAGCTTTCACAGGAAAAAGTATCTGTTTTCCTCTTAAATAGTTTGTCTGAAGAATATGGTATTAGCCAGTGGAAAAAAAAAAGAAACAAAAACACAATAATAAATTACATATAGCAATCACTTGATCCCCTTTACTGCAGTATCTGAATAGCTTACAATCTGTGTGTTTATCCTCACAATCCACTCATGGACGTGGGAAAATGGTTTGTGTTTTAAGAATGAGGAATAGAATGGGAGGAAAGTAAGGCTGTGAACCTCAGAAGTGTTTAGGGACCGAGTTACTGTGGTTTCCCACAAAGCTGCAAGAATGAAGAACTGATTTTTGTACCCAAGGTCTATTCCCCTAGTCACTGTTTGGTACTCTTTTTAAGATCAGGTAGTCCAAATTGACTATTATAGCAGTTATTTTTTGTGTCTATCAACAAGAAAAGTATTTTTCATTTGCTTCTGAAGAGAAGGATGGTTGCTAAGCAAAAGAGTACCCAGAAAGGGGAATGTGAAGTAGTTAGAGAGATCAAGGCAAGAAACCAGGATGATGCAGTGAGAGCTTATGCTCGCTTTATTCATGACACTTTTATTAGTGCTGTATTTTTAGATAACTAAAGTGCTGTTGTAACATCACCACAGAAAGTGCTAGGATCTAGAGAAGGGTCAGGAAAGAATAGAAGTCTGTAAAGTAGTGAAGAGGGGGGATAAAACTTACACTGAAGCTGATAGATAGATTCTTGGATGTAGAAGACTAAACCTCGTGTAATGGGGCTATTCATCTGTTTTAGTTATTGTTATGGTCAATGTTGTCCAATAAACTTCTATTAAGTAGATCAGTACCGGAGGATATACTTCCTGGTTATGTGCTGGTAATTACCACATCTTGAGCTAAATAAACCTGGAACCTGAAGGCTAAAATTTTTATGGGAAATAAATTCCTTCAGCCTTGGTATTTGTTAGCTCAGGATATGATGAAACTAAGCTAAGCAGGGAACACCACTGTATGTATACAAAGATATGCTCACATGGCTGCTCCAGCACAGCTCTGCTCACTATCGCGCTGTTTCTGAACACTGGCACACAAAAAAGCTAGAAAGAAGCTAGTTTTATTTAGGAAGTGTTTTGGCTTTCCCTTTGCATAAGTTGCAACAATATTTTTCACCTGACAGAACAGGATTTAACGAATGCAGCCCTCAGCTCGGCAGGGTGTTTGTCTGCCCTGCTTGGAGACAAGAAGGGGTGATAAGGCTGATGGCTGTTTGACTGCCCAAAGAGGGACTATATTTAACAAGCTTTAAAGCTAGTTGAAGGGAATTAACTTCTAAACAAGTCAGACCCACTATATAGGTTCAATAAAAGTGAATCAAAGCTGCTGCTTAACAGGTCTACATTTCATCTATGCCATGGCCCATTTTGGTCAAACCTTCTTCTATCATCTAAGAGTGGGATGAAACCTGAGGTGAAGTGTTGGCTCTTCTGAAGTCAAGGGAAGTTTCACTGCTGATTTTAGTGGACATGAGGGTTAACTCAGTGTGTATTGCTGGGAGAGTTATAAGCAAGCAGTGGCCTGGCAGGCATGGGCATCGTGCAGGACCAGAATAAATAGAACCTTCATAACAGTGAGAAGTAACTGCATTATCTCTGTATATATCCCAACACTTTTATTGGCTGATGGCTATAAATAGCCAATTAGGCTGCACATGTTTGCAGGTTAATAAATGGCTATTCCACTGTGGCTAAGCTGCATAGCAATCCTCAGTGTGTCTCACTGAGTATATTCCACCACTGCTGACTTTAATTGTTATTAGTTTGCCTTATATGTTAAATAGGGGAATATTTTAATGTAATAGCTGTGAGCACTAAAGCTGAGTGAATAATTCATAGCAAATAAATTTAGCCTCTTTTACTCTTCAATTTTTCAGGAGCAAGTTTATTATTTTCTCAAAAGAGTGGTTATTATTCAGAATTACTTTCTAATCAGTTTATCAGAATGTTTCTTGCTCTGCAGATCCTCTGGGTGGACAAATTTTTACTAAATCAGTAAACCACACAGCACCATTGCCTCCCTTGTTTTGATGTGTGTTATCCTTTTGCAGAAGTTTCCAGTAAGGACTTGGGTTTAACCAAAGGCAACCCAGCTCCCCTTGTTCCCAGTGTCCTTGAAGGAAGGTATGACACACGTCCTCCCACAACTTTTACTGTCTATGAAGGCTGGCCTAGGAAAGTGGTCAATGCTCCGAAGATTGAGGCAAATTTAGGACTGAGAATTTCTGTTACTGTGATGAAAAATACAAATAATTATCCCACCTCCCCTGCTTTCAGGCAGGTGCTGAGTATTAGAGATGCAGTATCACTTGCTTCAGGATCCAGAACTAGTATGAAAAATCATTATAAACTGTCCACTGATAAATGGCATCTGCCTCACTAAGTGTCAGAGGACCCCAAAACAAAACATGTGCTGTTGGTTTTGTTTGTTTGGTTTTTATTAGGTCACAGCTAAAGAAAAGCAGATAACAGGAGGGAACACCCCTACCCACACGTAACTGCATAGAGCTGCCCTCTGTCCACCTCTCTTGTCTCTACACTTTAGAGTGAACAGGTTATAGCTGTGTTTTACACTGTGCTTTCTTCCCTTGAGCCTATTTGCAGCAATCACAGAATGGTTGAGGTTGGAGGGGACCATCAGGGGTCATCTAGTCCAATCTCCCTGCTCAGGCAGGGTCACCGACTGCACGGCGTTCAGGACTGTGTCTGGACAGCTCTTGAGTATCTCCAGGGAAGGAGATTCCACAGCCTCTTTGGTTGTAATTTTACCGCAGCCATTCATGCCTCAGATCTGCATCTCATGCCAAGTGTCTGCCTCAGCTATTTACACATGCACATGAGATCTAAGAGCAGAACTAATCAGTGAGCCTTGATAATTAATAATCCTTGCAATCTCATAGCATTTTGCATTGCTCCCTTGTCTTCGGACCAGTTTCGCAGGGATTGCTCCTACTTCTCCTGTGAGATGTGCTCCACTTCATGTGCTCTGGCTCAGATCAGCCCCTCTGTTACTCGCAGCTCTGTAAGGCAGCACTGCATCCCTCCTCTTTCCAATTACTGGGTGGTCATCAGCATAATGCTGTTTGTCATCAGTACAGGGGGTTCTACTGTTTACTGAAGACCAAGTGGGAAAGCAAATAATTTGGCTAAGCGCTGCTGACAGTAGAGTACAGCTTTATTTAGTATGATTTGTTTCATACAAATAGGCATCCCAAGGTACTTATGGAAGTTAAATAATATATAATAGCAGAGGGAGAGAGAAATTAAGAGGCACAGACATGGGAGCAGAGATATTTTCAGATGAGATTTGAAAATAGGTAGAGAAGCACTGAGGCAAAAAGAAACAACAGAAAAAATACTGTTTCAGATGGTGGGAGATAGAAGAGGGAAAAGCTTTCACAACAGCTGTAGCTTAAGCGTAATTAGGCACAGAGAGATGACCAAAGTCATTTGGAGAAAAAATAGGAACAGAGGAGAAAGAAGAGTTCCAGGAGATGGTCTGGGATAATGTCACAGAAGGCAAATAAATAAATTAATGGGGAGTTGTGGGAGCTCCATCTGTAAATGTCACGATGCTGATTTGGAAAGCCAATGCACCTGAAAAAAGGCTGGTGTGTACAGGATGGCTGAAGACAAGAAGAATTTCTTTTTAGCCAATAACCTATGAGAAGGAGCTAAGCTGTTGCTAAAGACATAGTTGATCATGCTAGTCACATGAATGAGGTATTTGCTATCCCCTGTGACCTGAAATTGTCTCCATTTTGCTAGGTGGAAGAAATGGCAAGTCAAGGTACACATATCTAATACTAATATAGAAAAAGAAAGGAATGCTGCTGGAGGTCACTCTGGTGGCCAGTCTCCTTCTGCCTGACAGTCCATGAGACAAGGCTGTACTATGACTAGAGTGGATTGTGATGCAAGAAATTAAACACGAATCTTCCCTGTCCATAGTTTGATTTGTTGTTTGTTTATTTAATTCCCATCTTCCTCCATCAGGCAGAACTGAGATCTGTAGAAAAAGGTGAAAGGTCTAATCTAGCTCTTTCCAAATACTAAGTGTTTGAAGACCAGATGAAGAACAGGATAAAATTGGCCTATAACTGCTAGTTCCTCAGCAAGTCAGAATGAGGAAAGCAAAGACAGAAGTGCATCTGAATGTAAAGAGCAAGGCAAGTCAGTCCACCCTTGTCACAGAGGCATCCACTCATGTCAGCAGAAGACCTTTTAAACAAAGCTACTGGTAAGAGGAGGGTAAAGAATTACCTAATTAGGTCAAGAACTCAGTACGTGGATGTTGGTCTGGGAGCAGAGGTCACAAGTCCATCAGGAGAAAGAACATGCTGGGAGGAGACCTAAAACTTTGAAGCCTCTTCATGTGTAGCCCTACCCTCTGCAGGGGATCCTGGTGGTCTCTCTCCTCACATTCCCATTGAAGCTGTCAAAGCTCAGAACACAGAAGGAAGCCACAGCCTTGACAGTGAGGTTATTGCTCCAGCAGCCCCTCCAGGAGCCTGTCAAGAGAGAAGCTACAGAGAAGCTTCAGGCTTTGGTCCTAATGCAGGGCATAGCAGTGTCTTTTTAAAAAATTTGTTTCAAGCTTTTGCTATGTGTACCCTCTGTGCCTGAAAATCAGAGGCCAACAAAAAGGCCACAGAAATGAAAGAGTGAAGGGAAAGGAGATACTGGTTTTGCCAGGACAGGAATGAGACAGCTTCCCCCTTAGGACATGTCTGGTATCAAAGTATAAAGGGAGGCAGCTATGTAGACTTCTGTACTGACTTATTTTTCAGTGCAGAATTCCCAGTAAGAAATAATGTTGTATTCAAAGATTGTCAGAAGGACTTATATGTATTTTTTCACAGGTAGAGAGACTTCCAGTAACATTCATTTTTAGGACAAATAATTATAATAATAGTTAAGGTACCCCAAATCTTCCTCACTACATCTTACAGTAACAAACTGGTCTACGATGTTGCCATGTAACGTGCAAGAACTTGCAAGAACAATTGTTTTTGTTTTACTCTTGTAGAAATTGCTGTGGTATGCTGGGAACAAGGCAGAATGGTAGGTAAATTTGTAAGGTGATGGGCCACAAACGGAGGAGGATGGAGAAGCTGGCATTGATCTCAGTGAGAGTGATCATTCCATACACACCTGACTACCACACTTAAGATGCCTTAGAACTGTATTAGATGATATTGGGCAGCATCTTCTCAAACCGCTACACCCACCACTTTAGTAGGGAGAAGTATAAATCATGGAGCATGGAGAAGGATCCATTTTTGTTTGGGGCTAAAGCCTCTCTTAGAGGTTTTTGAGCCAATCAGACTTCCAGCTTCCATGCTTAGGACAAGTGTGTGAAGGATATGTAATAAAAAGAAACATGAGAAATCCTTTTGTCTCCAGCTCCTTTAAAATGTGATTTTGGCTCTCTGTTTTTTAACAGCCTGTGTTTCTTGGATTTGAAGAAAAAATAGCATACTGTTGGTGCAGAAAATTTATGTGCCAATAAGCCAATTCCTGTAATTATCAGGGCAGCCCACTTTGCTAGGGGGTATTAATATTTTATTTAAAACTCTTTATTAAAGAGTTTGCATTGTGTTTACTTTATTAAATAGCATCAATAAAAAGCTTGATTCCTCACTCAGCAGTGCTGATAAATGAGAAAAGTAAAGGTTGTGCAGTTGGGCTAAAACCATTAGACATTAAATGGTTATTGTTTTGCTTTTCACCAAGCCGTAGCAGAAATAATTTCCCTGCGTACTTTCTTAAATGAAGAATTCTTCACCAGCTTACATCCTTCCATGCTGCTAAGAGTGAAACTGAGACAGTCCTCCTAAATGCTAACATCGATAGCTACAGAGCATTAAATGAAACATCCTGTGTGTGAGACAGACATGCCAATACACAGCCCACCTTCCCCAGCCTCACCAGTGACCACTTGGATCCTTGTAATCCCATGCGTTCCTCAGCACTCTCACACAACTGTTGAGACTTCCCACCATTGGAAGCCCCCAGTAAAAAGTGTCACCAGATACATAGCAAATAGCTTCCCTGTCCATCTGTGGGAGCAGAAGCTACTACTCACAAAAATGATGGGTTACATTGAATACAGGAAAGTCTTAAGCCTTGTGAATACTTGCAAGAAGCATACTCATGTTGATCATTTTCATGCTGTCAATAACAAAGAGCCATTTCCTTGGTCGTGGTCTTGTCAGCTTCAATCACACTGGGAGGTGATGCAAGTTTAAGCTGCAATTTGATTATCTGCTTACAAAATGATATCATAAAGATCTCCACGGAATTCTTCACAGCTTGTGGTAGCTCAGGACACACCTGCTTGCGGGTCAGTGTTACAAAGCTTTTTACCATGGCCTAAGGGTCACGCTTTACTGTTCGTGTTAGTGAAGAATTGAAAAGAGCAGAAAGGGGCAAAGCTTTGGTGAGAAGCAAGATGAATCAGGAATAACAGAGGAGCAAAGAAAACATTGGATAAGGTATAGCTAGCACAATTCCCAGAGTGCTTTGAAGCCTCTATAGAATGGACACATGGCACGAGGTGGCACAGAACACAAATTGTCTGGTTTTGTAAAAGTAGTTTAAACAGAGTATTACTGAAACCGTGTGGCACTTTTAGGGACAGATACTTGTTCATGCAGACAGCTAACCTGATCAGTAAGGATGAGTGTGGTGTCCTGATAACGCTACTCGGTCAAGCCTCAGAGCAGAAGAAAGGCACAGGCAGACCTCAGAAATGACTAGAAGTGAGAAGAAATAGGACATGGGCTCCCCCCTTTTCCTAACATGCAATTAGTGCCTGGTCTGCTAGCTTTAGTATTTTTTACCCTTTCTGTCTCCAGCTTATTGCAAGCTCTCCAGCCCCGTTAAGACTTTTCCCAGCAAGACTGAGCTGCCACTGGGTGTCTGTCTCTGAGCTTCTCCTCGTCCTTCCAATGTGAAGAAGAGAATCAAGAGCTTTCTCTTTTACCTCTGTTTATTTGTTTTGTGACTGCTTTATTTTGCTTCATTCACAATCCTCCTTAAAATTACAAGCACTGCTTCCTTTCCATTTATGTGCAGGAGGCAGCAGCTGCCTGGCTTTGGGCACAATTACACTACAATAGCTAAGGCTGGGAGTCAGTGGCAGCCTCATTCTCCCCCCAGCTTTCATGAGGAAAAATACATTTTTCAGCTCAGCATGGAGGACTCTGCACAGATTCCCCCTTCCCTGTGAAGAAAGAGACATTTGAAATGGCACGAAGAAGAATCTGCACATGCATTTCAGCTGTTTCCTCTTTCAGTTACTTCTATCTGGGTTCTTCCATGCCCTTCGCAAACACTATTTACCCCATCTCTGTGTACTCCTGCTGTACTCAGGTGGCTGGCACAGAACAGACACACATTTTGTTGTTTGTTAGGCACTTGGTTTCTTGTTGGGTTTCTTTTTTTTTGCCTTTGGTTTTCTAGGAGAGACTGGTTAATCAGGGGACCTGTACTGTGTGACTGACCTTGTCATAGAATCAAAGAATCATAGAACGGTTTGGGTTGGAAGGGACTATAAAGCTCATCCAGTTGCCACCCCCTGCATGGGCAGGGGCACCTTCCACTAGACCAGCTTGCTCCAAGCCCCATCCAGCCTGGCCTGGAACACTTCCAGGGACAGGGCATCTGCAGTTTCTCTGGGTAACCAATCAATTTCACAGTCACCAGACAGCATGTTGCTCAGTGAGAACTCAAAACCAAATAAACTAACCAAAGTCTGTTGCATTTGACACAAACTGCTTGAAATACAAGACCCAAGTAGCTTGTTTAATCATTTGGTGAAAAGGCATGGCTCTATGACTGATCCTTTTCCAACTAAACCTATCTGTCTATCAAACAGGAAAGTAACATAGTAGAACTTATTACAAATCAATTAACCATACTAACCACAGAAGCTTAGGTGTCTTCATAGTGCCATTTGTGGTCACTGGAGCTTGGGATTTTCCCCTGAGACATTCACATAACAGCTGCCATTGGTGCTGGCTGTGTTGACCACTACACTTGCTGTAGTGTACTGGTGTCTAGATCCCTTTTGCCCCATACTCAATGCTTCCTATCTTCTGCCTTTCCAGGAAGAGAAGGATCGTGTTCTTTCACATGCATGTGCCTGTCTAGGATGGAGTGACAATCTTCTGTGACTACCGAGGTACCTCTCACCCTCACAACCATTCAGGAAAGATGTTTCCTGTAGTGGACATGTGCAATACTTTTCAGAAATATTTATGCCAAGGATCCCATATTATGTTAAGTTTCTTGTGCTATTTTACCTGCCTCTCATTAAAAGTACCTGCAGTACCTAATGACTTTGAGCTGTTTTATAAATGCCTAAAAATTGTAACACCTGGGTTTTTATTTTTTAAGAAATCAGATGTTACCACATGATAACCCACAGTACCAAACACATTTTTGTCATCTGAAATTTAGATGCCGATCAACTGATTTTCAGCCTTTTCAACCGGCTACTATTTTGACACATTTTTCCACCACCTTATCATATTTGAAAAAAATAAGAGACACAGTCACATGAAAGGACCATGTTTCAGTGCAAACTGTTTAAACTCATGCTGTTGATTAGTGGTTCACCATCAGATGTCTGGAGCAGATATACCAGGGCAGATAAAATAACTCAAGACTCTTTTCTATCTCTTGCAGATTTAAAAGGTGTCTTAAATTGCGCTGCAAGCAGTGTAACCAGGGAGTGGTGCTTATTGTCTCTAGGACACAAGACAAGCCACTCTTCCAGCCTGAACTGATGCAGGATGACTGCCTCAAGATTTGGGGCAGTTGTGCTAGTACTGTGTGAGTGCTTGAGCAGGTTTCTACAAAGGTGAAGGACTTTAGCTGGAGGGGTTCTGTCTGCAAAGAGAAAAGAATGAGGGACAAGAGGGGAAAATGGGCTTTGCTTAGCATATCATGGGGCTGGCATGGAAATATCTGAGACTGGGAACATTCCCTGTTGGGGTTGAGCCTGCTGCCTGGATTGCAGGTAAAGAACTGGAAATGTGCATGTTCAGAGCAAGTAAGTAGCCAGTACAGTTTTATCTGGCCCTTGGCAGTTTAGAAATCACCAGGAAAATGTTAAATCTATAGCTGAACTGGCAGCCGTGCACCATAGACTCTAGGAGCCTGGCACAAATGACACAGGTGAGGCTTTGCTAGAGGGATCATGGTGAGAATGGGCCAAGTCCTGTGAGGGAAAGCAGTCTTATCATGTGTTTGTATGCTGTTGAGCTGTGATGCTGATTGGGAATCCTAGGAGTGCTGATAACCACAACGACAAGCTCCTTACAAATTTACTCACACTGTACAGTTGCCTATAATCTGTTTTGTACAGAAAGCTTTATGGATCTCTGCCAGTATGGAGAGGACTGAAAGGCAGCCTGGGTCCCTTAAGCTAAAGGAAAGCTTCAGGGAAGCAGAAAAGTTTTCAAATATCTACTTTGTTGGGTTTTAGGGGGCTTTTTCGTGCAATTCAGTTACACTGTTATGCTAAAAACTCATCTGGGGGAAGGGAACAGAGCAGGGCATATCCTATTTTCTGACTGAAATTGCTAATCTGATCAGAACTTCTGAAAGATAACACAACGGACAAAACAAATGTACTGAATCTTATTAGGCCATGGACATCAATCATGTGGTCTCTCTGAATATTTGTACTGACAAGTAAGATATCCCCCGTCAATCATGAGAGATTGTGCAGTGGAACAGCATTATAATGGAGTAGCATTTGGTCCATGCTCAGGTTTGTGCTGAGGTCTGGGAATCAGGTGGGAAAACAGTGCCCTTGTCAGGTTTGTTGTAAAGAACCTTCCTCTGTCCCTGGAGGCTACCATGAAATGGTTTTGCCTCCTGCTGTCAGCAAACAGAAAATACACAAAGTGCTGCAGTGTTTCTCCTTGTTATGTAAGGAAATATATAAATACTTTAAGTACTTTAATGGTACTCTATTCAGTGCATGGCAACAATGACAAAGACTGAAGAATACAATTCAGTGGAGCAGAGACAGTGGGTGCAAGTCCAGTCTTTGTGTATAGACTACTTCCACTTACATCACAGTCTGCAACACCGTAAGTACTTCCCAGCTCTAGTGAACACCAGCTAAAACTGGAAGACACACACGTAATGCTTCAGAACAGCCTATGTTGCAGGCTTCAATATTTAAACATTTGATCATTGTAGTTCCTTCCAACTGTAACCATGCTATGCTATGCTGTTCTGTTCTTGTTAAGTGTCTGATGCAGACATTTACGTTTACTTCCTGCATTTTTCAGGCCTGGACAAGAATCTTACCCCTTTGTTTACAGAGTAGGAAACATGGTGGATGGCTGTACCTCAGATGAAACAATTCAGCTCACTCTTAGCTCAGTAAGGCATGCATACCACAGAATGAGCAAGTGCAGGCTTTTAGGTTTCTCCCTTGGCTCTTCCTCACAGGTGCACTGGTCTCCTCTGAGTGGCCATCAAAGCAACAACAGTTTTCTTCCTCCCATGCAAAAGACCTCCTCTGTGTAAAGAGAAAGGAGTGGCTCCTACAGGGCAGGTCTGAAAGAAGAGGTGCATAGGCAAGAAAGGGTACCAAGTGCCTGCTATTACCCTTTCTTCATGCCTCTGCAGGAGACACAAGAAATTGGTCTATGACCCTCATGATGTGGCTTTACAAGGTCAGTTTCACATTAATCAGGTCAAAGGAGATGAATTTCCCCCATGGGTAATGAGCTGGGGTACCAAGGAAAGGCTGTGAAGAGGCACTGAGGCAGGATGAACACAGCCCTGCTCACCCCCATCCCAGCAGGTCTAATCCAGTTCATCTCACTGTTTCTGACAAGGTCTGTGCAGACTAGTCATGGTCCTGGCCTGGCTAGCAGCATGTATATAGACAGGAAAACCACAGCACAAGAGATCTACTGTGGCATATGCTTTCCCATGGTATATAAACAAACTGGAATGCAAATACCTTTGTAGCACAGAAGTTTGCATGGAGAACCTTATGTAAAAGACATCTTACATATTCCAGTGTTGCAGGGATGTGGATATTTAGATAGAGGACAGTTTGATTAAAAAAAAATGTATATATCTATATATAAAAGTTTTCTTGCCTTAGAATGTCTAACCCACCATTAAATGCCTACATTTACATGGACAAATCACACCTTATCATACGGTTTACAGGAAGACTCATTGGGATATTTGTAGTCTCCGCTGAGTGTACTACAAAATCAGCATGCATATAGCAAAAAATATATAGCAAGATATTTAAGGTAGACACATTTTACAGTGAAATATCTATTTTTTTTTCATGGCTGAATTTAACAGAATAAAGCTGAGCTTTTTATGAATACAAAGCTACTTTTACTTTTTTTTTTTTTTAAGAAATTCTGAAACTTCTTATGGCTGAAGCAGTTTCAGTACAAAGTCATGAAAATCTACAGAATCAGTTTTATTCTGTTGAAGTGAGTAAAATAGCTGTACCACAGGGGCTGGACATGAAGTCCACTGTTCATGGACAAATGTGTTTGAATCTTTGATATATGTAGGCTATTAGTATCAGAATAGAAGTATCTTCTGATGTAAAAGACCTTCCTTTCAGCCTCTTACCATTAATATTCATACATAAGATGTAACCATATACACAGCCAATTCAGCCTTCCACTCCTCATACACGTTGAATCAATGTTTAATAATGATGGAAGTTCTCCCTGGATATACTATCTCTATACTAAACTATCTCTTACTTTTGTTCACCTTCAAGTCTATTTTGTTGCAAATATCCAGTATCAGCATGGCCAACTGCCTTTAGCTGTTTATTGTCTGCCACTTTATCTAAGTATAAGGATGGATTGCTTGAGAAAGTCCTTCTTCGTGTTCTCTTCTGGAGAACTGACAACAGAAGTCTCTTCTTCAAAGGCCCCTTTAAGTTGAGCAGATAGATAGGCAATTCAGGCTCAGCATTCTGGTCTTTAATGAAGACAGACCAATGCCAAAGCAAATGACTTCTCCTATGCCTTTTGAAAGGAAAGAGGCAATCTTCCACATTTGACCTTATTTCTAGGCATGTTAGAGTTGCCTTCTGATTGCACTAAAACCATCTTTAAACAGTGTCTAATGAGCACAGTGTGGCTCTGCTGTCTTGTAATGCACGATTAGTTTGCTAACAACTTGTTTATGTAGGCATGTGTGTTGCTTCACAGCTTTAAGATTTTGCCTGAGCAGGAATTAAAAGAAAAAAAATCACAATTCTCCTGCTGTTACTCCTATTCTAGTCTTCCTCTGGAGCATTCTCTCTCTCTTATGTCTGTCTTAATTAGATCATGCCAGTCTTAATTTGAGAATGCAGATTTTAAGCAGGGAGAGAGGAAGAAAACACACAGACAATATACGAATTCTAGACAGAGATACATGTGTGTTTTTCCATAAGGGAGAAGGATGTAAGGAAAACAAAGGGAAAATAAAACCCAACAACAACGATGACAAAACCCACCAGAACAACAACAATAAACCTGCTGATGAAATTGAAAATTGTATGTTGTATCTGACATGGTGATTCTATGAAAGAGTAGTAGGAAATTCAGCTGGAGAAAAGTCTACAGCTGAGACTGCCCTCAGTGACCAGTCCTAATGGCCTTCTAGCTGTTCTTGCTCAAAATATAGTACAGAATAGCATTGAATATTTCCATTCAAGTACACACTAAACAATTTTACTGCAGTGAGAAGCTACAGGAGAAAACAGCATGTGTTTAGAATCTATACCTTCTCCCCTTCCCATCCATACTAAAGCTTGATGTTACCTATAGCTATTGTCTTCTAAAGGATTTGTCCAGTGTAAATAGTTGTATGTGTGTGTTTAGGATCAACACAAAGTTCAGAGTTCCAGACTGTAGAGATTCTTTTGTGTAAGCATGGATTTAGAGGACGATGCCTACTGCACTCTGGATATAAACGGCATCTCCCCACCAAGCAGACTTTTGTTACAACCTGGAGAAGGGGGAAAACCCTCAGAGTGATAAATAAGAATTTGTGTCAGGCCTTGAATTGGTTTTGAATAAATCCATTGTATGACTGTGTGCATGACAAAGGATATTTAAGATGTGAAATGATTGTTGTTTATTACTGTAAATTATTTATGTTTTTCTTTCTCAGACTGCCTCCCTGTCCTGGTATAAATTATGCACATGTGGAATTTGAAGCTGAGAAATACACAAACAAAGGGGATTATAGTTCAGTCCCCCAAAATTATTCGTGCTTCAGATTCACTTTGCATTTTTCCACCTCGTCTCTCGTCACAGAATTATCAGCTCTGAGGTAGAATATTGGAGAGGGACTTTTTACAAGGTCGTGTAGTTATAGGACAAGGAGGAATGGCTTTAAACTGAAAGAAGGGAGATTTAGATCAGATATCAGGAAGAAATTCTTTACTATGAGGGTGGCGAGGAAGTGACTAGGTGGAGGGATGATGGTAGAGCGGTAGATGTAGTTTTTCTTGATTTCAGTAAGGCATTTGATACTGTCTCCCACAGCATCCTCATAGATAAGCTAAGGAAGTGTGGGCTTGACGATCAAGTAGTGAGGTGGATCGAGAACTGGTTGAAAGGAAGAAGGCAGAGAGTTGTGGTCAATGGCGCAGAATCTAGCTGGAGGTCTGTGACTAGTGGAGTCCCTCAGGGGTCGGTGCTGGGACCGGTGCTGTTTAATATTTTCATCAATGACCTGGATGAGGGAACTGAGTGCACCCTCAGCAAGTTTGCTGATGACACAAAACTGGGAGGAGTGGCTGACACACCAGAGGACTGTGCTGCCATTCAGCGAGACCTGGACAGGCTGGAGAGTTGGGCGGGGAGAAACTTGATGAAATTTAACAAGGGCAAGTGTAGAGTCTTGCATCTGGGGAAGAACAACCCCATGTACCAGTACAGGTTGGGGGTTGACCTGCTGGAAAGTAGTGAAGGGGAAAGGGACCTGGGGGTCCTGGTGGATAGGAGGATGACCATGAGCCAGCAATGTGCTCTTGTGGCCAAGAAGGCAAATGGCATCTTAGGGTGCATTAGAAAGGGAGTGGTTAGTAGGTCAAGAGAGGTTCTCCTCCCCCTCTACTCAGCCTTGGTGAGGCCACATCTGGAATATTGCGTCCAGTTCTGGGCCCCTCTGTTCAAGAAGGACAGGGAATTGCTTGAAGGAGTCCAGCGCAGAGCCACAAAGATGATTAAGGGAGTGGAACATCTCCCTTATGAGGAGAGGCTGAGGGAGCTGGGTCTCTTTAGCTTGCAAAAGAGGAGACTGAGGGGTGACCTCATCAATGTTTACAAATATGTAAAGGGTAGGTGTCAGGATGATGGAGCTAGGCTTTTTTCAGTGATATCCAGTGATAGGACAAGGGGCAATGGGTGTAAACTGGAACATAGGAAGTTCCACGTTAACATCAGGAAGAACTTCTTTACTGTAAGAGTGACAGAGCACTGGAACAGGTTGCCCAGAGGGGTTGTGGAGTCTCCTACACTGGAGATATTCAAGGCCCGCCTGGACAAGTTCCTGTGTGATGTACTGTAGGTTACCCTGCTCTTGCAGGGGGGTTGGACTAGATGATCTTTTGAGGTCCCTTCCAACCCTTGGGATTCTGTGATTCTGTGATTCTGTGAGACACAGGCACAGGTTGCCCAGAGAAGCTGTGGCTGCCCCACCCCTCACAGTGTTCAAGGTCAGGTTGGATGGGGCTTGGAGCAACCTGGTCTAGTGGAAGGTGTCCCTGTCTGTGGCAAGGCGGTTGGTACTAGATGACCTGTAAGTTTCCTTCTAACCCAAACCATTCTGTGATTCTGTGATACTCCATGCTGACAAACCTGGCAAATATTTGGAGATGAGTTGCAGTGCAGCTTATCAATAAGAGAAATGACATTCAGGAACATTTCTGAAAGTCCATTTTTTGTAGGTTACCTATGCAGAATAAACTGGTCTGGTGAGGGCAGTAATAGCTGTATGTCTAATTTTGTATATCTAGTTTTGGTGATCTGATCTGACTTCCCCTGTTTTTGATAGCAGTCTTGTCCTAGTTCGCAGACAAATTATCCAGCCACCTAGTATGAAGCACTAAGCAGGTGATGTCTGCTTTTGCCCAGGTCAAAGAAGAAGCCATACAGGAGAGTCTACTTGGTCCAAAGAGCATTGTCATAAGCATCAAAAATAGGTGCAGTATGGGTGGATAGTGCCTTGTCAGAGGAGTGACAGAGTGTGCAATATGAATCTTTGTTGAAATGCTGTGGTGCTGTCACATGCAAGCACAGGCAGATGTGCGGTACACAGGCTAGGGACAGATGCCTTGCAGTGTGGCTATGGCCAGTGCACTGCAGCTGGAGCTAGCCCTTAGTGACATTAACATAGGCCTCCTAGCACTGCTTGGGTTTATGTCAGGAATCCTTTGCAGTGAATGCAAATGGGAGGCTGGATGTAATTTAAGAGAAGAGATAGGTAAGGTAGAAATAGTGTTCTGTAGACCAACAGGTCCCTGATTTCTCTCTTTGGTTTTCTTCTATTTAAAGAAGATGGCATTCCTGTTCATCCCAAACTGAGCCGACACAGTGAAGAGACAATGGAATAAAAGTGAATTTCAGCAACTTACATGGTAATTTGCAAAAGTTCAGCCCATGGTTAAAGCACCCCGCCAGGGACTCAGTGGTAGATTCTCTGGAGGCCATTGCACAGCCAGGAGTAGCTGGGTCACAGCAGACGCTGCAGTGCTGGCAATTTTCTTCTTTAGGGAAGTAGTTAAATCAGGCTTCTTTTCAACTGCAGGAGTTTTGTGAAGGGGCTACAGCAGAAAATGGTTCAAGGGTGTTCATCTGGCTTTTCTTCAATTCATAGTTTAGCAGACTCATCAGCTTCCCAGGTAGCAGCAGTTGCTTATGCCATTGGTAAGGAACAAATGACCTCTGTGCCTCAGACCTTTCTGCAGTTTCCTGTACCCTTCTCACACCCTGAGAACAGACCAGCATAACACCCTCTGCATGGCACTTCACCTCTGAGGTCACTTCCAAACAGGAGTTGTCTGCTTATTAAATAAAGGTACTCACAAATTACATATTGCAATCACAGAGGTCAGAACTTCAAAAGTAAAAGCAAGCCCCAATACACCCTCCGTTTCTTCGGGTTTTGCAGTTTTCTTGTTGGAAGGTTGTTATGTATCAAGCAAGAACAATTTCAACATTCTCAACAAAGTTCATTATAAAAGCTGTTTATACA
This sequence comes from Lathamus discolor, assembly GCF_037157495.1. Taxonomy (NCBI): domain Eukaryota; kingdom Metazoa; phylum Chordata; class Aves; order Psittaciformes; family Psittacidae; genus Lathamus; species Lathamus discolor. The sequence continues at coordinate 71,669,301 of NC_088884.1, read as the reverse complement.
GCAGATCATTCAAAAAGGAGGGAGAAAAGGGAGGAAGGAGTGGAAGGGAAGAAGGTCATAAAGGAAAAAAGGAAAAGACAATATTTATGTTTTCCTCCTCCTTTCTCCTTTTTGTGAGTTTTCAGCAGCTCATCTGCAAACTCTTGCAATTTCTCTTATACCAAGACAACAATCTTCTTTATACTCAAATTGCAATGCTTTTGAAATAGGTTTTCACTCAGTCTGACAAAGCAGTGGTCAGGAACTGACTTTTTAAGATACCATAGAGGGCTTGAACTAAACAGATCAGTTTTGTATAAAGTCTCCCAGGTGTGCAGGGTCAGGTGATGCTTAGAACTCAAAACCGAAATGGTAGAAGACATTTAGAAAATAGGACAGAATGGGGTCCTGGCTTTGGTGTTGCAGAGCCTGATAGAAAAATAACATTGCAAATGTGGCCTGTGTCAACCTGGTGTCCCAATCTGTGTCTTCTGTCCAGGACCAAGTCACTGCTAGAAGTCACTGCTTCACTGTGTGGACTATACTGCACCGCTTCTTGACTATTCCCATAGTAACAATAGTAAGCTGGCTTCTAAAAATAACCCTCAATGAGCTGGCATAGACCCTAGGTTCCCATCCTCTAAGCAATGAAGGACCACTCCTTCCATCATTTATTCTGACCTCTGAAATACTCAAGCTTTCTTCCTTCCCTCAAAGTAGATTAGAAAAAACAAACAAATACAACAACTTTCTAAAATGTATCAAATCTACCTTGAAAGAGCCCAAGCAAAGACAATCCTGTTTCTTTGCTCAGTAAGTTACTTTAATGTTTAGCTGACCTCATTGCTAGAAAATGGCAAGGTTATTTTCAACCTCTGAAGTTAATCTATTCCAGACGGTACTTCCTATTTAGCTCCATCATGAGAACTTTTTTACATGCATGAGCACCCTTATGCAATGATCCTAGGAACCTGTCATTGACCCACTGCCACTCTTGGGTATATGAAGGAAAAGGCAGAGTTACTGGATAAACCATTATCCTTCTCCTAGTATATCACCTCAATTTTGTGTGACAAGGTGTGAAGGGATTTCCCAGGTGGGAAGGTGCTTCTGGACCTTTGCCTTCTCTGGTAAAACAGAGTTGTTCACATTCTATGGCTTTCTTCAAGGGATTTCTGCATCATCCTTTCATGAAGAGCGTGCACAAAGGCAACAATGCTATTCCATTGTGAAATAATCTTGGAAAAAGTGGAAGGAGGCTCTATGGCAGACCACAGAAACACTGCCCTTCTACTTCTGAAGCTAAAACTACATCAGTGATGAGGCACTGGCACTCAGACCGCACTGACTGAAATCAAAAGCAAAGCTATCAGTCTGGAATGCTCTCAAAAAGCAAGTGAAATATGTTAAATGTCTGGACCTGTCAGTTCCTTTGCTTGGAGTATGCAAGCACTATGAAAGACCTAGTGACTCCTGCCAATTTTATTTCTGACAGGCACTTTCTGTAAGAGAATTGGACTCACAGTGGGTTTTCTGACTTCTATTTTGGGTACTATTATATGGGCTGTGTTTCACCATGACCCAGCTGAGTCCACAACTTACAGGTGTAAAAGCTAGTTAACCCGCTCGTGCTTTTAGTTTTGCCATGTGCTTTTGGCTTAAAACACACTGTACTAAATCAAAGGAAACAAAACACACCTAGCAAGACTGCACTATTGCCTTTGCTTTCCTTCCAAAGCTGAAAAGTGTCCTTGCACTCTGTTTTACCCTCCTCTATCCTCTTCCTAAGGAATAAGCTGCAAATGAGCTCCAAACTTCTCTGAGCTATGCTGAAATCTGCCTCTCTTAACCAGCAGCCTTCTGATTCTTTTAAACACACCACAACTTGGCCCCTGTTTTCCTTGACACTTTGCCAAGCCTATTACACGTCGGAGCAGCCGGTGAAATAGAAGAATTATGATTTCCATTTGGCTTAGTCTAATTTTCACTGGCTTTGAAATACAGCAACTGCTTTTCTTTTGTTTTATTTTTCCTTGTCATTTTGCTTGTTTCTTTTTCTCTTTCCCTGAGAAAAACTGAACAATAAAAAATTGCTAAATGAAATGCTTTTCCCCTATGCTGGTTTTGGGGGGGGTGGGGTGGGGGTGGGGGGTGTGTTCTTTGTTTAGTTTTGGGTTTGGGTTTTTTTTTCATAAAATAACCACTTATTTGTTCCAGAACAAGATTTCATTATCTGAAGAGATTTTCTTGCAGGAAGAAGTATGCTAATGAGGTCATATGTAATCAGAACATATGGATTTGCCTTACCATTATCCCCATTTCCACTGCTTTGGAAGTAGGGTGACAGCAAGGGGTGTGTACGTGTGAAAGGAGACAGTAGCCAAGGCTAGTAGAGCATTCGTATACCATATGAGTAGGAAAGCACTTATCTCTGAAGGAAAAGCATTCGCTTTTCAGAAGGGCTTATGCAGGCTGGACGAATAAGCCAACAGGAACATTAAGAAATTCAATGAGAACAAATGCAAAGTCCTGCATCCAAAAAGGAATAATGTCTTGTGACAATACAGCCTGGGGACTGACTAGCTGGGGAGCAACTTGGCATGTGCTTAGAGGTGAACATTGCTGCACATAAGCAATTGAGGAAATTTCTGGAATTGCTAGGGATAATTTATTCATGGGCATGTTGGAGAAGCCAACAGGAAAAATGCTCTGCTTTGTATCCTACTCAAGGGTAGAGAACAAATGATTGGGGAAATGAAAGCAGTTTTACAATGAAAGTTGTAATAAGATGATAAAATGATAACGTGCGGTTTGCCAAGTGATGTGAAGGTATGCAGCAACATTACCACCCTGCACTTCATGAAAGCATACTTCATCTTGCTCACAGAACTGATAGAAAGATTGCTTGTGGGGCAGCCTAGCAGGGTGAAGAGCCCTGGGATAGCTGCCTGGTCTTCCGAGACAGCTTCTTAAAGGCAAAGAACGGTCCATTCCAATTCAAAGGAAAAAGAACAAGTGTGGCAGGACGGTGGCCTGGCTGCAGGGAGAATTTCTGACTGAGACGAACTAGAAAAGGAAACATATGGAAGGTGAAAATGGAGACAAACAATCCAGGAAGGATACAAAGGAGCAGTGTGCAGAGAGGATGAGAAAGGATAAAACTTGCCAGAAACTGAAATTGTTGACGTATCTGGAGAACCCCATTTTACTGGAAAATTCTTCGTTGAGTCTTCCCAGAGAGCGGGTCCCAGGGCAGTCTGGCGAGGAAGAAGTGAGAGTAACATTATTCAAAGCAGAGGAAGACTAAGATAGGGTCCCCGTAAGTGAAGTGAACATACACAGCCTGGGGGTCCTGATGGTGTACCTCCAAGGTTGCCGAGCAGGCTGACTGATGTCTTTGCAAGGCTACCATCTATTGCCCCTAAAGGATCAGGTTGATCAAATAAGTTCTTTAAGATTGCAAAAAGGCAAGCGGAACACTTGGGGGTTTAAGAAAAAGGGGGAAAAGGATCTAGGAAACTGCATCTCTGTCCTCAGTCTCTGGAAAGATCATGGAGTAAACCACCCTGGAAACCATGACCAGGCACAGGAAAACAAAGTCACTGGGGACAGCCAGCACAAATTTACCAAGGACAAGTTATCCCAACAAAACTGTTTTCTCTGATGATATATAACTGACTATAGATGAAGTAAGATCATAGATGTTTCTCACCTTTAGTGACGATTTTGGCAGTTTTCAACCACATCTTTATATAGAAATATGGTTCGTACGGATGACTTAAAAAGCATGTAAAAAGCTACCTAGATTGCTGAGTTCAGTTTAGGTGTCAATTATTCAAAGACTATATGACAGCCGGTTACCAGCTATGATCCTTGAGGGTCTATAATGGGTCAGATGCTGTGTAATATTTTCATTAATGACCTCAACAATAGGTCAGGATGCACTCTTGCTGAGTTTGCAGATGATGGTGAATTGTGTAGAGCACTTGAAACACTGGAGAAGAGAGCTGTCATTCGAAAGGACCTTGATAAACTGAAAGAATGGTCAGACAGAAGGTTCCCGAAGTTCAGTAAGAGCAAGTGCTTCATTCTGCATTTGAAACATGACAACCTGATGCAACAGGACAGGCTGGGGACTGACCAGCTGAGTTCTTTTCAGCCTTGCAGAAAAGAACTTGGTCCTAATGGACAGCAAGGATGAAGAAAAGTCAGCAACACATGGTAATGAAAGGCAACCACTTCACAGGTAAAATTGTAGCGAGCTTGTTTTCTTTAGCTGGTAGAAGAGGAAGGGCAACTTGAAGTCTTCAATTAACTAAAATGAGATTGTAAGCTGGACTCTTCTCAGAGATGCCCAAGAATTTGACAAGAAACAAGTTGTAATAAGACAAATTCTAGCATATCTGATCCAATTCAGTCTGTGAGACTCTGACAGACTAGCAGCTGGCTAAAAGTTATACCTCTAAGAAACTATGGCTGCTTTTGCTTTAGCAAAGAGTTTGGTACAATAGAACTGGATGAGCAGACTGATGCAGTTAGTGCTCAGGCTTCTCATCTCCACTGCATGCCCTATGAAGCTCCCCTGGTCTGAATTTTGACCTGAAGTTTGAGGTCCTCAGCCATGAACTAGTGCTAAGTCTTCGTTACCATTGGACTTAATTTTGGGAGTCTGTAGCTCCATTAGAGAGGGACAGTTGCCCTGTGGAGTCAACACTTAACTCTTTCTGATGGAGTAACTTGTTGTAAGCCAGACTATCACAGGCAGAAACATGACTAACCATGACTTTAGAGGTATTCTTCAAGTCGCTTTTTTCAAGTGAGTGAGAAACATCAACAAGACTAGTCAGGAATTTAGTCAGGTGCAGTTACCTGAGACAAATGCAGATGAGTACAGACAATGTTTTGAACATTAAGTGACATTCATCCTTTTGGAGTGACATAACCAGATACCCAAAACAGGTGGTGGTAGTGCTGTCTCTGCTTTATTAAGGGGTTGTCCTGTTACAAGGACAGATGCTGCTTTTGTAGTGACCATAAATGTTGAAAAAAAAAAAAAAAAAAGAAAAAATGAAAAAGAGAGAATCATAAATAAAGATCCTGGTCATTGGGCCATGCCATCAGGAGGAGCATAGCAGATGCCAAGCGTGCAGCCTAATCCTATTGCTACAGTGGCAAGTGAGAAGTTCATGTTTGGGAAGAATATGGGACTACTACCCTACTATTAGGGAGCAGAAGCCATATGAGGTCACTGGTGAAGTATCAGTGGCTAGGAAATCATTTGACTCTCACTGGTGCACTGCAGATGGACTTCAGGTGATTGTCAGCCAGCCAAATGTGTAAGTCCTCTAGAAGGAGATGAAGGATTTAAATATCTCCTGATGGCTTCTGACAGATCGTTTATAACTTACCAAGTGTGCAAATACTCTGCCTCAATCAGGAAAATAACAGGGGGCATTTGTGCACCAGTCTTATGCCCCAGTGTCTCTATGAGAAACTCACCAACTCATGTTGCAGACAATGCCCACCTTGGGATTCCGTGTTAGTTAAGAGTCAAACCACATTCTGGGATTGGCTGCTTGCCTGAGTGTACAAGCTGGTAATGCTGTGCACTCTTAAGGAGGCGAGATGGTGTGATAAAGAATTAGACAGGACTGGGGGAGAAGAAACAACCAGACAGGCAACCTTTACTAGAAAGTAAGCTTGTAGGTCATTTATTAACTACTTCTGGTTTTTTAAAGTACTTGTGTGGAGCTGGTGGGTGTTCTGTGTGTGAAAGTGCTGCTGTGCCACAACTTGCTACAAATTAAAATTCACCAAAATTGTATGAAAAGAGGAAGAAAAAGCAACCTGTTCTTAGGAAGACTTTTTTTATTCAACTTCATATTAGGCAATTAACTTCTTGTAAAGAAGAGACCTATTTTGCTCTTCAGGGGAGAGAAAAAATATCCATGCCATAAAATATAGTAAAGGCTAAAGGAAATTGAGCTGAATTCACAAAACAGTCAAGCAAAGAGGTCAAGTGAAATTGCTGCATAAAGTGTTCATTTCTAGACTTTCTGCAGAGCTTCAACTAGCACAGCAAAAGCTCTGACGCCCCATTACCCGTGTTTCAAATTCTCTCTCCTCAGTAGCTCAGTTCCCACAATGGTGACAGGAAGCTTTTCTCAACAATTTTATATATAAAAAATGCAAAAAACTAACAAACAGTCAGATCCTGAAACTTGTCCAGTTCAATCCAGCCTATCCAAGAGCAAACAAACCCAAGCTTTTTCTGTTTCTGCCTCACAGGAAGCACCATTTCAGGGCTAAAGATTTTCTTCTGAAACAGAACAAAGCAAAAGAATATAATGTGATGCTCCATTCTCTATCTTTTTCTCTCCACCTATTTAAAAAGCAAAACAGATCAACACAGCTGCCCTTCCTAGATACCATAGACATACTCTGCCAAGATAAGCAGCCCTTTTTGTACCTGAGCAAATAGCATTTAATTCACTACAATCCAAAGTCTAGAATCAAAGGTTGAAGCTACAAATAGGGACTTGAAATCCTTTCTTCCCTGTAAAAGGGGTAATTTCTTGACTGTAAGAATGGAGTTTCTCTGCCCAGTATGTAGGACCACTGAGAGTTAGAACATGTAGAAGGTGTCCCTGCACATGGCAGGGGGTTGGAACTAGATGAGCTTTAAGGTCCCTTCCAATCCAAACCATTCTCTGATTCTGTGATTCTGTGTCAGGCTGAACTGTCTTAAATACCTCTCTGAACAGCAAGCCTGGGGACTTACTGTGGATATTTTTTTTCCCCAGCTGCAGTAACTTACAGTCATCAAATAACTTATTATTCAGACAAAACCTTTAATAGTTTTATCAATTTTTATTAAAGTCAAGAAAATGCCATAGTTCATATCTGTATTGACGGATATTCACTTCTTTCACAAGGCCCCCTTTGCAACACAGAATGAGTTTATCAGCAAGCACAAATGAGCTATTCATACAGAAAATGCTGGGGATAACAGGCCCAGTAAGACCTGGGAAGGGTGTCTTGTCAAGGTTAGTAATTCAGGAAAAACTGTGAGGCAGGGTTGAGCTGCCTGCAACTGGAGAGCTTACAGCTGGCTGGAGTAACCTCTTTTTAGACTTCTGAGGGTAAAAACTTTAGGCAAAAGAATGCTTTAGATATGGCATTACATTTTAACCACATCAGATTTCTTCCTTGCTTTGAATATGGCAAGGGTCAAAAAAGAGACACGTTTTCTAGGAGTTTCTTGTCTCCAGTGTAGATACAGAAGTGTGCGTGGCAGCATCCAGCAATGAAGAGAACATGAAGAAAATGGGTGCAGAGACGCTTTCTCTGAATTGGTACCACCAGCAACAAGGTTTATATGCTAAATCCAGACCACGGTATGTTGACACTCCATTTACAGCTCATGAACACTGGACTTCGGAAGTTAGGTTTTATTTGTCTCTTCATGAAGATACTCCAAGAGCTGATGTTCAAAAGGTGTAAGATTTAAATTTAAGGTCCAGTTCTGGATGGTGAAAGCTGGGCTGTGGCATACAGACCTGGTATTACAGTTTCCCTCTAATGCTCATAGGTGTTAGTTAAGCTACTCTAAATGCCCTACCACTGTCTAATTAATAATGTTAATAGAGTCATATAATAACTTACATTTGCAAAGACTTATGAAGGTCGTATGGTCCAATCCCCACTTAAAGCACTGCCAACATTGACCAGGTTGCTCAAGGCCCTGCCCACACTAGTCCTAATTACCTTCAAGGGAGTATAAAAAAGGAAGGGTAGATCCATGCTGAGGATATGAATTCACACTTCAGAATCTGTGTTTGGGAGAGCAGGAGAAGGAATAGAGGGCATGAGCAAGGAAAAAAAAACAAACATGATTTTGAAAAAATAATTGTTTGATAGATGCAAAGGATGAGGTTGACTTTGTTTGCCCAATGGGGATGTAGCTTTTTAAAATCTGGGAGACCATTTTTGCGGGAAATATCACTAAGCATAAATAAAGCCTCAGGTCAGCATACAGCTGGCTTTTTTTGCGATGTCTTCTTAATACCATTGTGTAAGAGAAAGGAGAAAAAAGACACTTTGATAAAATAATTGATTTTGAGTTCTTCCTATTTTTGCCTGTTTGAGTGATTTCATCTGTTGGGGCTGTGGGAGGTTGGTGTTCTCAAATATTTTCTCCAAGAGAAGTCTAAACATAGAGCAGAAAACAGTGTTTCACCACAAGTGACTTCAAGATGGTCCTGCGATTTTTTTTTTCAGGATATCTCAGCTCATCTCATAGCTGCTGGCGACACTGAGGATTCAAGTTCTTTAGTGCTGACACTTTAAAAGAAGCATTAGATAGGATGCTATATATATTAAGATTAACATAAAATTTCAAACAACAGGCAGAATCAGAGGTATGGTGGAGGATCTATCCAGAAGTGTGCCCAAGCAGTCATTTAAGTTGTTTCATCCAGCAGGCAACATCTTTTTCTACAGACATCATTCTAAATTAGACTGACCTACATTTTAGCTCATTTATAGTTCAGTGGGTGTGCAAGAAACCTCCTCAATCTTTCAGAGTTGGATAGGAGGGTTCAGCACAGCAAAGTATCTACAGAACAAAGAGTATTCAAAAGAGGGTTAAATTCAGAGGAGGCTGAGCTATAGAAAGGGCTTTGCTTTCCAAGTGCTTTCACTCATTATCAATAGAAACATTGGTTTTAACTGGATAGCTTTCAATACAGGAACAGGCTTAAATCTTCACCACAATATGTCTCACAATCTGCAGGCCTCTCCCATCTCCTCCTGTAACTGATTACAAATCAAACTTTAGCATAGTTGAAAGAATAGCTATAAAACATTGACTTTTTTATAATAGGATGTAGGAGAAGTTGAAAGGATTGCAAGTTTATACTCAAGAATAAGTTTTCTAACCTCCCATTACGTCATTCATCTCCAGTCTATTCCTCCAGCAAGTGTTAACCACAGAGATGATCCATGTATGCCACTGTGCCCATTTGCTGTGTGCCTTGTAATTCATTTGTCTCTGCTTGCTAACAACAGGTCTCCTAGCATTTCAAGGAACAGACACTGGGAAAACTGAGGGCAGAGGTTAAAACCGTGACCATTCAATTCATCACTTGGGAGCCAAAAACTAAAAACACAACCCACACATCAGAAAAGCGATCCTCAACAAAAATAGACAAAAAAAACCACTTGTTACAAGCTACAGACTTTTGATGAAAAAATCAGATCCACAGGTACACTCTGCTTCCATGGTTTTCTTCCAAAGAAAATGTCAGAAATAACAAGCAAATATTGAAAACTGTCTTCCAAATTTATTTTCACCCTAATCCTTTTGGGTACTAGTTCATATTTCTGCCAGTAATTACTTGTAAACCTTCCAAGATGTAAGGGCTATAAAGAAGAAACAGGTATGAGAAGAAGTCATAATAGTAAAAAGCTTACTTGGCCCACCTTGGATTTAGAAATTAAATTTTCCCTAATCATAGCATGCAGTGAAGTCACTGTTTTCTTATGCCAACTGCAACAACCAGAGAAATTGCATAGCTTTATCCAGACCTTATTCATATCCAATGGTTGTGGTGGATTTGTCGTTTCAATTATGCATGCTCTGAGAGTAGAAAGCTGAATTCATAATGAACTTCCAATGCCATCAAGGAGAAAATCAGCTTCATGTGCTGAAGTAATGTACAAAGTATTTTTGCCTTATGCCTTCCTACAGAACCATTCCCAAAGACAGCAGGAGGGAGATAAGTCTCATATGTATAGAAAAATAACAGTACACTTACAGTGTCTCTCATACACATCCATTGCTGCAAATTGCCACTATAAAGCACACTCCTCCACCTCGCTGAATAGCCAGCTCATAACCTTCCTTCTCAGTGGGTAACCTAACCAACTCTTCCACTTCTTCACTAGTTAATCATGGAGGCTTAGTAGATCTGAAATGCACATTAGAGATATTAATCACTTCCAGAATATGGTGTTCAAATGTATCTAGCAGAGATATTAATTTTACCCCCAGTTAAGACTGAAAGATTTTGAATCTTTTTAATAAATTGGAAAGGTATCATCTTCTGATTATATCCCACTCTTTTTTGAGCCCCACTTTCCCCTTGTATGGTTCCCCCTACTCCTCTTACTCACCTTCAATACTAAGCATAATCCCAATTACTCCACTGCACTGGAACTGACTGAGTGATGGAAAAGTATAAACTAACTGTATCAGGTCGAAGCGAAATCTAAGATTATTTCACTTTCCAGCCAAAAATCCATTTTCACAACTGAGGTTATTGACAGCACACACGATCTACCAAAGAAATTAACGTAGATCCTTACTAAGCTAGATAAATAATTGCAGCCACATCTCTTCTAATAGCCCCATTTATAGTGCAAACTTTTGAATTTGAAAAAAACTACTGTCATGTGTTCGAAATATGTTTCACATTTGTCTTAGAGTTTGTTATTAGGGGGGAGAGGGCATGAAAAGGCATTTTCAAAATGCTTTCCATTCATGAAGACATTTCCCATCATGTTATTCATTCAGCAAGGCCTACAGTGTTTTCCTCCTTTTTACCCAGTAAAAATAAACTCATCACTTCTCATTTTTCTCTGGAAGTTTTATTGGCCAGAAATGTGACAGTTTTATGAGGTATTTTGGACAGCCATTATGCTGCTGACAGATGAAAATAAAACCAGTACCTTATAGAAGTGAAGCACCAAAATAATGTGAATTAATTAGCTAACTTTAATTATCACTACATACTCTTGAATTTGGTGAGTACCCCTTTGTTTCCCCATCCTACAGAAGAAGGAACAGCAGCACAAGAGCTGAAACCTCCTGACTCAAAGCCATAGCAAATCTGAAATACAGCTTGAATTTGAATTCAGGATTCTGATGTGACCACCAGAGTTTGAAATGCATGGTTCCCCTAGGGGAAAGAAGAAAAGTTTTTAAAAGCCAATTCAGTAGGTTACTCTGAAATCAAGCTAAAAGGCTTCCTGGCACCGTAAGGAGAGGACTGAATAGCAACATGTCTATAAAGCCTTTTGTTTTCACATTGTAAACTTTGATTCTCAGCTTGGTCAGTCTGATGGCAAGCAAAAGCCTATTTCTCTTTAACAATTGCTTGGTGACCTGCACAAAACAAATTGGTTGTTATCTTTAGCTTACACAGAATGGAAATTGAACAAGATAACCATTACAGCTGTGAGAATAACTTACTGTGATTTATATATTCAGTGAATCAAAGTGTTTTTCTCCTTGCAAAAAAAGTCAAGGCTTGCACTAAACAGGGATCCATTGGAATGGAATATACCCCCTTCTTTTTCAAATGCAGATCTTTTGTTCAAGTGTGTGAAGATTTATTCCTATACAATGCAGTATAAGCATAAGCAATACAAGTTACATCTGTCTTTGCTAATGAACTTAATACCCACTTTGGAGGGGAGCAAAGAGCTTATACTAATTTCATTAGAGCCTGAAATTAGGCATCCAATAAGAATTATTCTGACGGCATTGATATTCAGTATTTCATGACTGATCAAAGATGTCAAAAGGATAAAGGGAGTCTCCTGAAGATCTGTGGGTAAAGTTTGTTCCTTCAAAAGCATGATATTAAAGCATCAAGATTAAAGTGGCAGGTGTTTACATCTTACCCAGAAGTTCTGCAAAGCACCTTGAAATATTTGTGCTTCCTTCCTGTAACTGGAGCTGAGATAAGCTTTCAAGTCTTGAAATTGAATTTCCATCCTCAGGAGGGCTTTAGAGCACCATCCATTTTTCTCACTGTAAAGAGAGGGTGCTTGTGTCAATCCATTTTTAATAGTTGTGATTAGTTGTGTTTCTTGATTCAACAAATACAACTCATTTCATTTGGAAAAAAGGAACAAGAAAGGGTAAAGAAAATGTGCTAAGAAATCTTTAAGCCTTTCATGGGCTACATGACCCTTGCCTCAGCATGGCTTTTAGTCTCCCAGTACCTTAATTTTCTATAGATGGAATGAAGGTGCTCAATGCTTTTATGGGCTACTTCCCAAAGGAGAAATTATGTGCTCTGGTGTGCAAGAAGAGCCAGCCTTCTTTCTTTTCTGCCTGACCCTGGTCTATGTTCAAGAAATCCTGCCTGCTGTTATGTTAGGCTATAATAGTGTGTTCAAGTATGCCCAGGAATGTTCAGTGCTCCAGAGAGCATATGTCTATGACAATAAATGGTCAGGCAAGCCACTCCCTGGCGAGCCTTGGCCTGTGCAGCTAGTTCCGAGGTATAGTTGTTCTGACTCTAGCCAGACCCCTTGCAAAGGAGGTAAAATCTGGAAGCAGTATCCTAGGAAGTTTGAGTGTATCGTATCTTGGTGAAGAGGATACAGATGCTTCATACTGGGCAACTCACAGTTCATTTGTATGTGTTCATAAACCTTGGATGTAGACAGATTTAGTCAGTTGCTGTTTGCAAAGATGGGAAAGTCTGAGAGTTTAAAACAGTAGGTGAAAAATGCTTTTTCCCAATAATAAATAAGTCACCTGGCCTACTCAATTTAACCTTTTGAGTTACCATTTTCTAAGTGGAATGCAATGAAGAGGTGGTAAAATTAAGGCTTGATGCTTGCTTAAAAGCGGTCAGACTAACATTTAAAAAAGAGGTATTAACTTCTTATGAGAGATGATTGCAGTGGTGTAAGGCCTTCAGGTCATAAAAATGCAAGACTGAAATTGCCAGTTCTATTTCATTTATCTTTAGTAGCCTTGACCATCCAAAGAGTAAATAGCTTCCAGTTAACCAAATGTATTCTTTCTTTATCAGTCATTAGCACAATGAAAGGAAGCATGAAATAATTTGTCTGCCAAAACGGACATACTGAGCCTGAGGCACATGCAACACAACCCAAGGGCAAGTCCCAGGCTCAGCAATGTAAAAAGATAGCAATCACAGCCCGCCACATCCACTCTCCAAGAAATCTCTGGTAACTATCTGTTGACAAATTGGAAAGGTTTCAGAGAAAAAAACGCAAGTCTATTTCAATGACAGGAAATGTTGCTTTCTAGTAAAAGGCTTAGATATGTTCATTGTGCCTGAGGCATTAAATGAGTTGCAAGATCATAACCCAAAACTAATTGATGGGGGAATGGGAAAAGGCTGTGACAGTGAGAGGTAAAGTCAGATTTCCAGATATCTGCTCCAGTTTTGGCTGAGATAGAGTTAATTTTCTTCATAGTAGCTGGTACGGGGCTATGGCTGGGATTTGTGCTGAAAACAGTGTTGGTAATACAGAGATGTTTTTGCTATTGCTGAGCAGTGCTTACCTGGTGTCAAGGCCTTTACTGCTTCTCATACCGTCCCACAAACAAGTAGGCTGGGGGTGTGCAAGAAGCTGAGAGAGTACACAGCAGGGACAGCTGAGTGATGGAGCCCTGCTTCCCTGGACATCGCTGCACACTTGCTCACCCATGGGAAGAGGTGAATGAATTCCTTGTTTTGCTTTGCTTTCTTGCACAGCTTTTACTTTATTTATTGAACTGTTTTTATCTCAGCCTACAAGGTTTCTCATTTTTACCCTTCTGGTTCTCTCGTCCACCCCGGGGGGGTGGGGGGTGGTGGGGAGGGTGGTGGTGGAAATGAGCAAGCAGCTGTGTGTTTCTTACTTGCTGGCTGGGGTTAAACCATGGCACTGACTAAAGCTAAAAAGAGTCACACATGTCATGAGGTACCCTTTCAGAACATTGTGATAAGGAGGATAATTTAGTGAAGGAGGTATGGATAACCTATTAGATGAAATAGCCTTAAAGATAAGAGCTAGGTCAGCCAGACACAACTGCTCTGATGCACATATTTCTAGACAGAATCATAGAATCATTTAGGTGGGGAAGGACCTTTACGATCATTGAGTCTGGCTGTAGACCTAATGCTGAATCCACCACTAAACCATGTCCGTAAGCAGCACATCTACACATCCTTTAAGCACCAAGCTGGTGTTTTCCTCAATCCTGCTGATGAAGGAGAAAGCGAAATGTAGGAGCAGGTATTTTGCAAGTCAATAACTGGTGGTAGAGCTCGAATTGCAGGCAGGGTTTCAGGTTTTGTGAGTACAGGACTCTCCAGTGAGAACAAAGGACTAAGAGACATGGAATACACCTGACAAACCAGGATGAGAACATCTTTGCCAACAGCCTTTCTAACCTAGCAAGGAAAACTAAGCCAGATTCATTGGAGGAATGAATTGCAAAGAGAAGAGGTGCAGGTAAGTGCCTATGATAGAGTGCTCAAGGCACTGTGTGAGAGAGTGAAAAGGATATCCTGAAAGAAAAATCAGGGTGATAGCGGGACAATTAAAATGACTATGCACAAACGCACACAGCGTGGAACAAAGGCTTTGTTTGTATGCAGAAATAATTCCTTGTCATACATAACCCCTCCATACCCAAAATGGGCTTACTTTTCCATGGACTTTGTGTTCTTCATGGGTCTTTGCTGAAGGAATAATACTTGTTTGAACATCTTTTTGTACAGGTATGAGTAGTAACTACTGTAGTTATGAGAAAAAAGCATGTAGAGAAATACTGGGGAAGGGCAGGCAAGAAGCATACTTGCTATTTGCATCCAAGTTGTGTGTTCTGTGCAAGTTTTCCTGCTGAAAGCATCTTTGAACTGAATCACTAGGTCTGTCTCCATACAATACCTCCCTTGAAACAACTGGGAAACTGAATTCCTTATAAAAGCTTCAGGCTTCTACTTTGGGAAGACACACTGCTTATACACAGATATGTAACTTGGGTTAGCTGACTCATGCCTTTAAAAACACTTAGTTGAAATGCAGATGAATTGAAATTTAATCCAAATTACAGAATTGCTCTGGTAAGCCATCATGTTAAGAGCAGTGATATAGCTCAGTCCTTCCTAGGCTTCTGGCTTTGCCAGCATTTAGCAAATCACCTTATATGAATATACGATATACTGAAAAGTAATAGGCACAAGGTTAGCTTAAAGACAGTAGCATTATTTCCCTTCATTCCTGGCTACCAACCTTAGTTTGGAGGCAACAATTTCCAACTGCAATTGTCCTGGCACTGCCACTGGCAGTGATAACTACAGCAATTCCAAGCTGGCCATGCACATATATGGAAAAGTGTCAGGAAAATTATTCAGACAACATCTGTGTCCTACTTTGAAGTAGCTTGAATAGAGCTCTGCACACATCTGTTTAGGAACCTCACCTAAAGGCATTTCCATCTTTTTCTGTTCATTAGAGAAAGAAAAAGTTCTTCCCAGATGCTTTCTTCTCTCAGTGTTCTTGTAGTTTCTTCTACATTTCCCTTAATATTAATTTGTCTACAGCACCATACTGAGTCTTGAAGATAGTATTTTTCTGAAATAAAATATGAAAGGCAATTACTACTGCTTTTGATTTACTTGAAGAGAACCTGCAGGGTGGGGTTTGTTTTTCTTCAAACGACAGCTTCTGCACTGTTAAAAATAATGGAGCTCTTTGAACAGTGTTTGAGATCAAGGAAATAGAGAAATAAATAATCAATAACAAAAGCTTGGCCTGCACCACTTTGGTGATGTCAAATCAACAGACCTAATGCCTGCTTAGACAACTTTTCTTGGGATTTGAAAATTTGAGTGGAGGAGAAAAGTCACAGGTTGAAGACATAAAGGAATGTTTCACTTCAGTATACACACTCATGTGCCCATTTTTGGAGCTTTGTATTCGTAACAATCCCAGTTTACTAAGGTACTTCTCTAGAAAACCACAGGCATCAGAAATCCAATGGGTGATTCTACATTCTGACATTTCTTTAGATGCAGATGGCTATAATTTCTGCCTTAGACAGCTACTGTGCTTACCTTGCAATCTGTCCACCTTGCAGAACAGAGATCCCTGACCAACCACATGTACAACCAGAACTAAAGCAGCCTAATGATTATGGGAGGAGAAATACATTCACTGCTAAATGCAGTATTACCTCTTCCATCAGCAGTCATCCTGAAGCACTGACTTTGGTACAAATGTCACAGTCCAGAAATATGAATTACTTAACAATTTTGCTTGACTGTGGCCCTGATATGGCCATCTTTTGGTCTATTTGATTGCTGAAAAAACTAAGTGGAATCAAGCTACTAGTAGCAATCAGTCACAGATTGAGATAGTAGGATTACAGTTGCCTTATTTTCTTCTCAGTTAAAAACCTCCAGTCTATCTCCTGACAATTCCTGCAATGGGTTCTGTATTATGAAGAAAGAAAAACCTGCAAGTGTAAGGGGAAAAATTAAATGAATACAAAATAAATTGCATTTAACATCAAAGCAAATTCAAGGGCTACTGCACAATGTGTATTATTCATATTCATATTTAATTCATTAAACTTCATCTTTTTTAAATTTAAATAAACCTTAGACTATCTATTTTGCCTACTGGTCCAGAGCACTGCAGGTATTCCAGATATATCAGAAAACTTACTCACACTTTGTTGCTCTGTACAAAAGCCCTTGAAAAGTCACACACAATTGCATATACACAGAGGCATGAAATATGCATATTTTCATGCATTTTAGAGAGAGTGATGAGAAAGTACTGTCCCTTTATTACTTTTAATATTGCTTTTCTCATTTTATTTCCCCTTCCTTTCCCAGAATTTCTTTCCTGCTACCATCTGCTGTATCTCCTCTGGTTTTCCCCACAACCCTTCCCTCCCTTACATTGTTCTATATTTAATTCAGATTACAAATTTTCCAGGGTCTAGAAAGCAATATCCCCTCCAGAAAAATAACCACTCAACCCCTCACTCCCTAAGGTTGCTTCCTCCTTACTTTGTTTCTCCTCTTTCATAAGCCCTTCCCTGAATTTTTCCCCATGCTTATTCCTTACCATAATTGCCCTTGATTCTTCTTCAGCAGTAGAGCTTAAATCTCTAAGCCTCTGCCAGTGCAGACTGGCACACCTGTTATCATTATCTTAGTATATAAGGTGTCCATGCTAAAAGTAGCATTAGTTGATTGAAAAGAAAAGATAACTGAAGTGCTCATCCATAGATCTAGTGTTTCAAGAGTAGGCAGGATCAATGTAAGGTAAACAATAATCCATCCTGGAGTTTCAGTATTACTGTTGCAGAAAATGTGATTAAGTGAGACTATATTAAGTTCCTTTTGACAGTACAATCAAAAAGGAGGAAGATCTGTGGAGGGAATGGTCATCTTGGAAGGCATGATGCACATGCTGTGCTGTTTCTCTAGTGCACAGATTGAAAGAGATATGCTATGCTGTCTCAAGTTAAAATCTACAAGGCTTTTTAGGAAGACAGACACCCATGAAGATTCAGTCATCCTGTCTCTAATGTACTTTCTGTCTTGGGAGAGGCAAATCACCACTGACACAATTGAAGGCTGGGAAAACGCTGAACACACCCTTGGTGCCAGGTCCAAATTCATGATGTGGTTCACCATTTCCTAGAGGATTTCTTGCAGACTTTTTTCTGTGGTGTGTTGTTAAAAGCACTTCCCACGCACAGAAGGCCAAACAGTTCAGGTCTTCCCACCTCATCTGCAAAACTACAGCATGGCTTCCTCCTCCCTTTCAGCAGTAATTTAACAGTGGTTATTGTAACTGTACTCCCTCGTTGCAGTGAAAAACTGAAGCCAGGAACCCTTCAAGTTTTAAAATGAGTGAAGTGTGAACAGATGGCTGTCTACCGAACTGTACAGTAGACAAGGACCTAACAGACTAGAAATGAACTACTGTCCACTTTGGGAAGCTATCTGACTCCTGCAGCAGTCATCACCAAAAAGAAGAAAATCAGCCCCGAAGGATGAAGATAACCTACTTTCTCCACAGAAGACTTGGTTAGTGGGGGATCAGGATGAGTTTAGACCCCCATGTATAGAACATCCTTTAATTTCTCACCACCCCTAAAACTGCTCTAGCTCTGAAACTCTTAGGAAAGTGAGTATTATGTGGGCAAGTCAACCTTTTCAAGATAGGTTTAATAGCAAGGACTGTGAATTGACAGATTCAGCTTCATACAGTTTCCACTACACCGCATATCAAACAGAACAGGTTTACCCATTGCTGAAGACTTAAGGTGACTCAGGGAGGAAAGGAAAAAGTCATGAACATTCCTTGAAAGAACAGCTTTGGAAACAAGGAGGGAGAAGACAAGCATTTTTATCCCTCAATATGTCATGTAAAAGGTCATAAGGGGGTTAAAGGAAACACAAGCACCTCCTCCCTGCTTCCTTGATGGCATTGGTTCAGTGGATTGGGCAAAATAGTGAAGTGCTGGGTTGAAAAGTGTGCTTTCATACGGAAAAGGGGAAAAGCTGTTTTTCAACCACAGAAAATAACACATTGAATAAAGCCTTTCAACTAGCTCTTAGGTTCAGTCATCCCTGGAAATAACCATAAGCACACTCTGGTTAATACCATCCAAACAGACATAGTGATCAGTGACCTTTGCAGGTGTTTTCTGAAGGTGCCATTACCACAGCTCCTGACCCTTTAGCAATGACAACATTTCAACAAGCCACAGACACTTTTCATTGTAGCATCCATTGCAACTCATATGTGTATAAAAGCTGTCAAAGAAACCCATGGTCACAAGCATCAAAAGACAGAAATCCATGGTCACAAGCATCACAAGACAGGGCTGGGGACTAGAAGGAAGCCTTCTGTAAGTCACAAGGAGAGAGTTAGGAGCAACAATATGTTTTGCTGCCTTTTTTCTTTCTACTGACTTTGATAAGGAGGGGAGCTTTTGCTATTGTGGCTTTGGAAAATTCTAGACAGGAGGTCTCAGAAGGACAGACAAGCTCTGAATTTTTTTAGAGAGGCATGGTGACATAAGAGCCCTCTTCCTTTTCAGACAAGCCCCTTTTAGCAAGACTTTCTCTTTAGCAAGGGTAAAGTAAAAGCTATCATTCTGTAATTACAGAAATTATCCTCTCATATTTTGTTTTCCTTCACGTTTATCACTCATAACAACAAAACCATGAGCTGCAATTGAAGTTTTGCCCTTGGGACATTATGATCTGCCCCACAGCACTTCTGAGGCCAGGTTACGCTTGACCTCCCAGCCCCCCTGCAGTCGAAGAGCTTCCAGGGTCTGCTGCAAGCAAGCACATGTGGAAAACCTGGTGTGGAACTAGCTCTTTATGCCCTCTGGAATCACCAAAGCTGGTGGCAGCTGTCGACACTTTACCAGAATTATTAGATAAGGACGCACCTGGAGGCCTATCCTAATTTGAGCCACCAAATCTAATCCCAAGAACAAACCACGCTTAAAAACAACCCAAAGAGTTCCTGCCCTTCATATTTTCAGTTGTTCCCTCCTTCACCACACCACAAATCACTCTGAACAGAGTATAGTATATTTATCTACAATGCCTTCTTCAGTTTTGTATTATCCATGGGATGTATGGAGCTCAGGAGCAGAATCCCACCCAGAGACCTGAGCCCAAGCTATTTGTTTCCGTCTCTAGCTTATCAGAGGAAAACTGCTGCAAAGGTCTCTCATCCCAGCTATTTCAAGATTCTAGTTATCTAGACCATAGACATCTCACCTTTCATTTCCCCATAAATCATCTATTTCATTCGTAGTGCAATAAAAATGCTGGAAACAACATCTGTTTTTTCATACATTTCTCCATTCACACGGGAGGAGAGGACCATCAGCTCAAAGTTCAATTTGTGTCTTTAAAGGACTAGAGAAGCAGAGAAGTACTCTGGAATACACTTCCAGTTAAAATCTAGGAGGGTTTCCCCAGCTTCACCAGAGAATTAGGTTTGCTCAGAGCCTCCCCAGCCATAAAAATATCATACATGTGGCTGCCTACACTAGTCTGCTTTCAGTTAAGGGTTAACTTTCGGAAGATGTCGCAACTGAAAAAAACCCACCAAAACAGAACAAACCCCTAACAAGAAAGTCTCTAATAACTTACTTCCTGCTATCCATAGCCTAGCCTACAGTCCCTCATCAACCTTCTGCCCATAAAACATGCTTGAGGGCCAGCAGCTGCTTTTATAGTATGCCTTAGCATTGCTGTTTAGGACTTCAAACTCTACCTTGGTTTGGGACTCAAACACCTATGGTTGCAGGATACCTCAGCAGGACTTAACTCTCTGATGAAGGTGCTGCTTTCTCTTTCTCTCGAAACAGCCATCCTTTGTTGTGACTGCTTTATGTATTTATTGATTTATTTATCTATTTTACTGTTGCTTTGTGTTTAGTATGCTCACAAGTGTCTCTTAATAAGGTGGAAACCTGAACAACAAATTCTTTTTAAGAAGTACCTTTTTAAAAGCTGTATGTTTTATGGTACAGACTACATCAATCAGACCACCTGATAAATGTAGAGAAATTAATGTAAATAAAGTTTAGCCCAGAGCGCTGGACTAGAAATCCGGAACATTTTTCTCAGTTTTTGCCTGATAAATGAAGTT
The DNA here is from genome assembly GCF_037157495.1 of Lathamus discolor. Classification (NCBI taxonomy): domain Eukaryota; kingdom Metazoa; phylum Chordata; class Aves; order Psittaciformes; family Psittacidae; genus Lathamus; species Lathamus discolor. The sequence continues at coordinate 71,648,859 of NC_088884.1, read as the reverse complement.
GTACGCATTGCTGTTGCCTTTATGCCTCAGTTTCCCCATATTTAAAATAGTAATGAGCTATTAAACTCACTTATGAAGTGCTTTGAAGGCATTATATATCGTGTAAAAAGCTTGGTGTTACTGAAGCAGAGGGAATTTTTAAAATTGAGAGTCTTGTGTTTAAAGGCTTGTAGAGAATTTAAAGATGCTGGAATTCCTTTCATTTGTGTGGATCTCATTTGCTGGAAGACGAAAGAAAGAGACAGAAGAGTAATCAGCCATGTACAGTAGGCTGGGCTGTGGAAGTGGTGGGGGCCAGGTGCCTGCATTGCTTTAACAATTGTGTAAGGATTATGAGTATCCTTTATGTGTATCAGGTTTTCTAAGCAGAGGAAAATGCAGTGAATTTCTTACAGCTGACATGATCTCCCATCAACCATGTGCCCTACTGCATTCCAAACCCGATTTTCCACAGTATTTATACACCTAAAAATACACACTACTGCCTAATGGTGCTATCAAAACTGCAAATGAAGTGCTTACATCCCACTGAAATCACCCATCTCTTTAGATGGTGTACAAAACCCCATTAAGTGCTTACCTTCACCTGCAGACACCTAGAATGGTTAGGAAATGAGACGTTAAGTCAGCTAGGAGTCTGAATCTCACACAGATTGTCAAGACTATAGGGGCCGTATATAGGCTGCCTAAAGTTATGGTCAAAGAGGGATTGAGATGCTTGCTCTGGGGTCTTAGCTTGAAGCAGGAGTGGAGCAGGTGCTACTCCCAGACCTCTTACTGTAAGACCCTCCTGTTACGGGCATGAGTGCTGCTGTCATAGCACATCCAGGGGTCTCACAGCTCTGAACAGTTTGAGTCTGTCTCACTAACCACTGTCACGTTTAGGAGTGGTGGGCTAGGTTTGCAGCAGGTTGGATTTGCAAGGGACAGACAGCAGATGGACAAATCAACTTCGCTTGATGTGTGATCAGGGCTCTGACTATCTCTGAACGTGGAACATGGGCTTTATATACCTGTTCGCATTTCTTGAGACAGAAGAGACAAATAGGAAGAACCGGTTCGGTGGGAAAGTTTCCTGCTCCAGCTCCACACAGAAATGTTCCTGAGGAGGTTGACTGAATCTCTGTTGTCACGTAAGTCACTTTTGAGGGTGCTATGCAGAACGCACGTGGACTGGGTGGCTTTTCCTCATCTGCCTTTTCACAGGCAGACTTATTCTTTCCACCCCTCCACCCTGCTCTCACCATCTTTCAGTTCCCTCCACCAATCCTGCCAATTGCTTTGTGAAGTTTAGGAACTCGCTAGAAAGAAAAAAACCTTTTTTTTTTTTTATAAATTCTAATGCTGTATGCAGCTGAAATCAGTGTCCATTCAGAGCATGTTTATGAAGAATGTTGGTTTGATTTGTAGCTTGTGTAAGCATGCATCACCCTTGCAAAATAGAAAAGATTGCTTATTGTTCTACATGTGTAGAGCAAGACTGCAAGACAGCTTCATCCTGTGCATGTACAAAACAAAAAAGTATATGTGGGCCCAATTAATTTTTTTTCATTCTATATTATTATTGAGTCTTTGTGTTATGCTTTTGTGTTATGCTTTTGAAAATAAAGTAAGCAGTTTCCAGACCCTTTCCAGAAGATTTAATCTCTATTCCAGTCTGTGTTGTTTATTTTTGACAGTTTTCTCTGGCGGGACAATGAAAATATGCTTGGCAGTTTCAAGCTTAATTTATAAATCATTATAGAACTTCCCTATGCAATCTAACAGGAAATTATAATTTTCCTGTATGCCTTGGGATCACTCTGTAGAAGATGCTAATGCACAGTTGCTCTGCTGCGATAGATTTAGTCTGTTGGATGACTGAATGAACTTGCATAAATAAAGGTCTGTACCTTTGATGTAGCTACTGAATCAATGCAAAGGGAGCTTTACACCAATTTTGCAGCTTCCTCATTCTTGGGACATTCAGCTTCTGGGCAGATTCTGTTGGGAACTTAAAACTGCAAATGACCAACTTAATCACAGCAGCCTCCCATTCTCTCCTTCTGTGGGGTGAAAAATCAAAATTGCAAGCAACCTGTATATCAGCTGGTTTTTCACAGAAAGGGTAAGCAAGCAGTGGGATTATTCATTGGAGTTAACAATGGATGCTTAAAGACTGCACAAGCTGAGAAAGCAGTGAGATCCTGGAAACAGAAAGCATATTCTGAGGAAAAGCTTTTATGTAGTTAGGTGGTTGTTACAATCACCCCTTGGGACTTGCTGTTGACTACGTTTAGTGGTAATATAGCCTTTGATCCGACTTGGCATGGATGTTCTTATGAAGAAGAAAAACTTCCTAGAAGAAATTCTGAAATACTTGCTGCAAGCTTTTGTGAGTTCAGTGCAGCAGAGCTCAGTGGGAAGGAATATGACATCTTGCCAATTAATGGGCTGTATTGTCAAGTAACTCTATGCTCTCAACGGGCTAGCCAACTCCATTAATCAGCTCAACCCTGCATGGGTCTCCTCTAATACTGCTGTTAGTGCCACAGTGTATTAATAATAAAAAGTCCAATTAAATGACACTTCGCAAGCCTGTCTTTCCCACGTGCAAATGAAACCTCAAGTCACAGTGGTTGTTGTCTCTCTTGTATAGGATTTTGTGGTTATTGTTCTTTAACACCTGTTTTGAAGTAGAGTTTATTTGCTCAAAATCTCATTATGATCTACAACATGCAGCAAACACAGTTGTCCTATTGTTTTATTTTAATAGATTTTTACATAATGAGTATAACAATTAAAAAGACACCATATTGACGAGCGCTCAGGCCTCTCTCAACATCCTTGAATTTAATCTCCAGGTGTTGTCAGAATCTTTCTTTTCACTTGAAATCTGAAACTCAAAAAGACGCTCATTTAAAAACAGCACAGTCAGCCCAGCTTGTAAATTGTGCAATCCGCTTTCAAGAGGCAGAGAAAACAAAGAGGAAGAGAGAGGAGAGGAGGACTAAGTTCATTTCCAGACTGCCTGCAAATTCGATTAGAAGTCATCACCTGAAACCTGGCCAGTGTCTACAAGTCCAAGGCACAGCCTGAATTTTTGGTTTATTTGCTGTAGAGGTGAGATTTTGATGGGAATACCTTAATCAAAGCCCTCTGCCTGCACATCCTTCAGGAGAAGTTAATCAGTAGCCGAAATCTGAGTCTCTTGAATTATATTGAATCTTTAAGGACATTACTAAAAGCCTTGCTCTGCCCTGTGTAACCCCAGAATCTTTCTAACAAGATTCCTTTGACTCTTTCATACAGCCACATCTTGGCACAGAAGAAGACAAGACGTTCACATCTTAGACTATTCCTCTCAGAATCTTTCCTCTAATATTCATAAATTAACTGCTGTATATGAAAGTTCTATCTTAATTATGAGTCTGGCTCAGACTACTCAGTAACAAAACTTTATGGTGTGGATTTAAGAAATACAGTAATTTCCTTTGACTGAGATTAAATATAATAGTCACTGTTCTTTTTCTAAATGTCGTCATGCTCTTTCACTGGCTCTGATTTGTTATGTGCATTCTTTAGCTATGAGCTGCCTGGAATTGAGAACATATCTTGCTGTTTGTGTCCAAAGTGTTCTCCACCAAGCAGTTTGTATTTACAGGGAAGTACTGGGGTATATGTCCATGAAAACTCTGGGGAGCTTATTATGGAGATCAGCTGCATTCTGGAAATGTTGCTTCTCTTGTGGTCATATAACCACTCTCTCACGTGGCCAGGATCATTCCCTCAGTCAGCAGAGGTTTCTGAAGCCAGTCAGCTAGGCAGAGAGTGCTACATCCAGTCTTTGTCAGGTATCACCCATACCTGTCCACTATTGTGGAAACCAGAGAATTAGCAAAGGTGTATCCATCTGAGATCAGGATCACTGCACAAAGGCAAATGCTTTCATGGACCCTGAGAAGAGGAGAGGATCCAAAGAATGCAAGCAGCAGAAAATGAGAGCAGATCATTGGGTCGGTCAGGCTGGTTCTGTGCTGTAACTGTGGAATTCAAGTAGTTCGCGTAACTCCTGCTGATTTCAGAAGCACAGAATGGGATGTTTTCTCTTTTCATAAGGAAATGGGGGAAAAAGAGAGAAACCTACACTAACCACAGAGATACTACAACTGCATGAAGTTCTTAAATGCCATATGGCTTGCTTCATAAGGAGGGGCAAAATCGGAAGCCACCCTCTGTCCAACACATTGAGCTCCACAGTGACTAGGTGTTTGTATTAGCCTTGCAGTCAATTCTTTTCTGTGCCCCTTGACATGCCAGCACCTTTGCCAGCTTTGGAATCCGTGCCAGCATGAGCCCAAAGCGGTTCTCAAGTTCACCTACCTCACTCATTGTCTGTTTACAAGATTGCCCTGCAACATGGCCTCTGGTCAAGATACAGAAATGGAGACAAGGGGCAGATGCAGGAGTTTCTCTTCAAATGTATGGTCTCCCAGCAGTTCAGGACCACAGGACAAAATCTTCTATAACCCGCTTTACCAGTAAGTTTCTGAAACCTGTTGTTTGTGTTCCTCAAGAACAGTGTGGCTTTGAGATCAGACTTCAGTCAGGTTACTACTAGCAGGAGGGCCAGAAAGTAGATCAATCATGGATTGTTAGTGCAGGTATGGTTCCTGGTGCAGACACGGAGCAAGCAAAAAGTGAGAGACTGAGTGTCACTAAGGGACTGCAGAAAGAGAGGAAAACACCCTTGAAGAACACCTCACAAGAATACCCACAGGGAAACACTTTTACACCCTGGTTCTACCCTCAGCCTCCTAACCACAGCTAGTGTCTCCAGTCATCTTTCCCCTATGTCTACGAATAGCTTTTCAGGAAGCGAACATGGCCTGGAAATATGGACACCTCCTCCTGTCATGGCAAATCATGTATAAACCAAGTCTTAATCTGAATCTTGTTCCTTCTACTTTCACAGTACCAGTCACTTCCTCACTTTGAGATTCTGCAGGTCATTGATGTTGCTACTACTATGCTGGCTCTTCCATCACGATGGTCCCACAACTGCAGTGCTGACCCCAGTGTTGGTAAGGCTGGATCACCCTGCCAGAACAAAGTTCTCAATCAAACCCATTGGTATAAATGGAAAGAAAGACCTGCTGAGTTGCATAAGCTTTGGGGAAGAATAAAATTCTGTTGCTCTTGAGCTCTTCAAATAGCTTTATTCATTGCAAGGTGAAAAGGAACAAATAAGATGACAGAGTCTCATCAACAGCCTAATACTGCCCTGAGTTAATCCGTGTTTGAGCTAGAACACATCTTTAGGAAGACACCAGTTTTGATTTAGATATAGGATCCTACAAGCCCACAGCATGGAATCAAATGAGAATATTAGCTTCAAAGGGGAAGGAGAACTATGGAGTGGAATAAAAAAATACATGAAGGATTCACATTTCGTGTCACATCTTCAACTAAAATAAAACATGGAATCTCTGAAGCCACACATTGTAGGAATCTGAGACTTCTTTGTTTGTCTTTAAGAAAAGCTTTGCACTTCATTGGAATGATGATGTTGAAAGAACTGGTTGGGGGTTACCTTCATGGAGGTGTGATGAAGTATGCTGTACTTTGTATCTGATAAGAATAATGTGTTTATTTATTAGGTGGGTAGAAGATTTATGTCCTTACTGGTGCATTTCCCCTGCTTTTATGTATTTGGTGTTTTGCAAATGACAACTTTGTAACTAATTCAACTTTGCTTAATTAGAGCCCATTTTCTTCAAACACTGTAGGGATGTGAGTTTTCAAGGGGACTTGCCTTCATAGAAAACTTGAAGGGATAAATAGGAACTGCTCTATAGCTAAAAGAACAAAGAAATGGTAGTAAAAAACAAATAGGAAGAATATTGGATGTCAAATCAGCTGCTGTTTTTGCTGTAGAGAGACCGATTCCCCTCAGTGATTTTGAAGGAGAAAGGGTTATTACTGCAATTAATGCAAATTTTTTTCACTTAAAAATCCAGCTGACAATTCAAAGATGTTAGACGTGGTGCAGTTTATTAATCTGGATTAAATATGTATTTTCTAGGATTTGTGGTATTCCAGATACATTCAAAATCTGAACAGGCAGTACAGAAGCACTAAGCAAACTAACTGGTTGATACAGTTAGCAAGCTAACCACACTAACAGGCTTCACCATAGGTGACCAGAAGCCTAAGTAATGTCTGGTTGGTGAAACACATGCTTTACTGCTCAAATACCTCAAAGAGTTACTTAAAAGTGAGCCTAACCATCTCCACAGTACCAGTTCAGAGTTCTGAACTGCAAAGAAAACAGCCTCCATAAGAGGCAGACCATCCAAGGATTCAAAGGAAAAATACACAAGGACATTTGAGAGAAATTTGAGTTATGCTCAAGTAAACGTGATTCACTCTAAATGTCACTGCAGATGATGCTCTTCAAGAGGGGTGCAAGAGCAGACAGAACCTGGGGGATGAGATCTGTGTGGGCAGGATACACCATTTGAACAAACCTATTGTGATGATTTCAAGTGGCATTCATTTCAGGTCAGCTGGCGAATTGCTGGCAAGACAGAGTTTGTGTGGGTTTCTTACAGAGGAGGAAGTGTCTTCACACTGCACAGCCCAGTTGGAGCATGAATTTCATCCATAAACCCACAGACAGCAAGTGCTGTGCTGATTCTTTTGTTCTTTTTCCCTCTTTTGGCAGAAACAGAAGGCATTTTTCTTGACATTACTCTCTGTCAAGAATCACACAGTCCTATGGAAAACACTCTGCATCATTTTGGACATTGAAATACAGCAACAATGCTTTATAGATAGAAAAACAACAACTGGCACATGATTAAATTATTAAAATCTATAATGTTAAGGGATCTGAGACAGTGCTGTCTAGTTCTTATCTGATGCATGTCAATATAGCTCTGTTTGAGCTAGGCTTTTATTAACGTGAAGGTCCTCCTTCACCCTCCTGGCAGCGTCAAGTAACACAGCATTGGCAGTGTAAGAGAGTCTTTGTAGACTCTGGGGGTCTGTCCCTCTAGTAGAGGTGCTTCGGTGTTCCTAGTGTGTGGGGCTTGTAAATTTCCTGCCACAGTTTCCATTAAAATCCTCCTCCTGGAAGCTGTGATTGTGTTCCTGAAATTCACTTGTCATGCTAAGTTTTCCATGCTTTGTCTCTGACCAAAGATAAATCTTTATCTGGTTCCTAAAATGTATTACAGAATACTCAAATCTACAGTTCTTTTAATCAACATTAAAGATATATTTGGTTACTTTAATTAAAAACTGTTTTTATGTGGCACTTAGGCATTTAACTAGAGCACTTCATCATGCTGGAGTGATTATTCAGAGTTGTCATCCAGAGTGTCTAGAATAGGTATTGTATTATTCATATTATAGCTAATCACCTTCTGGCAAGAATAAAACCTCACATTTGCTAACACTGTGATGCTAACACTAACTCCACAAGGAGCTTCTGCTAGATGCTCTCTTTGTGACTACAGAATTCTCAAGGGTCATGAGGGAAAACAAGGGAGTGAGGTTTTGTCTAGACTACTACTACTGTGTACTGACATTTGCCTATACACTGACCTAGGAAGATACAAGCCAGCTCTGATTCACAGACTGCAAGTGTCTTACTAGGACCCCAGACCTGAGATCATATTGCAGGCCTTTTACAAAGATGCATTAGTTGGAGGGCAGCAGACTGCTAAGGCACTGTGGTTATCAGCAAATTAATATGATGTCACCACTGAGTGATGATCTTTCAAGGAGGAATTCCGGTGTCTCTGGAGCACATTGGGTTTGGTAGGTTAAACATGCAGCTCTCACAGACGGGCTCTGGGCTTGCAAAGTTTCTCACCAGGCACAAGTGAAGGAAGATGTGGACAATAACAGGGAGTTAATGTCACCTATCCAGGAACCCTCTCTGACCACAAGAGAATTGTTTAAATCCTGGGGAACCCCTGTTCATACTAAGGACTCTGGTTAGCAGCCAGGCACTGCTGCCTAAGAATGAAAAATCCATGTGAGTCATGGAGAGGAAAAGTTAATGTAATATTAAAACTGGAAATATCCGTTCTGTCAAATGTAATGCCCTACTGTTTGATCCCATTTACTGGAGTAAGGCTTGGGTTTTAAATTACATGTCAGATAGATATAATTTTGCACTGTGGACATGAAATGTGGACAGTCTTTTAAGGGAAGGAAAGAGCAGCTCAGCTCAAAGTGGCTGACTTACAGTCACATGCATAATGGTTACAAATCTGGCAGCTGGCCATACCTGAGAATGGGTGTTTGGAAAGTGGCCACGGACAGTGACAGCAAAGTGCCATCCAGTGCTGACTTGGGTATCTCCATTTCCCTGGGAAGGTATCACTGCTTTGTAGTGGATTCTGTCAGGAGGACCCAGGAAGCAGAGCAACTCTGCACTTCCTTTAGGATTGCATGATGGCACCTGCAATGAGTGTATTTCAGGGAGGGACTGCAGTGTCTATGCAAGGAAAGGACTTCTGCTTTTCTCACACAGTGGAATAGGAATCAAGTGATCACACCTCATCATGGGTTTTCTGAGTTACTTCAAAAGTCACCAGTCTGTGAACATAGTCTCTCAAAAGCATGGCTCCTTCCCTTTCTTGTGGAACAACACTTCTGAATACTTATTCAAACTTACTTCAAGAGGTTGTCTTCCTTTTACAAACTGTCTACCTTATTTTTTTGACCAGTCTTATTCTATCTTTTCTATGAGTGACTGTTGGGATGTGAAGGCAGCATTAGAGCCTGTGTTTCTATTGCAATTTCTGTCTCTGCCTGAATTTTCATGCTAGAAGAAATGTTAAGGGTGATTATCTACCTTACTGATGTGATAGGAAGATTCATTCATCCTGTTCTTTAAAATAGAAGCCTTCAACACCTAGTATTGAAGGCAGTCCCCATGGGCAATTTTTAATTAACTTTTCTCTCATTGGTTTTCATCCGTACCACATTAATGTCTAGGGGTCTCAAGGCAGATCTGGGCTGCATTATGCAAGGTGCTGTATGCATCTGGGGAAAGTGATTTATCACACTAAAATCTCTGATTTTAGCCATCTGAAAGCGTTATACCTGTGCTGAGCTGGTTGAAAGGGTTTTCTCTGCAGCATAAAAGACAACAGAAAACCAACCTGTTCTGGGAGGCATATTTCAGAAAGATGGGATGTGCCTTCTTCTAGGAGTGCCTCTGTCCATTAACTGTAGCAACCTAAACAAGAACCTTGTTTTGGGTTCCTTTGGTCTCAGGATGCCCAGGTGAGAATCAGCCTTAGTGTGTGGCCTTTTTAACTTCAGGAGAAGTCAGCCCTTAGCCCTAATAGAGAGGGCTAAGGTCTACTTAGCCCTAGTGGAGAGGGAAGAAGAACTCGGACTTCCTTTTCCCTTATTCCAGCATTGAGTCACCAACTCAACTGGAGATTCAAGCAATATATCCCTTGATTAGTGAATATGAAAGCTAGTTTACTCAGGCTGAGGTGGGATCCCAAAGGCCTTTATTTGCAAAGGGTTCTGTGCAATTGTGTCTTACCTTCATCATGAAGGAGGCAGAACTTGAAGGAATCCTTGCAGAACTTTGCTAAGATCTCTGACTCTCTCCCTTCAGGAAGCTCTTCACACCAAAGTTACTTTTTGGCATGTTGCTCTCTGTGTGATCATCCAAATGAAGACTCTGATTTTGTCAGAGTCTGAAATATGCACCAGGTACTCCATCCTCAACAGCCTGTCCTTGACGGCTTTTTAATCAGATGAATGGTCAATTACAGACTTGGATTGAGTGAGTTAAGCACAATAGATTTTTTTTTCATTTTTACTCTCTCTTTCTATTTACAGATTGTCTGGGAATGGATGAGGATTTCCTCAAATGTTGTGTTATTTGAAATGATTCATACATTTTGCTAGCAAATAATTCTTAGCCTGTAGATTGTTCACCAGTAATTTGTCGAGGATATTTGGAATGCATACAGTGTTGGTTAGATACATAATTCAGCTCATATTGTTACTGTGCCCTGATTGTATAATTTATATAACAAAATACAGGGCAAATTATGAATTTTACAATTGCTTGCACAATGAGAAATTTGCTCTCAGTGAATATTTGCAGATTCAGTCTCAACATTCATTTTTCATGAGCATTCATTCTGGCAGAGCTGCTTTTCTAAAATATTTCTGGAAAGCAAACACCAAAAGAATCTCAAACACAGACAAAAGGGTGGGGACAAACAAACAGGCATTCAATGGAAAGCACTTGGTGGATCCATTCAGGACTGCTGCTGTGTTGTTTTGCTGTCCTTCATCTCATTGCTGGTCTGAAGATTGAAAGTGGATGTCAGTGGAAAAGGAAGAGAGTAACAAAAAAATGAATGTCAGTGTGAGCCCATCCCAGTGTGATTCGGGATTCCAAATCATGCAGAGGATGGCTGAGACAGACTGTCCACAGCTATCTTCTCTGTTTTTCTGAAAGGTCACCCCTCCACATTAACCTTGCTTTTCTATTCATTTACCCAACATATAAATCCACCCTTCTGTTCTTTTTGTATAAATTTATCCCCTCATACCTATCAATAATGACAGCTGGGCCCAGGACATCACAGGGACACCGTGGCTGCCTTTGGGCTCCCTGAAGATGCTGGAGGCACTTCTCTGCCTGCACAGGCTCCACGCTTAGGAAGGCTTCAAGAAAGAAAGGGAGAGGCATCTAACTCCCTGCCATTGCTGAGTAAACCTCTAAACATGATGGGACAGCCAGCAAACCAGAGCCATGCCACACTGCTAAGTCTAGTTCAGCTCTGACAGCTTTGGAGCAATCCCTTGAGATATTGGAGGCTGCTGGCTTGGGATTTGTTTCTTTAATTCCAGCACAGTTGAGCTCTGCTGAGTTGCTCAAGTGAAGTATGGCAAAACCTGAAAGGCTGGACACATGATTTATTTATTTTTACAAATCCTGCAAGTAAGCCAGTTCAGTTGGTTTGAGGTTGTTTTATAATCTTGGAGAATTTTTGCTGTATTTTCCACTCTTTTTAGCTGGAGAGTCCTTTGGTTCTAAGCCTCAGAGTAGCCTAGGTAACATGGTGGCTAAAAATCACAGCATTCACTTGAAATGATAAGTTCTTACACCTGCTGCTGGTCTCTTGTTCACTCATAGAAAGGCAGAGTGGAAAGGCTGGGAGAGCTATTTATTGATACAACAGTAAACTAGAGCCAAGATTGTCAATCAAGCTTCTGACATTTGTCTATGTATGTGTGAACATGTCCACGAAAAGCACTGGCCTGATGCTGAGCTACCAAAAAAAAAAGCATGCCGTATCCTCTATCTATAGTTAAACCCCAGTGCTGCTAATTCTGAGCATATCACCAGCTGATGCTCTAGAAACCCAGTCCTGTCCTGCTGCTTCCTCCAGCTTCTGGATTCTTTCCTGCTGCAGAGCTGGTGGTATGAATCCAACTCTTTTTTCGAACATTCTGTTTTTACTGTGAGCAGTGAAGCCTTGTTTGACACTGTCTTCCCACAGTGCAGATATTCTGGGCTATATTCTCCTTTAGTGTAACAGTACCAAAATTGGAGGAGTTGCATGAACATTGTAGTTGACCATATTTGCCCATCTGGATGACTGAAATGTGTATCATGTGCTTTTATGAGCCACCACATACAAGGCTTCACACTTACATTGCACATGCCCTTGCATCAGTGATACTCCCTCTGTGGCGGAATGCATGGCACAGCACATGCCGCCAGTGGTGAGGCAGTTGGTGCAGAAACTGATTTCCACCTCCTTAATGGAGGTATGTGAACATGTTTGCTCCAGACATGGCAGTGAAAGAGGACAAAATCTCTTTGCCAGCTTACATGGAGCAGCAGCAGCCTCCCTGTGCAGTGGCTGCTCTCTCTATACACGCCTGGCTGCAGACTTTAATTAACTTCTCTGACTGAGCAGAGCCGTTGCTAATGAAGCGGCTAATTCTGAGAGCAGGGGGCATGTTCCATCATTTAGTGCATTTGTGTGATTCCAGCAGCCCATAATACCCCATTTTCCTCATCAGTTAGTGCCTTTTCTTTCTTTTTTTTTCTTATATTTATAACTCTAGCTCTCTCCTTTCCCACATGGGTGTCTCTGCTCTGGCTCCAATTACATTTCTTAAAAAATCTATCTATCTGTGCTGGAGAGAAAGCTCCAGTTCAAGATTTACCAATATCTAATCTCAGGAGAAAAGTGCCATGTGAAATACAAAACCCCAAACTGGATTTATGTGCTCTCTCGGAATTAACACAAGCCTCTGAATGAGATTTCTCTCCTTCCTCAGAATGGATTCTGTCCATAACTACTCTGATGAAAAGAAAATAAGCTAGCTTTTTTTTCTTGTTGTTTGCCATTTGCTATTGTCAAGACACCACTATTTTCGCCAGGGAGCAAAGGTGGTGCGTCTGACTGGAGGTTTAATATCTGATACAGCCTCTGGCTGGGTCTCCAAATAGATGTAAACCTCACCAATGTGGCATCCTGATTTCTTTTCCCATTGCATTGTGGGTTTTTTTTTACTACATCCTATCCTCAAGCCAGCTTGTCCTAGAAACTTCAGATGAAGTTTAGTTGAAAGGTCTTGGAATCAATTTTGAGAGAAGGAAAAGCTCAGAGGGAACATACTTCTTGGAAACTCAGAAACTTCAAAATGACAGTCCAGAAGATATTGAAAGGGTGAGCAAGGGCTGAAGAAGGGCTGTAGTTCCAACTGAAAAGACATGGTTAATGTGTTGTCTTTCACCCAAAGAGCAACAAACTTTCTCCCAGGCAATCCCACCACTTCCATTTCTCCTTATTGCACTCCATCAGCCATTGCTTCTCACAGGCAGCTCTGAGAAGCTCCTCACTAACAGTGTGAGAACATTCAGTTCAGTGTCCAGTTTTTGAGAGCTTGTGCAAAAACAGAGGACCTTACCACTCACTTCGCTTGGGTGTCAGAGATAAAAGAGCAGGGACCAAGTCAGGAGAATGGATTACATATTTCAGCAGCAGGCATTAAGTGGCTTCTTGGAAGCCACAGACTGTGAAACCTCTTGTGGGAACGTTATGGGCCATGGTCTTGAGAAAAACTTCTGTAGACCCCTCACCCTTCCTTATCATGGCGCCAGCTTACAGCCAGGATAGAGAGCAAGGAGAAGAAAACTGCTGTTAGGCCCAGGGAATACAAATGTTTCAGTCAGCAAGGGAAGGGACTGAGAAAAAGATGCAGCTGATTGAGGGGAACAAGCTGGATCCCAAGGCGAGGAAAAAAGGGAAGCCTGAGTTGGAGGAGGTCCGCAGGCAGCAGGGAGGCAGTAATAGAGCTATCTATTTGCTCAATTAATTATCATTTGTTTAATTTGTAATTTAGAAATGAAATGAATTTTTGTGATTCATTCGGGGGAAATTTCCTGAGGTGCTGAGTGCAGTTTGCTAAAATGAAAGATGTTATCTTGTGATTAGAAAGATGATTATTGCACTCTGGGCTAAAGGGGTTGTTATGGCAAGGAGCAGCTTAGCAGTATTCTAGTCTCTCTAGTCTTAAACCCTACCTACTTAGCCTTTGGTGTTATACATGCTGCTGGAGGGGAGCTGGCTGGGGTTGCTCCCCTGCCGTTTGCTGGGTTGTGTGAGACCAATACCTCCATGCTTTCTGAAGCAATGTCCTGACTCTTTTTGTCTGATTTTCAAAGGTGAACACACTGCATGAGAGACCAGAAAAGATAGGAAAAGTGGGAAGTGTGAAAAAAAGTGACAAAAGTGAGGAGGAGGCAAACAGAAGGTGAAGCAGCCAAGGCTGTGGCAAGGAAGAGCTCCTCTGTGCTGGAGGCAGAGGAGGGGGCACGCATTATGTCCATCACAGCTGCCAGACAGGGATGAAGGCTGTATATCAAAGAGTTGATGACATTTTTGCAAACTAGAATCATCCTTCAGACAGGTGATCAACAGATAAATAGGACAAGGAAGTCCAAAAACATGTTTTGAGGAATGTCTTTTGTACGTTGTGATTTAGGGCTCAATGCCGCTATTACTGTTGTTGGTTTTGGTGGCGGTATTATTAAAGAAAAGAGGAAGACCTAACTCAGGAAATGATAATGACCTGTTATCAAGAATTGAGGGAGACCTGGGAAGAAAAAGAACCTATACAACAGCTAAAAAAGCCAGATCCTGATACTGGTCTTGGTTTAAAGCTTAGTGATGCCAAAGAAATAAAAGTGCCAGTAATGAGATGAATGAAATGAAATGAAAACAAACATGAAATGCTGTGTCATCTTATTAGCCATTGCCCAAACTGCATTTTTTTTTTTATTACTTTTAACTGTGCATTGACTATATTGATCCCTGCCTTCTTTAAAGTAGTACTCTGTTAAAGTAGTACTCTGTTCAAAGACACCTATGTACTTTACCAATTCCTCATTAGAGGGACAACATACTGAAAGCAATTATTGCCTCTGATATATATGGAAGTTAAAGCATATACTGCAAACTTGTGGTTTTGTGCTGCACATTTTAATGCAGAGGGAGAAGCATTGTTGCTAAGCCAGAAAAAAGAGATATTTTTAGCTGCTGAATATTAATAAATCATTGAGTTCCCTATCTTTCATGAAACCATGAAGAATATAGGAGTATTAGGCTGTACTAAAAGGAGATAGCTATTAAAAAATAGCTGTAGGAATAGAAAATATTAACAGATCCTACTCCGTTTGAGCTTCATCTTTGTCTCACTTGTAGACCAGGGGTGTTTGTGAGCTGAATCGCACAGAGTCCTCTAGTGACTATATACTGCAAGTGCAAGTAGGATCCTGAAGGATTTCAAAGTCATTCCTGATCAGAAAACAGCCAGGTCATGATAATCATAAAAGAGACTGGCTAGTCAGTAACTTTCAGAAATTGACTGACACCCTTAGGCACAGTTCTGAGTGCCCATTTTCTACGCGGGATAAAGAATAATTTGGTGGCAATAATCCTGTGCTCTGTTTCAGAGCACTATTTGCACCTGGATAGAATAATTTTGTACTCACATTTTAAGTGAATTTAGCTCAGCATCAGAAGCTACACAGGAGAAGGCAGAAGCAAACTGAACCCATTATTATTTACGGCTAACACCATTACACTTCAAAGCTGAAGTAAATTGAGAGATCAGGGTTTCATCTGGCTAGGCACTGGACAAACACAGACAAAAAGGCAGTATGTCCCTGTCCCTGCCCCTGTCCCATCCTTTCCCCCACACCCATTAATGCTCCTTCTGGGAAATACATAGGGTAATAACCAAAAGCACTATCTCCAGCCTCTCTGAAGTCAGGATTCTTTGACCTTACATAAGGCCAGTAGTCCTTGGAAAGCTGAAGTTCTGGACTTCACCAAATGAAGCGAGGTAAAAGTGCTTGCGAGTAACATTACTCACAGGATGGGCAAAATGTATAAAGTTTTTGATGGAATGTGCATCTACCTATCCTAGTGATTTTTGGCTGGAAGACATGGGCACAACAGCTACAGCCACTCACTTGCAACTACAGATTCAGTCTTTCCAGGGCTGACACTTTGAATTCTCCATGTTCTTAATCACCCCCCACATGAAGGGACACAAACTTGTCTTCAAGGTAACTGCAGGTGACATAGGAAAGAAACTTAGAGAGCCAATATACTCTTCACACAATGTAGGAACATCTTAGAAGAATGAAAGAAGAGCTAGGCTGGGCCTGAGCAACACTCAGCCAGGTTGAGCCTCCTTTATCTGATGGGCCCAAGAGGGGGATGCACAGGATAAAAGAAACAGAGCCAGCACACAGAGATGCTCACATCTGTTAGTGAATGTGTTGTGACTTCCTAAGGCAGATGTTACTCCTAGATAATTGTCTTAAATGGCCATTAGTGCACCTGCACTATGCAGAGGATGCACAGAAGTATCCCAGACCAAATTCCAGCTCCTCTGCTAGGCAAAGTTTCCACTCTTTGGCTGTACTTGTGCCTCTGAAAACTTTTCTTAACACCAAGATAAATGGGAGACAATAAACCTCAGCTTTTATAGCACTCTTCATGCAAAATGGACCCTTAAGCACTTTACTGAGTTAAATCACACAGTTACAGACTTAAATAATGTAAATTTAATTTTTTCAGCTTCAATGCATTACTCCTTGGTTTATTGCTACTGTTCAATTTGAGTAATTCTTTCACTTCTCTTTTAGTGCTATTATTTAATATTTATATAACAGTGCTGATAAGAGGTCTCAATACAACCACTGAGTAGTCACGTTATGCTCCTCAACAGCAGTTGCTACAGAGTCAAATTTTGCATTTACTGATACCAGTAGCAAAACTTTCATCGGTTTCACAGAAGTCCTTAGAGGGACCTCATCCAAGCATGGATACTTGATGATCCTCTCATCCATAGTCCGACCACAGGTGGGATGCTTGTAGTTTTAAATAGCCCAAGATGATTTTATAGCTGCTGTACCTGGAGTTACAGCAATTCTCTGCTTGTGCTCAAGGCACAAGCATAGCAACAAGGTCTTTGGTGTACACTGTGCCAAAGAGCAGAGTTCTGCTGAAGACCTGGCCAAGGAGACAGGGATGAGGTCTTTGAAAGTCTGATGAGGATGATGTGTGTGAAGGACTTAAAAAAATTATGGTCTCAGTGACTGCAGAGCCCTGGAAGAAAGCTGTCAAGGGCCAAACAATGAGTCTTGAACTGTTCAGCCTCTGTGTAGCTAAGTAGCCAGAGGCACAGAGATATGTGGAGATCTGCTTGCTACGGGATTGAGCACCAGTATTTGGTGGGGTGACTAGCTCTGATTCAGACACTAAACTTGTTGGGGCAACAGGGCTCACATGCGCAAGCCTCAATGCTTGAATCAATCCCATGATTTAATCCCATAATCGTTTCTGGAGTGATAACTTTTGACTCCCTACAGTTTTCTAGCAGAGCTGCAGACTCCTGAAAAATCACTTTGAGCGTACTGACCTTTCTATTCTGAGCCAGCTTTCACCAGTCCCTTAGAAACAGTAGTGAGCCCCAGGGAACTACAGCCCACAGGCTGCAAACAGATGCCTTAGTTACTCCTTGGGCTGTTCCTAAGTACCAGCTTCCCCAGGGATGAAGAAAACCTGACCTTATCACAGCCTTTCTGGAGAGGAAGACTCAGATAAGAAAGAAACCTTTTGGATGGCTCCAGTGAAGGAATCTTTCATCAGCAGTTGCTTGAAGCCAAGAGACAATATATTGATCATCAGATCCACCTTCTTACAGTAGAAGCTCCTCTCTATTTATTTCATCTCATCATATGATAGATAACAGCCAAGTCCTATATCCAGTAGCCTTTCACAGACCTCTTCTTCCTCATGTCCTTCACCAAAATCTGGCCAGAAGTTTTTCAGCAGATTGATTGTTTGCTTTTTGTCCATCTAATGAAATAAAAGTGTGTCGGGAGACTGCATTGATTTTCTAACATCCTGAGGGAAAACTGATTTCCTATCAACTTCCTTTTCTTCTGGCCACCCACCTACGAAATGCTGCAGGACCAAGCATCTGCTAGCTCTGGGAATTTCAAAGGGAAAATGCTCAGGCCAGGCAGAGCTCTCCAGGCACCTCAAAACATGTTGAAGTTTGATGTTCAAGTGACTAGGGAAGCACTACTGATTTTATTAAGAAAAACAGTAATACAGTAAAATTTCAGGAGTCCTGTTCTTATGCAACTTTTCTTAGTAATATTATTGCCTCCCTGAGGCACTGTATAAAACCTCCTTTGGCTGCCTGGAGCTGAAGAAGAAGAGTAGGACAAAACTGTGTCCAGACCTATGGTTCATGCGTTGTGGGAAAGCCTTGGTAGGAGAAGCAGTCTTTCAGACTGCTCTGTTATACATGGAGGTTTGTCTCAGTCCCTTGACCGGCGTGCACAGCATCTCTCCCTGCTCACTATGCTGCAGATTGTGGCTGTACGTGGGAGTCCTGGGTTGAGAAAGAGGCCAAAATAGTGCAAGAGAAAGGTCAACTGTACGAATTGTCCCATGGCACGCATGGCTTGGCAGAGCTGCTGGAAACACACAGATGCAGAACGCACTAGCTGGTCCTTTCTGTGTGTCTGGTTCCTCCTGGACTATATCTTTGTTCCAAGCTTCTCAAGAGAGGCTCAGAAGCACTATTTCTAGTATTTCAGACTTTCCAGTTCATGGTGTTGTTGCTCGGACTGCTAAGTCAAGAAATGTCTTCATATCTAATTTCCTTTCCATTATAACCTATAGCAGGCCAATACCGTCATTCATTCTCCCACACTCTCAGGCACATATAGTATTTGGTGTGGGGGGAAAAAATACGTAATTCTGACTTGGTTGTGTTCTCTCCTTAATACTTTAATAGAGCTTAATGTGGCTTATGTTCGTAAAGAGTTTATTAGTTTACAAATTAGCAGCCTGAAGTGAATTTTTCTACCACTGAGTGACTTTCCATTTGTACCAATATGTCCTTTTGGATTCCTTTTAATTTTTGTTTTTTAAGATTAGTGTTTATGAAGTATAAATGATATGAATCACTCAGCTACACAAACGTTTGGGACACCCATGATCTTTTCTTTCTCTTATAGCCTGTTCTTTCACCCACACCTCCCACCACTTTGAAACATAAAATCTACCCCACAGTTTTCCCTTCAACCAGGAGAAAATGTATCTTTTATTATAGGAAATTAATTGGGCTTGGGGGAACAAACCAATGGTGATACTGCACACTTTGAGAAAAGCTCAGCAGCTGCTTCTATAGTCTATATAATAGCCGAGAGTCTTAAGTGACTTGGAAAGTATGAGGCTAAAAGATCAATGTCTCCAGCCTCCTCAGGTGTGAAAAGATAGCCTAAAACCTGAATGCCTAGGAGAAACTTAAAGGAAGTAGATTCAATTAAAAATATAAATCTAATGAGATAAATCTAAGAATTTGCCTGGGATTATAGGCACCAGTTTGATATTGTTGACAGCCCATCTTCAGGTTTCATTCATGTACTGAGAGTTTAATTAGTGTCATGAACTCCATTGCTATCCACAGAAGAAACTCTCAGGTAAGGATGCCAAACTACAGAAAAGAGTTCTATGAGAAGAAATGGGGAAGTTTCAACAAATTTCAGCAATTTGGCCATAATGTCTTCGGAGTAATTCTTTTTTTTTTTTTTTTTTTTTTCTGCGTAATAAAATGGAGCAAATAAGGCAGAAGAACTATCCAGGGCAGCAAAAGTGTAAGGGTAAAAGGTGCATTGCTTGGTTAAGTGTGTTCTCCGACCAGACCTGCTGCAGTGACACACTGTGTCAGCAGTTTGCTGTAATGAAACACAGTATATCAATTCTGCACCTTCCTGCATAACATGAAGGGTGGCAGATGCCAACCTTGTTTAAGTACTGTCACTGGAAATGTTTGAACGAGATGTGTGGTAAAAATCTCCCAATTTTCACCTAATTAAAATGACTGCTTTCTTACACCTGCCAAACCTCTTTTCTTTCCTGGTCTCAGCAGGTCAGGTTGTCAGTTTCTGTAGCACAGGCAGACTTCTTTTGCTGGTTTGAATGGCAACACATAAAATCGTCCCTCCCCACCTCTAGAGAAACACGGAAGTAATAGTGTCCCTGTGGTGGGGAGAAATAAGGCTTTGTGACACAGGCTTCCCATCCTGGAAGGCTGAAGCTGTGTATTTCCAGCTCCACGGAATGTGCTTTGGCAATCCTGGGAAACAGAAGAAACAAAGGGACAATTCGGGGTGTTTAGGGGTTATCTCACCTCTGCTTAACCATAAGGTAGGTCTCCATCCTTCTGTAGTCATCAGAGAGTGATCATCACATTCCACCTCTTGCCAAGTCCTTCCTGTGCCCTCCATAGCTGTTGCATCCAGGAATGAAATGTCTTCAGAAAGTGGGAGCACTGTAATGTACTATCAGAGGGAACTGGGTGACTTCTGGAGTGTGCATGAGTGCGACTTTGTAGCTCTGTATGCCTCAGGGATGTTGTAGGCAGGAATCGAAAGATGATGTGACTTCAACTGAGTAACAGTTCCCTGGAAATTCACAGTTTATCAGTCCTTGCTTCAAGATTAGCAAAAGAGAGGTTTGTTTGTTCAACTGTTCTTTCTGTTCTAAAGTCAAAGTGTAGATCTGGAGCAAGACACCAGTCAAATGTCACTCCACTCTCTACGGGAGGCATTTCTATGGCAGTCCCCGAGTTTGAAAGTAGTAGCTGAACCTGTAGCAGGCAAAGTGCAGATGTAGCTATCCTGCTCTTAAAGTCTCCCTGATATTCATTTCTAGGCACTGTTACAAACAGTATATACACTAAACAATCAATATTTTGGTCTAGCAGGTACAGCCATGTTTACATGTAGGTGCATCTGGCATTTAGTGCATACATACTCTTGCTGCATAATTACTTCAAATAGCAAAATAAAAGCTACTTATGGCCTGGTTATACACCATCTCTCAGGAAAGCTTCAGACTTTGAATGTAGCATCTCACTAATGTGGCTCTATGGCTCTTTAGTCAGACAGGTTTTGTGTCCAGCCAAACTAAAGGGAACATAACATGTCTGTGACTTACAGACATTGCTACAGGCATACAATAATCAACTTTAACATTTCTGGGTTTCTTTTATCTAGAAATTTTGTTTGAAATAGAACCTGTCAGACTAAGGAAATGTGACACATATGCTAAATACTAGGAAATGTTTTCTTACAGTAAAACCAGCAAGGAATGTAGTGCCAGGGAGTAGTGGGGTAGGGACCAAGACACTGCCTTTTGAAGCCATGTGGTGCTCAGCACAGGGCATTTTTAAAGCAGACTAGGTATTGAGGTATCATCCATCAAAAATTGCTTTGATCTTAGGAATAAATTCTGAATGGGCAAGACAGCTTTTAGAGGCCCTTCCTAAGCTTGTTTTCTCTGGATATGTTATAAATTTTTCTTTCATAAATTGTATAATTGCTATAAAGTGGTTGAGTCTGTCTACTCAGTGGAGAGTTGCAAGCACCTTGATAGACAGAGATGTAATGATGAGGTTGTTGACAAACTTAAGAGCTGATGTGAAATCAGGAAGTGTAAATCAGTAAAGACACAGGATAGGAAAGCTGCTGGATGGCAAAACAAAATGGGGAATAATTGTGTAGGCAGCAAGACAGCAAGGAAGTATGAAAGCTCTTTAGTGGCTCTTAAGATAACTGTAAGTGTAGAGGCTGGTGTATTTGATCATTAAATGGGCTTCCTCTCTGAAAGAAGTGCTTAAAAGAGGCATTAACAAGGTCCCAAAAGCCATTTGCACTAGGGGTAGGGAGAGGTAATAAGCTGGAGCATGCAGAGAAGCTGCTTTGCGGGCAATAATGAGAAATAGGAAACATACAGCAATCCCTGAAAACAAGGAGGAGCTGATGTAGTCAGAGATGAGGCGATGAATAAATCTTTCAGCATGCAGAGAGCTGTTAAGAAGGTGATACAAGAGAGGGACAGCCAAGAGAATTATCAGAGTGAAGGGCGAAAATTGCTTTTCCCCATACTTGCTCACACATGCTTAGTTGCTGGGTTCCTAGCATGGGAGCTGTGCACTCTTTCCTTTCTGGAAGCTTTCTCATGTCCTCACAGTGCAACAAAGTATGTCAGTATGCCATGAATAAGGTGAGAAGGGGCTCTAAACTTTCACTTAGGAAGCTTAATTGTCAAGCGTGTCCCTGGAAATACTTCTCTGTGCTGCTTCCTTCCTAGCACCTCTGAAGGTGCTGAGGATGAAATGGTGGCAGTCAGGAGGTACCAGCTCTGTGGTGTCCACAGCTGACCACCCACCCACTACAATGGCAAGAAAAAGAGATGTGGGGCTCAATCATCTCTCACCCTGCCTCGAATGAGAAGTTGTCTCCTCTTGCAGTGCTGGGTAGTGGGGTACGCTCTTGGAAGCTGACAATATGCAGCTGCAGGGGACTCTCTTGTTAAGAAGCACTTATCAAAACAGGGTAGCTATTTATAAGAGTGTGTCTGAGTGCTATGCACATGAGACAAAAATAGTGAAGCTTCCCAAGCCTATTGTTCAGGAAGCTCATGAAGTGCAGGCTGTCTTTCTCTTCCTCCTTGAGGCGTACCATGCATGCCTCGAAGCAGCATTTGTTGTGAGCAGATGCCTAGCTCTTAGGTGACCTAAACATAACCCCTCAGTATGTAGTTTTCCTCCATCTGATCTATTATTCTCTGCTGATTATTTTCCCATGCAAACCTATTGGGTCCTACAAAGCCTATTCATGTGAACCAGCCAAGAAGGAGCTTCATTGAGAAACTCTAAGTAAGGGCTTGTATTTTCCTATGAATCTTCGCTCAGCGTAACCAAGTCTATTAATGTCTCTTCCTAAATATATTTTAGAAGCATTTTTAGGTGAAGTTATTCTGTTTGGCCTGAAAGCAGTACGATAGCTCATAATATCCACTTATGCCGTACTTAGCACCTTGTACCAAAATAATTTAGCCCATCTTCTGCCTAGAAGTGTGATTCCTGGAGGCAGAACAGATCATGTAGGAGACATATGGAGGGAAATCTTTCTTGCTTTATCCCAGTAGCTAAACACAGCTCTGAAATTAGCACAGGTATTTCTCTCTCACCAAAGATTTTAATTATTGTCCCCTCCGTGCGACTTCAGCAGTGATATGTCTCTGTCAAAACATCTAATCAGTTGCTGATATGCAGCTGCCCACATGAAAGATGTAGCTGACACTGTCCATTCTCCATGCAATCTCTGATCTCATGTTTGAGCATCGCATATCAAGCACTTCTTACTTTTACACAGGGCCTTCAGCCATAAAATGTTTGCAGAGCTCAAAAGTAGTAAGAACTCTTTGTGACTTAGTGAATAAATGTATCAAAGCTTTGGGGATGGGATAGGACTTAAAAGTGACAAAGATCATGTATATCAACCACCCTTCAGCAGAGTTTAGAAACACGGACCCAGGCTGAAGTTAATGCAGTTTCCATATCACAACAAGCCATGTGTTTCTATTCCACGTTTTAAGCCCTATGCTGTCATACCTGCATTGCTAGCAGCACCTGGCCTGGTTTTTAGCTAGCCCAAGCACTGAGCAATAGTAGCACAGACCAACCCCTTGTGTGTCTCTGTCCTCTGATGCAACGAGAGCGCAGGCCAGTAGTGGAGGAAAAGTGGGACTTTCTCCTTCAGCTCTCCTCAGAGGGGATAAGCAATTGAAGTAGTCTCTCCTGCAAAACATTTGTGGCAGCCAGCCCACTTACTGTGTGCATGTCTGTATGTTGTGGGGAGGGAGAATGAGGACCAGGACCCCAGCATGTACTCAGCTGCAGTCCTGAAAAAATCCTCACTCTTCCAGCCTCAAAAGAGTACCTCATTTATGATTAGGAGTATTCATATATGCCATTATAAAGCATTAAAATCTTAATTCATCTTCTTTAAGTTTATTCCTTTAAAACCATGGTAAAAGGATGAATATTATAACTGGCAGATTTCATGGCTCACGGACATACTGTCAGCAGCTGATCTCCCAGCTAAGGCTGAAGGTTCAGGCAGTTAAGCTGGCTTGACTGTACATGGGTAACTCAGCACATAACGCTGGGCACCCAGCCTGAGGGTAGGAAGTACCCTGTCACTGGAGCTCTTAGTGTTATGAAGATGAAAGCATGGAGCAGCACAGAACTGAACACAGGGATACCATGTTGTTTGTGAGAGAAAATATGCACGTATGTGTACGTGCATATAGACATCTTCCTTTCACTCCCAAGGCTTTCAAGACTGATTGATACCTTGGCTACCACTACTCTTATTCTCCCTTCCATGCAGCTGATCAAATAAACACTTTGCATCTGTTTGCTGCCGCAGCAGAGAAATACTTAGAGCAGCAAGGGATTATCTCTGCTTAAAGCTGGGAGGCCATCCCTAAAGTCTCAACAGCCTGAAAAGGCTTGGGAAACTTCTCCTAGTCTGACCATAGTGCTGAGGCCATATATAGGTATGACACTGAACCAAAGTGAGTCTTCAGCTTGGGTCCTGGAGAGACTGGGCTGCTCCTGGTGCCAGGGTTAGCTGCTTCAGGCCATGCCTAGGTATGCTTAGTGTAGCATCATGCCAGGTAGGCTTACCTAAGGAAGGATGATTAAATTCCCCAGTTGGCTGTAGCTGTGTTTGTAGTCACCTATATGCCAAAGGCTGCCAAATGCGGTAGCCATTAACACTCCCTGCAAATACAGTAACACCTCCTCCTTTTTAAACTGCACCTTTCTGACACAGATCTAAACATGCTCACGACAAGGTGAAAACCTTCAGCCCCTTGCCAGGCAGGAAACATTATTTCTGCTGCGCAGAGAAACAGAGAGCAAAGGCACACAAAAAGCCAGGTCTGAGAAGCTTAAGGGTGTCTAACAAGCACTTAAGCACCTTCTCTCATTCCCTGCAGTTGAGAGAGGTGTGAAAATCCCTGGCGCCTGTGGATTACCCATAGACATCTTGAAACTCTTGAAAGTCTGTTTTATAACTTCCAAGTGACTTTAAAAATTCACACATAATGTAAGTGGCAACTCCAGACAGAAAACTGGGGTGACAGAGTGCCTGGTTCTGTGCTTCAGGCCTCTGCAACACTATCTCATTAAAGATACGGATGGTAATTTACCCACAGCAATGGTGTTCATTAGACCTGATGTCCTGCCTGAGGTTCACCTTGGGGAAATTATGTTCTGGACAGTCAGAATACCTTCCGTCTTCTTTAACAAATAGATGCAGTATCGTTATGTTGTTATTAGGTACTGATTTATAAAGCACCTTTCACATACATCACGGTGCTGTATGATCTAATTACGAAACACCTGAGACTGAGTAAGAAGTATCCAGGTAAGAAAATTACTTGAAACTTGACCTTTAATGCACTAAAAGAACCAAAGGTTCGGAGTGAATAGGAGACCCAAGATGAAGAAATCAATCAATCCTGACTGTATATAGGAGCAAGAGCCTAGGTGCTAACAACACTGGGCAATTAGTTAGTGGCCAGGTTGAAAAATTATGAATAAAATGGAGAAGTTTTCATTAATCACTGCCTCCTCCACACCTCAAAGCCTATGGAAATCAAGGAGAACAGTGCTCATGATTTTACTGGGGCCTCTGGTGTTCCCACGCTGGATAATATGGGTTCCTGGTATGAAAGTCCTGTTGTGTCACATTCCAAATTGAGTGTGTGTCCAATGATTGCTACCCCTATACCTCTGCAACCAGTTTGAGGAAAAATAATAGAATCATAGAATGGTTTGGGTTGGAAGGGACCTTAAAGCTCATTTAGTTCCAACCCCTGCTATGGGCAGGGTTACTTTCCAATGGACCAGGTTGCTCCAAGCCCCATCCAATGTGGCCTTGAACGCTGGCAGGTAGGGGGCAGCCACAGCTTCTCTGGACAACCTGTACCAGTGCCTCACCACCCTCACCGCAAAGATCTTCTTCCTTATATCAAGTCTAAATCTCCTCTCAGTTTAAAGTCATTTCCTCTTGTCCTCTCACTACATGTCCTTGTAAAAAGCCATTCTCCAGCTATCTTTTCAGCCCCCTTTAGGCATTGGAAGCTGGTCTAAGGTCTCCCCTGCACTTTTTCTCCAGGCTGAACAACTTTCTCAACCTGTCTCCATAGGAGAGGTGCTCCAGCCCTCTGAGCATCTTTGTGGCCATCCTCTGAACTTGCTCCAACAGGTCCACATATAATTCAAGTACTATATTTTTATTTTTATTCTGGCTGGATTTTTATTTCTGTCTTAACTCTGAAGATCAGAATTTTCTTTCCTGAAGTCATCTCTTCAATTTGTACAATTAAAACTGGTTTAAATATTTTGGTCACTTTCATGAGCTAATTATAGTGACTTATGGTTGAGAAGGTACTTTCATCTTAAGCCTCTATTTGCAGGTGCTTAGAATTTTTAGAAAATAATAACCTCTGGGCTTAAAACTTATGTTTGCAGAAATCAAAGCTGACCCAGCGGTGGAAAACAGTTGTGTATGAGACCTTTCCCACCCTTTTTTGACATGCAAAAAGATGTTAAATAATAATTTTCCTCCTGCTTCTTTCCTTATTACCTTCATAATTATATGGACTATATCACGTTGTGTCTACCAATGTTTAGGGAAGGCTTCTCAGATGACTGAAGAGGTGAGAAGGAGCATATCTCATGAGTAATAAATGTGCTGTGCTTTTTGGCTTTTTACAGTTATTGGAATACAGTTATTTTTTCTCAGCGTTTGAGGCATTTAAACAGTAACAAACCTATAACAAAACAAAAGGTGAATTTTATGCAGAATGACTGGAAGGGTTCGACTCTTCACCACCACAAAAGCTTCATCATTTTGGTCTTGGATCAACGACTGGCAATCTTCTGGGCGTTTTTTTGGTTGATTTCAGCAAGCCTCAGATCCTATGTCGTGAGTAGACTGCTTGACCCAAGTTCTGGGTCAATGGGACTAGGTGAAATCGTCTGTCTTTTTAGGGCACAGTAAAGGTTCAAAGCCATGTTGTATTAGTTCTCTCATTCTATAGAGAGGCCTCCAGCAAAAGTAAGGAGTTTCAGGATGGGTACTTCTAATCATAAAGATCAAATGATGGCCTATGCCTCCAAGGATCAGCTGGCATCTCATCTTTTCTTTAGATCTGATGGTGTCCAGCACAAGAACCTAGCTCACTTACTTTATATTACTGCATCTAGAAAATGGCTCTGGAGGAAGAAATCTGCTGGAAAACTAACGGGGGTGCACATAGCTTCAGTTCCAATAAGGTTCATAAAATGCCTTTTCCATCAGTGAAACAAAACTACAGACTATCTTGAAGCCTTTTAAACAGCCCCTGCTCAGACCCAGAGCTGCAGCCTCAGATCAGCTTATCCCTGATGTCCCATCCATTTCCTCCACTTCCCATGAAAAGATGAAGAGTGGCTTTCTAAACAACAGACAACTTATTGCAGTGCCTCTTTCCTCGCCCCCAAGGTCTGTAGCATCTCAGCAAAACTGAAGAATTGCCTTGGGTATCTGCCTTTGTTGTTTTAGCTGCCTGAACTATCCTTACTCGTCCCTTTTAATTAAATAACCCTTGACTCAGTTTAGTAGAGATAATAAAAGACGACGAGGATAGTACAAGGTATCTTTACCTTGCCAGGCTGATTTGGGGAAGCTGCAAATCCAATCTGCGTGTCTAAAACCCACTTCTGTTTGGGAGCTGGAGGGGAAAAGCCATCTTTGTCTTACCTAATATTCTCTAGGGAAAATTAACAGTGTCTAGGGTTTTCTCTGTTCACCCTCTGCCATCCCATCTTTCACTTTCTGGCTTCTTTAACTTCCAATCTCCTTTAAATTGCATTAAAGGAATAGGAGAAACCATAGCTTTTCTCTTTTCGCCTCGGAGCTAAAAGCTTTCTCTTTTCTTCACAGTGCTTGTTAAATGCGATAGACAGAGTGAAAGCTTCATAAATCATAAACAAGCAGAGGACCTAAATAAAAGTCACTGCAAACTGAGGAAAACAGAGGCCCCAGTGTGCACATTAGGTCTAACATCACAGTGTTTATTTTAAACTACACTAGCAGGAGGCAGAGGGCATGCCTGTTTTGTGTCTAACCCAGGAACCTAAATAAAAGACAGTGGGCCATGAAAATAAGAAATTATTAAGGAATAGCTTTGCAGTGTTACAGACACAGATAGATGCAGATTTTTGCTCTCCAGTTTTGCCTGTTCCTCTACAATAACCAGCTCCTTTTCTCTCTATTGTTCCTTATAGCATGGAAAAGTTCCTCAATTTTTCATCAAGTGATAACTTGCTCTGGACTCTGCTGAGTGCAGCAGCAGCAGCCTCCAGAGCACTCCAGCAGTAAGAAATGCTGGACCACAATGCTAGTGGGTTGCACTGTGCTCAGGGTTAGAGAAAGGATGTTGGGATTATGGCAAGGAAAAAGTTTGTTTCAGAACATCTTTCTTTTCCACATGCCTGCTTACAAAGCTATGAGATGTATGAGTGGGTGATAAAGCAGGAAAATAGGGAAAAGCAGTCCTCATTCCCTCAAAGGAAAGCACTCACTGGTGATAAGGAAACAGAGCAAGTTAATGAGGAATCAGAAGAGCAGCTCTCATACACCCCGCTGGTGTGGCCCAGCCTTTCCGTGGTCAATCTCTGCTCTGTAGGAGACTGGGCTCTGTAAGCAGTTGGCCTCCACTCTTTCATGTCCCAGAGTAAATCTTCACAAAGAAGGGAAGAGTCAGCCCTTGCCCACCACAACTTGAGTAGGGCTGGCATGCTGTGTCACTCAAGAAAGTGTGTAATGTGTAGGTTGGTGTCCTTACTTCTGTTTGTCTTAGGAGTGCAGGTTCTGCTGATTGTGTAATTCTGAAAAGACTTCTCTTTGTAAGAAACTCTTTCTTGAAGTCAATAGAACACATTTCTTCACTGATGTAGATTAAATCCAGGTTTGCCCTCAGGATGCCCCTTCTCCTCACTTTGAAGTGGGACTTTAGTCTTTCATTCATGGTGCTCTTGGAGGTGGGAGCTTTCCAGCTTTGGATCTGAGGAATGCCTTGTCAGGAACGGGCGCTACAACAGTCTCAGGAATTACTGAAAGTACTGTCTGCTTATTCCAACTTTTTTTCCTCATAATTAGTCTTTAAATCTATGACAGCTTTCCATTCATGGTGTGGTTATCAAGCTTCTTAAACTACCCTCCTGTGAGCAGTTTTATCATTCTGGGGTGAATGGTTTCTATCTTTTTATCAATCTACTGTTATCCATTCTATTGTTCATTTTTATACAGTATTCTAGTAAGCCAAACAGGATGGATTTACATTGACAGAAGTCACATTGCTTTGTTCCTACTGTCATCATCTAGGCATATTTATATTTTTAGCCACAATAATTAAGCTATTATCTTATGCACTAAGGCACATCTGCCTAAAATTTCTTGGATCTCGTTGAGCTGGTTTTGACAAAACAAAACCAAATTTGAGGTCATATATCTGTCAAATTGCCTGGAGTTCAGGAAAATAGTTTTTTTAAAAGAAATGGTACTTTTTATTAGCAAGCAGATCAACACAATTTTGTGTGGTTTCAGCAGTGTTTGAACTAGATTCTAAGTTAATTTAGTACAATTTAAAATTTTGGGTTAACGGGTAGGCAATGTTGTTCCTCGGTCTGGTAACTTTTTCTGCTGGTTCTTTGGTTTTACCACCTACAAAGACAGACCACAGGGCAGCTCTCTTTTCCAATCGCATCCTGGGGCAACAGCTGGAGAAGAAACATTTAGTCCTTTGCAGTCGGTTTCCCTTTGCCTTCCCTCTTCATCCTTCTGCAGTTTTAACAAACCTGCTTTCTCCCCCACAGGCTGCCTATTTCAGATACACTCTAGAAATTGCGTGCCTCAATTTTGCTCCTAGAAATCTTGACAAATACTGCTCCTTCCTGGCACTCAGTGCAACCTTTAATAACTGACAAGAGGGGTTAACCTTTGGTCTGGGGAGTACAAAGTTATAAATCAGTTGCTGTTCCAAAAAGCTGAGTTTGAATCAGGTGTTTCAGGTTTTTTTCTTTGGAAAAAAACCCAAGCAAACATAGAGAAACAAAACCAAACCAGAACAGATAATCTAATACAGCTGTGGCTGGGAGGAAACAAGACATTTGTAACAGCTTTTAAAGCATTAAAAAGGAAGCATGCTAGGAACAAATACTGTGTTTGTGTTCTGAGGTTAAAACATGACAGCTCTGAAGGAAGAGATTTACTAAATCAGGTTTGATGCCTTGAAATAATGAGAGGGTAGGAACTTCCACGGGAGGAGGGGGAACAGACTTAGGGTATGTGGCCTCATTTAGAGAAAACATAAATGTGCACAGAGCAGAAATTGAACATTTAAGCCTTAGTTTATTTTCATGGAGGAAAAAGCTCTGTCATGTTAAACATTTATCAGAAAAGCCCTTACTGATGTGGTCATGCTGAGCCCAGAAGAGGCTTGGGTTCAGAGGCTTTAGTCAGGACAGCAGGATGCTGAATTGCTCCCTTCAGGAAGAAAGAGCACAGCCTCCCAGGGAAGGGCAGGAGGGACAGCAGCATATGAGGGAGGAAGAAGAAGAGGGCAGCATGCTCACTCAGCACCAGGAGAAGCAGAAGCTTTAACTGGGGCTTAGACAGGGCACAAGGACACCATGCTAAATTCATTATGCGTCTCAGATCATACAATGCAATCAAGCTAGGCAAAGGCTCTGCCCTAGCCTTTAGACTCTACAGCCCCTTCTATCTGAAATGCTTTGTAAAATGCCAATACCCAAGTAAGTTTTGTCCTCATATTCGTGGAGCTCCCCAGCAACAAACTGGGGAACAAAGGCAACAGTATCATAGCATGGGGAGCCTGCATCTGACTTGGGTTTTTCTGGAAATGAAATAAAATGTGATTTTGGGGAGGGGGGTTTGTTTGTTTGGGGGTTTCGAGAGAGTTTTAGATTTTTCTTTTTCCATTTCTGAACACTTCCTTACGTTGATCTCCATAACGAAGAATGCAGCGATGCTCTACGCAGAAATTACCTGATACATGTTCACTTCTTTTGTTTAGCACTGATAATCTTGACCTTTACTGTGATCTTACCAGAGTAAGCATCTTTTTGCCTTTGCCAACAGCAATATTTGGAGAGGCAAAGGGCTTGCCAGGGCTGTTGTTCAGATGTGCCAGCTCAGTCGTGGCACACACAATGTTTTCACAGCTTTCGTAAGGCCACAAAATACTCATAGTTTGGTAGGAAACAGAAACTGCCGAGAGGAATGGTGGATAGGCACTGACAGACTCTGGTTCTCCAGAAGCAGAGAGTCATTCAACCATGGATAATGACCACAGCACAGACAGCAAGATAAACACTGTATATGAGGCTGAAGTAGACACAGCATTTAAAAACATCATCCCAGCAATGCTAGCTGCTACATTCATTCATCAAACAGTAATAAAAATACTATTTAAGGCAGGTAAAAAGCAAATTGGAGCTAAATGGATGTACACAACTGCCTCATGCATCCACATGCAATCACACATGCTGCTACATTTATACATATTATCCTGCATATTATTCACGCCCCTACTCTTGCTAAGATAAAAGCATACGTTGTACACACATGCATACATTCTCGCACAGAACTTAATTTAACACAGCACGCTTGTATGTTCAGCACACATGGGCTTTTATCTTGACATTGCTGGGTGAAGTTGAGGCAGTGGGAACTAAACTCACAAGAGTAAACTACATAAACAGATTCAGTGGTTAAATGCAAGTTATATTCCCAGAGCCAGAAGCGACTCAGCCGTGGAGATCAGTGCAAGTGGTGTGCCCTCAAGGGTCCCTACTGCTACCAGTACTGTTTAATACCTTCATCAATGAAATAAACAGTGGGATTGAGCGCAACCTCAGCAAGCTTGCTGATGACACCAAGCTGTGTGGTGCTGTCAACATGCTGGAGGGAAGAGGTGCCATCCAGAGGGAACTTGACATGTTTGAGAGGTGGGCCAATGCCAACCTCATGAAGTTCAATAAGTCCAAGAGCAAGGTCCTGCAACTGGGTTGGGGCCATCCCAAGCACAAATACAGGCTGTGCAGAGAATGGATTGAGAGTAGCCCTGAGGAGAATGGCTTAAGGATGTTGGTTGATGAGAAGCATAATGTGATCCAGCAGTGTGCACTCACAGTCCAGAGACCAGTCATGTGCTGGGCTGCATCAAAAGGAGCGTGGCCAGGCCAAGGGAGGTGATTCCTTCCCCTCTGTTGTACGCTGGTGAGACCTCAAGTCAGTGTTCACTGAGTGTATGAAAAATATCCTGGAGTAGTTGTGTTCCACTCTTGTTTTAGACAGAAGTAGCCAATTTGTTGTTTCCATATAAACACTGTATATTTCTCACTCTTGGTAGAGTCATGCAATTTATATTCTGCCTCCAAAACAGATAATTTTCATTATTTTAGAGGGATGATTTCAAGATTACCTGTACTAAGGGTATCCCTTGGTACTGTTTCCAAAAAACACACACCAGACCTCTCCTTTATTATCCTAGGCCAAAAAATTCTTAATTTTCCTTTATATGCTGGATATAAAAGTGATTTGGTGATGACAAAAAGATGTCTTCCATCATTTAACTATATTGAACAGCCCTGTTCCTTTGGTCTAGGTTTGGAGCAGCTTTGCTCAGAATGAGTTTGCTAATTTGTTTTTCTACTGTTGGTACTTGAGTGATGACAGCAGAAGAGGATAGCTTGGATAGCTAAGCAGTCGTCACACACAGTGCTTAGACAGTATCTCTTTTAGGAGAAGAGCAGCTCCAGAACACAGTCTGGAAAAGCACATATGAAAGGGGGAACAAAACCAAAAACTGTCTCTATCTGATAGCAAGGAATGAACTTAGATGCCAGGTGATCTGAATATAGCTTGAAGTTTACTGGAGAGATGCAATATTCAGCTCGCTTATTATCAAAGCTGCTAAACCCTACACGGTCAGTGGAGAGAAGCTGGGATTGTTGTCGTGTTTGTGAGCTCTGCTAGTTGCCTACAGCCCTTTGGCATTTGTATTGTGGCAGCATATTACTATATCAAAAATTGTTATAGCTCAGCTGGAAGCTATTTGGCTCAATATCATTTACTTTACTACAAGACAGACAAGGTAAAATCATATCTGTGACCCACGTGATGGTAGCAGTGTAAGATGATTCTATATATCTTTTAATCTGTTACGATGCTCCCTAAAGAACACCAGATCTTCCAAATCCAGGATATAAGGATTTTTGAGTACTATCCATGTCTGAACATAGAAGTCCTGTTCAGACAGTGACGGCTCTGTCTGTCCAACAGGAGAATACACTGACACTCAACTCACAAACAAGATGTTTGCCAGTAACCATTCAGTCTTGGCTGGATATAGGCTTTCAAGAATACATAAAGACATTGTGTCTGTTTCCTTGGACTAGAATTCCAAGAAAAAGAAGTCCATGGGCATCATAACCAGCCATTCCCTTTGTACTGTTGCTGTTCACAACCCATGCAACCGTATGGTGAGGAAATCGTCTCTTTTGCTGTTGTCTGTCTGTTCTACCATTAAAAAAGTTGCCATTTCATAGGACCATAAGATAATTCAGGTTGGAAGACATCTCAGTCAGCTTCTAGTCCAACCTCCTGTTCAAAGCATGATCAGCTCTAAGGTCAAAACAGATGTGTCGTGGCTGTTCACCTGCAGGCCTTCAAAACCTCCAAGGATGAGGAATTAGATGCACAGTCCCTCTGGATAGCCTGTTCCACTGCTCATCTGTCCTCAATGTGACAAATTTTTCCTTACATGTGAGCTGAACCTCTCTTGTTTCAATTTATATCATCTACTGTGCTTCCTTCTTCCATGCACCACTGTGAAGAGTCTGGTTCTGTCTTCTTGATATATAGAAATACTGGTAAAGAAGACTTGGCTGTATTTTCTATTTGTGGTGGACATAAATAAGCAGAGAATGAAGCTGTGCTGTGGAAAATGCAATCAAAAAAACCCTGGTGTTTTTTTGTATCGATTGTAGATGATGTTAGTAGCCGTGAACATAGGAAAGTTTTCAGCTCTTGTTTCTTAGGAAAACAATATGTGCTTATATTGCTGATCAAAAGCATGCTGTGAGTTGTGCAATGCAACAAGGATGATATACTCATGTATTCCAGGCATAAAGACAATATATACTATATATAAAGACAATGCTACTGCACGACTGCAGTAGTATCAATCAGGAAGAAATCACAGCATGTTTTAGTCTGCTTTTCAAAGCAATGGGAGTACCTCAAACTTCACTTGTTTCAGATGCTGTCCTGCCAAGGACAATTTTTTCTCAGTTTTAATCTAATGGAAAACAGAGCTGGATGTCCCATCGTTTGTGTCGTTACTCTAAGTACAGGAGGTATACACAGTATTTTATGAGATGCCCTGGACAGAGAATATATTGTAATCTAGCTTTGACACATACTGCAATTTAGTACTACTTCAAGAGTAAAATGGACCTGAGCCTTTCTAGCCAAAGGCATTGCTCTTGCAGCTTTGTTCATTGCTTCTGAATGAACTACATCTTTGAGAGAAATACCTAGGCTTACTCAGTGGAGAAAGCCTTATTGTCTCTGAGAAGTGATTCAGAGGATCTGAGGAAGACACTGAGATGAGAGCAGCCTAAAGGCAGTCAAACAAAGCACTAGTCCCAGGACCTGGGTGAACATATTAGGGCATCATCATGCAGCCTTCAATCTATATTTGTCCACTCAAATGAGTGGCTTGAGGGCTCAATTATTTTCTGTATGAACAATATTTAAGTTCATAAGAGGAAAAGGAGTCCCAAGGCAAAGTGCATACCTTGATCACAGGGTGTTTTATGCTGGCTAGAAGGCAAATAAGAGGAAGCAAAAACACTCTATGAATCTGTGCTTAGCAGACAAGTTCCTTGTCCTCTAATTGCTTTTTGCAGCAGTACAGACACCTGAGGCAGCTGTGGAAAAATCACAAGGATGAGAAAGGCTTTTATGTTGTACAAGAGCATTCAGAGAAGCATTCAGCTTGTGTTTTTAGGTGCAAAGTCTAAAATAAATAAGAAGCTTATTTTGAACACACTAATGGGGGTAGCATGAATCCAAAGGAGCTGTAACATCTGTCTGTGACTGACAGCTCTGATAAGGGCCAGATGCACAGTCCAGGCAAGTGTCTTCCATGCAATGATGTGACACAGAACATGCTTTCAGCATCCATGACAATGTGTGGTTGCTCTGCTTTCTCTAAACCTAAATAACTGCTATGGCAGCTTAAGTCAAGAAGATAAATTTATTTTCTCAGATTAGCTTTAATTTTTTTTGCACTTTCTCCAGTTACCAGGTTAGGGCTGAGGCAAATGAAGTTCAGGTTCCTGCCCTAGAAAATGCTATGTGAAACAGCTCTATGCCTCACTTTCTCAATCCGTACAATGGGGAATGATATCTGAATAAAATCTTTGATGGAAGAAAGCTATGATGAAAGCAAGCTTTTATTATTCAGTTTTTCAATGCATTCTTATTTTCTTTATTTCTTCAGATGGCACTCAGGTTTGAACAGCAACAGAGCTGTTCAGTGCCTTCATTGAGCTGCATCGATGAAAAGCTACTGACTTATGCAGCCTTTGTCTGACACATACATAGGAATCTCCAAGGACTGCTTAGAGAAGAGAGAGAGGTGTTTTCTGTGCTCAAATTGCACTCCTTAGAGAGCTGGACTGGGCCTCAGCCAATGTAAAAGCAGGCTCCAAGGTGGGCCAAGTGAGTAGCTCCTTTGCATAACTGCTAAGAGCAACAGGTTGTCTGAAATTTCTGATCAGATGCTTGGAGAGCATGGGTTGGGATCTCCAGGATGTTTACATATCTCATTCCATTAATTTTGACAGAAGATGGAGAAAACAGATACCAATTACTTGGGGAAAAGAGCTGCACAAAATGTAGAATGACTGAGCTGGGAAAAGACATGTGAAGGTCTCTGGTCTAACTCTGTAACTAAAGCTAACTAAAGCTAACTTCCAGTTGGATTAGGTTGCTCAGTGTCTTGTCTGGTTAAGTTCTGCAGATTTCCCAGGATGGGGATTGCACAACCTATCCAGGAAACCTATTCTGATGCTTAACCACCACTTCGAAGTTAACAATTGTTAACCTTTTCCCTCTTATATCTACTTGAACACTTGTTTACTTGGTATCAGGTGGCATATTCAGGGAGATGGGACTGCCAGTTATGTTTGAAAATCAGGATTTAAGCAATGTTTTCTTTCTCACCACATGTCAGGCTGTGTCCAGTCACTGGGAAGTCACATGTGTACAGGGCATAAGCCACAGCTGGTCAGGCACCAGGACTCCAAGTTCATCATGGATTCATCAGTGAGGTGGTCTGTAGCTAGTAGTGACCACTGTCTTGTATGAAAAGAGTAAGAAAAGGTTGTGATGAGTTAACTTGACCTATAACAAGTTCTCTCTGAATCTGGCTGCTTTCCACAATGTTCCTGTGTTGCTCTGGGTCATATTGCTGACCTGTTTCCTCTTGCACCAGTAGAGAAATGGGGTTTCCCTCTAGTTTCTCTTCTGCTCCTCTTTCCCACCTACATGACATTAACATTTTTTTTCTACGAATGTTTGATTTCTGACCTTTTTCTTCAATGTTTTCAAACCATTGATTGAAACACTGGAAATCCATTCGGTTTTCAATGGCGAAATGCCAGAAGTTTTCAGGTTTCTAGTTTGTTAATTTGCAAACACATGAGTAGGAAAGAAAAGGAAAGGATCAGCAGAGCAAAGAACTTGTACTGCAACATCCCTGACCATCCATAAGAAGAAAATTTCAGCTGAGCTTATTCGAGTTCATCTGTGAGTGAATGAGCAGGAGCACTGACAGGAAAATTAAAAATACCTCATACTCATTTGATGGTTTATTCACAATCTCCACTCATCCCTTCAAAAGCTTGCAGTCTGCGGAAGATTCAGTTGATTCCCTAATCAACTGTGCTAGCTTTATCTTTGCATATACCATTCTTCCAGCATGACCAAGGCCCTGATTCTTCAAACTAGCTCTCTTCCGTTTCATAAAATGGGAAAATGTCATTGCAAACATGAAAGTGCTTGTGTATGCATTGCTTTTGCACTTGTGGGCTTAATTGAGGACTTAATGCTATGACAACCAAAAACTTGGAGTCAACAAAAGAATGAAATTAGGAAAACCACATGTGTATGGTAACAGAGTATTTTAAAATACATGCCACTTGGACTTAATCAGAAATTCATTTAATCAGGACATCTCTTGGAGCAAACCTAATTTAAGCCTAATGACATTTAATAGTGATAACTATGGCTTGGTGGGGATGGTAATTCGATTTAATTGGGATGCCTCCAGGTGATGCAATGGTGCCTCTGTGTGTGTGACAACTGCGGTCTGGTTCTGACTACTTATTTACCCAGCAGCAGCCTTCAGTCTCTGTCCAGCTGCCAAGCACCAAGACAGCCCAAGAAAAAGGGTTTGAAAGTCCTTCACTGCTGCCTGAATTTGGCAGGAACCATAATGTATTCACTCCATGCCAGCAATGCTAGTTGGTCTCTTGGCTTCTGTCTCCATATCTGCCACCCCCAAGAGGTTTCTCTTCAAGTCCACCTTCACAGCATCCTTCCCCAATTTCTCAGGATCTATCCCATGCATGTAGGTTTGCTGTACAGCTTCCTACAGAGTGACATACATATTGCAGTGGCACCTGGTGTCAGATGAAAACTCAGGCTTATCAGGATGAAGGTCATCCACAGGGGTGTCCCAGAGAAGGGACTCTGAAGGCAGGCTGCCAGCATTATCCCTTTTAGTAACAGAGATTTCAACCTCCATAGCTCTTTTGGAGCTATTGCTGCTGAATTAACAGTCTCTGTGTTTGTCTGTGCAGTCTCTGTAACACCAGCATTCAGATTATTACTGAAAAGCTCTTTGGAATACCTTGAATAGGAAAGTGTCCAGGAAAGCCAAATTTCAATCTTTTAAAACTCCTTTTTCAGTCCCAATGGGGTGTGATTGTGAGAAAAAAATGTCCATTTCAATTCACTCTGTAGAACTCACTACATCCACAAAAGACTAACACTTAGATCTTGTCTGCACACAAAAGTGGCATTGATTTAAATAATCAGGTTTAAAATGAATTTAACTGAATGGGTGCAACCTTTTACATGGACTTAAAGTCAATTTAAGAGATACTTTTATCCTTATTGCTCAAAGGTAGATTCAAATAATCATAAGAGATTGAGTTAAAGTGTATCAGACAATAACTTTATTGTCTTTTCAGATGAAGGCTACTGGCCTTTCTGTGGGAAATTTCACACCCTACACCCCACTACCTCAGCTGGAACTGAGCCTCTCAACCCATCATACCCCATCATTTTGCAGGTGTTTCAGTTCACTGCATTGTAATTACAAAGGAAAAGTAATGGCTCTTCCATCACTGACTCCATGGCTTGCTGGCCTCTGCGGTGAATCGACATCAGAGCAGTGGGAAGGGTTTCAGCCCAAGTAGCTTGGAGGGCAGAAGTAGGAAAAGCCACCTTTAGAAAAAAAAAAAAAAGATAAAACAGAGCATATATAAAAAAAATCAATATTGTTATAAACAATTGCAGATGTCTTGATTATAGTCAGCTTTAACCTGTTTGTATCAGTAGGCAATTTGGTATTGAAATCTTCAACATATCCCACATGAAGTACATGGAGAGAGGAAGCGAAGACAAAACAAGGTGCATCCGAAAGCACACGTGCATGTTCTGTGCCTGCTTTTTTTCCTCCAAAACATGGAG
Source organism: Lathamus discolor (assembly GCF_037157495.1). NCBI lineage: Eukaryota > Metazoa > Chordata > Aves > Psittaciformes > Psittacidae > Lathamus > Lathamus discolor. The sequence goes on along the minus strand of NC_088884.1, from coordinate 71,610,512 downwards.
TGCCTTTTCAGAGGGGATATGCCTATGCCCTTGAATTAAGGTTGAAAATACTTGAAAATACTACTGCATACAGCACAGAACTTCTGCAGCAAGGAAGGAAACACAGGCAGAAGAGCACTGTGACCAGAGAGACACATGCAGTTGGGTAAGGGAAGAATTTTAACAACATCACAAGAACTGGTACGAGCAGTTAAGAAGAATCCCAGCTCAAGTGAAAAGGATACTGATATTTCAGTTTTCCACATGTTCAGTTGGATGAGTGAACTGGTCTCTCCCGAATATTTCAAAATACCACATTTGTAAACAGATACATTTATTTTTCTTGGCTTTAAGCTAGAATTTATTTTCTTTTCTAAAACAGAAAGGTCATTCTGACCTCTCAGATAAAACATTTTAATTGAAAAGAAGCCAACATGTAATGCCAAACGAAAATGCTACAGGAGCTAGCCCTTTTCGGCAAAGAGCTTCATTTCAATGAATCAGCATCTCCTGACAACAAGTATTTAGTCAAAATATTCCTGTTCTGCTCCAGGCCTGAATACTGGTTCTTTAATGTGGGTTCTTCAAAGCTAATACAGTAGATTATATGCAGCTTGCTGGATGCATTGGCTGATGGCTAACTATGTGCTCCTGCAATAAAACACGTAAGAAGGGTGGGCTTACTCAACCTACCATATGGTTGAACACGCATTTGAAATGTAAGGGAACATATTATTTCAGTCACATAAAGGACACATAAAAAATTTAACGAAGTGGTTCTACAAACTTCCATTGTCAGCTAGGAGACTCCTCTGCTTTAAGCTTTCAGACAGCATTTTTGCAGGTTGAGAACACCCTGCACATATGTGTATATATACACACACACGCGCATATACATATGTATACATGCATCCATATGGGTATATATGGATGGATTAGGCTGTCTCTGGATTTGTAGCATAGTGTCTATGAGAATGATGAAACCACCTTCATTTTTGCTTTAATTTACCTGGCCAAAAGGAACACATGCATTCCCACCCCAGGTTAGGAAACACCAGAACTCCTAAAGGCTGTCTCTGCCAGACTTTAAAGAACAACCTGCTAACACTGAGGAACTTTTCAGAGGATGTAATGTCTCCTACACTCAGCAACTCTGTCACAGCAATATTTCATTGCTACATTATTATGCACGGAAGTGCACACTCAAGCCATTTCTGTTTGCTCAGAATAGTGTTTACTGAAATATGTTCTGCAGTTTACCGTTCCTTATGGAAGATAATATTGTATATACAAGAGCAAATTGAATATATGTAGTGCAGTAATTGCCATCATGCTCAACAAGTTGATATATTTGAATACTCAAGATAGATAAGGTTTCTCTAAGGATTATCCCTCAGCACATTCACTGAATTTAATTTTGTATTGTTACTTACAATTCCTTGGAACATGTTACTTATAAAAAAATAAAATCTGCTATGAATACTTTCTTCGAGAAAACATTGCACATGCTTCACAACCTCCACCCTTGGGATCTTTAGAAAGCAGTTTTGCTTTTCCTCCATGCAGTAATGGGCACCTTCAATGAAGAGCAATCCAGAGCCATTATTCCAGGGTTTGGGAGAAGCTGAATACTGACTATGCAGATCCATGCCCCTCATGTGTTTTTAATGCCCTGATGTATTTGTTCAGTATTTGGTAACACAAATTAGATGGTGAAAAACCTGACCTAGTTATCAGGTACTGTTGGGAAGGAGTTTGAAGAGCAGTAAGCATTTAAATGAAGATGTTAAGGTGTACCTACAGTAAAGGAAAGGTTTAGAAAAGAGAAAAAGGAGACAGGATTTCTCCTTTTGTGATTCATATAGGATTCTGATACAGCATGGCAGGAAGCAGAGACTGGAACAAGGTGCAATAAAAAAAAATATAGGCAAGCTCATCCAAGCAAGGGTTATGTTCCAGCCCTGGTGTGAGAGCACTTGCTATGCATGCACACGTACAGATCCCCACAGCATCACTCATTGCTTCCCCATGGTAATACATATATTTCTCCTTCAATATGCCTCACACTTTGTTGGCACTCGACTTCTGTTGCTTCTGCTTCTTCATACAGCCCTCCATCTCTCTGGATCCTCATACTGGATTCCCAGTTTCACCAAATGAGTTAGCACGATAAACAAGTACCTGTTATGGAATTATATCAATTAAAAAACCTCTTTTCTTTTTTTTTTTTTTTTAATTAAATGAATCTGAAAGTTGGCTGATTACAGCACTGTAGATGTCATGTCCATGTAAAGCACAGAATTTAGCAGCCCAACAAAAATATTCCAAAATAATACAGTATGCTCAGTATGCACCCTTTTGTTCTGGAGAGAATGGTGAAGAGCAAACTGCAGATACCAGACATTCGTCATGTCATCTGATGGGCATGCAGCTGAAGGAAGGATTTGTATATTGCCATTCAGAGGGATGTAAGACCTGTATGAACAGGAAATCAAGGGGGAAGCACCACTTGCTCAGTGTTCAGGAGTTTCTATGTCCCTAGGGTTTTGGCCCCACTAAATTAGACAGTTCTTGTACCACTGCTTCGTTATCAGGAGGTCCTGTTTGAGCCTGCTCCATCCAGGACGTCAAGACAGCAAATGAGATCCTATCTATCTCCTGCCCTCCCTTCCTTTCCTGATTCAAGCAAATCTACTTTCATTTTCCCTCTCATTCTGGCTACTGGCTTTGAAGTCCCCTTCTCCCTCTTCCACCCTCCCCTCTCCCTCCTCCCGTCTTCCTGACAAGAAGAAAAGAAGCAGGATTTTGCAGTAAACAGCAAGAGAGTTTTGTGGCACTAATCAGCATTTGCAAATGAAGATTAACAAAAGTGCAAACAAGCCTATGTGATAACTCCCCAGCCTGACCTAATCTTAATGAAATCTACAAGATCTATTTATATAAATAATAATGAATTTTCTTGCTTTCAACATGGACCAATTTGCACATGTAGATTACAAGTGACACACGCAATTGTTTTGCCTGCATAAGTTCCCCAACTTTAAAGAGCTTACTGACAGCTCCCTGCAAAGAGAAGACATGCAGCTGACAGTGCTGTCTCAACTTTATTCAGCTCCAGCAGAAGCACTTCCTTGCTTTTCTTTAGAAAATACATTCCATTTAATTTCATACTTCCCTGAGGACATTGAGAAACACTGAATGCTGAGAGGAAGAGGATCCTGATGACATGCAGTGAAACAAGGACAGAAAGGGATAACTTTGCCTGGAGAGCTTTGGAATTCTCCACTGGGAAGTGTGACTTAGGCTCACAGTTTTTTGCATAACACCAACAACTGGAAATGTATAATTAACTTGAAAATATTCATATGGGACAATCTAGCAAAGCACTGGAACACCAGGCACACAAAAGGTAGAAGGACCACAGGGGAGGAACTCATAGCTGAATTAGGAGATGTCAGCTCTAGGTCAGGTTCAACTGCCTTGTGACAGCAGTTCCCATTACATGTTGTGGGAAACTTGTGTATTACGGGTGTCCATCTACCCAAACCAATACATAATAAAGGTAAATGGCGAACAAAGTCTCCAAACTGAGGACAAGGAGGTCTCTGGTGACCAGCACATATATGTAACTGCACAATTCTTCACATCGCTATTCCTCACAGTCCCTCCACAGCCTTAAGATAGCCAGACTTCCGTGGTTACTTTATCTCCATTCCTCATGCTGTGTTACAACTTCAAGTATAGTCTGCTTATCAGAGACTAAAAATAGTGCTTAAAAGTGTTCTTTAAGACCTATAAAAAAAAAATAAAATAAAAGGAGCGCTTGCCCTTTCCTCAGGCATTCCACAACTGACAGGTACCAACAAATTAAGTGGGAAAGAGACTGAGGAGTAAATAAGGCTTTTGTAAACTTCCCTAGCAGTTGTTTTTGGCTGCTGACAACTTAATATCTTATGAACTATCAAATAGAGGTCAAGGGGAAGGAGAGAATGGTAAGAATACCATGGAAGGCAATGATTTCACTGCAGATATTCTAGCATCTTGCCTGCTGTTCTGCCTGCTCATACGTGGCAGACTTCTGCTAATTTGGTTTGACAATAAACTTTGAAAGCTGTCAAGTGCTGAGGTACCTCTGCGTATCTGCATTCATGTTTGCTTATTGTAACCCGTCAGATAACTTTTCATCCCATAGGTGAAGAAGAGAAGAAGCAGTGCTGGATAGTTTTCCACCAAGCATTGCCCTTGCATCATTCATGATGGGCTTTCATGGCAAATTAAATTTTGAAGAGCCACAAGTCATTTACCACTGCATTTACCCATCTTTCATAGACAACTACTGCTTATTGCTGTGAGCTAGCCATCTGTTTCTCTGGAGGTCTACCTGCCATATATTTTTGCCCTATCAACATTTGCAATATTTATGCTTACCATTTTTGTGCATTTGTTTACCTATTTCTATTCCCTCTGCTTTTTCTTGTGCATGTGTGTTTATGTAAGGAAGGAGCTGCATGTCTCTGTCTGTCTTCACACATGAACAAAACCAAATCAGGAAGCCTCGAAACTTATAGGTACACACTAGTCATACAGTGCATTCAAACATTCCTTACAGAGACCAGCTGTGGCTCCCATGGGGAATCAGGTGTGCAGGTGGCATTGTGTTGCAGGGTCTCTGACTCTTGCTCTGAAAACACCAGGGGCCTTAAAACCTCTGTCAGTGAAGAGAAATGTGAGCACATACCTGCATTGCCTCAGGAGAAGATGGAAGCAAAAGACACAGTTGGACAGGGCCGACCCAGCACAGCAAGGTGCAGAGGAGACCTTCTATCCAGGTCTTCTATGACGGGTATTTCTTCTGTTTGTTGCCTGTAGGAATTTCAAAGCAAGCAAAAAGCTAATTTGGGTGCTGACATGAGCTGCCCCTCAAAATAACAGAAGATGATTTTTAGGGGGGAGATTAAAGAGAATGAAGCCATGGTCCTTTGGAAGAGATAAAAGAAATTATTTGGTTCTATTGGCCTCCTTGAAGGAAAGTAGGGAAGGAGGCAAACTAGTCTATATCAGAAGAATAGGGAGCATTCATGAGCATTGGTTTTTGGTTGCATCCTGGGGCAGTTTACATGAAGCTATTTAGACCTACGGACGGTACCTTCTACTTATCCACTTCCTCAGATACTATGTTCTTCAAACCATCTATTTGTGATCCCTAAAAGAATCTAGTTAATGCCTCTGTACAGGGAATGTAAAACTTGGTTATTCACCTAAGAATAGGCCCAGCATCACAGACTACAGATTGAGAGCTACTGCACAAATACTTATGTACAAATGCACAAATACTATTCACCATTACTAGTTTCAGAAATAAATGTGTGTTAACCCCCTTCCCTGACAGCTCTGCAAAATGAAAAGAAAGCATTTAATTCTTGCTTCCAAGTTTTCAAGAAATGGAAGGTAGATTTAGAAGACATAGTAAGCAGCTATTTCAATGCAAACCCAGAAGAAATCTGTTACAGGAAAATTGCAAGTTATTGCCTAGGGCTCAAGAATTTGACATATCAGTCTCCAGAAATAAAAACACGCTCCTGAGAATTCAAGCTTTCTGTGAAACATATGTAGTGAGATTTTAGCTAGGATTACCAGCACTTTTTTAAAGCTTAATGCGTAACCAAAATAATCACTGGCCTTATAAAGAGAATTTACACAAATTCACTACCAGGTCACTTCTCACTAATTCACTACCATGGATGCTGTTTTGTATCGGTTGACACTCAATGGAATACAAATATATAACATCAATGTAAAATTAGTGATTAACTGCTTCAAACAGCACTTACTGCCCATTTCTGCACAGTGTTGGCTGTCCTTCCACTTAACGATTGGTGTGTAATTTGAGGCTTTCAGAACGTACCTGCACATCAGCAGATTCACAGAACCGTTAAGTGGGACAGAAAAGAATAATAACATCCCTTTCTTTCACTCAGGAGTAGAAAAATTGACTCCAGTGTGGTTCCTTTACTGGAAGTTTTCAACACCTCCAGGTTGCTGAATGGAAGTGTGATTATACATAAGATAAGGCTGATGATACTTTGTCTTCTGTTCAAATCTCACATCAAATAAAAACTTTGGAAAACTTCTTCGTGCCTCCTGTCTTTTCATCACTGAAATGAAGTTCGTGAAGCTTGGTTATATTCTGGACTAGACAAGAGTAAAAATTCTAAAAATGCAAAGGGGTAAAAATCCTCATGTTTTTCTTTAGGAGTGGGGAGGAAAATTCAAAAGCCAAAGTAGTTTAGCACAAAACCAAACAATAAGATTTTTCAGCACTGTTTTTGCCAAGTAACCTGACGGTTAGTTTCAGTCTTTCTGTCTCTGGCTTCTGTGCAGCAAGTTCACTTACCTAGTGTTTGTAGTTGAGGAAGTGTGGAAGCTCTACTTCTTCTGCAACCTTGTTTTATGAATAAGATGATGTCAAAAGGAAACCAAGTACAGCATGAAATATCATAGCAAACTATCCAAGCAAAGTATGAGCGAAGTCGGGTTTAAAGGTATTTCATACACATATCTGGCACACTCCCAGAAGCAGAAGTAAGCATTCTTATAATTGGAGCTCCCATTTTTCTGCAGAAAAAAAAAAATTGATGTACAATTTCTGACCATGAGTTTCAACCACTGAAATGAGTCATCCCTCTCATACACAAAGATCTGTTCATATTCAAATTGCTAGGACAACTTGAAATGCAAATGAGCTGGGATACATGTAACAAGCTTGTATTTACTTTCGGAGTGTAGAGGATAGAACTATGAAGGCAAAAGCATTGCTGTCTGGGGAGCCCTAGCTTTATGTTTTCAAATTCTTTCTCTGTTTTTGTGAGTGGGGAGGGAATAAATTCTGCTTTAACACTGTCGTCTACTCAGGGTATTTTTAAAAAGCTTTTTTGAACTAATATTTGCTCTTCAAATTTTCAATATACATTCACAACTGTAAGCACATCAGATTTCTTGTTGTAATAATATATTTATTTTTAATAAACATTGTATGAAATTCACATGTCCAGCCTGCAGCATAAAGCTCTGTAATTATCTGAGAGACACTTTTCAGATTTCATTGTGTACTCTTTGTTGCTAGATCTGCAATTTTTTATTGTCACTGCTATGCTGTTTGCTTTGTTGCAGTGAGTTTTTTAATCCTGGATGGAATCAACAGCAACACGGTGATGGTAGAAGATATATCATAAGGAAAAACCGCTTTTCTTCACTCCTAAATGTTTCTTGCATGTTCTCATAATGATGTGAGACTGGAAGAATCAATGAGAAAATGATTGTGTGTCTCAGGGCACCATTGTTTGTAGAGCTAACAGAGGGGTCACAGAATTAGAAACTCCGTGCAACACTGCTGTTTGTGTGCAATGGTGATAGTAGTATTAATAGTCCCTATATATTAATATTTAGTGTGTTACTAAAAGAACAGCTGGCTGCAAGGAGACTGAAGCTCCCTTTCCAACAACAAAACAGACTGCTGCTGTCCATTCTTCTATTTTGCGACTTAAGAAGCCTGTAGTGCTGGTGACAAACTCAATAAGCTATTTCAGATCCTATCAGGCTGCTGTCCTGTTTCCAGTTTCCAGGGGATAGCTTCCAAGTTCACCAGCTCTCTCCGTTTTTGGTGCAGAGTGGGAGGGATGAGGACCATTTGACTAAATCATATTTGAAGTTTCTAGGGCAAACCATTCATGAGCTATTGCATGACAGCTGAGCAAAAATCACTTCAAATTGTTCCGGATAAGATTTACACCAAATTTTTCAAACTCCGTTTTTTATAAGCTGCTTCTTTGTTTTTCCTATAGTGTACCCACAAATAAATTATCCCCTCCTGCAGATGACACATGTGACAAACTTTTCAGGACATGAAGTGACTGAGACAAACTATAGTTTCCCATAGTGAGTGCTATGGAGGAGCATTCACTTTTACTACATCATTCACACACATTTTCATTACGTTCACGTTACTCACATTTACACACATTTACTACTTCAGGTTTTATCTAATTAACTGACTTTTACTTTTAAATTAAACTGGCTTTGAATAAATAAATTCTGTCTACAATTTTAATTATGCAGAGCTTACTTCTTTCCACTAATCAAAATCTTGACTGAAGCCCAAGTATTCACAATAGGTCATCATGATCTGAATCAGTGAGTTGTCACAGGTGGGATGCTAAATTGTCCTTCCTTCATTACATTTAATGAAAATGTGTATGCCAAGGAAATTGCTTTGAATAGAAATGAACAATTAAGAGAACCAAATGTACATAGCGAAGGGGGGAGGAAAAAGCGTTCCTACTGAATGCTGTTGGATGTGATTAGCAAGCTTCGTATTTCAAAGAAAAATTCCTCTGTTGCCTTGTTTTCTAGATTGTGACCTCAGAGCAAAAGCAACTGTGCTGAGCTAGGAACCTCCAGGGAGGAAATTATAAGAAAGACATTCCCAAGAGAAAAACTGGAGTAGGAACAGGAAGAAATGCATGCAATGGACTGCAGTAAAAATGTAGGAACTATGAGACAAAGAAAGAATGAGAGAACTGACTTTTA